>NC_140994.1:235132924-235804617 GCF_052327205.1 Somniosus microcephalus
GGCAGGACTGTCATATGAGGAGAGATTGGGTCGACTAGGCTTATAGTCACTAGAGTTTAGAAGAATGAGAGGGGATTTCATTGAAACGTATCAAATTCTGACAGGGCTAGACAGACTGGATGCAGGGAGGATGCTTCCCCTGGCTGGGGTGTCTAGAACGAGGGGTCACAGTCTAGGATATTTAGGACTGAGATGAGGAGAAATTTCTTCATTCAGATGGTGGTGAACCTGTGGAATTCTCTACCTCAGAATGCTGTGGAGGCCAAGTCACTGAATATATTTAAGAAGGAGATAGATAGATTTCTAGACACAAAAGGCATCAAGGGGTATGGGGAGAGAGCGGGAATATGGGATTGAGATAGAGGATCGGCCATGATCATATTGAATGGCGGAGCAGGTTCGAAGGGCCGAATGGCCTACTTCTGCTCCTATTTTTCTATGTTTCTCTGTTTCTATCACTAAGACCACCTATTTCCACCTCCGTAACATCGCTTAACTCCGCCTCTGCCTCAGCTCATCTGCTACTGAAACCCTCATACAGCCTTTGTTACCTTTAGACTTGACTATTCCAATATTCTCCAGTCTGGCCTCCCACATTATACCCTCCGTAAACTTGAGGTCATCCAAAACTCTGCTGCCCATGTCCTAACTCGCACCAAGTCCTGTTCACCCATCACTCCTGTGCTCACTGACCAACATTTGCTTTTGGCTAAGCAACGCCTCATTTTTAAAATTCTCATCCTTGTTTTCAAATCCCTCCATGGCCTCAACTCTCCCTAATTCTGTAACCTCCTCCAACCCTACAACCCTCCAAGAAATCTGCACTCCAGCCTCTTGAGCATCCCCAATTTTAATCGCTCTACCATTGGTGGCCGTGCCTTCAGCTGCCAGGGCCCTAAGCTTTAGAATTCCTTCCCTAAACCTCTCCACCTCTCTTTTCTCCTTTAAGAAGCTCCTTAAAACCTATCTCATCTGTCCTAATATCTCCTTATGTGGCTCGCCGTCAAATGTTGTTTGATAATCGCTCCTGTGAAGCACCTTGGGACGTTTTACTACATTAAAGGTGCTATATAAATGCAAGTTGTTGTTGTTGATACCATGCAGCTCTACCTCATCACCTCTTCTACTGAGCACACAGCTGTTACTATCATTTCCACTACCTATTCAATATTAAGATCTTGGTTAATTCTCAACTTTCTCCAGCTAAATGTTGGTAAAAACAAAGTCATTCTCTAATCTCCTGCAAACATCTACACACCTCTGACCTCAATTCTATCTGCCGTCCTGCTGCTACCTCAAGTTTTCCCCAGAGGTGAGGACCTTTGGCGTATTGCTCGAAGCTGAACGTAGCTTCGTTCTCACATCAGATCCATCATTAAGGTTGCATTCCTTCACCTTTGTAATATCACCCACTTTCTCCCCTACCTTCCCTATTCCACCTCTGAAACTCTGATCTGTACTTTTATTACCTTGTGTCTGGACTTCTCTTGGGTGATGGCAATATGCACACAATCTGTCTCGCTCTATCTCGCTCTGCAATACAAGCAAGTGCCATCTTTAATTCGTGACTTAGGGCATTTTTTTCCCGCACCAGTTTAAGTAAAGTTACATGCTCCTCTAATGATTCAGCTGGTAGCAAACTCCTTGATATAACTGATAGAACACATGTTCAGGAATGAGGTAAATAGTTATAGACCTGTGCAGCCTTGGCAAAAAAAAATTGCCACAATATTTATATGGCAACTAGATCACAAGAAGGTCATTTATATTTATTTAAAAAGGAATGTCTGTCTATCTTTCTCACAAAAATTAGGAGGGACAACATCCGTCTTTCAGATGAGACGTTAAACCGAGGCCCCATCTGCCCTCTCAGGTGGATGTAAAAGATCCCGTGGCACTATTTTGAAGAGCAGGGGAGTTATCCCCAATGTCCTGGACAATATTTATCCCTCAATCAACATCACTAAAAAAAACAGATTATCTGGCCATTATCACATTGCTGTTTGTGGGGCCTTGATGTACGCAAATTGGCTGCCGCGTTTCCTACATTACAATAGTGACTACACTTCAAAAAGTACTTCATTGGCTGTAAAGTACTTTGGGACATCCGGTGATCACGAAAGGCAATATATAAATGCAAGTCTTTCTTTTTAACAAATGAGCAAAGATTCAGAGATAATCAGATAGATACAGAGACAACCAGCGAAGGCATGCAAGAGCCATTCAGAGCAACTGAGAGAGACAGAAAGAAAGTGACAAAAAGCATGGAATACAAACAAAACATGACAGAAGGAGACAGAAATAATTAGAGAGTGGAAGACAAGCAGAGAGAAAGTTACAAGATGAAAAGTTCTTTTGTGTAAACCTTTGACTTTGAGAAACACCAAGGGGAATTTTTCATGATATCACAAAGCACTTCACAACCAAATAATTATTTTTGAAATAGTCATTTCTAATGTAGGGAAAATGCAGCAGCCAGTTTGTGCACAAAGTCCCACAAACAGCAAGTGAGATAGTTGACCAGCTAACCTATTTTTGATGGTGTTGGTTGAGGGTGGGAATGTTGGCCAGGAACTCCCTATTGTTTGAATCATGCCATGGGATATTGGCCCAGTAATTCCGGTCCCAACGCGTGAGTACGGACGGGGTACTCACGCGTGGGCCCGTTGGAAGTGCCGGATTTCAGCATGCACAGCGCATGCGCGGAAAACCGGCATTTCCTCTCCTCTGAACCAAGGGGTTAAGAGGCGGTTCCCTAGCGACGTTTGAGGCAGCGCGTACGCGTTGAACTTTGTTTTTTTTGACAGGTTTGTCCGTGCGTGAAGGCCTCCACTTTTTACGAATGTAAAAAGCAAATGTAAGGACTTAGTTTTAAAAGGTAAGTGGTCTAATAATTAAAGTTAGAATTTTTTTTCCACAGGTTTATTTTTAAAGAATTTACAGTAAGGTAAGTGTATTTTTGGACCCGATTTCTTGAAAAACAAATGTTGGCAGAAATTTGAATAATTGTTTAAAATAGTTTTTTAAAATTATTAATGGTTAATTTAATTATTGGAATGTTTTTTTAACTTTTATTTAAAGTTTAAGTAGTGTTTTAGGTGCCCGGGGCTAGATTTTCAGTATAGACAGTTTTGGGGCGCTAACCTTAGCGCCCGCCCGAAGTTAGCGCCCGCCCCAAAGTAGCGCCCCGTTGCCGGAAATTCAGTGGCTTCGCCCTAAGAGATTGGTGGAGCGCTAAAAGAGGCGTTCCACTCCTATCTTTAGGCGCTAAGCCGGCGGTCCAGAGGGATAGCGCCCAGGCGGGGCGCAGCGCGGGTGCGGTCATTTTTGGACTGACAGCAGACCCCGTGGCGCCGACCAGCTCTTAAAGGGGGAAGGGACGAATTGGTCTGCTGCCACGCCCTGCACACTGCAGCCTTGCAAAGAGGCCTCAATACTGCTGCTCAGCCCCAGGGAGTCATGGCAACGCCAGAGAAGGCCCGTCAGCATGCCCTGCGCTTCTCAGAGGGTGATCTGGACATAATGGTTACAGCTCTGGAGGTGAGGCGCAAGATCTTGTTCCCAGAGAGTGGGAGGAATCCAACCCACCACGACTACACCAAAGCCTGGAAGCAGATCGCCCAGAGGGTGACGTTCACCGGCGATGCCCCCAGGACCCACAAACAATGTCGTAAAAAATACAACGATCTGACCAGGATTGTGAAGGTGAGTAGCCTTTCCAGTCTCCTCCTCATTCTTGCATGTACACCTGACATGATGGGCAAAGGGAGCTGAAAGTCCTATTGGCCAGCCCTCAGCCAGCAGCATTGGGACAGTCATGAGCATCACATGGCCATTCGGCACTCTACACTTTGTCCAAGCTATTCCACCATGGGAGGCAGTGCACACTACATCAGGGCTTCACTCTGTCCACGCTATTCTACCATGGGAGGCAGTGCACACTACATCAGGGCTTCACTCTGTCCACGCTATTCCACCATGGGAGGCAGTGCACACTACATCAGGGCTTCACTCTGTCCAAGCTATTCCACCATGGGAGGCAGTGCACACTACATCAGGGCTTCACTCTGTCCACGCTATTCCACCATGGGAGGCTGTGCACACTACATCAGGGCTTCACTCTGTCCAAGCTATTCCACCATGGGAGGTAGTGCACACTACATCAGGGCTTCACTCTGTCCACGCTATTCCACCATGGGAGGCAGTGCACACTACATCAGGGCTTCACTCTGTCCAAGCTATTCCACCATGGGAGGCAGTGCACACTACATCAGGGCTTCACTGCGCACTTACAGCCCGTCCTTTCTCTTGCAGGCTAAAGTAGCGTTTAATCGCCAGGCGCGTGCCAGGGGTGGCCGCGCCAAGCTGCAGAAGCTCACTCGGCTGGAGGAGCGCGTGTGTGTGCTCATGGGAGCCCGTGTGATTGTCCCCACAGCGTGCGGAGTGTCCGACCCTCCACTGCCCGGCAATGGTAAGGACCTCGCCTTTTGGCCCTCTCGCGTCGCACTGGCCCATCCGAGCTACCTCCTTTGCCACTGTCCCACCAATGCGCTGAATGCCACCAGTCCTAACTCCCTCGCTGACGCCGTCTCCTCACTCTGAAGCTACTCTTGTGCATTCCTGCTTTCAGCTGGTGACGACCAGGACCCTGAAGCTGCCAGTGACAGCACCTCCGACCAGGAGGAGGAGGAGGAGCAAGCCGGACCTTCGGGGGAACAGTCACGTCCCGCAGGAGAGGAGGAAATGCTTGACACCTCCTCACTGGACGAGTGCCTGGAGGAACTGTCGCAGGGCAATGCAGCTTCTGGGACCAGTGGCGTCCAGCCACCCAGGAGCCGTGCGCGTGGCCGGCAGCCTTCCCCCCAAAGGGGGGAAGGATCAGAGGGGAGTGCTGCTGATCGGCACACTCGCCGCCACCAACGCGGCAAGGGTCCCCTAGTTCGGCCCCCTCCTCCCCAGCGGGAGAGTCGCGACTCCAGTCCGGACACCTTCACCTCGGAGGAGGTGTGGAAGCTGGATAAGATGGCCGAGGATTCGGACCGGCGCCACACGGAGCTCATGAGCGTGGTGGGGCGCATGCCTGAGGCCATCGAGTCGCTGGCGACCAGTCTGCGCGAGTTCGGGGCAGCAACTGCCGCGAGTGGCCGCATGCTGACTGATGCCGTCAAGACCCTGGCGGCTGTGATGCGCGCGCACACCAGGACCACAGGGGCACTCACTGCTGCCACACGCGCTGTCTCAGGCAGGCATCGCCAGGGCAGCTGCCGCGCTGGACCATCCCATCAAGCATCCCCTCGGCTGATTGTTGCGGATCCTGCAGTGCGGGCCCGGCCGAGTGCCACCGCGCCACAGCACCAGCCAGCGCATCCCAGACGCCAGCTGGCCCACATTGCGCCATCCGTCGCCGCCATTCCCCCACTGGGGCATCAAGGGCAAGCGGCTGCAGCTGATGGTGGCCAGGCTCAGGTGCGCCACTCAGCAGACGGCCCCTCGAGGCCCAAACGCCGTGTAGGCCGCCCCCCAGCGGCATCTGGCGGAAGGGCATCTGAGCCTCAGGCGCCTTCCCCCAGCCTCGCAGCAGCCACTGGGCAGAGCTTGCGAAGGAGCAGCAGGCCGGGCAGGGGAGGCAAAAGGCTGGCCAAGGTCTCGCCCTCGTGGGCCACTCAGTAGAGGGTGTGGGCAGCTTTCCTTTTATATGGCAGTGGCCATCTTTATTTTGCCCATGGTTGTGTTGTTGGAGGGCTTATTTTTTGCGTTAGGCCGACGTTGAGGCCCGGTTTGAAGAAAGGTGGAGTGACTCCTCCCCAGTTTGTGGGAGTGAGTCGTTTGTTGGGCTTTTTGTGGGGCCCGTTTATTGTTTTTGGGGATTCATGTGGGAAGGGCTTTTCATTTTTGTGTAATAAAAAATTATCTTTATTCATGCAGTCTCCATGGTTGTTCTTCTTAGTGTTTGTTGGCTTCGCCGGCTGAGGGCTTGCGGAGCGGCTGCATTCATCTTCCCTCATGGCCCCTGGCCATTCCCTGACAGGGGGCTTAGAAGTACCGTGTAATAAGGTGGCGTCGTGCGGCCCTTGGCCCTGGTCGCTCCCTCCTGGGAACGTACTCGTGCTCCTCCTCCTCCTCCTCCTCATGCTCCTCCTGCTCCTCCTCCTGAGGTGCTGGTCCAACGTCAGGTGGCAGTGCCTGAGTCCTGCGGATAGCCAGGTTGTGTAGCATGCAGCAAACCACCACAAATTGGGAGACCCGGTCCGGCGAATACTGGAGAGCTCCTCCGGAGCGATCAAGGCAGCGGAACCGCTGCTTGAGGACCCCAATAGTTAGCTCAATGATGTTGCGGGTGGTTTGATGGCTCTCGTTGTAGGCCTCTTCAGCAGCGGTCCTGGGCGCGCGGAGCGGGGTCATGAGCCAGGTGCACAAAGGATAGCCTTTGTCCCCGAGTAGCCATCCTCTTGGGGGAGGCTGTGCCTGGAACATGTCATGCACAGTACTCTGCCGCAGGATAAAGGCATCGTGGCTGCTGCCTGGGAAGCTGGCATTGACTGCCATGATGCGCTGCTTGTGGTCACAGACCAGCTGCACATTCAGAGAATGGTAGCCCTTCCTGTTGCGATACTGCTCGCCATGCTCCAGAGGGGCCCGCAAAGCCACATGCGTACAGTCAATGGCGCCCTGCACCAAGGGGAATTCCCCGAGTCTGGAAAATCCCAATGCGCGCTGATGCTGGCTCTCCAGGGCTATGGGGAAGGAGATGAATTGGCTTCTCCTTCTGAACAGTGTTTCGGTCACCTGGCGGATGCAGCGATGCGCGCCGTACTGGGAGATGTTTGCTATGTCCCCAGCAGCGTATTGGAAGGAGCCGGTGGCATAGAAGTTCAATGCCACCGTCACCTTCACTTCCACCGACAGAGACGTCCTGCACCTGAGCTTTGGCCGCAGATCTCGGCGAAGCAGGTGGCAGATCTCTGCAATCACCTCCTTTCGGAACCGGAGCCTTTTAACACATCGCGCGGCACTCATGTTTAGGTAGGAGCGCTGCTGGCGGTATAGCCTGACTGGGTAAGGCCTACGTGGCCGACGCCTGTAGCCCCCTCTGCCTCTAGCCAGGGCTGCCCCTCTCACAATGCGTCTGCGAGCCCTACGGACATGGAGCTGCAGCTCCGCGTTGGCACCCCATGCAACCCCCATCAAATCCTGGCAAACACTCTAATTTCCAAAAGGCCACTTGCAGCGCTCTGGCCTGAGTCCAAAAATACCTGGCTCTTGCTGCTTGAAACCAGTTAGCTATCCTCCTTGTTGTGTCTCCAGAAATGCGTTGCACAAGAGTGTTTTCTGAAAAAAGGCTGGCCTTTATACTGGAGAGTACGTCCCCTTTAATTTGCGCCCCCCGGGGCCCGTGCTGGTTGTGTTGCGTTCCTTTTTCCAAATGCTCCGGCCGCCAGCCGCACAACGGGGCGGTCCGACTGAAGTTTGGAATCGGGGCGCACAAAGGGCGTTGCACGAGGATGTGACGTCATTTTCTGCGTGCGCATCCGGGCGGGCGCTAGACTTTGCGCCGGCGCTAACGGGCAACTTAATTTGGGGCAGGGCGCAAACTGCGCTGCGCCCGGGCGCTACACACATAGCGCCCAAAAATCACTTCTCTTAAGGCGCTAACTGCTGGCGCAAGCGACTGAAAATCTAGCCCCTGGAGTTTTCATGAGTTTGACAGGTCTTATGTCTAACTCATGAATGGACTTTTGTAAACTCCCATTGGTTGCCCAGTGCTCACGTGATCCCAGCCGACTCTTCGCACTAAGTACGCCACTGGATCACGCACGCACAGCGGGAGCTGAACCGGGCCACAGACAGGAAATCCACGCAGGCCCAGTCTTCAAATGTCAGCGTGATATGTAAGTGTAGGTCGGGGGCTTGCACCCGCGGGAAGCCCCCGACCCGAATTTCTGGGCCAATATATATCCTTGAACAGGCAGATGGTTTAATGTCTCATTGAGAAAGCAGCACCTCCAACAATGCAATGCACCTTTAGTACTGTATTGAACTGTCAACCTAGATCGTGGCTGGAATTTTCCGGGGTGGTAGCGGGCGCGATCGATGGCGGGTCGGGTGGGAAAGTTGTTATTTTTGACAATGGGTCAGGAACTCGCTGGCATCTCGCTCCCACGTACGCGTCTTTTCCCCAGGCGCGACTGTCATCGCAGAGCCGACCCGACCGGCAGCGGCGGGGGACCCAATTGAGATGACTATCAGGTAGTTTACAGGCACTTAAGAGCCTTTTTTCACTTACTTTTTAAATTTCCCTGCATGGCCACGGGATTCATGCAACTCAGGAACCACGTCTGTCAACCTGAGGCGGGAGTTCCGTGGCCATTGCTCCAGCTGATTAGTTGACAGCATCTAATGTACAGTAAAAGCTCCACCTGACAGATCATCACTTTCCCCAGGCAGAAGCTGTTGCTCAGTCCATTTCCAGCACAGATTCTGCAGGCTGCAAGTGTTTCCAGCAAAGTCTCTATCCAGTCTCACCTCATTGAAGAACTCTCTCATCATTGACACAATGCTTATGTCAACTGTACTTCACCTGCCATCTATTCCATCAACATGGGTGCTTTTATACTGTCTCATCTTAGTCCTCAGAATCCGACCACGATGAGCCCCAACACCAGCAGCACCAGGAACACCTGCAGCACCAACAGCAACACCACCAACCTTCTCCGCAATCACCTGATGCTGTACAGGACACAGGGCATCAGCACCCGAGCACATTGCTGCCCAGGAGACCAGGGATGGCCTCATCATGGCCAGATTTACTTCACTTGACACTGTACACCCATATGGCTGCCACATGATGTGCCAGGTTGGCACCACCCCACAGCAACACCATAAAGCATCCCTACAATGCCCAAGCCATTACTTTCACATTCATCACCATTGCAGGGGATACCGGTATGTCTCACCATTCACTGCAACTCACTAAGCCACTTACAAAGGTGCACACAAATCTGTCCAAGACCGGAAAGTATTAAAAATAAAGATTTTTATGTTTGACAGCACATTAACAGAAACTTTACATAAACATTGCATAAAACACCCAAGTGGCTACCCTTGTGTCTTGTTGGTTGGTATGATTGCACTAGGATGAGGGTGAGTGTGAGGGGTGGCTAGTGAGATGGGGATATGATAATGTAGCTAGGGAGCGAGGGATGGGTGGAGGTGCAAGGTAAGTTGGTGTGAGTAAGAATGTGCAGGAAGGAGTAGGGTAGGGAAGGCAGAGTGATGGGGATGTGATGAGAGGCACAGCAGGATGAAGTTGAGTGTGGCTTTATAACTAATGTTTCCTGATCTAATGAGATCATTGAAACATTTGCAGCACTGCACCCAGATCCTCCTGAGCACATCCCTGCTTGTGACCTCCTCTGCAATCTGCAACCAGGCTGCCTTGGTCTCCTGGGGAGGTCACTTCCTCCCATCGGAAGGGAAGAGGACCTCCCTGCGTGCTCTGACTCACTCCATAAGCATTTGGAGAACATGGGTGCAGCCCTCTGCTTCTGTGCTGTCATTGTCAGTGATTGCAGCACTCCAATGCTGTAGTCACTGACAGCACTATGTTAGATTAAACCTCAACTCTAATGTGGCCATGGTCCTTTTAAGTATCCCGGCTGAAAACACGTCATGAATGACGTCACCAGACCCGCTCCATCTCATTGGACCGGGTAACGCGCTGGGTGGGCTTAATAGGCCCCATTAAGGTAAGTTCATTTTCAACAGCGGGGTGGAGCTAGCAGCGGGATCGCGACCCCCCCCTCCCCCGCAGACACCGCCCGCACCGTACCCGCCCAGGTAGGCAAAATTCTGGCCCATGTGTTCAAATCCCAGAGTGGAGCTTAAACCCAAAAGTCTTCTGACCCGGAGAAGTGCTAACAACAGAGCCCAGATGAGAAGTAATACAATACTTTCATCTCATGGACATGTTTAAAGTGATGCAGTTTAGCGTTGGAATTTCTTCAGGAAAAGGGTGAAGTTAAAGTGGGTTTAAGCAAAACTGAGCAAAATGGATGACACCTCCCTGCTTGAATGCCTCTAGTTTAGTTGTATCTTTCAACAGTAATAGAAAAATGCTTTTTTGCTTGATCGGGAACAGTAAAGTAGAACAACATTTGAGTGTCTTCTGTCTTTGAAAATAAAATGAAGGTAGTAGGAGAAAGCAGTGTTTACCTGTTTGAAAAGGAGAAGTGAAAATAAAAATGAAAAGGCTTGTGTGCCTGTTTACATTGGACTGCTGCATAGAAAAGGATTTATCTGCTTGAATAAGAACAGTGAGACAGAACAGCATTTACCAGCTCAAATGAAGCTGGTATCAGACTTGTCCAGCAAACTGAACTTACCCAATTCCAACAGAGAAATGACCCTGAAAGTCAATGGAAAGACAATATAAGTTGACACAACTGGGACAATTGTCACAGATGGTACAGAGAGCACAGTTGGCACCAACAGCATGCTTGGTTTGGTTGTCATGTTTGTCATCGTAGACTCAGTGGGTAGTTGGTAAAGGATGGCACAGCTGTTCACTTATCAAACTCGGTGCTGGTATATTTCATACAACAACAACTAAACAACTTGTATTTATATAGCGCCTTTAACATAGTAAAACGTCCCAAGGCGCTGCACAGGAGTATTTTAAGACAAAAAATTTGACACCGAGCCACAAAGGATAAATTAGGTCAGATGACCAAAAGCTTGGTCAAAGAGGTAGGTTTTAAGGAGTGTCTTAAAGGAAAAAAGAGAGGTAGAGAGGTGGAGAGGTTTAGGAATGGAATTCCAGACATTAGGGCCTAGGCAACAGAAAGCACGGCCACCAAAGGTTGAGCGATTATAACCAGGGATGCTCAAGAGGGCAGAATTGGAGGAGCACAGATATCTTGGGGGGTTGTGGGGCTGAAGGAGATTACAGAGCTAGGGAGGGGAGAGGCCATGGAGAGATTTGTAAACAAGGATGAGAATTTTGAAATCGATGCTCTGCTTAACCGGGAGCCAATGTAGGTCAGCGAGCACAGGGGTGATGGGCGAACGGGACTTGGTGCGAGTTAGGACACGGGCAGCCGGGTTTTGGATGACCTCAAGTTTACGTAGGGTGGAATGTGGGAGAACAGTCAGGAGTGTGTTGAAATAGTCAAGTCTAGGGGTAACAAAGGCAAGGATGAGGGTTTCAGCAGTGGATGAGCTGAGGCAAGGATGGAGACGGGCGATGTTACGGAGGTGGAAGTAGGCACTCTTTGTTATGCTGCGGATATGTGGTCGGAAGCTCCTTTCAGGGTCAAATATGACTCCAAGGTTACGAACAGTGTGGTTCAGCCTCAGACAGATGCTAGGCAGAGGGATGGAGTCAGTGGCTAGGGAACAGTGTTTGTGGCAGGGACCGGAAACAATGGTTTCGGTCTTCCCAATATTTAATTGGAGAAAATTTTTGTTCATCCAGAACTGTATGTCGGACAAGCAGTCTGACAATTTAGACGCTGGCGGGGTCGAGAGAAGAGGTAGTGAGGTAGAACTGGGTGTCGTCAGCGTACATGTGGAAACTGATGCTGTGTTTTCGTATGACATCACAGATATAGGATGATACAGATATATATTACCATGTCTTCCAAGTAATTCAATGACACTTAAGCACTGGAATTGCTCTTACTCATCAGGCTGTTTGAGGACTCCAATGGGTCGAGGTGTTATTTCATTAAAATGAAAATTCAGACTCCAGATTTGAAATGAAAAACTTATAAGGTATCACATGACATGAAAGCTGGATGTATTTTGTTGGGATTTGCTATGTGCATGTGCCTATGTAAACATATCTGGGCAATGCTCCCGCTAAGCTGCGTGGCTGCACAGCGGTTTGGAGGTCCCAGGCAGGCCGCTCACCAGCTTTTATACGGAAGAAACCGCGCATGCGTGAAAATTTGACTGGGCCAAGCGGCCACTTAAAGGGACCAGCACCAAAAAAAGTAAGAGGGAACATTGTATCTGGGGGTGAAATTCACCTTGAGTGGTTGCTCAAAATGGGAGCTAACGTGTCGGCAGCCCATTTTACACTCTGCCTGATTTTCTTTACTATTGACTTCAATGGTAAAGCAAAACGTGCGGAGTATAAAATGGGTTGCCCGTTTTGTGCTGCAGCCCAAGGCGAATTTCGCCCTTTGTGTATCTAATTCCTTTGATGGTTACATTCATCCAGCTCAGTTTCCCTGTCACAATGTTTTCTTAGTCATAAACTGCCCTAATATTTATACTGTAATTTTACTCAGGATTTTCTTTCTCTTTGTGATTTTCTTTTTGTTGCGCTTATCGAGATGAAGGATGCCAGTGGCGGAGAGTGCTGCACCACTCGGTCGATTTTCACATTCCCACACCAGCCATTCTGGAGCTGCTCCATAACCGGCAACCATAATTGACAAAACACTCGGGTAACATCTGTTCTTCTCAAATACAGCTGCTGCAGAAGCAAACTGAACATGGGAAACACTCAGATGCTTCTGATTATGAGCATCACTTTTTTGATCTCTGCTTCTTCTCACTGTCTCCTCTTAGTGTGAGTTGCTCTGTCACTTATCAGCTCATATATTTCTCTGTATTCCAGCTATTACTTGCTGCACTGTAATCTACAGCTCTACCACTCTGACAGTAAAATATTTCCCTGTGACTGGAAAAGTTTTTGATAACTTTTGTACTTCAGTACTTGGACTGAGTTCCAATGAGGCTTCAAAATGTGTTTCGAGTTGAGAATTTTATTTCCACTCTTCCGTTTTCATTTCTGTTCTTCGGGAGAAAGAGGTTGGTGGGGGTGGGCTGCTCACTTTGTATTCATCAAAGTTAGAGATGTTAATGCCGGGGATTGGGGCATTTTCTTTTTAAATTTTTACACGCAAGGGCAACTCTAGAGAGGCGAGTTTCCTGTGCAGAACCTCGGCCAATGGAAGCGTGGATCAGAGAAACAGGCACAGAGGACAGTGTGGTCAATTCATGCTCATTCCTAATTTTGCACTCCTTCATTTTCATCTGAGTCCCCCGTCAAGCTAGTCTCAGCCCCAGAAGTGACGCATCACATAATTTACCATTTAGTGTCTAGGTTAAGTGCTCCCAGGTCAGTTTAGATGTAGAGCAAGGTTCCTTGTGTTTCTAACTGAAAGGATTATTACTAGTCCTAGCCCCTTTAAGGCTACCCCGGATCAGGCGTATTCCCCAGACATTCACTTTCAACTAATTTTTGAGGTAGCCGAATCCTAAAGACGCTTAATTGGGTCTAAAGGTCCAGACTATCTCTCCCTAAAGGAAAGGACAACCTGAAGATGTTACCGTCCACCAGATAGCACTTTTAATAAGTTTAGCTAGACTGTAACGTTCCGGATATTATGAGGGTCCGGAAAACTCCCCCAGAGTTCTGCAGCTCCTCACCAAAGAGTGTACAGAGATTGAGCTCACAAGTTTGATACAGAAGTATTATATGAGACAATTCTAAAAATATATAGATTTATTAAAGAACCGACATGTAATTACAGTAGGTGTTTCAATCGCAACATTAACAGTTCCAAATACAAAAGTCTTACAATTCTATTATCAGAGATCCTTATTCTCTAATCTTAACTTCTCTAGTTTTACAGTTCTTAGTTTATTCCAGGATACCCACCAAAATCAAATTCAATACCTTGACCCCCGAGATACAAAGAGTTGAAGACTTACAGAGCTTGCCTCTGAAGCCGAGAATTGCTTTGCCCCTTTACAGCGAATCTATCATCCCATTTGAAAGTTCAATTTTTATACCCTTTTGCAGTGGTATTTCCTTTGAAGTTTTCTGCTGATGTAAGCTAATTTTCTCCAGTCATTTTTCTGTTGACCTCTGCTATTTTTACAGACAGATCAGCTTAGGTGTTTGAAGCTTATCATAAAACACGGTGTGGAGCAGGTGTATCTATTTGATGTCATTCTTACCAAAGTCTTCTATGCAATTCTTAAGTCACCTCAACTGGTTGCAACACAGAATCGTATCTCCTGTGTTTCATTTGATGTTATTTTTATGAAGGTATATGTTTCTTTAATTTTCTGTGTTTCTTTCCTAAGTGTTGGTTTAAGACACCTTAACAGGGTATACCATTGTGTTCTTTCCAAAGCTTCAGACTATCAGGAACCTCCAACCTCCTGTTTCAACAAGGCTATTGATTCAGTGTCAACAACTTATCTTAACTCAATAGCCTGTATGCTGTTTACAGCTTTAGATTGTTGAGGCTTCCAGATTTCCAGACCTAGTATATCATGTTTTAATAAAGTCAGAATTCTTTTATAGAATGGTGTATTTTTCTGAATAGGTATATTATTTATTCCTTCACATAACAATGTGCTTTCATCTCAGAAAATAACCGCTTACTATTCCAGATTGACAAATCTATTTATCAGCTATCCTTTAAGCACTTTTAGTGCAAATTGAATGAATTTATTGGCATTTTTGTAGTGGGGAATTGTGCCCATTGGGATCTATGGTGAGACTGTCCAAACTCTTGTCACTTAGGATCTGTATCACTGTAAGGAAATAATAATTTTATGCCATCAAATTGGGCTTGGATCAAATCCAGCTTTCCTACAATATTATTATACTGACTATAACACCAAGTCTCCTCATCTCAGCTTCCTGTATGTATAGAAATGTTTACGTTACACCATGTAAAATCTAAACCTCTATGTAATGTTATTTGTATTAAAGATCCATCAGAATGTCTTTTTACACAGCACACTGCAGCGGCAACACACTGTATCATTTGATTTTGTCCATAAATCCCTATGTAGCCCTAGAACAAGTGGGGGGAAATCAGAGAATTGGAAACTGCTTGTCTACCTGAATCTAT
Organism: Somniosus microcephalus; assembly: GCF_052327205.1. Classification (NCBI taxonomy): domain Eukaryota; kingdom Metazoa; phylum Chordata; class Chondrichthyes; order Squaliformes; family Somniosidae; genus Somniosus; species Somniosus microcephalus. The sequence continues at coordinate 235,147,807 of NC_140994.1, forward strand.
CTCAGTTGAAGACTGAGGATTTGTGCAAGGGACCACAGAGTAGAAAGTAATTTGGCAATAACAGCAGATGAACATTTAACACATTTGTTTGGTATTTATTGCTGCACTACTTTAACAGAGACATTTAACCTGTTTATTTTAAATGAGCTACTGTCTCAATTAAAATATTGGACAAAGGACCGTCATGCAGATGCATTAAGATTTGTCTGCTTGTAAGATTTGCAAAATTTCTACATTTCCCCAAAGGTTGTTATTAATAAACGGGACCCTGCGTGGACATTTTAAATCAAAAAGGCTACCCAAGATGGCATCCGTGCCTCGTGGCAGAAAGCCTGTGAGATTTTAAAACTAGGACTCTGCAAGGCAGGCAGCTTGTGAAGAAATTGAAACCAAAGCTGCAGTTTCTGTGAAGAGAGACTTTGTATTTTGAAACCAGACAGGACTTTGAATTATGTATTAGATCGAATTGGAGACAAATCTAAATTCAGTTAGGCCTATAGTTAAGGCCATCAGGCAGTTTACATATATAATCGGAAACAGATTAAGAAAGCCATCGAGACTGGACAGGCCCATCAAGGAACATTCATGACAAAACAAGTCAATTATCGGGCCGGTAGATGCGATTACTGGCCATCTAGAAACAGTTAGTATAGATTGCTACCATTATTTAAAATAGCCCGCCAAGATTAAAACAAAGAACTAACCTGATTTGGCACGCAGATAAGGGTTTTTGAAAAGAGTATAATTGAAGGCCACGGGTAGCAATCTCGCTCTCTCTCTGCTCGGCTCTTCTGCCCCTCGCCCTCGTGGCTGTCGCTCTTTCCCCGTCCCGCGCTTACCCCCTGGCCTTTGCCCGTGCCTTTTTCCACTCCATCTGGAAATCGCCTAGGCACTGCATCGGGCGGACACGGACAATTCAGGCCAGGTGAGGCGGGACGCGACGAGGGGAGGAGGAAAGGCCAAATGAGGAAGACCAACTGAGGAAGACCAACTGAGGAGATGAACTTAGGAGACGAACTGAGGGTAGGCTTCGAATCTTCGGGCCTTCAGTCTCAGCCAACCTGCGACTATCTTTATGCAAACTCAAACTGTCGGCCGAGGAAGAGGAACCATCATCCCTGCAAGGTAACGTACCCAAACAGAGACTTTAACTTTGGGGTACTCGAACCTGGACAACGCCCTTGCAGCACCCGGAGACCACATGACGATGGCGGGCTCCAGAGAGCACCAAGAGCGAACCCGGAACCCCACCGCTGTTTTGAGTCCAGCAGACCCTTTTGATTGGTGAGCATAAATTCTGGCCCCTCATAGCTTAAGCTAGTTAGGTATAGGGGTTGGGATAAGGATAAGGGGATTATTAAGATAGTTGTTTTCTCTCGATGTGCCGTGTGTTCCCCATTCCCTGTATAAGTATATAGTTATTTGTATTTGCCTGTAATTTTATATACTAGTAACTTCTCATAAGACTGTGTTAATTTCCTGTTTAATAAAATCTTGAGTTTTGCTTACATCCAAACTGCCTGTCTACTTGAGTCTTTTCTGTATCGCTACCTGTACCTAAGTCTGGTGTCGAGAATCTCAGGGGCATGGGATCGATTCGAACCGCTCACGGGCAGTCAGAGGCATAACTGACTGGGCTCACGTGCCAGCCCCTACATGCTACAGCCAGCAATAATAATTTCTAGCCCCAAAAGATGAAGGGGACAAAACAAACAAAGATTTAAAAGAGAAATGAATGGAAAGACATTTGTAATGTTCACGGGCAATTGAATGGGTGGGATAGAAGAATGAGGAAAAAAAGTAAAGAAAGGGATACAGAGATTTTTAACAAAGATAAAGAATGAAAAAACCAAGGAACTGGAAATCAGTCCATAAAAGAAAGGGAGAAAGGAAAGAAAGGGAACTAAAGATAGAGAAAACAAAGAATGAAAGAAATAAAGTAAAAGAAAGAAAAGAGTGAAAGGAAAGAAAGAATCAAGCCTGGTTCTCTTGCTTGCAGGAAGTGCTTTACTCCTGCAAGAAGTGCTCCACTTACTAATACATCCTAACATTAGGGTATGATGTTAATGCTCTATAGCAGTTTATTTTCATTAAATTTCATGCCTACAATTGGATTACTTTAGTTAATAGCCTATTGCTATTTATCACTGGTAAGACACCGAAATAGCTGTTAAGTCGCACTGAGTAATTCATGACATATCACTGCTCTAAGTTTATTAGTCAAGACATTTGTTGTTACTTAATGCAGTTTATTCAAGATAAAGTAAAATAATTTTAGGATAATGAGATAACTGGTTTTAAGAATCAGTATTATGTGTTTTCTTTCATTAAATCCGCTGTGACACAAAACAAATAGGGGTCACTGATGCAATAGAAAAAAATTATCATACCCATGTTAGTATATGGAGTTAGGTTATGGATCAGCCATTGATGAGCAGAATAGAAATGTGGTAGTGATAGGGGATTCTAAAATTAAGGGGATAGATAGCGTCCTCTGCAGTCAAGAACGAGAATCTCGAAGGGTATGCTGCCTACCCAGTGCCAGGGTAAGGGATTATCTCACGGCGGCTGGAGAGGAACTTGGAAAGGGAGGGGGTAAATCCAGTTGTTGTGGTCCATGTTGGAGCAAACAACATAGGTAGGAACAGGGAGGAGGCCCTGCTGAAAGAGTATCAGGAGTTAGGCTCTAAATTAAAAAGCTGGACCTCGAAGGTGATAATCTCTGTATTATTGCCCGAACCATGTGCAAATTGGTATAGAAGCAGATAGATCAGCAGAATTAACACATGGCTAAAGGGCTGGTGTGGGACAGGAAGGAGCTGTACCGATGGGACGGGCTCCACCTGAACTGGGATGGGACCCATATCCTAGCGGAAAGTGTAAATAGGGAGGTGGCAAAGGCTTTAAACTAGTATGATGGGAGGAGGGGTCTACAAGAAACATAACCAGCCTAACTATAAACAAAACAGGAAACGAGAGCATAGGAAAGAATAAAGTAAGGGAGGGCATTGATGGCAAGGGAATAAATAGAGTTATAGAACAGGAGTCTAAAAAGATGATTAAACATAAAGTGAGAGGAAATCCTATTAAAAATTAGTTAAACTGTCTGCCACAGTGTCCATAATAAAACAGGTGAGCTGGAGGCAATCATGCATTGTGAGAAACCAGACATAGTCTGGATTACTGAGATATGGCTACAGAAAAATCAGGACTGGGAATTAAACATTGCAGTGTATAACATTATTAGTAAAGTAGAGAGGGAAAAAGGGGTGGTGGAGTAGCTGTATTTATTAGGGATAACATAATGGCAGTAGAAAAAAGTGACACAGCTATCAGCAAAACAGAAATAGAATCCATATGGATAGAGATAAAAATAATAAAGGATCAATCACACTAATAGGTGTAGTCTACCGACCACCTAATAGTGGAAGGGAGGTGGAGGAAGAAATATGCAGACAAATTAGGGAAATTAGTAAAAAACAGAGAATAATAATCATGGTGGATTTCAACTACCCCAATATTAATTGGACAGAAGAGGTAGGTAAAGGGGATAAGAGAATGGAGTTCCTACAATGTCTACAGGACTCCTTTCTAACCCAATATGTAAAAAGCCCAGCAAGGGTGGATTCGCTATTGGATCTAGTAATGGGGAATGAACCAGAGCAGATAAGAGAAGTAATTGTAGGGGAACACCTCGGCAATAGTGACTACAATATAATACGCTTTAAGATGATAATTGAGAAGGACATAAGTATGACAAAAACCAGGATAATAGATTGGAGAAAAGCTGATTTTGAGAGGCTGAGAATAGAACTTGGGGAAATAAAATGGGAAACAATATTGGCAAACAATAATGTAGAACAGCAATGTGAAACATTTAAAATGGTGTTCAAAAGAATGTAGGAACAATACATTCCACTAAAAGGAATGAACAAACTAAACACAAATTAGACTCCATGGATGAATAATGCCATAAGGGAACAATTGAGGGTAAGGAACGAGGCATACAGTAAGTACATAGAGAGCAGGGGAGTGCATGATAAGGGAGAATATGAAACAATTAGGAGAGAAGTTAAAAAAATATTAGGACGGCAAAGAGGAATTATGAAATTAAATTAGCATTTGGTGCGAGTTAGGATATGGGCAGCAGAGTTTTGGGTGACCTCAAGTTTACAAAAGGTAGAATGTGGGAGGCCAGCCAGGAATGCATTGGAAATTAGAGACGTGTGCAATAAGGACACAGCAGTTATCATGGGTGACTTTAATCTGCATATAGATTGGGCTAACCAAATTAGTAACAATACTGTGGAGGAGGAATTCCTGGCGTGTATACGGGATGGTTTCCTGGACCAATATGTTGAGGAACCAACTAGAGATCAGGCCATCTTAGACTGGATATTATGTAATTAGAAAGGATTAATTAGCAATCTTGTTGTGCGAGGCCCTTTGGGGCAGAGCGATCATAGTATGATAGAAGTCTTCATTAAGTTGGAGAGTGAAGTATTTGACTCAGAGACTAGGGTCCTGAATTTAAATAAAGGAAACTACAATGGTATGAGGCATGAGTTGGCTAGGATGAATTGGGGAATGTTACTTAAAGGATTGACAGTGGATATGCAATGGCAAACATTTAAAGATCGCCTGGATGAAGTACAGAATTCGTTCAGCCCTGTTTGGCATAAAAATAAAACAAAAAAGGTGACTCAACCGTGGCTAACAAGGGAAATTAGGGATAGCATAAAATCCAAGGAGAGGACATATAAATTGGCCAGAATAAGCAGCAAACCTGAGGATTGGGAGCAGTTTAGGATTCAGCAAAGGAGGACAAAGGGATTAATTAAGAGGGGGAAAATAGAGTATGAGAGTAAGCTTGCAGGAAACATAAAAACTGACTGTAAAAGCTTCTATCGATATGTGAAGTGAAAAAGATTGGTGAAGTCAAGCACAGGTCCCTTGCAGTCAAAATCAGGGGAATTTATAATGGGGGAAAAAAATGGCGGACCAATTAAATACATACTTTGGTTCTGTCTTCACAAAGGAGGACACAAATAACCTCCAAGAGATGTTGGGGAACATAGGATCTAATGAGAGGGAGGTACAGAATGAAACCAGTATTTGTAAGGAAATGGTGTTAAGGAAATTGACGGGATTGAAGGCCGATAAATTCCCAGGGCCTGATAATCTACATTCTAGGGTACTTAAGGAAGTGGCCCTAGAAATAGTAGATGCATTGCTGGTCATCTTCCAAAATTCTATAGACTCTGGAACAGTTCCCATGGATTGGAGGGTAGCTAATGTCACCCCACTATTCAAAAAAGGTGGCAGAGAGAAAATGGGGAATTATAGACATTATAGATGTAAGCCTGACATCGGTAGTGGGGAAAATGCTAGAGTCCATTCTAAAAGATGTAATAGCAGAGCACTTAGAAAACAGTGACAGGATTGGACAAAGTCAACATGGATTTACAAAAAGTAAATCGTGCTTGGCTAATCTACTGGAATTTTTTGAGGATGTAACTGGTAGAATAGATAAGGGAGAACCAGTGGATGTGGTATATTTGGACTTTCAGAAGGCTTTCGATAAGGTCCCGCATAAGAGATTAGCATGTAAAGTTAAAGCACATGGGATTGGGGGCAAGGTACTGACTTGGATAGGGAACTGGCTAGCAGACAGGAAGCAAAGAGTTGGAATAAATGGCTCTTTTTCCGAGTGGCAGGCAGTGACTAGTGGGGTACCGCAGGGATCAGTGCTAGGACCCCAGCTATTCACAATATATATTAATGATCTAGACAAGGGAACTAGATGTAATATCTCCAAGCTTGCAGATGACACAAAGCTGGGTGGGCGTGTGTGCTGTGAGGGGGATGCCGAGAAACTCCAGTATGATTTGGACAGGTTGGGTGATTGGGCAGATGTATGGCAGGTGCAGTATAATGTGGATAAATGCGAGGTTATCCACTTTGGTGGCAAAAACAGTAAGGCAGATTATTATCTGAATGGCAATAGATTGGGAGAAGGGGAAGTGCAACGAGACCTGGGTGTCCTTGTGCACCAGTTGCTGAAGTTAAGCATGCAGGTGCAGCAGGCGGTTAAGAAGGTAAATGGTATGTTGGCCTTCGTAGCGAGAGGATTCGAGTACAGGAACAAGGATGTCTTGCTGCAGTTGTACAGGGCCTTGGTGAGACCATACCTTGAGTATTGTGTGCAGTTTTGGTCGCCTTATCTGAGGAAGGATGTTCTTGCCATGGAGGGAGTGCAGCAACGATTCACCAGAATGATACCTGGGATGGCAGGAATGACGTATGAGGAGAAATTGGGTCGATTGGGCTTATGCTCGCTGGAGTTTGGAAAAATGAGAGGGGATCTCATTGAAACTTGTAAAATTCTAACAGGACTAGACAGACTAGATGCAGGAAGGATGTTCCCGATGGCGTGGGAGTCCAGAACCAGGGGTCACAGTCTAAAGATAAGGGGTAAGCCATTTAGGACAGAGATGGTGAGGAATTTCTTCACCCAGAAAGTAGTGAACCTGTGGAATTCTCTACCACAGAAGGCAGTTGAGGCCAATTCATTAAATATATTCAAGAAGGAGTTAGATATATTTTTTAAGGCTAAAGGGATCAAGGAATATGGGGAGAAGGCAGGGACAGGGTACTGAGTTTGGATGATCAGCCATGATCTCATTGAATGGCGGAGCATGCTTGAGGGGGCCGAATGCCCTACTCCTGCTCCTATCTTCAATGTTTCTATGTTTCTATGTAATACTGAAGCTTAGAGGTAACAAAGGGATGGGTGAGGGTTTCAGCAGCAGATGAGCTGAGGCAGGGGCAGAGTCGGGTAATGTTACGCAGGTGGAAATAGGCGATCATAGTGATGGCGCGGATATGAGCTCGGGGTCAAATATGACACCAAGGCTGCGAACAGTTTGGTACAATTTTAAAGGGGGTGCAGGAACAGAGAGACCTGGGTATGTGGTGTTCACAAATCTTTGAAGGCGGCAGGACAAGTTGTGAAGGCTGTTAAAAAAGCCTTATTTTAAATTGAACACAAATTAAACAGATGATAGGCACATTGTCGTGCAATTAGCGAAACAACATGTACTTAGAATGTCCAATTGGCAGATGTACTTTCCGTAGAGGTAAGTTATTCATACGAGTCAAGAAGATGTAATTTGGATCTGGCTGAAGCTTGACACCCTGTTCCATTGATCCAGCGTGAGGACAGATTCTTGTTTTCGTAAATGCCTTGCCAGAAGCTCAGTTGATTCCTTCTCCATCTGCAGTGTTTTCCTCCTTCGTTGAAGTAACTCATTAATCTTTACTTGTTTTGGTTGTGGCTTTTTGTGAATCCAATTCCTGAGGTGTTGCCAAGCATCGTGTGGAAGAGTCGGCGACACCGTCTGACTGACCGTCGTCAGTAATTCGTTCACATCCATTTCCTGTGTCATGCTCCAAGCTGGGTCTTGAAAGACAGTGTACGACTGCACCTTGTATTGTTGCTCCATTTTGGTATCCAGCAGGACATCTTTTGAGATTGTCCATGGAGACAGTTTTAAGAATATGTTTGCCATTCGGCTGATTAATACATATTTTAACTGTTCTTTCGTTAATAACAAAATATATTTGAGCAGGTTTTTTCCACTTAGGTATTAAACCAGGTTTTTGCTTGAACTTCTTTTCCTGTACCCATTCTCCTGCTAGGGGTTGCCTTGCTTTGTTTGTCAGTTTTTTCTGCCGATTTGCCTCCCTATCCTCTGATCAATTTGATGAATCTCCTCTGTTACTTCTTTTTTTAAATCTAACTGTCGCTGTCGGGTCAAGGACTCAGAGTGTGTAGAGGCAATAAAAGAACCATGGGTAAGCGGTCTATGCATCGCAGCTCCATACATCAGATAATATGGAGTTTTAGGGGACACTGCCCCTGATGCAGATGCGGGCACATAATTAAGTGATAGCTGCACCTCCGGAATGACGGCGGTCCACTTATTTCCCCTGATTCTCAACAGTTTGACCAATAGCTTTTTTACTTCCTGGTTGTTGCGTTCCACCAGCCCCGCTGATTGCGGATGACGTGGCGTGCTGTGCTCTAACCCAATCCCCTTTTGTTCGCAGTAGTCTATGAAGACCTTGGAGACAAAGGCTCCGCCTTGATCGGAGTGTAAGATTTTTGGTGCACCAGCTACAGTAACTATGTCAGTAATAGCATTGGCGAGTGCGTTTTTCGAAACAGTTTTTGTGGGGACCAGCCAGTAGAAGGAAGTGCAGCCATCTACACAAACAAGAACATGTCTGTATCCCAAAGACGGGGGAAGTGGTCCAATAAAGTCAATAAAGAATTTTCCCATTGGTTCATCAGCTTTCACAGTAGCCAATGGTGGTGGCTTAATTAGTGATGACTTATTATTTAAATTGCATGGCTCACAATTTGCCATGTATGTTTTACAGACCTTGTGCATGCCTGGCCACCAATGTAAGGGAGTCAATTTGCAGAATGTTGTTCTGGCACCACAATGTGCTTGACCTATGCGCTCGTGAGCTTCTTTTACAAGCTGTTCTCGTTTGTGTCTCGGGGGTACTTCTCGGTTTCCCTTGGACAACTTAGCTAGCACAATACCAGTAGGGGTTTCCGAGTAAAAGCACTTTGGTGGATATCCTGGTGGATTCTCTTTTGTTGGGCCTAATAGCTGAATCAGTTCCTCATCCTGATTAGCTGCCCATTCTGCCCTAGTGATAACACTAATATTGGCAGGCCCCTCTCGAGGGGGTGTCATGCAGACGGAATGTTTCGCTTGTTCGTCTACAAGACTGTTTCCTTTTGAGTGTACTGTCCCAGTGGTATGCCCGTTTACATGAATCACCTGACAATTCTGTTTCTCCATTCTTGAACGGAGAATGTCTTCCCACAATTACTTATGTTTTATGGGTTTACCCTTATGATTGATAAAGTTTGTTTGTCCCCAGAAAAATAGATCTTGGTTATATCCTCTTTTACAATAGTCACTATCCATACAGATTATTGTGGGTTTAATAGGATCTGCCTTTTCTAAAGCATACCGTAGTGCTGCGGCTTCCGCATATTGCGCTGTCTTATGGCCAACCAAGGGTTATGGACAGTAGTTCTTCTGGGTAAAAAGAATAGGAATCTCGATAAGTCCCTACTACTAACCCCATCCCAGCTAAGAATTGTTGGGATGTCCCTTTTTTAATTGTCATTGAAGATCCATTAAAAATTATTACTTGGTCTTGTGGAGGTACAGTGTTAGGATTATTTCCCCTAATAAAGCAATCGTTTGAATTTCCTAATAAAAAGACATGGCCAATTCCGACAGGGTTTGCCATTTTGTCAGGACCTAACCTCGGTTAGGGTTTAATATGAACTTTATAGGAAATTTCTAGACCTCAATGGTATATTGACGGAGTTCTGATTTAAGTTCTACAAGGTCTGATCAGGGACTTGTCATCTCTAGAGACTTAAATCTGAGTCATAGTACCACTGTCAGTAAAACACTCCTTCTATACTTAACAATCTACGAGATGGATGTAGATATAAATATAAGTATAGGGTCTGTATCAACTCATTAACACACACGTTGGGTGCCAACTGAAGGGATAATTACTAGTCCTAGCCCCTTTAGGGCTACCCTGGATCAGGCGTATTCCCCAGACATTCACTTTCAACTAAAGTTTGAGGTAACTAAATCCTAAAGCTGCTTAATTGGGTCTAATGGTCCGGATTATCTCTCCCTAAAGGAAAAGAACAACCTGAAAATGTTACCGTCCTCCAGATAGCAATTTTAATAAGTTTACCTAGACTGTAACGTTACGGATATTATGAAGGTCTGGAAAACTCCCCCAGAATTCTGCAACCCCTCACCAAAGAGTGTACAGAAATTGAGTTCGTGAGTTTGATACAGAAGTCTTATGTGAGACAATTCTTAAAATATCTAGATTTATTAAAGAACCGATATGTAATTTAAAGTTGGTGAGTCAATCGCAACATTAACAGTTCCAAAAAGAGAAAGCTTACAATTCTATTATCATGTAGGAATAGGTGTATTCCTAACAAATAACGGAGCTTGATTCGGAAGAACAACAAACAGGATTTTAATGTTGAATCAGATGAAGCACAGCAAACAATGTAGATCAATGCAGGAGGATCATGGAACAGGTCTTTCCCCAGTGGGGATGCCACGAGGACTGACTAGGCATTCCGGAGGTTTGTACGATGACGTCATCGCGTTTGCATCATGATGTCATCGCATTGCTCACGTTGCTCGCGTTTCCCATGCTCGAGGCGTCACGTGACTTGCGACGTGATGTCATCGCGTTTGCCCGCGCTTGGGGCGGTCATGTGACTCGCGTGATGACGTCACCTCGTTTACCCGGCACCCGGTATTGGAGCTGGCCATTGCGGCCGAAGTCGCGGGAGCGGGAGGCCGAGCTAGGCCGGCGCTCCCGCGGGAGCGGGAGACTGAGCTGGGCTGGCGATTGCCGCGGGAGCGGGAGACCGAGCTGGCCCGGCTCGCGTTCTTAAAGGGGCAATGGCCCGAACATGCAAACTCAACACAACGTAGGTAAGTTAAAGGGAATTAATTATCATAAGTAAGGGACACCCGGTAGTACCACTACAATCAGAGAATTTTACTCTCAAATCTTAACTTCGCCACAGTTTTACAGTTCTTGGTTTTCTACAGGATATCCACCAAAATCAAGTACCTTTGATCCCCGAGGTACAAAGGGTTGGAGACTTACAGAGCCACCTCTGAAGCCGATAATCACTTTGCCCCTTTAAAGCGAGTCTACTATCCCATTTGAGAGTTCAATATTTATAACCTTTTTCAAGTGGTATTTCCTTTAAGATTTTCTGCTGATGTAAGCTAATTATCTCTAGTCATTTTTCTGTTGACCCCTGCAATTCTTACAGTCACCTCAGTTGGTAGCATTACAGAATTATGGGGGAGAAATTCAGTATCGCCCCGTTTGGGGCATAAGTACCAAGCGGGCGCAAAATTTTGCGCCCGGCGCAAATTATCGCCACCTACTGTTAAATTGACCTGTTTCGCCCCAGGAGGTGCTTGGAGCACTAAAACAGGCACTGCACGACTGTCTTAAGGCGCTAAGCCTGAGAAGCAAGGCGCTACCACCGAGGGCGGGCACAGCGCAGGTGCGGCCAGTTAGCGATTGCACACAGACACGCTGACGCCGGTCACCTCTTAAAGGGGAGGTTCGATCTTGGATTGCAGACACACCCTGCGCATCGGAGCCCTGATTCTTGGCCTGGACAGACCTGCTGCTACATTCTTACGCCTAGGTCCATGGAGAGGGCCAGGGAGCGAGCGCAGCGGTTCAGCGAGGGGGCCTTGGAGGTTCTGGTTGGCGCGGTGGAGTGCAGGTGATCTATCCTGTTCCCGGACAGTGGCAGGAGGCCGCTGCCCAACGACTATCGCAAAGCTTGGAGGGAGGTGGCTCACCGACTGACCTCCAGCAGCATGGTGCCTCGGACCCCTGTGCAATGCAGGAAGAAGTTCAATGACCTCACTCGGGTCATCAGGGTGAGTACCCTTTTCAGAATCCTCTTCATCCCTGCATGTTCACCTCACTTTATGGCCAAAGTGTCCTGAAAGCCCCAATGCCCAGCCCTCATCCAACACCTATGGGCCTTTCATGAAACTCACACGCACATTCAGCACTTTACACACTGATAGGGCTAATCGACCATGGGAGGCAGTGCAGCCCAGATCAGGGCTTCACACTGTATGGGCTATTCCACCATGGGAGGCAGTGCAGCCCAGATCAGGGCTTCACACTGTAAGGGCTATTCCACCATGGGAGGCAGTGCAGCCCAGATCAGGGCTTCACACTGTAAGGGCGATTCCACCATGGGAGGCAGTGCAGCCCAGATCAGTGCTTAGAACATAAGAACATAAGAAATAGCAGGAGTAGGCCAATCGGCCCCTCGAGCCTGCTCCGCCATTCAATAAGATCATGGCTGATCTGATCCTAACCGCCAATCTACTATCACAGAACCATCTCCTGAATCTAACAGAATTAGACACATGAAATAGGAGCAGGATCAGGCTACACGGCCCCTGGGCCCGCTCCGCTACCCACAGGGCCATGACCGATCTGAACCTAGACTCATGTCCAAATTCCTGCCTGCTCCCCATAACCCTTTATTCCCTTTACTTCTAGGAAACTGTCTATTTCTGTTTTAAATTTATGTAATGATGTAGCTTCTACAGCTTTTTGGGGCAGCATATTCCATGGACCTACCACCCTCTGAGTGAAGTAGTTCCTCCTCATCTCAGTTTTGAAAGAGCAGCCCCTTATTCTAAGACTATGCCCCCTAGTTCTAGTTTCACCCATCATCGGGAACATCCTCCCCGCATCCACCCGATCCAACCCCTTCACAATCTTATATGTTTCAATAAGATCGCCTCTCATTCTTCTGAACTCCAATGAGTAGAGTCCCAATCTACTCAACCTCTCCTCATATGTCCATCCCCTCATCCCCGGGATTAACCGAGTGAACCTTCTTTGTACTGACTTGAGAGCAAGTATGTCTTTTCTTAAGTATGGACACCAAAACTGTATGCAGTATTCCAGGTGCGGTCTCACCACTACCTTGTACAACTGAAGCAATACCTCCCTATTTTTATATTCTATCCCCCTAGCAATGAAAGCCAACATTCCATTGGCCTTCTTAATCACTTGCTGCACCTGCATACTAACCTTTTGAGCTTCTTGCACCAGGGCCCCCAGATCCCTTTGTACTTTAGTACTTTCCAGTTTCTTGCCATTAAGATAATAACTTACGCTACGATTTTTCCTGCCAAAGTGCATAACCTCACACTTTCCAGTATTGTATTCCATCTGCCAAATCTCTGCCCACTTACTTAGCGTGCCTATGTCCCCTTGCAGGTTTTTTATGTCCTCCTCACTCACTACTTTCCCTCCCTTCTCAGTATCATCTGCAAACTTTGATATGTTACACTCGGTCACCTCCTCCAAATCGTTAATATAGATTGTAAAGAGTTGGGGACCCAGCACTGACCCCTGTGGAACACCACTAGTTACTGATTGCCAGTCCGAGAATGAACCATTTATCCCAACTCTCTGCCTTCTGTTAGATAGCCAATCCTCTATCCATGCCAGAATATTACCCCCAATCCCATGATTTTTTATCTTAAGCAATAATCTTTTGTGTGGCACCTTGTCAAATGCCTTTTGGAAGTCTAAATACACTACGTCCACTGGTTCCCCTTTATCCACCCTATATGTTACTTCCTCAAAGAACTCCAACAAATTTGTCAAACATGACTTCCCCTTCATAAAACCATGCTGACTTTGTCCTATTAAATTATGATTATCCAAATGTCCTGTTACTGTCTCCTTAATAATGGACTCCAATATTTTACCTACCACAGATGTTAGGCTAACCGGTCTATAGTTTCCAGCCTTCTGTCTACTGCCCTTTTTAAATAAGAGCGTTACATTAGCAGTTTTCCAGTCTGCCGGGACCTTTGCTGAGTCCAGGGAGTTTTGGAAAATTATTACCAATGCATCCACAATCCCTACCGCCACTTCCCTCAAGACCCTAGGATGTAAGCCATCAGGTCCAGGTGATTTATCCGCCTTGAGTCCCATTATTTTACCGAGTACCACTTCCTTAGTGATTTTGATCGTGTTTAGCTCCTCCCCCCGTATAGCCCCCTGTTTGTCCAGTGTTGGGATATTCTTAGTGTCTTCTACTGTAAAGACTGATACAAAATATTCATTCAGTGTTTTTGCCATCTCCATATTTCCCACCATTAATTTCCCGGTCTCATCCTCTAAGGGACCAACATTTACTTTAGCCACCCTTTTTCTTTTTATATAACTATAAAAACTCTTACTATCTGTTTTTATATTTTTTGTTAATTTACTTTCATAATCTATCTTCCCTTTCTTAATCAATCTTTTTGTTATTTTTTGTTGTCTTTTAAAGTTTTCCCAATCCTCTATCCTCCCACTAGATTTGGCTACCTTATATGCCCTTGTTTTTAGTCGAATACTATCCTTAATTTCTTTACTAAGCCACGGATGGCTGTCTTTTCTTTTACACCCTTTTCTTCTCAGTGGAATATATATTTTTTGGAAGTTGTAAAATAACTCCTTAAATGTACACCACTGATCATGTATCGTCTTACCCTTTAATCTATTTTCCCAATCCACTCTACTCAATTCCACTCTCATACCTTCATAGTCTCCGTTATTCAAGCTTAGCATGCTTGTTTGAGATCCAACTTTCTCACCCTCTAATTGAATATGGAATTCAACCATGTTATGGTCACTCATTCCAAGGGGATCCTTTACTAGGACATTTTTAATTAATCCTGTCTCGTTACACAGGACCAGATCTAAGGTTGCTTGCCCCCTGGTCGGTTCAGTTACATACTGCTCAAGAAACCCATCCCTAATACACTCAATGAACTCATCCTCAAGGCAGCCCTGCCCAATTTGATTTGTCCAATTAATATGATAGTTAAAATCCCCCATAATTATCGATGTTCCCTTATTACAAGCCTCAACTATTTCCTGATTAATACTCCGTCCAACAGAGTTGCAACTGTTCGGAGGCCTATAGACTACGCCCACTAGTGTTTTTTTCCCCTTATTATGCCTTAACTCCACCCAAACTGTTTTATTATCCTGATCTTTTGACCCAATATCATTTCTCTCTATTACAGTGATTCCTTCCTTTATTAACATAGCCACCCCACCTCCCCTTCCTTCCTGCCTGTCCTTCCTGATCGTTAAATAACCTGCTATGTTTAATTCCCAGGCATTGTCACCCTGCAGCCATGTTTCTGTAATGGCCACAAGATCATACCCATATGTTGTTATTTGTGCCATTAACTCGTCTATTTTGTTACGAATGCTACGTGCATTCAGATAGAGAACTTTCAAATATGTTTTGTGACACTTAGTTCCTGCTTTTGCCCTTTTTATTACTTTACCTTTTACTCCATACCTTCTGCCCCTTCCTGACATGCTCTGGTTTTTAATTTCCCCACTGCCACCTAAGTCTATGACCTTCTCTGTTGTCATTTTTATTATTTGCTCTCTAGGAACCTCCCCCCCACTAGTTAGTTTAAAGCCCTCTCTACAGCCCTAGTTATATGATCCGCCAGGACTCTAGTCCCAGCACTGGCCAAGTGAAGCCCGTCCCAACGGAACAGCTCCCTCCTGCCCCAGTACTGGTGCCAGTGTCCCAGGAAGCAAAACCCATTTCTCCCACACCAGTCTTTGAGCCACGCATTTAACTCTCTAATTTTATTTGTCCTAACCAAATTCGCTCGTGGCTCAGGTAATAATCCAGAGATTATTACCCTTGAGGTTCTGTTTTTTAATTTGTCCCCTAGCTGCTCATACTCCTTTAACAAAACCGGCTTCCTAGTCCTATCTATGTCATTTGTACCAACATGGACCATGACAACTGGATCCACCCCCTCCCACTGCAAGTTTCTTTCCAGCCCAGAGGAGATGTCCTTAACCCTGGCACCGGGTAGGCAACACAACCTTCGGGACTCTCGCTCTCGGCTTCACACTGTAAGGGCTATTCCACCATGGGAGGCAGTGCAGCCAAGATCAGGGCTTCACACTGTACTCAGAGCCTGTCCTTTCTCTTGCAGGGCAAGCTGGCCCATAACAGCAGGCAGCAGCAATGGACCGGGGGAAGCCGGCCTCACCTTCAAGCCCTCACCAATCTGGAGCAGCGAGTCCAGCGGATTATGGCAGGCCGGATGATTGGCCCCATCGCCACTGGAGTTGCCGACCCTGATCTGGACAGCAATGGTATGGTCATCACCTTTTTGACCTCTCTCCTTCCACTTGTGCCTCACACCAGCATCCTTTGCCACTATCGAACCAATACAGTACATTGCAGCACTCATGCCTCCCTCGCTGCCACCCTGTCCTCACGCTAAAGCCACTCTTGTACCTCCCTGCTTTCAGATGCTGATTCGCCAGGTGAGGAGGTGGGCCCTCAAGCTGCCACTGTGAGTGACTCTGAAGGCGACGACGAGGAGGAAGCCGGACCATCAGTGCCACCCTCAGCCGAGGCAGCCCATGGCCATAATGGGGACATGTCTTCCCTGGAGGGGAGCAGAGGGGAATGGTCTGAGGCAGGCTGCAGCAATGCCGGGGGGGGGGGTAGTGAAGCTCGGCGGCCTTCTCCCCGGAGGGAGAGTCTGGCCTCAAGTCCTGCTACAGTGAGCATAGAAGAGGTGCGGCTCCTCGCTGAAATGAGCGCCCAGGCGGAGCACAGGCACACTGAGCTCATGGCTGCAGTGGCAAGGATGCCTGAATCCATTGAGTCACTGGCAAGGAGTGTCCAGGACTTCGGCGCAGCACAGGCAAGGAGTCTCCAGGACTTTGGCGCAGCACAAGCGGCTGCCACGCAAGTGCTTAGTGCTGCAATGCAGTCAGTGGCTGGTCTCATGCAGATGCAGATTGAGGCCAGGCGAGCACTGACTACTGCCACCCTCGCTGGATCGGGCACGAATCACCGGGGCCCTCGCCGCACCCCCGCAGGCCAGCAGTCTGTGCTTCAGGAGATTGCTGCGCATGCTGCAGTACTGCCCCGTCGGAGTGCCAGTATGTCGTCCGAACAGGGAGTTGCTGTTCTCTGTCAGGATGACAGCATTCCTGCTGCCAACACTGTCACTTCTCCACTGCAGCTGCCACCACCTGTAGGACAGACTGCTGCCGCCCATGCAGAGTTGGAGCAGTCAGCAGCCAGGCCCTCCAGGCCCAGAGCTGGTCCAGGCCGTCCCTCAAGGGCATCTGCAGTCTCAGTTTCTGACACTCAGCAGCCTTCCCCCAGCCTTGCTGCAGCCACTGGGGTCCCATTACGGAGGAGCTGCAGGGTGGGAAGAGGCGAATCTCGCAAGTGAAGCAGATCACCCTCGAAGGGCAAAAAGTAGGAGGTGTGGCAAAATGCTGTTAAATGTTTTATTGAAGGCCGAGGATCGTGGTCATTTTTTGGTTACTGTTTTGTTCATTGTCTCCAGGTTGTGAGAGCCAGTTATGTGACTGACTGCTTTTTTGGGGGTTTCTCTCTATTACTTTGTCATGCAGGAAGGGCACACAGTTTGTTAAATAAAGAAGTGTCTTTATTCAGAATGTGCATGTTTGCTCTTTGAAGTATTTGTTGCCTTGACCGGCTTAGGGGTTGCGGCACGGTTCCATTCATGTTCTTTGAATGGCAGAAGCCATTCCCTCAGAGGGGGCCTAGAACCGACTTGCTATAAGCAGCTGATGGACGGCCCTTGCACTTTGTGCCTCCCTCCCATCTTTGTGCTCCTCCTCCTCCTCCTCTGCTGGTGCTCCAATGTCTGGTGGCAGTGGCTGAGTCCTGAGGATTGCCAGGGTATGCAACATGCAGCACACAACAACGAAATGGGAGACTCGCTCAGGTGAGTACTGAAGGGCTCCTCCGGAATGGTCCAGACAGCGGAACCGTTGCTTGAGCACGCCGATTGTGTGCTCAATGATGTTCCTGGTCGCTTGATGGCTCTCATTGTATCGTTCTTCAGCAGGGGTGCTGGGCGAATGGAGCGGGGTCATCAGCCAAGTGCACAGAGGATAGCCTTTGTCCCCAAGAAGCCAGCCTCCTGGGTGAGCCGGGGCCTCGAAAAGGTCTGCCACAGAAGTCTGGTGCAGGATGAAGACGTCGTGGCTGCTGCATGGAAAGCGGGCATTGACACCGACTATCAGCTGTCTGTGGTCACAGACCAACTGGACGTTCAATGAATGGAACCCCTTCCGATTGCGGTAATCCTCGGCATTCTCTTGTGGCGCCCGCAAAGCCACATGCGTGCAGTCAATGGTGCCCTGGACCATGGGGAAGGCTGCTATTCTTGTAAATCCCATTGCGCGCTCTTGCTGCTAGTCCGGGGTCATGGGAATGTAGTAACCTGGGAGGTTATGAGTAACCTGACCTACCAGGTGGTGCTGTGGCAATTGGTCTCCTGAGTTAAGTCTGGTCTGTACTGGTTGTACTTTTTGTTTGTGCTGCCTCATGGCAGAAGCTTTTATGTGCAAATGTTGATTAAACCATGTTACGGAGTTAACCTGTGTCCGTCTCCATCTATGGCCACCTCAAGATACCACATATGGCGACGAGAATAAAGGACGGAAAAGTTTTGGTGGATCAGTCATAGTTAGGGAGTATTCAGAAGAGGCGCTCGGGTTGGTTAGAAAACTAGTCGGAAAAGCACAAGGCTAGGCCGCGGGAGTCGAAACGGAGTTTGATTTTTTGGCTGAAGTGACCGGACTCCAAGGATGGCAGGAACGGTAGGCTCCGTGGCACCTTTTGACAGCAAGTCGCAGTCTTGGGAGGAGTATTGTGAAATACTGAGCCATTTCTTTATGGCAAACGAGGTGGACAGTGCTGAAAAGAAAAGGGCCATTTTACTGAGTTGTGTGGGAGCGCAAACCTATACACGGATGAGGAATCTGCTGAGCCCGGAGTGGCCAGGAGAAAAATCTTTTGACGAGTTGGTGAGTCTACTAAAGAATCATTTCAATCCGAAACCTAGTGAAATAGTACAGAGATGGAAATTCAATTCGAGGATTAGGAGGCCAGAAGAAAGCATTACTGAGTATGTGGAGGAGCTTCGGAAGCTCGCACAGGACCGTAATTTTGGAAATGCGCTGACAGTCATGTTAAGGGACAGACTAGTATGCGGAGTTAACGACGACAGTATACAGCAAAGGTTGCTGTCAGAAGAAGGATTAACGTTTGAGACGGCACTTAAAAAAGCACAAGCCATGGAGACGGCTAACAAGGACATTAAGGACTTAAACAGTATGAGCAAGGAGAAATGGAGTAAACCAGTGGGAGGAGCTGTTTTCAAGATGGAAGCTGGCGCGAAAAGTCCACCAGTCGGGGTTGGGGATTGCTACCGATGTGGCGGGACGAGCCATTATGCAAAGGACTGCAGGTTTGCAAAGGCAAAGTGCCACAATTGTGGAAAAAATAGGGCACTTAAAGAAAGTCTGTAAAAGGGCAGTGAGTGAGAGAAGCAGTGCTAAAGGGGCAAAGCATGCTAAAGGGGGGAGGGAGAAGTACACAAAGTGGGCAAATTACATACAAGAGGAGGAAGAGTCTAGTGAGTCTAGTGAGGAGGTTTTCACTATATACAGTATAGACACTTCAAGGCCCAATGTACCCCCTCTCACTCAGTATTTGATAGTGAACGGAGGTCAAGTAAAGTTTGAGATTGACACCGGATGTAGTGTAACCATAATGTCGCAGACTGAGTACGCCAAGCTATGGGGGGAAGCAAAAGTACCAGAGCTAGGTACATGCCCCATTAGTCTCAAAACCTACACAGGACAGAAGGTGGACATTTTGGGGGCGGCCGAAGTACAAGTGGAACACAAAGGAGTCACCAAAGAGCTTACGGTGGTAGTGGTAGCAGGGTCAGGGCCAAACCTGTTAGGGCGAGGGTGGATCAGTGAGTTGAGTGTGTACTGGCAGGCAATGAATAAAATGGAGGACAGTAGAGAGGCACTGCAAGAAGTGCTGATGAAGCATGAGTTAGTGTTCAAGGACGAACTGGGCACCTTAAGGGGAGCCACAGCCAAGATTCATGTAGCCAGTGATGCCACGCCTCGTTTCTTTAAACCAAGGTCGGTACCTTTTGCAATGAAAACCAAGGTTGAGGCGGAACTAGATCGCCTGCTAAAGGACAAAGTAATAGAACCAGTGAAATTTTCAGACTGGGCGGGACCAATAGTCCCGGTATTGAAGCCCGACGGTAACGTATGGGTGTGTGGTGACTATAAGTTAACAGTGAACAGAGTATCATCACTGGAACAGTACCCCATTCCGAGAATGGAGGACATGTTAATATCGCTCGCTGGGGGAGAAAGATTCAGCAAACTGGACATGAATCATGCGTATCAGCAGATATTGCTAGATGAAGAATCAAAAAAGTTTGTCACAGTGAACACGCACAAGGGGCTGTTCACGTATGCCAGGTTACCATTTGGTGTCAGTTCTAGCCCAGCAATATTCCAACGGACTATGGAGGGCATTCTGCAGGGCATTCCAAAGGTGGCCGTGTACTTAGATGATATTCTGCTAACAGGAAGTGACGATCAGGATCACGTAAAAACACTGGACAAAGTGCTACAGCGGCTGGAAGAGGCAGGGCTATGCCTGAAATGGAGTAAGTGTAGTTTCATGGAGAAGGAAGTTACATTCCTGGGACATTGGGTGGATGCCACAGGCCTCCATCCATTACCAGGGAAAGTGTGGGCAGTGCAGGATGCACCTGCACCCACCTCAGTGACTGAACTGAAAGCCTATTTAGGGCTCCTGAATTATTATAACCGGTTTCTTCCAAACTTATCGATGCTGCTGGTACCCCTGCACAAACTGCTGAGAAAGGAGGAGCCATGGCGTTGGGGGCCAGAGCAAGCGAAAGCGTTTCAGCAGTCAAAGGAGCTACTTCAGTCCAGCAGGGTGTTAGTGCATTACGATGAGAAGAAGGAGCTGAAAATGTCCTGCGACGCATCACCCTATGGAGTGGGGGCAGTGTTGGCCCACCGCATGCCAGATGGAGCGAAAAGGCCCATCGGGTTTGTTTCACGTACGCTCACAGCTGCGGAAAAGAACTATTCACAGCTTGATAAAGAGGGGTTAGCCATTATATTTGGAGTAAAGAAATTCCATAAGTACATATATGGGAGGAAGTTTGTAATCAGTACTGACCACAAGCCTCTTATTAGCTTACTGAATGAGATGAAAGCGGTGCCTCAAATGGCATCACAGAGAATAATGAGATGGGCAGTAATACTAAGAGCCTATGAATATGTGATCAGGTACAGAGCCGGCAAGGAAAACGGGAACGCTGATGCTCTCAGCCGCCTGCCCCTCTCAAAATCTCCTCGCAGTACTTCCCCTGAGGAGCACGTCCTGATGCTGGATCAGGAGATCAGTCCCCTGATGACTTCAGCGCAAATCCAGGGCTGGACAGCCAAGGACCCTGTTCTGTCAAGGGTCCGTGAGTATGTGTTGAAAGGCTGGCCAGATCACCGTGAGGGACCGGAGTTCGTGCTGTACAGACAGAGACAGCAAGAGCTCAGTGTCCAAGATGGATGTGTGCTATGGGGAGCACGCATCATAGTCCCAGAGCGGGGACGCTCTACTTTGATGGAACAGTTGCATCAATCGCACCCAGGAATGACTAGAATGAAAGGACTGGCTAGGAGCTACCTGTGGTGGCCTAACTTGGATGCTGAAATTGAGTCAAAGGTAAAGTCATGCACTATATGTCAGGAACAGAGGAAAGCACCTGCCGGGGCACCACTCCATCCCTGGGAGTGGCCCAGCAAACCCTGGAGGAGAATTCACATAGACTATGCGGGACCTTTTATGGGCAAAATGTTTTTGGTGCTGGTAGACGCTCACTCAAAGTGGATCGACGTTTATCCAGTGAGATCTGCAATGACTGATGCCACACTGGATTGTCTCAGGAACAGCTTCAGCACGCATGGTATTCCAGAAATGATTGTATCCGACAATACACAGTGTTTTGTTTGTGAAGGGAGCAAAGAATTCATGGTAAGGAATGGAATCACACATGTCACCTCGGCTCCATATCACCCAGCCTCAAATGGGTTAGCCGAGCGAGCCATGCAGACTTTTAAGGAGCTCATGAGGAAGAGCCCAGGTGACACCCTGGAGACCAAGCTCAATAGAGCCTTGTTTAGTTATCATATAACACCCCAAGCTACCACGGGGCTTTCTCCGGCTGAGTTGATGATGGGGAGAAAGTTGCGGTGCACATTAGACCTGATACACCCAGATCTCAAAAGCAAGGTTGAGACAAAACAATCAAACCAAAAAGCGTACCATGACAAACATACTAAAGCTTGCCATTTCGCCATAGGGGACTCTGTGTACACCCGGAACTTCGGCTGTGGACCTAAATGGATACCAGGACTAATCCAGGACATTACAGGACCTGTGTCATACTCCGTGTTACTAGGGGATGGTCGAGGGGTTCGTCGGCATGTGGATCAGCTTTTCAGCCGGCAGCAGGGGGAACTGCCTCAGATGGAACAAAGGGCAGTAGAGGAGGCTGTTCCAGGACCCAGCACGGCTTATAAGGTGCCAGTGGACACTGGTACTGCCAGGCCACAGCGGGACAGAGTAAAACCAACATCAGAGACCACTCCAATCTCAAGTGCGAGTGAATCTGAGAATCCACCACAAGTGGAATTAAGACGTTCACAAAGGATTCGCAAGCAACCAGAAAGACTTATACAAACCTGTTAAATTAGTCAGGGGTTAACCATGGTTAGAGCATACTGGTTAATTAAAATGTAGTACCTAGTAAGGGTTATTGTTTAAGAATTGCATACGGCAATCTTAAGGGGGGAGGAGTGTAGTAACCTGGGAGGTTATGAGTAACCTGATCCACCAGGTGGTGCTGTGGCAATTGGTCTCCTGAGTTAAGTCTGGTCTGTACTGGTTGTACGTTTTGTTTGTGCTGCCTCATGGCAGAAGCTTTTATGTGCAAGTGTTGATTAAACCATGTTACGGAGTTAACCTGTGTCCGTCTCCATCTATGGCCACCTCAAGATACCACAGGGGAGGAAATGTACTGACGCCTCCTTTTAAAGAAGGCATTCATGACTTGATGGATGCAGCAATGCACCGCGAACTGGGAGACATTGGCAATGTCCCCAGTAGCAGATTGAAAGGAGCCAGTGGCATAGAAGTTGAGAGCCACTGTGACCTTCACTGCCACCGACAGAGACGTCCTGCTCCTCAGTTGAGGCTGCAGATCTGGCTGAAGCAGGTGGCAGAGCTCAGTGACCACCTCCCTGCTGAATCGCAGCCTCCGAAATCACTGCTCCTCAGACATGTTGAGGTATGATAACTGTTGGCGGAAAACCCTGGGACGGTAAGGTCTCATGTGCTGACGCCTGTTGGCCCTCCTCCGTCTGGCCATGATTGGCACTCTCTCTCAGCATCTCTGAGCCCTCTCAATGTAATGGAGAAGCCCAACATTCCCACCCATTGCAGCCCCCATAGTATGTGGCCACTCAAGGTTATGCCAGTGAAAAAGCAAACCAACTACAAAGTTCTGGTCAGAAGCCAAAAGTACCTCTGCGAGCGCTGACTCAATGCAGAAAGCTCTCTCCCTTTGTCTCTCTGCAAATCTCTCTCTCTCACAGAAGGAGTGGTCCAAAATTGGCTGCCACAAAGAAGCCACGAAGAGCCCCCTTTAAATAGCGACCCCCCCAGCCCCACAGCAACTGGGAACCGTTCCAGTCAACCAGTCGCTGGGAGCAACAGGCGGAAAGGAGGGGGCTGCCACTGAATTTCCGGTTCGGGGCGCCCCAAGGGCATTGCACCACGAAATGACGTCAGGATCTGCGCGTGCAGCTGAGCGGACATTGCGGTTTAGCGCCGCGACTAAATCTCCGCTCAATTTCGCGAGAAGCGCAGGCCTCGCTGCACCCGGGCGCTAGCCGCCTCGTGCCCCACTTATCGCCCTCTTAAGGCGCTAACGGATGGCGCAAACAACTGAATTTCTCCCCCATGTCTCTTCTCTAGGTGTTCTAAGTTTACCATAAAAAGCGGTGTAACGACAGATGTGTTTTACTTGATGTCATTTTTACGAAGGCAGATGTTTCTTATTTTTATGTGCTTCTTTACGAAATGTAAATTAGAACATCTTGAACAGAGTGAATCATTGTCTCATTCCGAAAGGTTCAGACTACTGGGGCCTTTAACCTTCTGTTTCAATAAGGTTATTGTTTCAGTGTCAACAACTATCTTATCTCAATAGCCAGAATGCTTTCATAGCATGGTGTATTTTTCTGAATAGGTTATATGTCTTATTACTTCACACAACTGTATAAAACACTTCTTAGCCCTCATCTAGAGTACTGTGTGCAGTTCTGGTCACCACATTACAGGAAAGATGTGATTGTACTAGAGAGGGTTCGGAGGAGATTTACAAGGATGTTGCCAGGAGTAGAGAATCTTAGCTATGAGGAGAGACTGGATAGGCTGGGTCTGTTTTCCTTGGAACAGAGGAGGCTGAGGGGAGACCTTATTGAGGTGTATAAAGTTATGAGGGGCACAGATAAAGTGGATAGAAAGCACCTATTTCCCTTAGCAGAGGGGTCAAAAACCAAGGGTCACAGATTTAAAATAATTGGTGGAAGGTTTAGAGGGGATTTGAGGGGAAATTTCTTCACCCAGAGGGTTGTGGGGGTCTGGAAGGGTGTTAGAGGCAGGAACCCTACCCACATTTAAAAAGTACTTGGATGTGCACTTTGGATGCACTAACCTGCAGGGCTACGGACCAAGAGCTGAGAAATGGGATTAGGCTGGATAGCTCTTTGTTGGCTGGTGCGGACATGATGGGCCGAAATAGTCTCCTTCCGTGCTGTAACTTTCTATGATTCTATGACTTTCTATCACGTCAAGGCATTTCGATTAGTGCAATGAGTCAACTCTTAAAGCAGTAATACTACAGTGCAGGGTTATTTTGCCTGGTTCTGGATGACGTGTTTTCCTCCTCTCTTTTCCCACCAATTTCCTCCTCTCCCCATCTCCCCTGAAGGCTTTGATCTCCTCTTGAGCTATGATTCCACAGGCATGAGTTGATTTCTCATGTCTCACTTACGTGGCCATTATTCTTGTGTGAGCCTTAGCACTCAGTATCACAGAATCACAGAAACCCCACAGTGCAGATGGGAATACACTATTGTGCTCAAGTGGGATTAAGAAAATGTCTTATTCTGAGATCCCTTTGTTTCTGCTTGTTTTCAAAAAGTCAATATCTGTCTCCTGATGATGTTCTTCACGATAGCTTTTGGCCTATCTTACTAAAACAAAAAAAAATGACTGAGAAGAGATGGAAGTGATCTATTCTCTGACAAAGCTGTCAATGTTTAAACTGACCTTAATCTTTAAAAAGATAATTTGGTTAAATTAGGTATAATGTGCCTATTGCTTTCACATTAAAAAGATGGGATCTCATCAGAAGCCAGGAGACGCAGACAGCAGTCCAACAGCTTTCACTTCAAGTCATTTACATGCAGCGTTGGATACTTGTCGTCTCTGCTTTAACACTAATTTGCTTTATCTGACACATGATTAGACAGAAAAGCTTTTCAAAAATTATTGCATACTTTACACACATGACTTTTTTTGTAAGTCTCTTTGAAAGGGACACAGGCTTAGTCCTCCTGTAATTGGGCATGGGCCTATTTCTGATTCATCCTCCCAACAGCAGTGCAGGCTTGTCACACAACAAGTTGCACTTATAAAGCACCTCTAATATAACAAAACATCCTTCGGGCCCTTCACACAGGGAGAGGGTGAGACAGAATAGACATCAAGCAGGAGTTAGATTTAGGGTGGCGCCCGAGGTTTGGAGGAGGCTTTTAAAGGTGGGGAGAGAAGTAGGTCTGGAGGAGGGGTTTAGGAAGAGCATTCCAGGATGCAAGGCTGCAATCTGTGCCACCATTGGTGGAAAGCAGAGAGAGAGGAATTGCACAATTGGCAGGAATCAGAAGAGAGGAGTGTGAAATCTGGGATGTAGGCCTGGAGGAGGTTATAGAAGCAGCGTAGGGCAAGGAATGCAGGAACATGATTGTGAAATCAAAGCACTGGGGGATGGAGAGCCAATGGTGATCAGCAAGGGTAAAGGCAATAGGTGAATCATAGAATCATAGAATCATAGAAAGTTATAGCATGGAAGGAGGCCATTTTGGCCCTTTGTGTCCGCGCCGGCCACCAAAGAGCTATCCAGCCTAATCCCACTTCCCAGCTCTTGGTCTGTAGTCCTGCAGGTTAGAGCATCCCAAGTGCACACCCAAGTACTTTTTAAATGTGGTTAGGGTTCCTGCCTCTACCACCCTATCAGGCAGTGAGTTCCAGATCCCCACAACCCTCTGGGTGAAGAAATTTCCCCTCAAATCCCCTCTAAACCTTCCACCAATTATTTTAAATCTGTGCCCCCTGGCTTTTAACCCCTCTGCTAAGGGAAATAGGTCCTTTCTATCCACTTTATCTATGCCCCTCATAATTTTATACACCTCAATAAGGTCTCCCCTCAGCCTCCTCTGTTCCAAGGGAAACAGACCCAGCTTATCCAGTCTTTCCTCATAGCAAAGATTCTCTACTCCCAGCAACATCCTTGTAAATCTCCTCTGTACCCTCTCTAGTGCAATCACATCTTTCCTGTAATGTGGTGATCAGAACTGCATGCAGTTCTCTAGCTGAGGCCTAACTAGTGTTTTATACAGTTGAAGCATAACCCCCCTGCTCTTGTATTCTATGCCACAGCTAATAAAGACAAGCATTTGAGTGGGACAATAGCGACAGGAAGCAGAGGACTTGAATTTTGACAATTTGGAGGTTCCACCTCTTCAAGGCAATAAAAGCCTGTTGTTCATTCTTTTTAAGGTTGGGGGTTCAAGCCCCACTCCAGATATTTGAACATATAATCTAGGCTAGCATTTCAGTGCGGTACTGAGGGAGTGCTGCACTGTCGGAGGTGCAACCTTTTTTCTCTTTACTCTTTCAGGTGGACGTAGAAGTTCTCATGAAGCTCTCAGAATACAGGGTAGTTCTCCTGGTATCCTGCGTAAAATCTATCCCTCACCAGCAACTAAAACTGGTCAGTTATTTCATTGCTGTTTGTGGGAACTTGCTGTGTGCAATTTGGCTGCCACATTCCCTACATTGCAATTTCTTCTTCTCTTCTTCTTCTTCTTCTTTTCCTTAGGCAGTCCCTCGGAACCAAGGATGAATTGCTTTCACACTAAAAATGAGTTCTCAGGTGACTGATGAGTCCAATGCTTGATCTACAGTCTCTGTCACAGGTGGGGCAAACGGTGGTTGAAGGGGCGGCTGGGTGGGGTGCTTGGGTGGACGTGCGCTCCTTCCGCTGTTTGCGCTTGGCTTCCGCTTGCTCCCGGCGAAGAGATCGAGATGTTCGGCGCCTTCCCGGATGCTTCTCTTCCACTTTGTGCGGTCTTGGGCCAGGGATTCCCAGGTATCGGTGGGGATGTTGCACTTTTTCAAGGAGGCTTTGAGGGTGTCCTTCAAGCGTTTGAAGACCAGGACCTCAAACCCAGCACCAAGCTCATGGTCTACAGAGCAGTAGTGATACCCGCCCTCCTGTATGCTTCAGAGACATGGACCATGTACAGCAGCCACCTCAAAGCATTGGAGCGGTGCCACCAACGCTGTCTCCGCAAGATCCAGCAAATCCATTGGCAGGATAGGCGCGCCAACGTCAGTGCTCTTGCTCAGGCCAACATCCCCAGCATCGAAGCTTTGACCACACTCGATCAGCTCTGATGGACGGGCCACATTGTCCGCATGCCCGATACATGCCAACAGTGATTACATCACACGTTATTTTCCATTCCTTCCTCACTCCCTCCCTTCCTTCCCTCCCCTTGGTCATTTTTCGATGAAGGAATGAAAACCCATCATTAATTTTTCACAGGTGCTTCACTCAAGGCCGCTCCTGAAAGGGATGTTGGCCTCTCTGTTTCCTTTTGCGAAGCAGGCGGGCCTGGCACTCAACATATAGAAATGGAACGTATGTGGAAAGCAAGCTAGTAACTCAATACTTAAGGATGTCTCAGAGTGGCTGCAGGGCATTCTGGAGGGGGAGGGTGAACAGCCAGTTGTCGTGGTGCATATAGGTACCAACGATATAGGTAGAAAATGGGATGAGGTCCTAAAAGCTGAATATAGGGAGTTAGGAGGTAAATTAAAAAATAGGACATCACAGGTAGTAATCTCAGGATTGTTACCAGTGCCACGTGCTAGTCAGTGTAGAAATAGAAGGAGATTTCAGATGAATACATGGCTAGAGGAATGGTGCAAGGGGGAGGGATTCAAATTCCTGGGACATTGGAACTGGTTCTGGGGGAGGTGGGACCAGTACAAACTGGATGGTTTGTACCTGGGCAGCACTGGGACCGATGTCCTAGGGGGTCTCTTTGCTAGTGCTGTTGGGGAGGGTTTAAACCAAAATGGCAGGGGGTTGGGAACCTGTGCAGGGAGACAGAGGAAAGGGAAGCAAGGATAGAAGCAAAAGACAGGAAGAAGAAAAGCAAAAGTGGAAGGCAGAGAAATCAAGGGTGTAATTCAAACAGGGCCACAGTAAATAATAATTTGTGTCTTAATGCGTGGAGCATTCGTAATAAGGTGGATGAATTAGCTGTGCAAATAGATATAATTGGATATGATATCATTGGGATTATGGCGACATGGCTCCAGGGTGACCAAGGCTGGGAATTCAACATCCAGGGGTATTCAATATTCAGGAATGACAGGCAAAAAGGAAAAGGAGGTGGGGTAGCATTGCTGGTTAAAGAGGAGATTAACACAATAGTAAGGAAGGATATTTGCTCTGATGATGTGGAATCTGTATGGGTAGAGCTGAGAAATACCAAGGGGCAGAAAACATTAGTGGGAGTTGTATACAGACCCCCAAACAGTAATGCTGAGGTTGGGGATGGCATTAAATGGGAAATTAGAGATGCGTGCAATAAGGGCACAGCAGTTATCATGGGTCACTTTAATCTATATATAGATTGGGCTAACCAAATTAGTAACAATACTGTGGAGGAGCAATTCCTAGAGTGTATACGGGATGGTTTCCTGGACCAATAGGTCAAGGAACCAACTAGAGATCAGGCCATCTTAGGCTGGATATTATATAATGAGAAAGGATTAATTAGCAATCTTGCTGTGCGAGGCCCCTTGGGGAGGAGTGATCATAATATGATAGAATTCTTCATTAAGATGGAGAGTGAAGTAGTTGACTCAGAGACTAGGGTCCTGAATTTAAATAAAGGAAACTATGATGGTATGAGAGGTGAGTTGGCTAGGATGGATTGGGGAGCATTACTTAAAGGATTAACGGTGGATAGGCAAAGGCAAACATTTAACGATCACATGGATGAACTACAGAATTTGTTCATCCCTGTCTGGCATAAAAATAAAACAACAAAGGTGACTCAACCGTGGCTAACAAAGGAAATTAGGGATAGCACAAGATTCAAGGAGAGGACATATAAATTGGCCAGACAAAGCAGCAAACCTGAGGTTTGGGAGCAGTTTAGGAATCAACAAAGAAGGACAAAAGGATTAATTAAGAGGGGGAAAATAGAATATGAGAGTAAGCTTGCAGGGAACATAAAAACTGACTGTAAAAGCTTCTATAGATATGTGAAGAGAAAAAGATTGGTAAAGTCAAGCGTAGGTCCCTTGCAGTCAGAATCAGGGGAATTTATAATGGGGAACAAAGAAATGGCAGACCAATTAAATACATACTTTGGTTTTCTCTTCACAAAGGAGGACACAAATAACCTTCCAGAAATGTTGGGAAAAATAGGGTCTAATGAAAGGGAGGAACTGAATTAAATCAGTATTTTTAGGGAAATGGTGCTCGGGAAATGGACGGGATTGAAGGCCAATAAATCCCCAGGGCCTGATAATCTACATCCTAGGGTGCTTAAGGAAGTGGCCCTAAAAATAGTAGATGCATTGCTGGTCATCTTCCAAAATTCATTAGACTCAGGCACAGTTCCCATGGATTGGAGGGTAGCTAATGTAACCCCACTATTTAAAAAAGGTGGTAGAGAGAAAACGGGGAATTATAGACCGGTAAGCCTGACATCGGTAATTGGAACATGCTAGAGTCCATTATAAAAGATGCAATAGCAGAGCACTTGGAAAACAGTGACAGGATCGGACAAAGTCAACATGAATTGACAAAAGGTAAAGCATGCTTGAATAATCTACTGGAATTTTTTGAGGATGTAACTGATAGAATAGATAAGTGCGAACCAGTGGATGTGGTGTATTTGGACTTTCAGAAGGCTTTCGATAAGGTCCCGCACAAGAGATTAGCATGCAAAGTTAAAGCACATGGGATTGGTGGTAAGGTAATGACTTGGATAGAGAACTGGTTGGCAGACAGGAAACAAGAGTTGGAATAAACGGGTCTTTTTCTGAGTAGCAGGCAGTGACTAGTGGGGTACCGCAAGGATCGGTGCTAGGACCCCAGCTATTCACAATATATATTAATGATCTAGATGAGGGAACTAGATGTAATATCTCCAAGTTTGCAGATGACACAAAGCTGGGTGGGCGTGTGCGCTGTGAGGAGGATGCAGAGAATCTGCAGTATGATTTGGACAGGTTGGGCGATTGGGCAGATGCGTGGCCGATGCAGTACAATGTGGATAAATGCGAAGTTTTCCACTTTGGTGGCAAAAACAGGAAGGCAGATTATTATCTGAATGGCAATAGATTGGGAGAAGGGGAAGTGCAACGAGACCTGGGTGTCCTTGTGCACCAGTCGCTGAAGGTAAGCATGCAGGTGCAGCAGGCGGTTAAGAAGGTAAATGGTATGTTGGCCTTCAATGCGAGAGGATTCAAGTACAGGAGCAAGGATGTCTTGCTGCAGTTGTACTGGGCCTTGGTGAGACCACACCTTGAGTATTGTGTGCAGTTTTGGTCGCCTTATCTGAGGAAGGATGTTCTTGCCATGGAGGGAGTGCAGCGTAGATTCACCAGACTGATACCTGGGATGGCAGAAATGACGTATGAGGAGAGATTGGGTCGATTGGGCTTATATTCGCTGGAGTTTAGTAGAATGAGAGGGGATCTCATTGAAACTTATAAAATTCTAACAGGACTAGACAGACTAGATAGCAGGAAGGCTGTTCCCGAACATGGGGGAGTCTAGAACCAGGGGTCACAGTCTAAGGCTTTGTCAGGAAAAATCGTAGAGCAAGCTATTATCTTAATGGCAAGAAACTGGAAAGTACTGAAGTACAAAGGGATCTGGGGGTCCTGGTGCATGAAACTCAAAAGGTTAGTATGCAGGTGCAGCAAGTGATTAAGAAGGCCAATGGAATGTTGGCTTTCATTGCTAGGGGGATAGAATATAAAAATAGGGATGTATTGCTTCAGTTGTACAAGGTATTGGTGAGACCGCACCTGGAATACTGCATACAGTTTTGGTGTCCATACTTAAGAAAAGACATACTTGCTCTCGAGTCAGTACAAAGAAGGTTCACTCGGTTAATCCCGGGGATGAGGGGATGGACATACGAGGAGAGGTTGAGTAGATTGGGACTCTACTCATTGGAGTTCAGAAGAATGAGAGGCGATCTTATTGAAACATATAAGATTGTGAAGGGGTTGGATCGGGTGGATGCGGGGAGGATGTCCCCGATGATGGGTGACACTAGAACTAGGGGGCATAGTCTTAGAATAAGGGGCTGCTCTTTCAAAACTGAGATGAGGAGGAACTACTTCACTCAGAGGGTGGTAGGTCCATGGAATATGCTGCCCCAAAAAGCTGTAGAAGCTACATCATTACATAAATTTAAAACAGAAATAGACAGTTTCTAGAAGTAAAGGGAATTAAGGGTTACGGGGAGCGGGCAGGAATTTGGACATGAGTCTAGGTTCGGATTGGACATGGCCCTGTGGGTAGCGGAGCGGGCCCAGGGGCCGTGTAGCCTGATCCTGCTCCTAATTCTGTTAGATTCAGGAGATGGTTCTGTGATAGTAGATTGGCGGTTAGGATCAGATCAGCCATGATCTTATTAAATGGCGGAGCAGTCTCGAGGGGCCGATTGGCCTACTCCTGCTCCTATTTCTTATGTTCTTATGTTCTTAAGGATAAGGGGTAGGCCATTTAGGACTGAGATGAGGAGGAATTTCTTCACCCAGAGAGTGGTGAACCTGTGGAATTCTCTACCACAGAAGGCAGTTGAGGCCAATTCATTAAATATATTCAAGACGGAGTTAGATATATTTCTTAAGGCTAAAGGGATCAAGGGATATGAGGAGAAAGCAGGGACAGGGTACTGAATTTGGATGGTCAGCCATGATCTCATTAAATGGTGGAGCAGGCTCGAGGGGCCGAATGGCCTACTCCTGCTCCTATCTTCTATGTTTCTATATTTCTCTTTTCTCCTCTTAAACGGATGGAAGGTTTTTCACGCATTTTTTTCGTCTTCAGTACTCCAAATTCTTCTGTCAGTTCAGGCTGAAGTTTAATTTCCTTATGTTATTTCGGCACCATTGCGCTCCTCATTTCTTTGAAAATTGGAATCCTCACATAATAAAAATGGAGTACAGTTCTCCTGATGGTTGACCATCAATGCAAACAATAATTGATTGTTCAGATCACATCATTCAATTCAGTACATGTCCCTTTTCTTCTTTTGAACACTGTTTTAGGGTTATTTTCAAACTGGTCACTTTTTAGTCTTTACGCAAGCAGCTAAATCTCAGAATACCACATTTTTTCCCTGTTTTTTAAATCTTTAAGGGTTTCTATGACTATCAGTAAACATGCCATGCAAAATTCAGCAAACATATTTCATTATGCTTGCAGCTGACTTTATGTTTATTTGAAGCAAAACCAATATTTGTTGTTCTGTGCACGTATTCTCCCTAATTGTCTTGGCCCAGGCGTTCCACTCTGCCTGCATTGTCAACCTTTAACTGTAATGATATTGGGGGTCATTTTAACCTAATCCACCTGACGGGAAACTGACAATAAAAGATTGGGCGTCTGCTTTAAACCGCGGGTTGCTAACTCTGGTTGGATGTATTCCTGGAGGTTACATCACGTGAAATCCCGCCTCCTACCGCACCGCCCGGTCAAACAGCCATTTTTTTTCCATCTGCAATTTTTTTTTCGAACTAATAAACAAAAGCGTTCAGAGAAACTGAAAATAACGCACAGGTTTTTTAATGCGCCTACGATTTGTCTCCTGGGTTGCTCGCAGTGGTGCCCAGGAGATTAATCTTTAATTCCTGGAGGGTTGGCAACCCTACACCTCGCCCCATTTTACTTCTCACTGACTTCAACAGAATGTAAAATCAGGCCGAGTATAAAATGGGTGCCCGATCTATTCCTGTCAGCCTGCGACTGGGCGGGTTAAGTAAAAAATTACCCCCATACTGTTCGTATTTATAGATGTTCCCGTATTTTCAGTAAGTATCAGTGTTTCACGACAGTTTAATACATAATTGACAGGCATTCGCTTAGCAATCAGTATCTCATAATGAAATAAAAACAGAAAATGCTGGAAATATTCAGCAGGTCAGGCAGCGCCTGGGGAGAGAGAAACAGAGCTAACGTTTCAGGTCGATGACCTAATAGTTTTGTATCAGTAACTCATAAAGCATCAGTTAAGCAAGCTCTAGCTAAGACTGAAGATAGAGTTTTGTAATTAGAGGTTGAACCGACTGCTGCTGTATTCCTATATAGTGGTTTAAAAACCTTAGTAACATTATTCCTTTTTCATTCAAACTTGGATTATAAAGAACCCTAAAATACATGCATAGTTAGAACATTGCTGTAAAGGGGTTTCTCTCACTAAGATAGAGCAGGCTACCATTGCTCAATTTGCATTTCTGTTCTTTTCAACCCTTTCACTCCCACAAAGTTCAGACAGCGGGCAGGACACAAAGGGATTTGTGAAGGCAAGCGAAATGCAGTTAAACCAAGTAAATATCCTGTTTGACGGACAGTCCACAACATGCTACTTTGTCAAAAGAAATTATGCACGACTGATACCAACACACATCTTCAGCCCTGAGGCAGCACCACCAGTTAACAGCTGTAGGGTTACAGCGGTGGGAATAGAAATTAGGAAGAGAGCTAGAGAATAGAAATCGATAAGAGGCGCATGGGTGTGGATGGTGGGTGAGGATGGGACCGAGGTTGACTGCAGTTGAAAAACTGGCCTACAATCATTGTTTGGGTTTACACATGAAGAATGTCCACCTGGGCAAGATGCGAAAGGGCATCTGATACTCATGGAACCATACTCTATCAGCAGTCAACACCTTCAGGAGGGTGGGGAGGAGAAAAATAGAAGAAAACTGGCAATAAGTAAACCGAGTGCGTAGGCTGGAGAGCATAAAAAGGAATCTTCTATGTGATAATATTTTTTTTTTTATTCGTTCATGGGATTGGGCATCACTGGCAAGGCCAGCATTTATTGCCCATCCCTAATTGCCCTTGAGAAGGTGGTGGTGAGCCACTTTCTTGAACCGCTGAAATCCATGTAGTGAATGTACTCCCACAGTGCTGTTAGGGAGGGAATTCCAGGATTTTGACAATGAAGGAACGGCAATATATTTCCAAGTCAGCATGGTGCGTGACTTGCGGGGGGTGAACTTGGAGGTGGTGGTGTTCCCATGCGCCTGCTGCCCTTGTCTTTCTAGGTGGTAGAGGTTGCAGGCTTGGAACTTTATTTCTTTTATTTGGGGTGGTCCTTTCAATAAATTGCTGCATCATATAGAAAGATTTAAGAAGGATACTACATGAAATGAGTTTGGGCAATCTCAGCTCAGTTCCTGGTGGGTTTCGATCTACAGCACAAAACAGCCCCTAAGTGACAATTACTTAGAAACATCTAAGGATATTTGGTGTTGGAAAAACTGTCACACCCATGGGACTTGGGCTAAGGCACATTGTTGGATCAGAATCTGCCCATGCTAGACATAACCTGAAATGGAAGTATACCATTCCTGAGCAGAGATATTGCTCATACTGATGAGCATAAAAAATATATATAGATTTAAAACAAAATAAAAGGTTTAATTTTAGTTTTGTCATTTTGCCATTTTGAAGCATAGTAATTAGGTATGTGTAAGTTATTTAAAAATGGAACAGATTTCAAGGAGGTTTTGGAAATAACTCAAAAAACTGTGGCCTGTATTTAAAAAAATAAATTGGGCCCTGATATTCCTTCCCATCTTTGCTTGGGCACTGGACAGGTGCTGTGTACCCAGTGCCCAGGATACCTAAATTTGGTGGGCCAAGGAATTTATATAAAACAGTTGCACTACTGGTACAGGCCTGCTCCCTGGCAGGACCTTAAGCCAAGAAATGGGGCAGGGACACCGTGCAGCCAAAGGTTGGTGTGGGACCGGCGCAGACTTCAGGGCCTTTTGGCTGCTGTTCTCCAATAGCAGCCAAAGAGCCTCCAAGCCCAAAGATCGATGGGGAGGCTAGGGACTTAAGTTTCTCATGCCTTCCTTGCTTTTCTGCCTGGCCCCCTGAGACCCTCCTACCTGAAAGTGCAAGACCTAATGGCAGGTTGTTCTAAAAATGGGCAACCTGTTACAGCTCTGAAAGGAAACTGAGCTGGGCAAGAATCTTCCTTCTGCCTCATTTCATGGCTGAGATGGTCTTGCAACTGTTGTACACGCAGGGCCAGGTCTATCTCTTTGGAGATGCACTGAAAATGTTTATACCACCCCCGTCCTCCCCGACCTGCTACATTAACCCCTCTGCCCATAAAAATTCCCCTCCCTTCCTGTTGCCATAGCAATGCCGAACCTGGGACCAACAGCCATTCCTGGCATCCAGTTTGGCTATGGCAGAAATTATTATGGCATATATACTGGAAGATATATATTCCTTATTTGCATCTGTTTATAATATGCCTGCAGCAGAGCACATCCCCAACCCACATTCCACTGCCGCCTGTTCTAGTTTTGATGAAAGTTGGCTGACTGAGGCTGTAAATCCTAGTCTTTTTGTCCAAAACCTACTGTTGTACCAGAAGGTCTGTGTTGCAACAAAGCCAGCCAGCAAAAACATTCTTTTAGATGTGTTCTTCCTTTTTACCCCATCTTGAGCATTTTATAAAAATTATAAGAATTTGTTAAAAAAAATAATAAATTTGTACCATAGCCCGTCTGATCCCAACAGATTGTAGAAATATGCCTGACTGATCATCTGATCATGCCATCTTGTCCCTCTCTTTACTAACTTGGTAAATTGTCATTCATTACAACTCATAGCAACAGTGATGAATGATCATTCCCACCAACCTGTGGAAATAGTTATGGACAAGACAAAGGATGGAATAAGAAAAAAAAAACATTTGGCCCATCAAGCCACAGACCGTGTACGGACCAATCTCTCATGAATTATTCCTGATCAAATTAATCTCATGTGGAAAAATTCTGCAAGCTTGACTCACGAGCAGCACCCTCGCCTCTGAGTAGGATGACCATGGGTTCAAGCCCCATTCCAGAACTCGAGCACACGATCTAGGCTGACACTTCAGTGTAGTACTGAGTGAGTTCTGCATTTTTGGAGGTGCTGTCTTTTGGATGAGACATTAAATTGATGTCACGTCAACCTGTTCAGGTTAGCGTAAAAGATACCAGGATAAAATTCAACTTGAAGTCAATGGAAGAGAAAATCAAGCGGGGTGTATAGCAGGCAGCCAATCCGCTATTGCCCATTTTGCATGAAGTAGGGTGGGAGGAGGCTTGTGTGAAGCATAAACACCAGCAGAGACCAGTTGGGCTAAATGGCCTGATTTTGTGTTGTAAATTCTATGTAATTATTTGAAAAAGAGCAGGGGAGTCAGTTCTCCCCAGTGTCCAAACCAACAGTTATCCCTCAACCAACACCAAAAACAGATTATCTGATCAGTATCACATTGCTATTTGTGGGGCCCTTGCTGTGTAGAAATTGTGTTCACCTACATAACAACCGTGACAATACTGCAAACGTATTTCATAAGGCTGTAAAGTCCTTTGGGAGTTCCTAAAATACTTTAATAAGATTAATCGGACTGAGGACATGAAAGTCACTAAATAAATACAAGTTTCACCATCTTTCTTTCTTGCAAAGCTTCCCTCAGGCTCTTCCTCCCCAGCAAAGAAATCTAGAGTAAAACTGTCTTTTATTCAACTCTGCATTGTAAACTATTCACACTTGACCAGCTGTCTTTTGTCTCCACTGGCCTATTACCATCTCGTCTGGTTTCGAATACCTTTTATTGTCTCTTTTACTTCTTTTGTTCGATCGCAGCCCTGCCTTCGATCTATTTTCTTTTCTTTCCAGTTTTGAAGAAGGGTTTCGACCCGAAATGTCAACTCAAATTTCTCTCCACGGATGTTGCCTGACCTGCTGAGTTTTTCCGGCATTTTCTGTTGTTATTTTGCCTTTTTTCTGTGTTGGACACTTCCATGGTCCCAAAGGTTCATAAGTCATAATGTTCTGCACCATTTGACCAGCTCTGTGTGTGCTTATTTGTAAAATGTTCAAATCCACAGAGCTAATGGAAAAGGGAAAAACAAGATTTCCAGAAATTTCTGCTTTGATTTCAGCTAATGGAAACAGCTCTGAATCATCAATCCCAACAGGTTGTAGAAATATGCCTGACTGATCATTTCAACCAGATCATAGTAACAGCTATAATTTTTTTTTGCATGGACAAGTGCTTTTATATTAATGGAATGAAATTTGTAGAGGCTCACGGAGGATAGCTTGTCAGGCATTTGGTCAGGTGGTTGGAATTTATGCTTATACTGTTTTTCTTAATTAAGATTTTTAAGGGCTTGCATACAGATACATTTATTTTTGTTGTTGTGGTACAGTGAGTTTGTAAGTGTACATGGGTACCTTAGGTTTGTTGTTAATACTGTGCATAACAATAGGAATAAGTTGTTTGGTCTTGGTCACTGGGGCGTAGCTGGTCTGTTATCCTCAGTGATTGCAAGACCGGATATCATTCTGTGGCCTCATGACTGTTGTCTAGAATGATTGAATATAAGACAAGGAGTAGAACATATGTAGAAGGATGCTTCTTCTGATCGGAGTACTGACATCAGTTATCCATCTGTGTAGTTTCAGGTGGTATCGCTTGATACAAGTATTTTATTCAAAGATGATGATTTCTGCAGATACATGTTGAAATCCATGTTATAAAGGAAATGATAGTGTGACTATGCACAAGTAGTCCTTATCCAGTTGGTAGTGCATGTGATTTGTGATAGCATTACCTGTAAATAGACTCTCAATGTGATACTTACTATGAAACAAGAATATTTGATACAGTCAATGGCCTGGAAATTTGATGCCGTCGCGTCCATTTTCAGGCACAAAATGGGAGCCTATAGATCCAATATGGGGCTATGTGCTCATTATGCTATGGAAGAGTGCTGCCCTTGGTAAAAGTAGAAAAAGAAGCGTCCAGGGCCCGCACTTGAAACATGCATTAGGTTAGGTCTGTTGCATATGCAAGTAGGGGGCCTCAAATAGTTTGTAATATTGGACCTGAACCGGAACAGGACCAACATACTTGTGGGGCGGTTTGCTAGTAATGTTGGGCGGGGGGGGGGTTTAAACTAACTTGGCAGGGGGATGGGATACGGAGTTGAGCTATAGTAGGGGGTGATGCACAGCCAAATATAGAGGAAAAAACAAGTCAGCCTGGAAGGCAGAGCAAATATGTAATGGCACAAGGGAGTATGGCAAGGCTGGATGGCATTTATTTTAATGCAAGGAGTCTTGCGAGTAAGGCAGATGAATTGAAGGTGTTGATGAACAGGACTGGCAGCTCAATATTCCGGGGTATAGAATCTTCAGGCGAGACAGAGAAGAGTGTAAAAGAGGATGATGTGTCGCAATATTAATCAAGGAGACAATTACTGCTGTAAGGAGAGATGATATCTTAGCAGGTTCCTCTAATGAGGCCATATGGGTAGAACTTAAAAACAAAAAGGGGGAAAGCACTTTGCTGCGTGTGTACTATAGGCCCCCAAACAGTCAGGGGGAGATACAGGAACAGATATGTAGGCAAATCTCAGAGAAGTGTAGAAATAATAGGGTAATAATAGTAGGGGATTTCAACTTCCCCAATATTAACCGGGATAGGCAGAGTGTGAAAGGCTTAGAGAGTGTGGAATTCTTAAAGTGCATCCAGGAGAGCTTTTTGAGCCAACATGTAGAAAGTCCTACAAGAGAGGGGGCGGTACTGGACCTAATTCTAGGGAACGTAGCCAGGCAAGTGGTAGAAGTGTCAGTAGGAGAGCATTTTGGTGACAGTAACCATCATTCGGTAAGATTTAAGGTAGTCATGGAAAAGGACAAAGATGGACTGGAAATAAAGGTTCTAAATTGGGGGAAGGCCGATTTTAATATGATAAGGCAGGATCTTGCCAAAGTGGATTGGGATAAGCTACTTGTATGAAAATCCAAATCAGAGCAGTGGGAGTCTTTCAGAAAAGAAATAGAGAGAGTACAATGCCAACATGTTCCCATAAAGGTCAAGGGTGGGACCAACAAGCCCATGGAACCCTGGATGTCAAGGGATATACAAGAATGGATTAGGAAAAAAAGGGAGGCTTTTGGCAGAGAGAAAGGACTAAAAACAGTGGAAACCCTAGAGGAGTATAGAAAGTGCAGGGGGGTACTTAAAAAAAGGAATTAGGAGAGCAAAGAGGGGGCATGAAAAAACACTGTCAGGCAAAATAAAGGAAAATCCCAAGGTGTTTTATAAGTATATTAAGGGCAAGAGGATAACCAGGGAAAGAGTAGGGCCCATTAGGGACAAACGTGGCAACCTGTGTGTAGAGCCGGAAGATGTGGGTGAGGTTTTAAATGAATATTTTGCATCTGTGTTCACTATGGAGAAGGAAGATGTAGGCATAGAAATCAAGCAGGGGGATTGTGATACACTTGAACAAATTAGTATTGAGAGGGAGGAGGTACTTGCGGTTTTAGCGGGCTTAAAAGTGGAAAAATCCTCAGGTCCAGAGGAAATGTATCCCAGGCTGCTGTGTGAGGCAAGGGAGGAGATTGCAGGGGATCTGACACAAATTTTCAGAACCTCTCTGGCCACAGCGGATGTGCCAGAGGACTGGAGGACAGCTAACGTAGTATCATTATTCAAGAAGGGTAGTAGGGATAAACCAGGGAATTACAGGCCAGTGAGCCTAACATCAGTGGTAGGGAAATTATTGGAAAAAATTCTGAGGGACAGAATTAGTCTCCACTTGGAGAGGCAAGGATTAATCAAGGATAGTCAGCATGGCTTTGTCAGGGGGACATCATGTCTAACCAATTTGATTGAATTTTTCAAGGGGGTGCCTAGGTGTGTCGATGAGGGTAGTGCAGTTGATGTAGCCTACATGGACTTCAGTAAGGCTTTTGACAAAGTCCTGCATGGGAGACTGGTCAAGACGGTAAGAGCCCATGGGATCCAGGGCAATTTGGCACATTGGATCCAAAATTGGCTTAGTGGCAGGAGGCAGAGAGTGATGGTCGAAGGTTGTTTTGTGACTGGAAGCCTTTGTCCAGTGGTCTACTGCAGGGATTGGTGCTGGGTCCTTTGCTGTTTGTAGTGTACATTAATGATTTAGATATGAATGTAGGAGGTATGATCAGTAAGTTCGCAGATGACACGAAAATTGGTGGAGTGGTAAATAGTGCGGAGGGAAGCCTTAGGCTACAGGACGATATAGATGGGTTGGTCAGATGGGCAGAACAGTGGCAAATGGAATTTAACCCTGAAAAGCGTGAGCTGATGCATTTTGGGAGGACTAACAAGGCAAGGGAATACACACTGAATGGTAGGATCCTAGGGAGGACAGAGGATCAGAGGGACCTTGGTGTGCATGTACATAGATCCCTGAAGGCAGCAGGACAGGTAGATAAGGTGGCTAAAAAGGCATATGGGATACTTGCCTTCATTAGCTGAGGCATAGAGTATAAGAGCAGGGAGGTTAATGATGGAGCTGTACAAAATGCTAGTTAGGCCACAACTGGAATACTATGTGCAGTTCTGGTTGCCACACTATAGAAAGGATGTGATTGCATTGGAGAGGCTGCAGAGGAGATTCACCAGGATGTTACCTGGGCTGGAGCGCTGCAGCTATGAAGAGAGACTGGATAGGCTGGGGTTGTTTTCCTTAGAGCAGAGAAGGCTGAGGGGGGACCTGATTGAGGTGTACAAAATTATGAGGGGCATAGATAGGGTAGATAGAAAGGAACTTTTCCCCTTAGTAGAGGGGTCAATAACCAGGGAGCATAGTTTCAAGGTAAGGGCAGGAGGTTTAGAGGGGATTTGAGGGAAAACTTTTTCAGCCAGAGGGTGGTTGGAATCTGGAACTCACTGCCTGAAAGGATGGTAGAGGCAGGAAACCTCACAACATTCAAGAAGCTGTAGGATTCAAAAAATTCCCACATTTCCCAAGTTATTAATTAAGGGACCCTGAAGTACAAGTTATTCAACAAGGGACCCTGAAGGACAAGTTATTAAACAAGGGACCCTGAAGAACAATTGCTTTTGGACTTTATGGCAAAGCCTGCAAGGTTAAAACAGGACCCTGCAAACAGCATGTCAAGTTCAAAGCTCAAAACTTGACATGCCCGGGCCTGTGGGAGACAGCTGGATTTGTGAATTCAAACCAGGCAGCTAAAGGAGACAGAACATGCATTCTTCCCTTTTAAAACAAATCAACCCAGGAAACAACTTAATCTTGCACAAACTTAAAGCCATCAAGACTATGCATATATAATCGCTTACAGTTTAAACTGGCTACCAAGCCAGGAAGATACCGTTTTACATTATGCATAACAAACACCGAGACATTAAAGACCATTTAGCAATGGGACAACCACCCAAAAATCAGTTAAGGCGAATGACTATAATCACCTGAAACGAGCCCGCCAAAATTAGACAAAAAAAAACCCTGATTTGGCGCGCAGATAACAAACTCAGAAAGAGTATAATTGTAGGCCCACCGGTAACCAAGGTAGCAGTGTGTAGCAGTGTGGAGGCATTGGGGACAAGCAGGCACACGCTCAGGGCCAGGTTACTGGAAACTCAAAGAAGCAGACGGAACATCACGGCG
This sequence comes from Somniosus microcephalus, assembly GCF_052327205.1. Taxonomy (NCBI): domain Eukaryota; kingdom Metazoa; phylum Chordata; class Chondrichthyes; order Squaliformes; family Somniosidae; genus Somniosus; species Somniosus microcephalus. The sequence continues at coordinate 235,189,559 of NC_140994.1, forward strand.
AGGAGGCACGGTGGGGCAGGCTCGGCCAAAGACGACTAGGCCGCAACCGCAGCCTTACACGAAGACCAACCACGAGCACCGCGGTAACAAAGGGCCAGGTAAACCATACCTTCAGATCATTACCACTACACAGGTAATGATCTAGGCCACCGCGACCGAGCCAACACCAAAGACCACCAGCCGAACCGCAACCACAACAAAACTTGACAACCAGACCACCACCAGAAGAACAAAACCCGAAGTTTTCCACTCTACAAGCTAAAGTACCCAACAAAGACTTTATTTCCCTATCTCTAATGAAGGAAAGAAGGTACTTACCCAGACAAATCCACAACCGCGCCCTTACCGCATCTGCGGACTCCACCCAACTGAAGAATCTTTGCAGATTCTAAGACTGGGACCATGTGGCGATGGCAGGCCCCAAAGGACACAAAGAGTGAACCCCAAAAATGCAACCGGCTTAATTGACAAGTTTCAAACTGTCAAGAAACCCCTATTGGTGAGCATAATCCCTGGCTCTTGTAGTGCAATTTAGTTAGGTATTGGGGTTGGGACAAGGGTAGGGGGATTAGTAATGTGATTTTCCCTCATTGTGCCGTGTGTTCCCCATTCTTAATTAAGTGTACTTTTGTATGCCTGTAATTACTCCAGTAATTTAAGTGTGTAATTTTAAGTGTGGCTCTAAATAAAATACAGTTTTCTTGCATCAAACCAGTTGTCTACTCTAATTCTCTATTGCCGCCTGTACCTAAGTCCGGTGTCTAGAACCCAGGCGGTGGGAGCGATTCAAACTGCTCAAAACCAGTCAGGGGCAAAGCTGACAGCGCACACCACCCCCTACAGAAATGGCGACCACGGCAGGACTCTGGCAACAGGGGTGTGATACAGTAGACACTGATTCAGAAGAGCAAACTGTAATGGAAGAGAGGATTTCTAATTATGTCTTCAGTGAAGTGAATATCACTAAGAAGTGGATCACTAATCTGTTAAATGCTGGGCGTCCGGTAGATGCTGCAGCTAAATGGACAGAAGGGAAGGATCATAAGAAATCCATAGAAAAGGCAGTCTGGCTGATGTGCTTCAAGAAACAGATCCAGCTTTTGGACAGGTTCGTTGAAGCACAGGCAGCCGAGATACGGGAGTCAGCCCTTGAAGTCCAAACAAGGACTCTAGCAGGGGAGAAGTTACTGGTAGCATTGCAGGCCCTGAACCAGGAAAGGGTGCAGTTAATGGGGGAGCATAATGCCAGGCAGGAATACCTACAGTGTCAGGTCACTGAGGCCAAGAGTAATGAGCTGAGATTGCAGGAAAAGAATGCCCGCCAAGCGAGACAAGTAAGGGAGCAGGAGGGGAAAGTAAAAGACATAAAGGCAGCCTATAAGTTAGCGAGCGAGCAGGGGTTTGAATATGCAGATCATGGCCCCTGCCAGGAACAGATAGAGAACCTGAGCCTTGCCCTAAGGAAGGCAAAGGGCATGGTGTGCCTCATAAGCCCGAAGGCAGCCCAGGTCGACTTTACAGGGAACCTGGGGAGAATGGTTCAAACACCACTGGTAGTGCCAAGGGACGACCTGGTTGAGGAGCAGGAGGTCCCAAGACTACCACCCATAGCACCAGGTTTCAGCGAGGTCTGGCAGCAAGGGGGGTGGAGTTAGGGGTAGAAGCTGAGGTGGAAAAACCCCCGTGAGAGAGACCGGGACCGGGGCCAATGTGCCCGGCCTGGCAGCGAAGGTTTGGCCCACTGGCTGAGGATGGAGAGGAGGGACCCCTCCAAAACCAGTTCGTAGTTCCCTACGGCACCCAACAGCTTAGGGCTGTGGCAAGCCATATATCAAAGCTCGCAGAGAATGGGGACCCCTCGGTCCACTTCAGGGAAGTGTAGCAGGCAGCCAGCATCAACGAGTGTGATGATGCTGAACAGGCCAAAATGCTACTATTTTCCCTGGAGAGTAAGCTCCCCCAGTCCCTCGCTGACCAGTGTAAGAAGGGACAGTGCGAGTATGGGGAACTCAAGGAGGAAGTTCTTGAGGCCATGGGAATGAATCAGGGAAGTCCTTTCTCCCGGGTGGAGAAAACAGTGCAGCTCGCAAGGGAAACTCCGCAGGCATTCGCGGACAGGTTGTGGCCGGTGTATAGGAGTGCCTGTACCGGAGCACCTGACCGGGCTAACCTGGACCAGGATCAGCTGGTCAACTGGCTCCGTTGCCTGGTGGCAAACAGCTTGCCACAGGTCAGGGCCAAGGCAGAAATGTGGTTTGACCCAAAGCATCCCCTGACTACCGAACTCACGGTGATCAGACAATTGACCGTAGCTTACCAGAATGGTAAGGGAACCGATGCACACCCACCTAAGGGGAAGGTGCATGAAATAAAACCCGGCCAGGGTAGGAAGGAGTGGCATCAGGAAAGGAATAACCCTTCCAACACAAAGCTTAACTGTTACGGGTGTGGGAAGGATGGACACTGGAGGAAGGAGTGTAGAAATCCCTGGAAGGATAACAAGGGAAAGAATTCCTCAGCCCCAGCCCAAAAGACAGGGACAGGAATCCCTCCCGCCACGGTCTAGTCATTTTTGGATGCAATGAGGTCCCTATTGACTGGCCCAGGGACGGTAGCAGCCACTACTGGTGCTCTGACCCCATCAGCCCCGTCCAACCCACAGCCCTGACTAGAACCAGCGCAGCCTGTCGACCAGTGTCCCCTTGAAAACGCTGAGGGGAGCAGGCCCTATGTTAAGATGCAGGTGAAGACGGTGCAGGGGAGATATTCGGTGGACACTGGAGCTTCCAGCACGGTGGTCCATTCGGAAGACCCGACCAATTCACCCAGGTCTAACGAGGTCCCATTTAGCCTAATGGGATTCACAGGGAACGAGCAGGCTGAGGAAATGTCCAAACCTTTGGCCATAGATTTAGGATCCCTCCAAACCACGTGGGAGGGTAACCAAAAGACCAACGAGGTGGCCAAGCAGAGGGCTAGGGAAGGAAAGTCTTGGGACCCCTATCGGACAGGTTCGGTGGCCGCAATCCAGGACAAGGGAGGCACACGGGGTAGCTTTGGCCCCGGACCTAAAGCAGGTCCAAGCCCAAGATCCCGTCCTTAAGGCCGTCCCGGTAACGAGAAAGAATGGGGAGTCCATAGAAGGCCCGTTCAGGACAGGGGACGAGACTTTAAAACAGGCTGCTAGTTACATTAACCAATGCAAATTGTTTAAGCCCGAGAAAAGAGAACAGCCAGTTGGGGCAAGGTCTGAGGATAGAAATCCTCAGCCTGCAGCAGGGGAAAACTCACAGACTGCACAGGCAGGTGCAGTGGCTTGTTTTAAGGGAAGGGCCATCCCACTCACTGTTTGGGACACTACCCCTCTCATCTGGGACTTAGACAAGGTGGGATCTGGGGGCAGAGACCCTCAGCCTGCAGCATCAGGCTGCATAGAATTGCCTGCCCCTAACCCAGGCTTAGGAGAGGTGGGATGTGAGGGCAAGGACTCGCAGCCGGCAGCATCAGGCTGCGTAGAATTGCCTGCCCCTAGCACAGGTTTAGGAGAGGAAAAACCTGAGGATCAAAATCCCCAGCAAGCAGTAGTGGAAAGCCCACAGGCTGCACAGGAGGGGGCAGTGGATCGTGTTAAAGACCCACCAACCAGAAAACCCCCACCAGCCAAAGTCCCTAGAAGGTCCCCATGAACGCCACGGCCACAGAAACCGTGGTCACCGGCTCCCCCGTTTAAAAGGGCAGCCTCTCGAGTCAGGGATCAATCTGAGGGCAGAGGTCCCCAACCAGCAGCCACAGGCTGCGAGGGACCAAAAGGACAGGACAGGGCAGCCACACCAAAGGGAATAGTGTGCTGCAGCCCGAACAGGGATTATGCTGGCCGCCCGGAGACGGGCAGCGGATGTACATAGCTTCGGTAATATAATTTGGTTATTGTTAAGTTTGGGTGTTTTAGTTTTAATTTTAAACAAGGTGATTGGTAGTTTAAGTGTTATTGTTTTAAGAGCGTTTGTATTGAGTCGAGGTCGCAAGACTCGACTATGCTTTACCCAAGCCAGAGAATCTTCTCGGGACCTGGCTATATGCTCTTGTGTCTCTTTACAAAAGGGATTTCGAAATGAAGGGGAGCATACTCCTACTTGCCCTGATAGGATTGAGCACTGGGAAGCGAGGTGACGTGGACGACTCCCACATTTATGGGTGCTCAGGAGAGAGAGCACCGGTTGTGACTGCTGGGGGCGGCGAATCAGGCGTGGAGGAGCTTGCTATCTATTCCCATGAGGGAGGATGGCCAGGGTGGCTGGGATCTAACTCCACCCGGTACCCCAGCCAGACGGGGTTCACCTACAAGGAGGCCTCCCTCCCCTGCCCCAGCGTACAGGTTGTGGTCCCACGGGTCGGGGTCACTGAGGGGAAGCGCGTGTGCCTGACCTGCAGAGGACAGATTCCCCTGGGAAGGTGGTGGTGGCTCAGGAAGCTGAGCAGAGACATGGGGGACCGAACAGCTGACTGGGAACGAATGGGGAACGACACCTACCGGATGGTCACAGGGACCCAAGGGGGAACTAGTGTATGTTGGGATAAGTGGTGGGAGTCGGAACAGGGAATTTATGTCTGCATGTGGGGGTCGCAAAGAGCCTGCCCCACAGGCATATCCATCATCTTCTCCGCATCATGGCAGGATAAGGGGGAGGGGGTGGAATGGGATTCCCACCTACATGCTTGCATAGTCCCACGCTCCCCAGCCCTAGTTAAAGCCACTGAACTCGTGGCACACGCCCGAAAGCCCCTGCCCACGACCCAGACAGAAATGACACACATAGAGGGGTGCCCTGCCACCACCAAGGGACTGGGGAATGGGCTGGTACTAGTGCTGATGGAACAGGTGCTATACCAGGGGGTACACTACAGGGTAGCTTCCGCGATTTTAAACCTTACCAAGGTACACTTACCAGAGTGGTGCCCCACAGAAACAAAACAGCTATACCAGGCCCTGTTAAGAGAAATGTTCAGGAAATTCTACAAGTTCGATTTTGTCGACGTAGACAAAACAGAACTATACACTACACAAACTGAGTACTTTAGCAACATGGGGAGACAAAGAAGGGGAACCTGGAATGATGTTTTTACTGCATATAACACAGAATCCTCTGTCATCAACAGCCTGGATGACATAGAATTGCAAACACAGATAAACGGTTTGAAAACAGTTATGAAAAATCTTAATGGATGAAAATACAGTAGTAGGCTCAGAGATACACGAGGACCAAGCTATGACAGTCCATTTAAAAAAGATCATTGCTGAGCTGGAGAAGCCCTCATAAGAGAGGACAGGAATGCTTCAGATCAGGCTGCACAGAATGAGGTGTGCGTACTGTACGGGGCATGGTTGCTAGGCTAGGGCCGGAGTAATCTGGAGGATTTAAAACAATGTTTAGTCCCCTCCTGGATCAGCAACAAGCACCTCGCAGCCCTCCACCCATGTGAGGATGCATTGAGCCCGTGTCAACTCCGGCTAGCTTCTGAGGCCTACCCTGTCCCAGTAGATTGTGGGTGCTGTAACCACACTATCATGGGGATAGTAGTGAGGATGCTGGTCATGGGTGGAACAACGCGACCCGCACCGGTATACAGGGTAGAGAACATTGGAGTCATTCAAGGGGGTGCACACATCCGTTTTACGACGGCCCTGTAGGGGTTTGCAAAATCCCCTTAGCCACCTAAGATCGGGAAATATTAATCCACATCGTGGACGAAGACTTTGTGTGATTTAAATTGTCTCTGGGTTGGACAATGTTTTAAAACGTGCCCAGAACCGCAAAAGGCTGCGTTAAGGAGCCCGTGAACTAAGCAGCACTTGGACACTGGAATCAAAGGACTTTGTAAAAATCGCACACTTTAAGCTGGTACATTTTATTAAAGAAAAGGATGTACTCTTGAGTTTTGAACCTCATGGAAACAGAATTTTCAGCAGGAAAAAGGACAGACAGGCCATTAGCATTTGAATGGAGCCCGAGCTATCAATTACCCTGTGATATTGGGCGGGTCAGGTAGCCTACAAGCTGTTTGTTTACACTGGGGAGTAGCCCGTTTGAATCTGCCAATCAAAGGCAGTTCGGGAAGCCCCTCCCTACAGAGGCAATCGATTTGTTTACAGAAACTGCTGCAAGGATGTTTGCAAAAGGAGTAACCACTTGAGACTGCAGTCTCAGTTGACCACAGACAATGGGTTTCTGTTTATGTAGTAATACAACTCCATTCAAACCCATCAGGATGAATGAATACACATTCAAAACTGCAGCTATCACAGAAGAGTCACTTAAACTGAGAAGAGGAACAATTTAAAATTGAATGGGTTTGAATCACCCATTACTGGACAATGGGGACAGTTGGATCCCTTTTGTTTTAGCCCAGAAAACTTCCGGATCTGGGTGGGAACATTTGGGCCCCAAAATTGGAGTATAAGAGATAGCTTCTCAGAGGCATCTCTCTCTCTCTGGCTTGCCTCCATGTGTCCTCTACAGCATGGGAGTCTGTCTGAAGAAGTAAGAACACCAGCAGTTTACTTTTAAAACACTGGAGTGTTTCTTTACTTCAGGACAGTGAAGGTCTTGTGGGACACGGAGCTGGCACTGCAGTGGTGAGCATATATTTTTCTGGCCTTCCACAAGGCAACTTAGCATAGGTTTAGGGGTGGGAGTAAAGTGGGGATTTCGTTAGAATTGTATTTTAGTCGATTTCCCTCGTTATGTCCGTTTTTTTCCTCCCCTATTTAAGCAATTTTACCGTGATTACAAGATCGTGTGGTGTCGTTTATTAGTTTTAATAAAGTTTGACTTTCTTGCATCCAGACCATTTGTCCATTTTAATATGTCATTAATTATAAGTTCCTCCAGTCAGAACTGGAAGGAGGGGTTTAATGATTTGAAACCGCTGATTGGAGCTGGTCAAAGTGCAGTGGCAAAGGGGCTGCCTGACCAGGTAAATTACCGTAAACTAGGTAAAGGAAGGTAAATTAGCGTAAACCGGGTAAAGGATGCCCCCCTACAAATTGGCGACCGCGGCAGGATTGGAGGCAGTTTTTGATATGATAATTGGTCTGGATCTGGAGAAAGCATCAGCTCTTGCTTTTCTTGCTTTCAGTCTGTGGATAGCCCTGCAGAAGTTAGCGGCAGCATGTAAGCTGACCTATTATGGTATAGGTGGCTGGGTTAAGAAGGGTGAGATGAGGGTGCGGGAGGAGGTTAAAGAGGCCAAGAATCGGGAGTCAGAGTTTGGAAAATGCCAGGCGGAGGTAGAACGCCTCATAAGAGAGGTGAATGTGGTCAGAGATAGTGGGATGAGGGTGCGGGAAGAAAATGCACACCTCACACTAGAGGTCACAAAATGCCAGGCAGAGATAGAGCACCTTGTGCAGGAAGTCACAGAGGCTAGGAACAGTGAGATGAAGCTACAGGAGGAAAGCGCACACCTCACCCAAGAAGCTAGCGAGGGCAAAAGCCATGTGAGGCACAAGATAGAGTTCCTAAAGTGCCAAATTACAGAAGCTAAGACTAACGATATGAGACTGTGGGAAGAGAATGCCTGCCTCACCTCAGAAGCAACAGAGCAGGAGGAAAAGGTTAAGGAGGTAAAGGCAGATTATAAGCTGGCCTGCAACCAAAGGTTTAGTGGAGCAGATCATACCCCATGTAACAGAAAGGTAGAGAGTTTGGGTATGGAGTTATAAAGGACTAAAGGGATGGTATGTCACGTAAGTCCGAAGGGAAGTCCGTCGGACAGTACCAGCCGCCCAAATCAAACCGACCCATAGGCAGCACCCAGAACAGAGCTGGCCAGGGAATTAGAGATCCCAATACCGCAGCCCACAGCTCCGAGTTTTGAGGAGCTCTGGCAGCAAGAAGGGATGGACAATGGGGTGGTAGGAGAAAGCCAGCAGGTCCCGCTAGGCAGGCAGGGACCAGGACCAGTGTACCCCCTCCGACAACGGAGGTACGGTCCGCCCGTGAACGATAATGACCCAGGGGCTGTTCATCATACCTATCTGGTACCCTATGAAACCCCACAGCTCAGAGGCCTGGTGAAACATATTCCCCTGCTCTCCGAAAAGGGAGACCCCTCAGTGCACTTCCAAGGGATAGAACAGGCAGCCTGTGTTAATGGCTGTGATGACGAGGAGAAAGCCAAAATGTTGCTTTTCTCTGTAGATAGTAAGCTCTATCAGACCCTTTCAGACAAGGCTAAGAGAAGGCAGAAGGGTTTTGAGGACCTAAAGGAGGAAATACTGGAAGTCATGGGTGCGAACGACGGCAGTCCGTTCGATCGCATAGGGAAAACACTGCAGAAGGAAGGGGAGACCCCACAGGCATTTGCAGACAGGCTGTGGCCAGTCTACAACAGCGCGTGTACAGGGGACAAAATAGGGCACACCTGAACCCGCAGCAGCGGACCCAATGGCTTTGTTGCCTGGTGTCCAATTGCCTGCCCCAGATAAAAGCAAAGGCTGATACTTGGTTTGACCACCGAGACCCCCTAGCAACCGAAGAGACTGTAACCCGGCAGCTCACAGTAGCATACAGGAACAGTAGGAATAGTGGGACCCCCCAGCAAAAGGGTAAGGTCCACGAGGTTAAACCTGGGGCTCAATACAAGAAAGCATGGCGCCAGGAGGGGAGCCGTCCCTCCCAGAACAAGGTCACTTGTTACAGGTGCGGGGAGGAGGGCCACTGGCGCAGGGATTGTAAAAAGCCTGGGAGAGACGATAAAGCCAGGACCCCCGCAGCCCCAACTCAGAAGGCAGAGACAGAAACTCCTCCCGATACAGTCGAGTCCATCATGGAGTCGATAAAATCTTTCCTCAGGGCCAATCAGGGAAAGGTAGCAGCCATCAGTGGTGCTGCAGCCCCCTCGCCCACCTCTGCCTCCCCACAATGACTGGAGCCCGCGCAGCCTGTCCGTCTGTGTAATCTCCGGTACGATGAATGGAAGAGACCGCTCATACAGATGGAGGTAGAGAAGGTTACAGGGACTTATCTTTTGGATATGGGGGCATCATGCACCGTGATCCATACGGATAATCCCACCACCTCACCTCTGTCTAACGGCGTTCCATACATACTATCGTGATTCACCGGTCAGGAGCAGGCGGGGGTATACTCCAGACCCCTCTCAGTCCATCTGGGCACGCTCCAAACTAAGTGGACGTGCATCCTGGCAAAGTGGAATAAGGAGGAAGGAAAGGGGATCCTAGGAGCCGACTTCATGGTGGGCCATGGGATCCTCATGGATCTCCGCAACCAATGCCTTTGGGGGGCTAGCACAGACAGGGAAGAAGGTGTAGTGGTCATCCTGGCCAAGGAGGGTAAGGGGACCTTGTGTACTGTGAGCCCAAAGAAGGTTACGACCTCGGGCTCATGGTAAATGGTGTCCCGGAGGCACTGCAAGCCGTCGTGCAGGCAAACCTCACAGCGTTTGCCACCCATAAACACGACTGCGGGAGGATCACAGGGTTTGAGGTTAAAATAGACGGGGACTCCATGGCCTGACCACAGAAGCAGTACAATTTCCCCAAGGAGGCAGAACCCGACATGGAGGCAGCCATCACCTCCTTAGTTAAACAGGGAGTGTTGAAGCCCATAGCCACTCATGTTAATTCTCCACTTTGGCCGGTTAGGAAACCGAACAATTCATGGAGAGCCACGGTGGACTGTCGGGTGCTTAACAGCAATATCCCCGCGTGTGCCCCCACAGTAGAAGCAGTGGCTAATCTTATTAGCAGAATTCCAGCATCCGCAAACACATTCATGGTGCTGGACATTTCGAATGGGTTCTGGTCAATCCCTTTAAAACGGGAGGACCAATATAAGTTTGCCTTCACCTTTAAGGGACAGCAGCATACCTGGACCTGTCTGCCACAGGGTTTCCACAACAGCCCCAGCATCTTCCACCAATGCATGAAGGATAGTTTAAAAGAGTTCAGTCAGCCCACTCAGTTACTGCAGTATGTGGATGACCTGCTCTTATTTACCAACTCGGTCGGGGAGCATGGCCCACTGCTGGCTGAGCTGCTGGAGCTGCTGCAGAGAAAGGGGTTTAAAGTCAACCCCAAGAAGGCGCAGATCAGTCAGCAAGAGGTTAAATTCCTGGGTCTGACTGTCCGCACAGGAGAGAGGGCCATAGATAAGGCAAGGAGTGAAGTGGTCCAGGAGTTACCGATTCCCAATTCAGTAAGAGGGGTGAGGTCGTTCCTGGGATTGACGGGGTACTGCAGGGATTTTATAGAGGACTATGCAGCCACAGCGGCCCCTCTACTCCGTCTCCTGCACAAGGGAGTGGCGTGGTCCTCGGATGAGGGATGCCAGGCGGCATTTGTTAAGTTAAAGGGAGACCTGCAGACCGCACCAGCCCTAGGAGTGATAGATGGGAAAAAGGAGTTCTTCTTGGAGGTAGCGGCCAGCGGGGATAGTCTCAGTGCTGTGCTGCTCCAAGAGCGGCACAGTAGGCTGAGACCCGTGGTCTACTCCATCAGAGTCCTCACGGATGTGGAGAGGAGCTACTCCAACTGTAAACGGCACCTTTTGGCCACACATTGGGCTGTGAAAAGATCTTTAATTTTCACAGGCACCTCTCCCATCACCCTCCTCAGACACCACACACCCACTCAGATGCTTTTGGATGGGAGGATTAAAGATGGGACAGTCAGCAGCATCCGCATTGCGCACTGGACCCTTCTCCTCTCACAGATGGATCGGAAGGTAAAGGGCCTTTGCGAGCCAAAGCTTGTGGCCAATATGGAATAGCCTGGGACAGCCCATCGATGTTCCATAGATGGGGTATGGGAAGTGAACATAGGTTTACGGGTCGGGATACATCCCACGGGCCGCGAGATCTATGTAGACGGTTCCAGCATGGTATCCGCTGGAGTATGACTCACGGGTTGCGGGATCTTTGACCCAATGGCAGACATTGCCTTGGCAATTAAGCTCCCTAACACCATGAGTGCCCAGCAGGCTGAACTGTCCGCGGTGATATACGTGATTACACACCCCGACATCTTCCCTACCCCGTATACGATTTGCTCTGACAGTATGTTCACTTGCAACTCGTGTACGGAGTACTTGGCCTTCTGGTCCCGTCGTGGGTATACCTCCGCCGACGGGAAGCCTTTGACAGTAAAGCCCCTGCTGGAGAAAATCCTGGCAGCTGTGGGGGAGGATGGTGCAGTTTTCATCCATAAGGCGAAAGCCCATTCCTCCATGGAACCCTGCAGCCAGGGCAACCAGCAAGCCGATATGCTGGCCAAGGAGGGTGCACGGGCAGGCACTTTCTGGGACCCATATGAGTCCGGGCTAGTGGCAGCGATAACAGGCAGGGATGGGACACAGGGAAAATCAGGAGTAGTCTTAGCCCCAGACCTCAAGACGGTCCAAGCCCAGGACCCAGTCCTAAAAGTTGTTATTAGCGCAGTGATGGAGGGCAGGAAGTTAGAAGGTCCCTACAGTGCAGCCCCCTTCTCCATAAGGGAAGGCATGCTGTTCAGGGGGAACAGTGGGTAGTACCCCAGCAACACCGGACGGAGTTCCTTCAGCTGGCCCATGAGGGGCCAGGAGCGTGACACCCCGGGCCTGAGACCACCTGGCAATGGGTGGAACAGGCGGGATGGTGGCCAGGACTCCAGGATGATGTCCGCGAGTTCTGTGCTAGCTGTCTTGTGTGTGCAGCAAATAATCCCAATCCCCACAAAAGAAAGGTGCCCATGGGACACATTAGGAGGGTGGAGGGACCATGGCAGTCGATCCAGATCGACTATATAGGGCCCTTGCTCACCACCCAGGGAGGCTACAAATACTGCCTCGTCCTGGTGGATGTGTTTTCCAAGTGGGTGGAAGCCTTCCCCTGCAGGATGGCCACAGCAATAGGGACTGCAAAGATCTTGGTGAAGGAGGTGTTCTCGCGGTGGGGACTGCCCCAGTTCATGGAGTCCGACCAGGGAAGCCACTTCACTGGCCAGGTCATGCAGAACACCCTCAGGCTGCTTGGTATTCAGGGGAAATGGCATGTCGCTTACAATCCCCAGTCCTCAGGGATTGTGGAGCGCATGAACTAGACCATTAAGGAATGGCTGAGGAAAGAGACAGTGGGGTCGTCCCAAAAATGGGCAGAGACCCTACCTCTGATCCTCATGGGGATCCGGGCCAGCCAGTCCAAGAGTACAGGGCATTCACCATATGAGCTCATGAGCGGCAGAGTTATGAGGACCCCCACTCATGTCATTGCCCCAGTCCTCACTGAAGGACAACTGCAGGAAATAAACCGGGATAACTTCACCCGAACCCTCCTCGAACACCTCAAACGAATTTATGGGCAGGCTTTATGGGCAGGCAGCAGACAGTATGGGGAAGCAGCATCGGAATAATCGGCTGCTGCTCGAGCCTAGCAGGAGCCACCAGTGGGAGATAGGAGACCTAGTGATGGCAAGAAACTATGCCCGGGTGGGAAGTTTAGAGCCACTCTACATGGGACCCTATAGTATAGTTGATAGGGCCAGCCCCATGGTCTATGCAGTAAAACTACCCCGGTGCACAAAGTGGTTCCACGCCAACCAATGTAAATTGTATAAATCTGACTGTAAAGTCTGTGGGTTGTTTAGTTAATTAATACACAGACTACCAGAGTAACTTAAAACAGGACTTTACTATTCGAAGGTCAGGGCGAATCTGCCAAATAAATCCTGACACAGCACTTATATACCGGTGTGGTCACCGTCGGTATTACAGTATACAGAAGCCAACAAAGTAGTGCCACACCTAAAATAGTTCTCTTAAAGGTGAACGGTTACATACAATGGTTTTCTTAAAGGTAGACGGATACATACACTACAATCCTCCCTTTTTAGCTTACAACATACTTAGTCCCCCATTAAACATAACATATATTCAACTTCATGTAAAACAATTCACAGGTATAATCTATGCGGGAAACAGTTTACAGATTCAGCCTCTGCGGGAACCGTTCACAGATTCAGTCTCTGGTCTTGACTCGGTCCGAACAACATTTCTGTGGTGTAGCCGGTTCACATTGCTAGCGTGACTCATCCAATAGTCTTTCCCTTGACTTAACAGCTTGAACTTCCGTCCTGCTGAACCAGCAGTGCTGACTTTTACAAACAGCTGGACTGCCTTGGTAATTTTTCCTACTTGCCAACTGATTTGGCTCCCTTCGTAGGGCCCATGTACATGATCTGGTAGAAGTGATAATGATTTAGATGGTTATCACCTTCTGCTTCGTCTTTTTCTTTTCTGCTTCTTGGAGACTCTCGGGGCTCCCTTATCAGCTGCCAGCTGTAGCGCCACCATCTCCCTATGTTCCTTAGACTTTAAGTGCTTCATCCTGATTTCTGCACTTTGGGAGTTTTCATCACAAGCTGGGCAGACCAAGTCCTCGTAATATTCCGTGTCACTCAACAGGTCATGGTAATATTCGGTGTCGTCCTGAACTAGTCTAGCGGGAGGGCCTGCTACTTCTTCCTTACCCAACTGGACGTTAGCCGGCTGTTGTTCCCTCCCTAGACATCTTTCCTGAAGAGACTTCTTCATGCGTTCATATTCATCCCGCTCTTCCTGGGTTTCCTGCAAATCCTTCACTAATGACCTCATTTGTGATTTCAATACTTCCCCTTCCATCGGGGATTGATTGATCGGGCTATTCAATCCTTCTACTGGAGCAGCTGTTTCAACATTCTGTTGTTCACATAGACGTGATTCAGCGTACTTTTGGCATCCCAGTAAAATCTGTGTTGCAACCTCAGCTATTTCCATAACTTTTGAGAGCTCCGAACTCCTTCCCTTTGAAGATTGAAGCTCGTGTTCAGATTGTTCCCATTGCAGAGTCTTGTCCCTCAGCATATGAAGGAGTTGGCTGACCGGTAACTCTTCCACGGGAACACTGTGGATCAGAGTCTTCTCCATTTCATCCACCTTTTCCTCCAATGCTTTCACATTCTTTTCCTCTTGTACATTGGCTTTCAGCGCTCGGAGAAGTTGCGCCTTGATGCTCTCTAGCTCATGTTCAGGGGCCATTCTTACAGTCTCTGTGTTTCTTACAGTTTCCTTTTCTTCCACTGAAAGGATTCCCAGTTGAATCTGTTCTTCAAGTTGTTGAACCTCGGTCATTGCCGCCTCATATTTGTCTTGGGTTTCCTTCAATATTTTTATGAGTTCTTGGACATCTTGTCTTTCATGTTCTGCCATGTCTTTCACCTCTAATTTCTCATCTATGGATGGAACTTCTACCGATGAGTCTGTCTTGGCCTTGAGCTCATCAAGAATTTCCTGCAGCCTTTGGACTTCTTGCTCATGTTCAACCTTTAGTTGCTCATATGCTTCTACTGAAACTAGCTTTTCGGAGGTTGCCGAGTTAATCCCCTCCAGGATTGTAGCCTGGGCCTGTTCATACTGTTCCTTCAACTTCTCAAACTCTGCTTGTAAGGAGTCGTAGAGAAGAACGGGAATAAAATCCTGGCTTCCTGAAGATTCCTCTTCATTTGCTCCTTCCTGCAAATATTCTAACTCCTGAACAGCATAAGGGAGATGTGATCGGTAATTGGTCACAATGGCTCTATGGTCGCTCTCTGCTTGAGCTAGCTGCTTCTGTTGTCTTTCCAGATTCTCCCATTCGGTGTCATAGAACTTTTTCATTGTTTTCATCTCTTGTTCGAGACGGTAACTCACTTGTTCTACTTGCTGTCGTAATTTGAAATAAAGTTGAGTCCGAGCTCGGTGTTCGTCAGTCATGGATATGTCCGTAAACTGAACAGACTCAGAATTCTCTGTCAAACTATGTTGTCGTTGTTCGGTGGAGTTCTGTTCTGAAACTTTGTTCTTCTCTGGAGCATAAGCCTTTATGCATGCCTTTGTTCTTCCAACCTTAGTCGGCAAGTCCATTTTAGCCTTGTCTTTCATATTTGGGTTGGTCTTATCGTCATCCGTTTCAGAATCTGAGCTGATTGTCTGCACCGAGTCCTCACTCGTTATAGCTTTTAGATAGTGCCATTCCATGTCTATTTTCTTGATCCACTCCCGTCCCAGAAGTGGTGGTCCTCCCTCAGGTAGTACGTATAAGTTCATTCTTGGGTGTTCTTTACCCCCATCTCTCACCTTGACTCTTATCTTCCCCATGGGGTATACTTTATGCCCCATGTATGTCTGCAATACGAACTTGGTATCTCTTAAGGGTATATGTGAGAATAGCCGGTGGTAATCCCTTCGATTTATGACTGATAGAGCTGATCCAGTGTCCAACTCCATTTTCACTTGGACTCCAGCTATTTTTAGCATGACCCAGATAGTTTGTAGGTCAGCTTCCTTACTCACATTGTGAATTCTCAGACTGCCCAGCTCCTGGCCGTTTGGGTCTGAGTCCGAATTCTGTTTGTCCAAACTCTTCTCAGCCACCTTGTGTACCTTGTTGTACTTTTCCTGTGATGGCTTCCTTTGGTTGTTGGTCTTCTTCCCTGACCGGCATACCTCAGCTATGTGACCCAGTTTGCCACATTTCCTACATTCCTGGTTCTTAAACCAGCATTGGTTCTGGTCGTGTGTTGTCTTCCCACAACGATAGCATTTTGTTGTACTCGAGGTAATTTGATCCACACTGAGTGCCGCTGCCTTTAGCTGCATTTCCGCAGTTCCCTTCGCTGCGGCTTCGTGCGATGCTGCAATAAGGACAGCCCTGTCAAGTGTAAGGTCGCTCTCTTCGAGTAGTCGCTTTTGCGTTCCTTCCTTTGACAACCCGCACACGAACTTGTCTCGCAATGCCTCTGTCAGATTCCCTCCAAACTGGCAGTGTTTCGCTAGTCTACGCAGTTTGACCAAGTATTCTGCGTTGCTTTCGTCTTTCCTTTGCGTTCTCGCATAGAATTTGAATCGTTCCGCCAACATCAACGGTGTGGGGTTCAAGTGATCCTTCAGAACAGTCACAATATCATCGAAAGTCTGATCCGCCGGTTTAGCTGGTGCTAGTAGATGCTTCAAGAGCCCGTATGTCTTCGCGCCCATCGAGTTTAGCAAGGTTATAGCTTTGTCATCTTCTTCTATTTTATTGGCCTCACAATAGATCTCAATGCGTTCCACATACGTGGCCCAGTCTTCTACGTCGGAATTAAAATCGTTGATGTTACCACGCTTAGGCATCTTCCTCTCTTCCTGATAACACCACGAATTGTTTCTTTAAATTTTCTTTTATTTTTTTTTTCCATGATGGCGGTTCCCGCGAAAATGGCGGTTTCCCGCGCTTATCTTCTCTCCCCGCCCACTTCAATGGCGGTTTCCCGCTTCTGTCTTCTTCCCCGCCTAATGGCGGCTTCCTGCGTTTCTTCCCTAGCGGGAGGGATACACTTTCCCCACGGGCGACGGCCGCTGGCTTTCAGGTTCACAGCCTGCGCGTCGGCTTCAGTGCTTTCCCTTTTCTCGGCAGGGCAACCGGCGCTGGGTACACCCCGTTGACGGCGAACAGTTTCAGCCGCTGGGCTGGCTCTCGCTCAGTTCCCCTTGCTCGGGCTCTGTCTCTCTCCCGCTCGCTCGGCTCTACCGGCGCTGGGTACACCCCGTTGACGGCGAACAGTTTCAGCCGCTGGACTGGCTCTCGCTCAGTCTCCCTTGGTCGGCTCTGCCTCTCCCGCTCGCTCGGCTCCCAATCGCACCTCCCAGCCCTCTCGCAGTCCGGTGCTTCCCTCCCCGGCTGCGGCTGAGTTTTTATATCTTCCCGCGCCTACGCTCCCGGTCGCAGCGCTTCGTGGCTTCGGTCGCTGCCCGGCCTTTTTCGCCGGTCGCGGTCTAGCTGTCTCACGACGCCGTTGCGTCCCCAGCCTGTCTGTACCGCGGCTTCCTCGCTCCACGCTGCCCCAGTCTCAGCGCCTCTGGGCCCGACTTCTGTCCGGCTCCTTTCCCCCTCGACCGTGGTCGAGTGCACCGCCCTTATCCTCCAGTTATTCTTTTTACTTTTCCCTTACTCACAGTCACCGTGGCCGGCTTGCTTCTCGTGCTGATCGCCTCACTCCTCACCGTGGCAGAAGGGACAGTCAGTGCCTGTTGCTGATGGAAGTCTTTGTCTCTGAATTCTTCCTCCTTTCCAGCTCTGCAGACTCGAGTTTTCTCCCAGCAGAATGACGAGGGCGGTTGCCTCTTCTCGATGCTCGTTAACTGCTTCGGAAGTATTGTTGCCGCAGGGTACGATCGGACTCGTCGCCACTGTAAAGTCTGTGGGTTGTTTAGTTAATTAATACACAGACTACCAGAGTAACTTAAAACAGGACTTTACTATTCGAAGGTCAGGGCGAATCTGCCAAATAAATCCTGACACAGCACTTATATACCGGTGTGGTCACCATCGGTATTGCAGTATACAGAAGCCAACAAAGTAGTGCCACACCTAAAATAGTTCTCTTAAAGGTGAACGGTTACATACAATGGTTTTCTTAAAGGTAGACGGATACATACACTACACTGACCATACAAGTTCAAGTTCACAGGTTGTAAAGAACAGGCACTGTGGCTTGTTCCAAGGGAACAGTTGTCCAGCCCACCAATTGGGACACTTTCCTGTCCCAGTGGGACCTAAGTTTTGGCAAAAGTTTAAATTTGAACCAGTTATCTAGCTCAGAAACAGAGAAACAGCAGCCTGAGAGTAGAAATCTGCAGGCTGCTGCGAGTTCATTCACAGAACCTCTTCAGTTTCCCTGCACAGGCGCAGTCGCGCGCCTGAGGGGAGAGGTTTCCCAACACTCAGTTCGCGCAGGCGCAGTTCCCCAGCCTGTGACCCCAGCGGCTCCTCTTCAGTTTTCCCGCGCAGGCGCAGTCGCCTGTTTGAAGACAGAGGTTTCACAGCCTCTGCCGGGGGACTCCGAGGAGGAGGTTTGCGCAGGCACAGTTCCCCAGCCTGTGACCCCAGTGGCTCCTCTTCAGTTTTCCCGCACAGGCACAGTCGCCTGTTTGAAGACAGAGGTTTCACAGCCTCTGCTGGGGGACTCTGGGGAGGAGGTTCACGCAGGCGCAGTCGCCTGCTTAAAGGGACAAGCTTCCCAGCCCGCTTCTAGAGTGGTTCCCCCTATGGTGTGGGACTCTGGAGAGGAAGGGATAGCAATTCCTCTTGCAGGGGACAAATGGGAGGAGCTGGTACCAGGTTTTGGACCTGGGGAGGAAGAATTTCAGCCATCAGCAGTGGGTGGTGAGGGAATACCTGCCCCCAGTATAGGAGTGGGTAGGGAAAAGGAGACAAACCCGGAGTACCGGCAGGTTGCCAGCTATATTAAACAGTGCGTGCTGTTTGCATCAGGGGGAGCAGGTTCCCAGCCAGCTAGGGCTGTGACCCAGGCTCAGGGTCCGTCAGCCAAAGTTTCCCCCACAGAGATGCCCCTCAGAAGGTCTCTTCAGGTGCCCCCGCCCAAGAAAGCATTGTCACCCACTTTACAGTGGAATACGGCCGGCTCCCGAACCAGGGAGAAGCCAAAGGGCAGAGGTCCCCAATCAGCAGCCATAAGCTGCCAGGGACTAGAAGCAGAAGGCAGTCCAGCTTCACTGCAGGCAGCAGTAATCTGTGACAGTGACACCAGAGATTAGCCTGGCCATCCAGAGGCAGGCAGCATTTGTATTATAGCTTTGTGTTAAGTAACCAATGTTTATAGCTTGCTTTTAAGGTGTTTAAATTTTAAGTTTAGAATGTAACTACTAGTTTTAAGTTTAAGTTTAAGTTAATAAGTGTGCCAAATGCTTGTATTTTGGTCCTAGGTCGAGGGACCCGACCATGTCTCCACCTAATGTAGCAGGTCAGTGGGAGACCTGGCTGCATGTCCTTTTAAGTTCTTTTGCAGGAGAGTGGACATAGGAGCAGCCCTGTTCGCCCAGTCCGAGCTGGGCATCGAATGAAGATATGGATACAGAATGTTGGGGATCACCTCACCAGTGGACAAATCCAGGAGGAGACCCCGCAGTGACCTTCGGGAGAAACCGGACAGGGTCCAGCGGAATCTGCCTACTCATCCTACGTGGAAGAGATGGCCCCAGCTGGGTGGGGCATGGCCCCAAACCAGCACTATCCTGACCGAATTTCACTTGCGGGAGACCTCGCTATTGAGGAGTCATGCTGGGAAAGCATAGGCGCCTTGTCAGATAGAGACGCGTTCCCCGGGAGTGGGTGGTGATGGCCCGGGAAAGATTGTAAAGGGGAGGGGGAGACCCAAGAGTCACGTGGGTGCGTTCGGGGAAGGGAGGAACTCACTCGGGGCCCACGGGCAAAGTTAGAGTGTAAGTGTGGCTGGGAAGGATGAGTGGGTGGCCGGATCTGGGATCCAAGTTTGAGTGTGGGGCCAGTGAGAGCCACCACACAGGCACCCATCATTTTCTCCAGCCAGTCGAGGGCAGACGAGAAGGGGAGGGACTGGGAGTCGCGATCCCATACTCTCCGGTCTCAATCTGTGAAACATGAGGGGTACCCAGCCTCCACAAAGGGACAAGGGAATGGCTCGGGGCTGGCAGAGCAGACTGTTCTGTAAAATCCATTCTGTATGTTTTAAAAGTTTAAGACCATTAAAGGGGGGGGCGGTGGAAGGAACATTTACTGCGCAGGTGGGAGGAGCAATACCCACTCGAATTCTGCGACCCATCATTGGCACGTGATGGTCGGGGTTTATTTCAGCATTTTGTTTCAAATGTTTAATGGACATTTTTGTATTTTGTTTTACAGTTCCAAGTGGTGCAGAGGCGTAGGACCCTCTCCGTGCTTGGAATCATTTTGATTACATTGTATAATCAAGATTGCAACATTTTGTAATATGTTATAATGTAACAAGTGGTGCAGGGGTATGAGACCCCTTACTGTAACATTTTGTAATTGATGTATCTGTAGATGCCTACCGTACCACGGTTTTTCTTGGATTGGAGGGAAATAGATGGGTTGGGGGATCAGTGATAGGTAGCTGTAGATAAATACAGGGGATGGTTGTTTGTCGGGGGTCAGAAGAATTTGCTCACTTCTTCAAGAGGATACTACAAGCAAGTTGGGAGTATCCAAGGGGGGAATGTAGGGGTTCGCAAAATCCCCTCAGCCCCCGAAGATCGGGAAATATTACTCCTCATCGTGGACGAAGACTTTGTGTGATTTAAATTGTCTCTGGGTTGGACAATGTTTTAAAACGTGCCCAGAACCGCAAAAGGCTGTGTTAAGGAGCCCATGAGCTAAGCAGCACTTGGACACTGGAATCAAAGGACTTTGTAAAAATCGCACACTTTATGATAGTACATTTTATTAAAGAAAGGGATGTACTCTTGAGTTTTGAACCTCATGGAAACAGAATTTTCAGCAGGAAAAAGGACAGACAGGCCATTAGCATTTGAATGGAGCCCGAGCTGTCAATCACCCTGTGGTATTGGGCAGGTCAGGTAACCTACAAGCTGTTTGTTTACACTGGGGAGTAGCCCGTTTGAATCTGCCAATCAAAGGCAGTTCGGGAAGCACCTCCCTGCAGAGACAATCAATTTGTTTACAGAAACTGCTACAAGGATGTTTGCACAAGAGTAACCACTTGAAACTGCAGTCTCAGTTGACCACAGACAATGGGTTTCTGTTTATGTAGTAATACAACTCCATTCAAACCCATCAGGATGAATGAATACACATTCAAAACTGCAGCTATCACAGAAGAGACACTTAAACTGAGAAGAGGAACAGTTTAAAATTGAATGGGTTTGAATCACCCATTACTGGACAATGGGGACAGTTGGATCCCTTTTGTTTTAGCCCAGAAACTTCCGGATCTGGGCAGGAACATTTGGGCCCCAAAATTGGAGTATAAGAGATAGCTTCTCAGAGGCTTCTCTCTCTCTCTGGCTTGCCTCCGTGTGCCCTCTATAGCGTGGGAGTCTGCCTGAAGAAGTAACAACACCAGCAGTTTACTTTTAAAACACTGGGGTGTTTCTTTACTTCAGGACAGTGAAGATCTCATGGGACATGGAGCTGGCACTGCAGTGGTGATCATATATTTTTCTGGCCTTCCACAAGGCAACTTAGCATAGGGGCAGGGGTGGGAGTAAAGTGGGGATTTCGTTAGAATTGTATTTTAGTCGATTTCCCTCGTTGTGTCCCTTTTTTTCCTCCCCTATTTAAGCTATTTTACCGTGATTACAAGATCGTGTGGTGTAGTTTATTAGTTTTAATAAAGTTTGACTTTCTTGCATCCAGACCATTTGTCCGTTTTAATATATCATTAATTATAAGTTCCTCCAGTCAGAACTGGAAGGAGGGGTTTAGCGATTTGAAACCGCTGATTGGAGCTGGTCAAAGTGCAGTGGCAAAGGGGCTGCCTGACCAGGTAAATTACCGTAAACCAGGTAAAGGAAGGTAAATTACCATAAACCGGGTAAAGGATGCCCCCCTACAGTCCCACCTTATGTCATAAAGTGGGAGCACGCTATGACAGGTACTGACCTCTCGGGGTGCCGGAGCTGGGGAGCACACATAATCCTCTGTCCCCAGCACTTGAATGCCTATTCAAAACCAAAGTGCGGGTTTAGAGCTGCTGGTGCAAGACCTATAAACTGTACCATGGAGGTAATGGCACAAGACCATGTTCCCCCACAGGTAGCATATATAGGAGGTGGGACACATTGTGTCACCACCAGTGCGCCCCACTACCAGCTTGGACAGCATAACTGGTGTCCAATAAGTGACAGCACTTTCTGCTTTCACCCGAGGCAGAAGTTCAAGTGGCCCAGGAATGGATTGTCCCCATTCCTGAACCCTCCACTGTTCACCTCACTGTAAAAGAGAATTTCATCAACCTGCAAAAATATGTAGCACATTTCGGCTGCGAAATCTCCCCTCTCCCAGAACATCTTACCAAGTTACTAAAAGCAGTAGTCATCTCACAACAACATTTCTACACGTTAGAGCAGAAGACAGTAGAGATAGGGGCCAAGATATTGGATATTGTGGTTCCACCCTGGTGGGACATTTTTGAAAATATAGAGGTCCCTTCATGGGTTAGAATGGCTTCCCACATCCTTGTGGTTTGCCAGCTGGGAATAGTATTTTATCTGTTATGCACTCAGTGCAAGGGAAAAGGCAAAACACTAGAATTTCGAAACCAAAGGACTTGGAAGGAGCATTAAGTTAAGGTGGAGGGAGATACACCTGTTTGAACTTTTTATTTTATATCACTGAATAAAGATTGTTGCTTTTTTGTGTTTGTTATTTTTAATAAAGACTATGATTTGTTACTTTTAATAAAGATGTACGTGTACCAAGTGGTGCAGGGGTGTTGGACCCCCTCCATGCTTGGATGTGTGTAAATAATTGTATTTTGCCTATGTATACTTATGTACACTACATTTTTAAAGAATGGGAAATGTGTGTGTCATGGGATTTTAGATAGGTAATTACAGGGAAGATTGGCTATGGAGGGTCGGGAATTTTGCTCACCTTCGTAAGTATGATACTTGAAGCGAGTTGAAGTATCACAGGGGGGTGTGTAGGATTCACAAAATTCCCACATTTCCCAAGTTATTAATTAAGGGACCCTGAAGGACAAGTTATTAAACAAGGGACCCTGAAGGACAATGGCTTTTGGACTTTATGGCGAAGACTGCAAGGTTAAAGCAGGACCCTGCAAACAGCATGTCAAGTTCAAAGCTCAAAACTTGATATGCCCGGGCCTGTGGGAGACAGCTTGATTTGTGATTTCAAACAAGGCAGCTAAGGGAGACAGAACACGCATTCTTCCCTTTTAAAACAAATCAACCCAGGAAACAACTTAATCTTGCACAAACTTAAAGCCATCAAGACTATGCATATATAATCGCTTACAGTTTAAACTGGCTACCAAGCCAGGGAGATACTGATTTACATTATGCATAACAAACATCGAGACATTAAAGACCATTTAGCAACAGGACAACCACCCAAAAATCAGTTAAGGTGAACGATTATAATCACCTTAAACGAACCCGCCCAAATTAGACAAAGAAATAACCCTGATTTGGCGCACAGATAACAAACTCAGAAAGAGTATAATTGTAGGCCCACCGGTAACCAAGGTAGCAGTGTGTAACAGTGTGGAGGCATTGGGGACAAGCAGGCACACGCTCAGGGCCAGGTTACTCAAAACTCAAAGAAGCAGACGGAACATCACGGCGAGGAGGCACGGTGGGGCAGGCTCGACCAAAGACGACAAGGCCTCAACCGCAGCCTTACACGAAGACCAACCACGAGCACCGCGGTATCAAAGGGCCGGGTAAACCATACCTTCAGATCATTACCATGACACAGGTAATGATCTAGGCCACCGCGACCGAGCCGACACCGAAGTCTGCCAGCCGAACCCCAGCCGCAACAAAACTCGACAACCAGACCACCACCAGAAGAACAAAACCCAAAGTTTTCCACTCTACAAGCTAAAGTACCCAACAAAGACTTTATTTCCCTATCGCTAACGAAGGAAAGAAGTTACTTACCCAGACAAATCCACAACCGCGCCCTTACCGCATCTGCGGACTCCACCCAACTGAAGAATGTTCGCAGATTCTAAGACTGGGACCACATGGCGATGGCAGGCCCTAAAGGACACAAAGAGTGAACTCCAAAAATGCAACCGACTTAATTGACAGGATTCGAACTGTCAAGAAACCCCTATTGGTGAGCGTAATCCCTGGCTTTTGTAGTGCAATTTAGTTAGGTATTGGGGTTGGGACAAGGGTAGGGGGATTATTAATGTGATTTTCCCTCATTGTGCCATGTGTTCCCCATTCTTAATTAAGTGTACTTTTGTATGCCTGTAATCACTCCAGTAATTTAAGTGTGTAATTTTAAGTGTGACTCTAAATAAAATACAGTTTTCTTGCACCAAACCAGTTGTCTACTCCAATTCTGTATCGCCGCCTGTACCTCAGTCCGGTGTCTAGAACCCAGGGGGGTGGGAGCGATTCGAACCGCTCAAAACCAGTCAGGGGCAAAGC
Organism: Somniosus microcephalus; assembly: GCF_052327205.1. NCBI lineage: Eukaryota > Metazoa > Chordata > Chondrichthyes > Squaliformes > Somniosidae > Somniosus > Somniosus microcephalus. The sequence goes on from NC_140994.1 coordinate 235,213,555, forward strand.
TGACGGCACACATCACCCCCTACAAAGCATTTATATGAACACTTGAAATGCGATAGCATACAAAGCTACGGACCAAGTGCTGGAAAATGGGATTAGAATAGATAGGGCTTGATGGCTGGTGCAGGCACTATGGGCCGAAGGGCCTCTTTCTGTGCTGTATAAATCTATGACTATCAATTGGGCTACCCCAAACACAGCTGACAGTGGGACTGTTGTATTCAGGATAACCAAGTCTATATGCGATTGTGGAGGCTGCCATAAAAAAGGTAAATTATATTATTCTGGTTCCATAGTAGTCCCGAAGACCATTGCTGGTCCCTACTTGGTCCCTTCCCAACTGCCTCTCCTCCCTCTCTCAATCACTCCCTCTCTCAGCCACTGCCGGCCCAAAATTGAAATCCTCTTCACCAGTGATTTGCTTGGAGACGCCCAGCAGTGTTCTGCAGCTCACTGATGTCATATAAATGAGGTCCCAGGCCCAATATTGGGTGTGCCTCAGGCCTATCCATTCCAACACAGGGATCGTTCCCTGTGCCCAAAAGACCAGAGCGAACCAATTTCTAGGCCAATGGTTTTTAAATAAATAGTTTTTTTTTAGTAAAAGGTTACTCACTTATTAGGAAATCAAATTTCTGTTTTAGAACTTTTTGTGTATTTCAGATTGCCTGAAATGGGAGCTGTTTCATATTGCTATTATGTTCAATATACCATATTTTGGTAGCGTGTTGTAACAATAGCATTCACACAACTGGCGACTGCAGTTTAATCTGTAAAAAGAGTCATGCCTATAAATATCACATTTAAAATTATTCACTTCACAGGAGTTAATAGCATGGGTCTAGATAGAAAACATGTTTGATTTTGTTTCATTTCAAGTGGAATCAACAGTATATTTAGATCTTCTACCAAACAATTAAAATTAAAAAATAGTAACAAAGTGAATTACAAGGACTGCAATGAGAGAATAAAACTCTGTCTCCACTCTACAAGGTTTATATAAATATAAAAAACATAAAAACCGCATTTAGGGCACTTGTTGAATCCTTAACGTGTGAATCAAGACAACTGCAGTACTTTTAATGTAAAAAGCACACCAAGGCACTTCATAAGAAGTGGTGAGGCTGATGCCAAGCCAAAAAGCAGAGATTTTGAGAAGTGATCAAAAGCTTGGTTAAAAAGGTGGCTTTGGAGGAGGTTTTTAAAAGTGAAGAGAGTGACAGGTAGAGTGGGGTCGGTAGGAAGTTTCAATGAGTAGTGTCAGAGCAGCTGAATGCTATGCCACCAACGGTGAGGTGAAGGGAAGGGGAATGCACAGCAGCCCACAGTCAGATAAATGGACCATTCAGGAGGGTATAGAGGGCTGGGTGAAATTGCAGAGATAGACGGGGCAAAACCATGGATGGGTTTATAAATAAGAACAAGGATTTTAAATATGATGTGTTGGGAAACCAGGAGCCAGTGCAGATGGGCGAGCTGGACTTAGTGTGGGACAGGACATGTGTGGCTGAGTTTTGGACAAGTATGAGACTGTGGAGGATGGAGAATGGGAGGACAGCAGTAGAACATTGGAGCAGTCGAGTCTGGAAGTAACAAAGGCATGGATAAAGGGATAGGTTAGGGATGGGGTGGACAATATAATGGAGGTGTAAATAAGGTGTAATAATGGCGGTGATGTAGGGTATAAAGCTCAGTTCAGGGTTGGACAGGATGTTAAGATTATGGATAGTCTGGTTCAGCCTGAAAGAGAGGCTGGGGAAGGATCCATGGAATCAGTGGCAAGGGGACTGTAGACAATAGCTTTGGTCTTCCCAGTGTTGACACATCGGGCAGGATTTTCATTGGGCCGTGGAGGCGGGATTGGAGGCGTGTGGGGGGTTAAAATCCCGAAATCGGGGGGTCCCGAACCCATCCCGCCCCCAACCCGCCTCCATGCCAGTTTGAAAGGAGGTGGGTACCCACCCCGCACTGGGACCCGCCTCCCCGAGGCGGGAAGGGGATTAGTGCCAATCAACTGCCTGTTAACAGGTAGTTAACAGGCAGTTTTTAGCCTAATCCCTATTTTTAATTTTGAAGTGTGGGATTCCCGACAGCTCCAAACCACGGCAAGTTAGAGGAGGCAGAACGTCGGGATGAAGGGCTTGGAGGGGTCGAAATATCCGGTGTTCAGGTGAGTGATGTGTGCATGAGTGCAAAGGCAATTGTGTTTTGGTGTGTGTAAAGTGTTTAAAGCAGTTTTACCTTTACTTACCTTTACAGCCTCCCTTCCTTTAGGTCTCGGGAGTCCCTCATCTCACCGGCGCAGAAAGCAGAATGGCTGCGAGCTGTCAAAAATTGCAGCATTCAGCTTTCTGTTCCGGGGAGATCTCTAAATCATCCTGAGGAAAGACTTAACCTGGAGTACAGATTGTCAGTGTTTGACAGCTTCAAGCAGCTGTGAAATGCTGATATTTCATCTGTCAAAAGGTCTTGACAGATGAAATATCAATCTGTGACGTCACCTGTTGCCGGGTGGCCCTTAATTGGCCTGCTGAGCCTGCTGGGTGGGCTCAACAAGTTTAATCAAGTCAAAATCGTGTGGGTTGGCTAGATCTCGATGGAGGTGAGGCTACAACCCCGAAAGTTGTAGTCCCACCTCCTAACCGACTCCTCAATGAAAATCCAGCCCGATATATTGAACAGATAATTTGAAAGGACAGGCAGTCAATGAGTCCAACAAAGTAGTAGAAAGGTAGACCTGGGTATTATTAGCATAAGTTGACCCTTTGTCTGCAGATGATGTCTCTGACAGGGGCATCATGCAGATAAAGAATAAGAAGGGGCTCAGGATAAATCCTTGAAGATGGCGACAATGTGGGGAGGCAAGAGAAGCTATTGCTGATGATACACTGCCTGCGTTCAGATAGGTAAGAAAGGAACCATAAATGGGCAGTCTCATGGAACTGGATGATGGAGAAGAGGCATTGGAGGAGAATGGTGTGGTCAACTATATCAAATGATTGTAAGGAGGAATAAAACACCATGATCACAATCAGAGACGATGTCATTTGTGACTATGGTTGCTTTGGTGGCGTCAGAATGGCAGAAGTTGGACTGGAGAGATTCAAATAGAGAATTGAGAGAGAAATGGATATGGAGATGGGAGGCATGTTCAAAGACTTTAAGAGAGGAAAGGAAGGTTCAAGATGAGAGGGTAGTTAGAGAGGACAAATTTGTTTTAAAGGGTGACAGACAGTGCCTGAAAAAAGGGATCCGCTGATAATGTCAGCTAGCATGGGCATCAGGAAACGGAGTGAAGTGGGGAGAGGTTTGAGGGAGCATGAGTTGGGTCTGATGAAAAACCTAAGCTTTGTGAGGGCACGGTGGATTATTAGCCAGAAAATGGAAAGAGATGGCATTAAGATGGAATAGCTGGGAGATTGAGGAGAGGCAGGGAGTGGTGGGCAGATGGAACGGGAAGGGACAGGCGGAATGGAGAAAAGCAGCAGGGGCAAGTGCACGGCTAGTCTCGATCTTGAAGATGAAGCAGCCCATGAGCTTCTCAAATATTTCCTGTTTCAGGTGTGGGTAGGGAGAAGAGTTTAACGAGGTGGTTGATCATGGAACAAAGACGCCTGGATTGTTCCATTGCTCTCCAGGATGATCCTCAAGTAACAGGCATTTTTGGCTGTGAATAGTGAGACATAGTAAAGTTGATGTGATTAAACCAGATCTGGTGATTGAGGACTTGGCCAATGGTGTGCCAGGTGAGGGAATGTTTAAGCAGGTTAAAGAAGTCTCAATTAAGGAAGGATATACTTGCCTTAGAGGCAGTGCAACAAAGGTTCACTAAATTGATTCCTGGGATGAGAGGGTTGTCCTATGAGGAGAGATTGGGTAGATTGGGCCTATACTCTCTGGAGTTTAGAAGAATGAGAGGTGGTCTCATTGAAATGTGCAAGGTTCTGAGGGGGATTGACAGGATAAATGCTGAGAGGTTGTTTCCCCTGGCTGGAGAATCTAGAACTAGGGGGCATAGACTCAGGATATGGGGTCTGCCATTTAAGACTGAGATGAGGAGGAATTTCTTCACTCAGAGGGTTGAGAATCTTTAGAATTCTCTGCCCCAAAGTGATGTGGCTTCTCAGTTTTTGAGTATATGCAAGGCTGAGATAGATAGACTTTTGTACTCCAGAGGAATTAAGGGATATGGGGGTAGGGCAGGAAAGTAGAGTTAAGGTCGAAGATCAGCCATGATCTTATTGTGTGGAGATGCCAGTGTTGGACTGGGGTGGACAAATGTAAAAAGTCACACAACACCAGGTTATAGTCCAACAGTTTTATTTGAAATCACAAGCTTTCGGAGCGCTGCTCCTTCATCAGGTGAAGTGGAGAGATGCATAAAGACACAGCTTATATAGTCAGAGAATAATGCCAGATGATTACAGGTAATCTTTCTAACTGCCATTTATCACACCTCGGCAGAGAGATAATCACAGCAATCAAAGGTGTGAATGGTGTCCAAACAGGTTAGTCAGGAAAACATTACATCAAAGAACAATGAGGTGGGGTCACAAGGGGTGCCGAGGTGTGATAAATGATCTTATTGAATGGTGGATTAGGCTCGAGGGGCCGTATGGCCTACTCCTGCTCCTAATTCCTATGTTCTTATGTTCTTAAGAAAGAGTAACCTAGGCCCCAAAATTCCCTCTGGCGAGTGGGTCAATAACTAAAGGTCATAGATTCAAAATCATTGGAAAAAGATCTAGAGGGGAGATGAGGAGAATATTTTTCACTCGGAGAGTTGTCAGGATCTGGAACGCTGTACCTGAAAAGATGGTGGAAGCTAATTCGATAAATAATTTTAAAAGGGAGTTGGCCAGGTACTTGAGGATGAGGAACTTACAGGGTTACGGACAAAAAGCGGGGATGTGGGACTGAGCATGACTGCCCTTTCAAAGAGCCAGCACAGGCACGACGGGCCGAATGGCCTCCTTCTATGCTGTAAGTTTCTATGATTTGATGAAATCCACAGCCTGTTTGCCTGTACTTTCCCACAGGCTTTTTGCCTTTCGGTGCCTGCACTCGAGCACAGCCTCCGTTTCCCAAAGGCTGCTGCCCTCTTTCTTTTTCAGTGTTACCACACCTTTCCTTCCAGAGTCTGTTGAGATGCTTATTGCCTGCTGATTAATTTTGCATGTTGAAATAATTTATGAGGCAATATCAGTTGGGATTTACACGTTGAACACCTTAAACTCTGTTACACTGACCACTGGTAAATAGGGTAAACCACATTAGCTGTCCGACTACTGCTGCAGTTTGAACCTCGGCCAAGTATTTTTTTTTAAAGTCATTTTATTGATTGAACGCTAGTTGAAAAGGTTTAGAGGAAAGCATGGTGATTCAATGACACCACCACTTGCACCCACATTTACAAATCTGGGGAGAGTTTTGCAAGATGCTAATCCAGATTACACTGCTCCTTAATAATGAATCACAATGAGCTATAAAGAACAGTATTAAGTATCAGGACAATTACATTTCAATCCTTCTGGGATAACATTTGGGAGCTGCTATAATGGAAAGTATGATTAAAAATAAAATTCCACTATAACATCAGAAGATAGGTGTATTTTATTGTCTCATAGTTCATTGTTATTAACCCTTTTCTTGAGCTGGTCATGTGTTGTGGTGCTGAGACTAATACCATTCTATCTATATTATAAAAAAGTTTTGCACATGTGGAGTGATCATTTTAAGCAACACTTCATTACTTTTTTCTGTCACACCATTACTGTCATGCTTTTCTGTCACAATTATATTGACAGGGCTCAGCCATTTAGGTCTGAGATGAGGAGAAATTTCTTCACTCAGAGGCTTGTGAATCTCTGGAATTCTCTCCCCTAGAGGGCTGCGGATGCTCAGTCATTGAATACATTCAAGACTGAGATCGATAGATTGTTGGACAGTAAGGGAATCAAGGGATATGGGGATTGAGCAGGAAAGTGGAGTTGAGGTAGAAGATTAGCCCTGATCTTATTCAATGGCGGAGCAGGCTCGTGCATGGCCTACTTCTTCTCTTATTTCTTATGTTCTTATATTTACTTATTTTTACTAATCAAGTCCTCTGAGCCTTGCCCTCAAGGTTGCTAGCATCGTGGGGTATGTTTCCTAAAGCACCAAGGGGGGAAAAATTTGGTTACTTTGCGCCTCCCGTTAGCGCCCTAAGATGACGCCATTGGGACGCAAAGCAACTAGCGCCCGGATGCAGCGCCGCCAACGCCTCCCACGAAATTCAGCGGGAGGTTAGCGGCGATGGTAACCGTTAGCGCCCCGCAGCGCTGTGCCACTGGTGATGATGTCATCATCGTGCACAGCGCCCCGGCCGCGATCTTCGGTAGCGCCTCCTGAATTACCGCCGGACGCCAGGGCGGTGCAAATTAAAGGGGAGGTGCCGGGCGGCCATTTTTGTTGCTGGCCGTCTGCCAGCACCTGCCCCCATTGCCGTCCCCGGCCTCCTGAATAGACCCCCCGTGGAGTGCCAGCTGCGCTCCGTGAGCCCGGCACTTCTCTTGAGTGCCAGGCTCTTTTGCCGGAACTCCGATCCCTGGTGGCCCAGCTGGGCCCCGGGTCACACTGCGCTAGGCCTCTCCCCTTTAAGGAGGGGAGGAAGGCCTGCAGTACCACGGCGCGACGTGCTGCAGCGCCATGTAGTGCCGTGATATTACCTCACAGCGCCCCAAGAGGGAGGCGGGGCTTTTCCAGTAGCGTCCTGCCTCCCTCTTGGGGCGCTACAGATGAATTTTGGCTGCGGGGGTGCTAATTTCTTGCCGGCAAAGTTAGTGCCCCAAAGGGGGCGCGACTCAATTTTTTCCCCCCAAGCTCGTTAAAGTTCCAATTTCAAGTTGGCTCCCTCCCCACCGCTCCCACTCATGGAACGTCTTAACTCCACAACTGAACCGTAACCGCTGCTCTAACCACCATGACTTTGAGACTCCAGTGCTGTTACCTTCCCCCTCTGTAACCAGAACTGTTTCCTCGCAGTGTTCTGACTGCCCGACCTAATCAGAGGTCACTTTCTGGAGTGCCAAAAGTCACATTCCAGACTGCTGCCAGGAAATGGCCTCCAGTTCTTCAGCCCTTGGAACACTTTCAAAATTGGCACTTTTGTTTTGAAAGCACTAAAAAGCACTGATGAAATTGAAGTCAGTTCCCAGGGCTCGAGGTCATGTTGACAAGTTGAAAATGAAAACTTACCCTAGTATCGCTATATTCACCATGAGAAACTCCACAGGAGATTGACTAAAACTACAATGTTGAAAAAAATATTGTACACTCAAATAGTATTGTTAAAATATTGACCCAAAACTACAAAATTAAACACTTAGAAGACACTTTTGTTGAAAGATAAAAAAATGTTAAATGTTTTAATTATGCTCACAACTTCCCCAATCCCTTGCTTCCCATTCTCTTGGTTTCTTAAGTTATTAATTTTACTTTCTTTCTGCCTAGGCAACTTAATCTATCATTCGATATGTTGTTTCTCTCACTTTTAAACTCTTTACTTATCTTAATTCTTTTTCCTGGCATCCATCATTCAATCAGAGCAAGGTTTTAAAATAGGATTTTCATTGGTTAAACTTTGGCTCCAAGAATCACTTTCTGTCAATGAGAAGTGAGAAGAGTTAAGATTGAAGTAGGCACTTCACAGACATGAAGGGGCCCCACCCACCTCTGTTGTCCTTTTATGTATTTCACGCCAAATAAACAGTAAACACATGAACAGAAAAAGACAGTTAATACCCTGTTCAATGAATAACCTGTTCAAAATGTTCTATTCACTTATCACAAATTCACAGCAAAATAAAAGAAGACATTTAACTTCCAACTATGTGGAACATTTTCCAAAATGTAAATGGTTTTTACCTTGCTATCACTTTTAACCTGCTGCGGCTTGGTGGCTTGTAGAAATAAAATAAATTAGGACTGTGTCCAATTTGGGCTGGAAATAATTAATCTGTGTGAAACAGGATTCACTTAGCTGGAATTTAGAGCTAAAATTACTCAGTTGACAGATATGAATACAAATGCGTATGGAGAGAAAATGGGTTTGGATTTTCAATTTTTATTTTGCCAACAGTTAGCTCATCATTTTATTTTGGATCATTTAAATTAACAAATAGGCCACCTACAAAGAGTAATAACAACAGAAAATGCTGGAAACACTGAGCAGGTCAGGCAGCATCCATCGAGAGAGAAACAGAGTTAACGTTTCAGATCGATGACCCCTCGTCAGAACTGGAAAAGGTTAGAGAAGTAACAGATTTTTAAGCAAGTCTGGGGAGGAAAGAACAAAGGGAAGGTCTGTGATTGGATGGAAGGCAGGAGAGATTAAAAGACAAAAGGGATGATGGTGCAAGGCAAAAGGAAATGGTAATGGGACAAGTTAAGAAACAAAAGATGACTCTAGATGAGGTGTAAATGGCAATGGCAGGATCATCAACAGCTGCCATGTGAGAGAAAAAAATAAATAAAATTAAATTAAAAAAGATATATAGGGGCTAAGGTTATATTCTGACATTTTTGAACTCGATGTTGAGTCCAGAAGGCTGTAAAGTGCCTAATCGAAAGATGAGGTGCTGTTCCTCGAGCTTAGGTTGAGTTTCATTGGAACAGTGTAAGAGGCCAAAGACGGAGAGGTCAGAGTGGGAGTGGAGCGGAAAATTAAAGTGACAGGCGACCGGAAGCTCGAGGTCACCCTTACGGACTGAATGGAGGTGTTCCGCAAAGCGGTCACCCAATCTGCGTTTGGTCTCCCCAATGTAGAGGAGGCCACATCGTGAGCAGTGAATACAGTATACTAAATTGCAAGAAGTACAAGTAAATCGCTGTTTCACCTGAAAGGAGTGTTTGGGGCCCTGGACAGTGGGAAGGGAGGAGGTAAAAGGGCAGGTGTTGCATCTCCTGCACTTGCATGGGAAGGTGCCGGGTGAAGGGGAAGGGGTGTTGGGGGTGATAGAGGAGTGGACCAGGGTGTCGCGGAGGGAGCGGTCCCTTCGGAATGCTGAAAGGGGGGAGGGGAAGATGTGTTTGGTGGTGGGATCACGCTGGAGGTGGCGAAGGATGATCCGTTGAATGTAGAGGCTGGTACGGGGTGAAAGGTGAGGACAGGGGGAACCCTATCGTGGTTCTGGGAGGGAGAAGGGTGGGAGCAGAAGTGCGGGAAATGGAACGGACACGGTTGAGGGCCATGTCAACCACGGTAGGGGGGAATCCTCGGTTGAGTAAAAAGGAAGTCATATCGGAAGCACTAGTATGGAAAGTGGCATCATCAGAACAGACGCGGCGGAGACGGAGAAACTGGGAGAATGGAATAGAGTCCTGACAGGAAGCGGGGTGGGAGGAAGTGTAGTCCAGGTAGCTGTGGGAGCCAGTGGACTTATAATGGATGTTGGTTGATAGCCTATCCCCAGAAATAGAGACAGAGAAGTCGAGGCAGGGAAGGGAAGAGTCGGAGATGGACCATGTGAAGGTGAGGGAAGGGTGCAAATTGGAAGCAAAGTGAATGAAATTTTCTAGTTCAGGGCGAGTGCAGGAAATGGTACCAATATGGTCATCAATGTACCAGAAGAAGAGGTGAGGGAGGGGACCTGAGTAGGACTGGAACAAAGCATGTGCCATATATCCCACGAAAAGGCAGATATAGCTAGGGTCCATGCAGGTTCCCATAGCAACACCTTTAATTTGGAGGAAGTGAGTGGAGTCAAAGGAGAAGTTGTTCAATTTTTTGAACAAGTTCAGTCAGGCAGAGGAGGGTGGTGGGGGATGGTGGCTGGTTGGGCCTCTGTTCAAGGAAGAAGCAGAGCGCCCTCAGGCCGTCCTGGTGGGGGGTGGAGGTTTAGAGGGATTGTACGTCCATAGTGAAAAGGAGACGGTTGGGGCCAGGAAACTGGAAACTGTTAAAGTGGCGGAGGGCGTCGGAAGAGTGGTGATTGTAGATGGGGAGAGACTGGACAAGGGGAGAAAAAAGAGTGGCGGCCTGGAGTTTCCGCTAGGTTGTGCTTTTATTTCAGTGCAATTCACCCGAAATCGGCCAAACCAGTGTATAAGTTCACGGGATTTCAAGTGCAAATTATGTCCAGCGCAAATCGAGTTTCTGCGATCTTTCGCACTAGTTTAAAAAACTGTGATAGAAGCTGGCCCATGGCACAAAACCAGCCACGTCCCCAGATTGAATTAGTCACCATTGCGAGTTTCAGTAATTGTGCCCGTTTGCGGGCCTTCGAGGAGGCTTCGTCTGCAGTTTCCACTCGATTGCCCTAGTTCTTTCAGTGCAATTCACCTGAAATTGACGTAACCAGCGCAAAAGAACGTGGAATTTCAAGCACAAGTTGCGTTCAGCGCAAATCGAGCTTCCACAATCTTTTGTGCTAGTTTTTAAAAACATTGCGCTGGAAACTGGCCAGGCTGAATTAATCACCATTGACAGTTTCCGTTAAATGCACTCATTCGCAGGCCTTCGAGGAGGCTCGAATAATTAAACTGGTTCCTTTGGGCACAAGGGACACTAATAGGCACGTTTTGAAAGCTTTTGAATACAGGAAACTCTCATTTAAACGGCACCTAAATATCCAGAATTCTCTATTAACCGGCAAAATTCATACTCCGAAAACAACACCCCAATAACCGGAAATGTTGCCGAGTTCGAGTCCGAGTATCCCGCGGTGGCCGAGTTAGTCAGTGGGGGTAGTTCTCCAAACTGCCACTACTCGGCTTCTTGGCACTGTTGGAAGTCCGAACTCCTCAATAGCAGGAGTCTGACTCTTTGTTTGTTAAAAATAGCCTCGGTAGATAAACTTCTCCGTCATCCGGAATTTTTAATCAACCAGCACCATCCCAGTCCAAAGAGTTTCCTGTATAATGTTTTTTTAATTTACTAAGAAACTGAGTACAGCACATCAATAACTAGCAAATGGTTCTGTATTGCTTTTTAAAGTCACTTTCAGTTATTTAAAATTGGGTTACTCACAGGTGGAGGACGAGACACTCTGATTAAAAATGCTTATTTTTTTTGATAAATCCATTTTCAGCTCTATTAATCAAACTGCACCAAGTTACCACTCTTAAATATATTGGGGTGGAAATTGCAGTCGGAGGCTAGCTGTGGCCGAACGCCTCTGAACCGCAAGAAAACTCCGCATCTACCTGCTTGCTCCGGACCTTCGAAGACTCACGCTCCTGGGCCTGCGGGCGTCGCCTGCATAAAGGCCCACGTGTCCCGGGGGCGCAGGCGGTCCGCAAGCGTCCCTGGGATCATGTGGGCCAGCCCGACCAATCACAAAGGGGGACTCCCATTATGCGTATGGGGATTCCATTTACGTATGGAATCTCCATAAGCATGAATAGGAATCCCCTAAAAAATACATTTCACAGCACTTAAATAAAAATAAATCATCACAGGTTCAAAATTAATTAAAATACCATTTAATTAAACATTTAAAATAAAAATGTAATTTTTTGAAAAATAAATTTAAACAGTTTTAAACGGGACAAAAATAACCTAAACTAATTTTAAATGTAAGGGAATGTTTAAATGATTTTAACATTTATTTTAACCCTTACGCTGATAAAAGAAGGCCTTACGTCTGCTTTTACCAGGCGTAAGGGTTGGTGGGTATTCGCTGGGCAGTAGTTGGGCAAATAGCAAATAGCCCCACCCTGCACCAGCCAATGTCCATTTCCGGCGGATGTGGACGATCTGTCAAGCAGAAACTCGACCGATCGCAAGTTCCCGGTTTTCGCGCACGCGTATTGCATGTGGAAACCCGGAATTTGCGGGGCACTTACGACGGCGTAGGTTGTCATAAGCCCCGTAAAATCCGAGCCAATATATCAAGGAATATCTTTTAAAGCAAAATGTTTTTTCATTCCATTCTAAAACGCTGCCCGATAATACTGGTTCGTGGCAGATTTTACGTTCGGTGATGTGCAAATACGTTTGAGAAAAAAAACTTCTCAATACTAGCGCAATTTTGGGTGCAATTTGCACCCGAATCGCCGATTGCCCCCAAAGTAGAAACTTATCAGACCCATGAACTAACTTTAATTGAATTTAAATAAATCGAATTAGTCAGCTCCTTATAGAGAAAAATAGATAGAATTTGTGAAATTATTTATTTCTTTTGTGTGAGATACTGTTTAAGAGATTAGTTGTTGAAGGAAATTGTAGAGTGGGTGGAAAGGATTAGTGTATCTGAAGTCCGCAATTTATGTAATTGACCAAAATTGCTGTTAAAATGTCAATTGCAATTATTTCTGGTAGGGTAATTTTCGCAATGAAAGAAAACTTGGTAAAATGCTGAAACCAATGAGGTACAATGAGCGACACATGCACTTAGGAGAGTTGCACTTTTAGAGAGCTATAAGTGGGTTGGAATTTCCTTCATCTGATTTATGGCAAAATTTCCTGAGAATCTCATTAGCATATGTCAGAATGTAAAAATTAGCGTAAAACATGCGGAAATCAGCATAAACAATCGGCGCTCGATTAATGATTTAGAGACATGAGTTCAAAACCCACCATGGCAGCTGAGGAATTTAAATTCAGTTAACTAAATGAATCTGGAATTTAAAAAAAAGCTAGTATCAGTAATGGTGACCATGAAACAACGGATTGTTGTAAAAACCCATCTGGTTCACTGATGCCCTTTAGGGAAGGAAATCTGCCATCCTCACCTGGTTTGGCCTATATGTGACTCCAGACCCACAGCAATATAGACAGGATGTACTAGAAAAGCTGGGTATGCTCAGAGTGGATAAGTCGCCTGGTCCAGATGGCTTGCATCCCAGATTGCTAAGGGAATTGGGGGAGGAGATAGCGGAAGGGCTTGCCATAATTTTGCAATCTTCCCTAGATGCGGGGGAGCTGCCTGAGGATTGGAAAGTGGCAAATGTGACACCATTGTTCAAGAAAGGGTGTAACGACAATCCTAGTAACTACAGGCCAGTCAGTTTAACATCAGTGGTGGGTAAAGTTTTAGAAACAATAATCTAGGAAAAATTTAGCAGGGACTTGGAGAGGTTTAAGCTAATTAAGGAGAGCCAACATGGATTTGAAAAAGACAGATCGTGATTGACTAATCTAATTGAATTTTTTAATGAAGTAACAGGGAGGATCGATGAAGGGAATGCAATGGATGTTGTCTACATGGATTTTTGGAAGGCGTTTGACAAAGTACCACATAGAAGGCTGGTTAACAAAACTGAGGCTCATGGAATAGGTGGGTCAGTGGCAGCTTGGATAAGGAATTGGCTTAAGGACAGAAAACAGTGATTTGTGGTAAATGGCTGTTTTTCAGACTGGAGGATGGTAGCCAGTGGTGTTCCCCAAGGGTCAGTGATGGGGCCACTGCTTTTTTTGATATATATAAATGAACTGGATATTGGAATACAGAGTAGAATTTCTAAGTTTGCCGATGACACCAAACTTGGGGGTATGGCAAACAGTGAGGATGATACCACTCGGCTACAACAGGACATAGATAGGCTAGCAGAATGGGCAGACAAGTGGCAGATGGAATTTAATACAAGAAGTGTGAGGTGATGCATTTTGGCAGAAGGAACAGGGAGAGGCAATATACACTTAATGGCATAGTTTTAAAGAGTGTGCAGGGACAGAGGGACCTGGGAGTTAATGTGCATAGGTCCCTGAAGGTGGCGGGACATATTGAGAGAGTGGTTAGCTGATACTCGCTGTCAATGTCCACTATCCTGGCAGCAGCCATGATGCTTTCATCCTACTCCAGACTGGTGTGCCAGAACTTTTCCAGGCACCGCATCAGCCAATTGGTTGGCCCCTCGGGGACAAGGGTTATCCACTCTGCGCCTGGCTGATGACATCACTCCATAACCCCAACACCCCTGCTGAGCTGCGATACAATGAGAGCCATCTCGCCACCATAAACATCATTGAGCAGATGATCGGTGTGCTCAAGCAATGGTTCCGCTGTCTGGACCACTCAGGAGGAGCCCTGCAGTACTTGCCTGAGTGAGTCTCCCTCTTCATAGTTGTTTGCTGCATTCTGCATAAATTTGCAATCCTCAGGACCCAGCCAATGCCACCAGGCCTTGGAGCACCACCGGAGGAGGAGGAAGAGGAGGAGGATGATCAGCAGCAGCACCAAGGCGGGAGGGAGGCCCACAATGTTGAAACTGCAAGGGCTGTTCATCAACAACTGATAACAAGCCGCTTCTAGGCCCCTACATGAATGAAAGCAACCCGCAACCCCAAAGCCGGCCAAGGCAGCAATGACTCCAAAGGCCAAACCTGTACATTTTGATTACAAAAATGTTTTTATTTGACAAACTCTGTGTGTGTCATTTCTTCATGACAAACTAATAGAAACAAACAAAAAAATAATTAATTAACATAATTGGTTCTCACAACCTGGCGATAATGTCCAAAACACTAAACAAAAATTTGAACACGAACCTCGGCCTTTAATAAAAAACATTCCCAACATTTTGTCACACCTCCTACTTTTTGCCCTTCGAGGGTGATCTCCTTCCCTTGCGCACTTCCCCCCTTCCCACCCTATTGCTCCTCTGTAATGGGGCCCCAGTGGCTGTAGCAAAGCTGGTGGAAGGCTGCTGATTGTCAGAACCTGAGACTGCAGATGCCCTTGAAGGATGACCTCGACCAGCTCTGGACCTGGAGGGCCTGGCTGCAGACTGCACCAACTCTGTATGGGCGGCAGCAGTCTGTCCTACAGGCGGTGGCAAGTGCAATGGGGAAGTGACAGTTGTGGCAGCAGGAATGCTGTCATCTTGAGAGAGGACAGCAACTCCCTGCTCAACCGACACACTGGCACTCCCACGGGACAGCACCTCAGCATCTGGAGCAATCTGCTGGAGCACAGATTGCTGGCCTGCTGCGGCGCGGTGAGAACCCCGAGGAAATGTGTCTGAACCAAAGACAATGGCAGCAGTCAGTGCTTGCGTGGCCTCAATCTGTGTCTGCATGAGAGCAGTCTGAGATTGGATCATGGCAGTCAATGACTGAATTGCAGCACTAAGCATTTGCATGGCATCCGCCTGTGCTACAGCGAAGTGCTCCACACTCCTTGCCAGTGCATCAATACATTTGGGCACCCTTCCCACTGCACCCATGAGCTGAGTGTGCATGTCCACTGCCTGGGTGTTCATTTCAGCGATGAGCCGCTCCTCCTCTGTGTCCAGTGCAGCAGGACTCGCTGGCCTACTCTCCCTCTGGGGAGAAGGCCCCCGAGCTTCCCTACCTCCATCGCGTTGCTGCAGCCTGCTGTGTCCTGGAGCTTCACCCTCATCAGACCATTCCCCCCTGCTCCCCTCCAGGGAAGGCGTGTTCCCAGTGTGGGCATGGACTTCCTCTGGAGAGGGTGGCGCTAATGCTCCAGCTTCCTCTTCCTCCTCGCCTGTGGTTTCGCTCCCACTGGCAGTTTGGGGGCCCGTCTCCTCAGCTGGTGAATCACCATCTGAAAGCAGGGAGGTACAAGAGTGGTTTTAGCGTGAGGACAGGGGGGCAGTAAGGGAGGAAGAAGTGGAGCGATTTAGTAAGTTGGATTGAAAGTGTCAAAGGCTGGTGTTGTGAGGGACAAGTGGGTTGAGAGAGGAGAGAAAGCTGATGACCTTACCATTGCTGTCCCGAACGGGTTCGACCTCTCCAGTGGCGACGGGACCGATCACCCGGCTTGCCACAATCCTGTGGATGCGCGCCTCAAGATCACTGCGGGGTTGCAGCTGAGGCCGCCCTTCACCCATCCATTGCTGCTGTCTCCTGTTATGAGGTAGCTTGGCCTGCAAGAAAAAGGACGGCGTCTGAGTAAATATACAGTCATGGTCTTGTCTGATGTGCCCCCCATAGTTGAATAGCACTTACTGTATGCAACCATGGTCTTGCCTGATGTGCCTCCCATAGTTGAATAGCCCTTACTGTATGCAAGGTGTGGAATGTGCATGTGTGTTTCATGAGAGGGCCATAGGTGTTGGATGAGTGTTGGGCATTGGGGTTTTAAGACCCTTTGGCCATAGAGTGAGGTTGAAACGGAGGGATGGAGAGGTATTGATAAAAAGCCACACACCCTGACGACCCGAGTGAGGCCATTGAACTTTTTGCGACATTGCATATGGGTCCTGGGCACCATGCTCCTGGAGGAGACGTGCTGAGCCACCTCCCTCCACACTCTTCTGTAGTCGCACGGCAAAGGCCTCCTGCCACTCTCACAGTAGAGTATAGATCTTCTGCGCTCCACCGCACCAACCAGAGCCTCCAAGGCCCGCTTGCTGCAGTGCTGAGCTCGTTCTCTCACCCTCTCCATAGTTCTTGGCTGGAAAATGTAGTCACAGGTCCCTCCAGGCCGAGATTGAAGGCTCCAATGAGCAGGGAGTGGCCGGAGAGCAAGATCGACCCACCCCTTTAAGAACTGGCCAGCGCCAGTGTGTCTGTGTTCCATCACTAACTGACATCACCTGCGCTGCACCCGCGCTCTGAGTTAACGCCTCGCTCCTCGGCCTTTGCGCCTTAAGATAGGTGTGTAGCGCCTGATTTAGCGCTCCAATCACCTCCAGGGGCGATAAAAGCCAAGTTTGCAGTCGGAGGCGATAATTAGCACCAGGCGCTAATCTTTGCGCCCGGCCGATAATTGCGCCCCAAATGGGGCGATACTGAATTTCTACCCCTATGACTATGACTATGACTCTATGGCTAAAGGCGCGGAACCTTCTTCAAGTCCCTCATTGTCTAATTGATGTTATGAAAATTAAATTTTGAAACTATCACATCAGCATTTATGCACAGTTAGCACAGCATGTTTGAGAAAATGTAATTGTGGAAGCTTTTCTCTTTTAAATGTAACAGATTATTGAAAGAAATGCCATAAAATGATTCAGATATAGAAAATACAGTCCAGGTGTCAGTCAGAGAAATGTTTTCAATTTCTTTTTTAAGAAACCCCAGATTATAGATATACCAGGTCCTGTTGCGCTGAACATATTGGGTGTAAACGTATGCCCGTTCAGAACTGATGTAAGAGCAGAAAACTTACGTCTGGTCGTTTGCATGGTAGCGGAGCTATGCTAATGAGTGGGGTTTCAGCAGACGTAACTCGGGAGTAAAGCAAATGATTGAGGAAATTCACCCGTTGCGAGGGATTGGCATAAAACCAGTGCAAGTCACTTAAGTGTAAATTTCCTCAGAAAAACCCATCACAACACGGCTCTTATGCCATTGCTTTGCCACAAATGAGGAGGAAATTTGAGGCTATCATGCAAGAGAGATGCACCAGGACAGTAAGGATTGAGAAGAAAGACATGGCATGAAAGTAACACAATGTGAGGAAGACGCTCCCACAGCAATACTTCTCTCTGCAGTACAATGACCTGTTACTGTCGCCTCAAAGTGTCTGTTCTTATGTGCTTTCTTCTTTCATCCTCTATGAAAGGCTACCTTGCAGTACAAGTGCACTACCATTTAGATGCACAGTAGGAGGGACCTTACAATAATTCCACACAATTGATTTCTGTTTTATCCTTCAAATAGACTGTAATTTAAGATGTCCCCAACTTGAAGAAATTAGAGTCAAAGCAGTTTTAACTCTTCCAGCAGCTGGATTGCAGTGTCAATATTTCCGACGCTACCATTTGGCCGGCAGTGTTTCAGCAGCTGGCACTTTGCGTATAGATCTTGCCGTAGCTAATGGTGTCAATGCTGGTGTTTTGCATGCTAGTGTCTCCTTTGACAATACAGTCCGTCACTTGGCAATGTATTGGCTGTTTGAAGTTCTGGCTAGTGCTGGTTGTAACTGGTTTCAGAGCTGGGTTTTTTTTTAAGTGGTGCGCTACAATTGAGGGAATCAGTGCTGGTGAACCCAGTGCCTTGTGTTAATGTTGAACCTGTTGCTGATAAGCAATGGCACTTCAACTTCAGCACATGATCAGCTCTGGTCCAAGTAGCTCTCTTTGCACAGTGGGTTAAGAATTGGTACTGTAAGAAAGAAGGAGGGTCACCCTTTGTGTTTTCACTGCTGTCATGTTGCTCAGTATTGTATATTTACTGTTCATCAATAATATATAGGAGATATGATTATTTCAAATTAAAGTTCATGCCACTGCCGTTTGAGGCACTTTTTAGAATATATATGTAATAAATACATAAGAAGGCATTTGTTTGATTTCTTTACATTGCACAATACCTATAATGTAAATGGAAAGCAAAAATACACCTGCAGCTTATCTTGTGAGGTGGCAGCACATTACACTTACAAGTGAGTTTCGTCTAGTAGCTAATTCATAAGGAACTTTTCATTCAATAGTGCGATTGCACTGCACAAACATTAAAAACCATTAAAAATAGGACAATATTTAAGGAGCACATTACAAAGCAATAGAAAACTGAGAGATTGAGCAACATTGACACCTTAAGCTTCACTGTCACTGTTTATGACATCCTCTGCCCTATTTCCCGTTGTTACTGTAGTGTGACAAGCTCCCAGTTACTTGTTATCCTTATTCATCACGGCTACTGTCTACATTCTGTACAGTATAGCTAGCGTATGATGTAAATAACTCAAAGTGATTCTTTTCTAAGCCTTTCTGTGGATTACCATCCCCAAGTAATTTGCAAGTGCTTTCTAGATATAGTCGAATAACAGTCTGCAGTGTGTAAGGCAATAAGACATCTTTTTTGGATAATGCATTTTAAATTATGATAGAAAAAGGAGAAATAGGATTAGTCACATTCACCCACATTGGACAACAGCACTTTTTAAAACAATGGAAATCAAAACCTTTAAAATAATTGTTAAATATGGACTTAAACAACAAGGCACAAGTAAAACGAATCCCTATTTAGCTACAAGGAAACTGCTGAAAGTGGGTTGACTAGATATGTTGTGCAATACTGCAATATACACAGTGAATTTTCAGAAAGATCTCAAAGGATGAAATGTAACTAATTTTCATTGATGTTTTCTGTGTTTTATAATTGAGTAGTAAAGGAAATGTTACAGAAAATTACTGCTGTCTGCTGCACTGCAAACTGAGGGCTGGATTTTCCCAGCTGAGGTGGGTTAGCATCAGAAGAGGTAGTTGACGGGTTCCGGTCCTGCTCCCGGCTGCAGCCGCACCGCTGAAATGATTTTGCGATGATTGGGCTTGCTAAGCCCTCAGTGCGCGTTGCCCGGCCCAATCATTAGGTGCGGGTCTGTTCAGATTCAGATTAGATTTATTTGCCATATGTAACAAGTACAATGGAATGCTTGTTCCCCGTAGGGACGCGTCAGCTATACATACAGCGCCGCATTCAGAGTCAATACAATGGCTTCCCGTGGCAGTGGGAGCACGATGTCCCTCAGCCGCTCCGTCCTCCTCTTCACCGTGGCCTCCTCCTCGCTGTTGCCGGCTCCACGTGTGGTGGCCTGCTTCTCCCGCTCTGGCCACCATGCCCGGCTCCCCTCCTCCCATCCGGACTGCGAGTTACCCGAAATGGAGCTGCCGGCCGACGTGCTGCAGCGTGTCGTGAGTCTGCTGCTGCTGCTCGTTGCGCTGCGCTCCTCTGCCCGACTCGCCGAACACATCCTCGGGATGTGAATGCTCCAATGTGGCATCCTCTTCACCGTCGCCAGCTCCACGCTCCACGGCCTGGGGCCTACTTCTCTCTCTTCACGGGTCGGCCTCTGGCCGCCAGGCTCGGCTCCCCTCCTCCCAGTCGGAATTCCTTCCCGCCGAGGAGCTGCCGGCCGATGTGCTCCAGTGGGTCGGCTTGGCTGCTGCTGCTGCTCACCACGCTGCGCTGCCTCTGCCCGACTCGCCAAGCACCTTGCTCCGGTTGTGGGAGCGAGCGGCGAGAGCTGGCCGCCCGAAACAGGGAGAGCGATCTCAGCACCGGACCGTCACGGCCGCCATCTTGACGCGTTTGCAGCCATTGTATTTAAGGGGGCTGTGGTAAACCACGTTCACTATCGTTAGCACTGTTCACCACTGTTCGTTATAACTGTATCACTGACCACTATTGTATCACGGTACGAGGTCGCCTCTTGCCACACTGCTATACCTGGGATGACCACTGCCGACTCCGCCTTGGCTCCACCCACCAGGCCAGGTATAAAGGTGAGCGACTGGCTGGTATTCCTCCTGCTTGGATCGGATCACCCACGAGAGTGGGCTGTTATTTAGTCAATAAAAACCTTTAGTCACCTTCGTAACTCTTCGCCTTTTATTGGAGGAATTGATAGGTATATCAGGGGCCATGTCCACATTTGCTGTCACTTCTGCTTCCACATTCTTGAGTGCTGCTTGATAGCAAAATGATTGCACAGAGACAGAGGGCTGCGCCACGCTTCAACAATGATTCCCTCCATGTACTTGTGGAGGGAGTCAGAGGACGCTGGGAGGCTCTGTTCCCTGGAAATGGAAGGAGGAAGCCTCCTCACCAGACCAAGGCAGCCTGGCTGCAAATAGCTGAGGAGGTCACTGCTAGGTCTGTTGTTGCTCACACCTGGGTACAATGCAGGAAGAGGTTCAATGATCTCCTGCGTTCAGGAAAAGTGAGTATAAAAACACACTTATCTTAAGTCTGCTGTGCCTATCATCACATCCCCATCACTCTGCATTGCCATCCCTACTCCTGCACATTCTAACTCACCCCAACATCCCTTGCACCATCACCCATCCCTGCCTACTTATCTACAGGATCATATCCCCATCTTACTACGCACCCCTCACACTCACCCTCAACATTATGCAATGACAACAACTAACAACTCAAAAGGAGGCAACTTGGTATTGGCACCCCACTCCATCATAGTCTGCCTCTAAACATCTATCCTATCCATTCTTTACACTCATTCCATCACTCTCACTAAAACTGCACTTCTTTCCCACGTTGCAGGAAAAGAGAGCCCACAAGGAGAGGGAGAGAACAGGAGGAGGAGCACCATCGCTCGCTGAGCTCACCAGTGCTGAGGAGGCAGCTTTGGACATCACAGGAGAAGTTGACCAGCCTGAAGTGGAGGACGGAGAGAGGGGCTCTTTAGAACAACCTGGTTTATTTTCCAGGCATCTTATTTTGCAGTCATGAGTGACTCGATTGGGATCTGATGTCAATAGAAATTGAATGCTCATCATGTGCACAATGGGATGTGTCTGCAATCTACATATCACATGTCTAACTCATGTCTTTACTCTCCCACAGGACCATCAAGAGCCCCCCTCCCTACTGTCCAGGAGGAAGAGCAGGAACACTCCTCAGAGGATCCTCCAGCCTCTGACGGAGCAGCGTCAGCAGAAATGAGCGTACCCAGCACCAGCGCAGAGACGCACACCTCGGTGGGTCTTATGCGAGAGAGAGTAGTTTTGTCACCTGGTGTATCAGAAGTCACGTGAGCAAGATCAGGTGGTGGAGACAGGGAAAGCAGTGGAGACTCCTCATCCGAGGCTGCAGGGGGCCACCCAGGAAGAGGGCGATCCTGGAGCTTCAGGAACAAGTTCAGGAGGCTCTGACTGGGTTTGCAACCAGGGTGACTGCGAGTGTGCAGAGAATGGAGGAGTCCATCTCAAATATGAGCAATGCCATGGCACATGCACTGGCAACTGTAGGTTCCGCCATGGAAAGGATGCCCACCTCCATGGAGGACAAAAATCACCAGACTCAGGAGAAGATGGTAGCATTTCTAAATAGATGGTCATCTATTGAGGATAGACGGGCATCTATTGAGGAGAGAAACCAGAGGTTCATGGACGTCCTTGTTATGAGGAATGTCAGTACAGACATGGGTCCTCATGGCCCCCTTGATGTGCAGCAAGGTGCTCTCTAGCTACTTGCTAGCAGTGAAGTGCAGGTGACCCATGAGAGGGATGATGGTGGGAGGGGACATGGAAGTGAGGGCTCCTCTCCAGGTGCTCAAACTTCGCCCCCCCCCCCCAGCACTTGCTAACCCCTCAGTCAGAGCCCCATATGCCTTCCTGAACATCGATGGTCGAGTCTGCCCCTGCACAGGCGCAGGAGGAGCAGACTTTGGCGGGGCCCTCACAGGCTCCAAAACCTAGAGGGCGACTGCCAAAGGTGTCTAAGCAGGTGCAGCAGGGAAGTGAGCAGCCTGCCTCTACATCTGGTGAAGCCACAGGGGTAGTACCTCATGGAAGCACACGTAAAAGAAAGATCCCACATAAATAGTCACTAGGGTAGTCACTTGGGTGATTTGCTATAAATGAATGTTAAGCTTCAGTTCTTTTATTTTGTCGTAATAAAGTCGTAATAAAGTAATATTTTGTGAACGATTTAATATTGTTGCCATATGTGTGGTCACAAATTGAGGTGGCGCAGACAAGGGTAATGTCGCCTTTATTGTCCAGCAATGGTAGTGACAGTGCAAGGATTGAACAGTTCATTGTAGAGATGCTCTATGGTGTGGCAGTGTGGTAATGCCAACCTTCATGTGTATGTGGCAGCCACATGTCTGTGCTGCATAAAGTTACATGAATCTGGCATTGATTAGGCCATCCCTGGCATCACGGGCAGCAATGTGCTCGCGTGCTGGTCACACTGGGTCAGCTGCCTCCTCCAGATCTTCCTCTTGCTGATCCTCACTCTGTTCCTCCTCCTCCTCTGAAGAGGCTGTGCGCTCTGCGCCTTGTTCCTCATGCAACGCTAATCCTCGCTGCAGTGCAATGTTGTGCAGGGCACAGCAGACAACAACGATTCTGGAGACCCTGGCTGGTGCATACTGAAGGGCTCCACCATATCTGTCCAGGCATCTGAAGCACATTTTGAGCAACCCTATTGTTTGCTCTGAGAATTTGGTGGAAATGTGGCTTTGATTGTAATGCTCCTCAGGCTCATTTGAGGGCCTCCTCAATGGTGTCATTAGCCAAGTCTTCAGGGGATAGCCCTTGTCTTCATTAAGCCAACTGGAAAGTTCATTTGGCGGTGCGAACAGCTTAGGGGCAGTGGACTGGTGCAGGATGTAAGAGTCATGGCAGCAGCTCTTCCTATGCATGATGCTCTTCCTGTGGTTGCACACCAGCTGCACGTTAAGGGAGTGGAAGCCCTTGCAGTTTACAAATGCTGCTGGGTTCTGATTGGGTGCCCTGATGGCCACATGTGTGCAGTCGATGACGCCCTGAACCGTTGGGAAGCCAGCCAGAGTGACAAAGCCGAGCACCTGCTCGATAACACTGGCTTCATCAGTGGAAAAGTGGATGTAATTTGCAGATTTGTCAGGGCATCGCTGACCTGTGTGATGCATCTGTGGGCGGCTGACTGGAAATGCCACTAATGTCTGCTGGTGATCCCTGGAAGGACCCTGACGAAAAGAAGTTGAGTGCGGTGGTGACTTTGACAGCCACTAGTAAGGCGTGTCCATCCGCTCCTCTGGGCTGCAGGTCTTGATCCAGCATTGTGCAAATGTCTGCGACTACCTGTTGCAAAAGTCTCAGCCTCCTTTGGCACTGCTGTTCAGTCATGTTGAGGAAGCCCATTCTCTGCCTGTAAACCCTGTGTTGAGGGTATCTCCTGCAGTGCAGCCCTGCGCTGATGCCCTCTGCCCTGTGCAGCATCAGGTGGCTGAGGAGAAGTTGGCGCTCTTGCTGTTGGTGCTGCTGCAGATGATCATCTTTCGATTCTGAGAACCAGGGTGAGAGTATAAATGGTTCCCATTCTGCTCTTATATATGGCAGTTGAGGATGAGATGGTAGAAGCAATCAGTCAATGGGGAGAGAGGTTATCCCAAGGAAGTGACAGTGCATATAAAGTTTACAACATGCACTTACAGCCTCAATACAGATCAAATGTTTCTTCACAATCCTGAAATCAGCAACTTCTGACATTGCAAATTGAGCAGATGTGAAAGGTTAGATTTTATACTGCAGTTGCAGCTGGGAACTATTCAGCTCGATTGACCTCCCGACATACTTACCTGACGTGATCTCCAAACGACGGGAACCCGTTGAAAATGTGGGAAAATAGAAAAAGGCTGCCAAAATAGTTTTCAACAAGCAGTTAATAAGAAGTTAAGTATCCTAAATGCCTCCCCCGCCGCTTGTTGTCGGGTGTGTTCTGAAATCGCAGACCCGATGCTTTGGAAACTTCCATGGAGGCGGGTGTGCAGCGGGTTCCCAGCCCGCTGTCAATCATTGCGATTTTGACAGTGGACCCGCCTCCGAACCCGCCCTCTGAGCGCCGTCAAAGTCGTGGCCTCAGTCTCGGTGCAGATTCTATATTTAATATTGTGGCAGAGCCACCAAGGGGTTCTTGTATTGTTGTACATAATTGCCTGTAACAAAGTCAATCGGTATCTGTATTCGTTTGCTGCATGTTAACAGCGCGGTCTCTAAAGGGTTAAGACCAAGCACGATGATGTCATCACGTGGGTCACGAGACGTTCCCAATGGCGGGAAACGTGATGACGTCATGACGTCAGACTGAGGAGCCTCCCCTCTCCGTCCTCGTGGAGCCAGCTTTAAGCAAAGACCTGTGTTTGAGTTCTCCTGTGTTTTTGAATGTTACTTCCACCAGTTTGCATTAAACATCGTTTTGGTTAGCTGATTGCCTCGCTCTTAGTAATTTCATCAGGAATTCACGAATTCCTACAATATATTCTTTTGAAAGGCTGAACTGTACACGTACATTAATTATCAGCAGCAAAAGTCACACTGCCAAGATGGCTTCGTCTCAAGATATAACTAGATGATTTAAGATTTAAGATTCTTCATCCCTGAACTTGACTATCATAGCACTGTACCAGCCAACTCTTCATTACATTCAATCAGGGGCTCACCTTCCTCTGTATGCCTTCATCTCCTTAATCCACAAGATCTTCCTTCACATTCCTTTATTCCAAAGGGCTAAAGATCTTCCTCTGCATTCCAATGAGCAAGACAGAATGGGACTGGTGATGAAGTCAGAACCAATGTACAACATGTCAAGTCATTTGGTAACATAATACTTTCCTCAATCCTTCACTCTCACCCTGCCTTGTACCTTATTCTTTCTTTCTCCTTACCACTCTCATTTGCATTCACTCCCTCATATTCTCTTAGTCACAATTTGAGTTACACCACAATTTATTGCATAGATCTGTATTTAAAAGGCCAGCATTTATGGTGAAATGTATCTGAAGATATTTTACAAGATTTGAAAACAAATGAGTGCAGAAACATATTCTACCCCTAAATATTTCCTGCCTCATAAACATTTTAACAAAACTAACAATCCCCTGACTCTAACTCCAACTTTACTAGCATTCATTCTGCAGCAGGCAAAGCAAGGTGGAAACAAAAACAACACGAATGTTGGATGCTATGACTATTTCAGCAAATATTTACACATTGCAAGGAGCTTTGCTCGATGGTTCTCATTTGTATTTTCAGTGGAATTCATCTGAGAATCCAGCCTAAGAATTTTTTTAATATTCTTTCTCAGGATGTCAGAGTGGCTGGCAAGACTGGCATTTATTGCCTATCCCTAGTTGCCCTTGAGAAGGTGGTGAAAGTACTCCAACAGTGTTGTTAGGTAGGGAGATCCAGGATTTTGACCCAGCGATGTATGTCCAAGTCAAGGTGGTGTGTGACTTGGAGGGGAACTTAGAGGGGCTGGAGCTGCAAATGTGCCTGCTGCCCTTGTCCTTCTAGGCATTGGAGGTCGCGGGTTTGGGAGGTTATGTAAAAGAAGCCTTGGCAACTTGCTGCAATGTATCCTGTAGATAGTACACACTGCAGCCATGGTACGTCGGTGGTGGAGGGAGTGAACAGTTAAGCTAGTGGTGTAAGGTTTCGCAAGAATTTTGAAAATTTCCACAGCCCTGAAGATTATTTTTTTGATTAAAGA
The DNA here is from genome assembly GCF_052327205.1 of Somniosus microcephalus. NCBI lineage: Eukaryota > Metazoa > Chordata > Chondrichthyes > Squaliformes > Somniosidae > Somniosus > Somniosus microcephalus. The sequence goes on from NC_140994.1 coordinate 235,239,389, forward strand.
AAACCTGGGTGGAATATACCTTAAAACCCCAGGGTATCAAAATGGCTGTCAGACCTCGTGGCAGAAGAGAAAAGACAGCCTGCTTGTATATTTACAAAGGATTTGAAAAAACGCCAGCCTGTGTGAATGCATGAAGTACTTGAAACTGTCAATCAACTGCAGTTTAGAAAATTTTGCCCACAGGACAATGGATGTTTGTTTACAGAACGCTCTACAATGTTGACACAAAGGCTTATGCACTTAAAACTGTCAATCAATTGTGGTTGGACTGACCACAGGACAATGGGTTTGTTTACAAACCATTTGAGTGCTGTTGACTGAAATTCAGTAAGACATTTAAACTGAGCGAATACCAGTCAAATGAATGGGGTAATACATTCAAACCCATTGCAGTCAATGGGGACAGTTCGACCCCTTTTGTATACCCCAGATACATCCGGATTTGGGCGCAAAGATTACGGCTCTGAATGGGGTATAAAAATAACCTCTCAGGAAGCCATTCTCTCTCTCTCGGCTGCCTCGCCTCCGTGCTCCACCTGCAAGAAGAACAACTCAGGAGCCCGCCCAAAGAAGTGGAATACCAGCAGTTACTTTTAACTACTGGGGTATCTCTCTACTTCGGGGCGGTGAAGAATACAGACCGCAGGGGCATGGAGCAGGCGTTTCACTGGTGAGCATAGATTTTTCTGGCCCATTACAAGGCAACCTAGATAGGTATTAGGGGTGGGAATTAAAGGGGAATTTTGTTAAATTGTAACTTTAGTCAATTTTCCCTCGATGTGTCCATTTTCTCCTCCCCTATTAAGTAAAAGTGCTGTATTGAGTAAAAGTGTGCTGTATTAAGTAAAAGTCTGCTGTATTAAGCAAAGAGTGCTGTACTAAGCAAAGGTGTGCTGTGTTGTGTATGTACCTTTAAGAGAATAACTGGTCTCAGACTGCAGTACCGGCAGTGACCACCCCTGTATAAAAGGCGCTAGGGAGCCTCTGTTTGTTAGTTTCACTATTGACTTCCACCAGTAAAGACTTGTTTGTTTTCACTCCTGCTGGTCCGTGTCTCAATCATTCACGGACTTAACACTGGCAACGAGTAAGAAACAAACTTACCTGCAACTCGGCAGCACCTCAGACGACGTTGTTGAAGGTCGGAGCCAGAAGAAAGAGAAAAAAAAATAGAGTCCAAAGAAACTCGAGAAACGGGCGTCGACCGTCAATCACCGGTTTGAAAACTTGCAGGAGAGTCTTTCCAGAGCCAGGCTGGGTTCCTCGGTCTGAGGTTTCCCAGCTAATCGGGCTGGTGGCAGGTAGTGCTCTGATCCTTCCTGGGCTGCGGCGGGCTGAAGCTCGATCGGGTGGCTTTTCAACGGGGCCGGGCAGCGAGTCGGGAAGCAAAGAGAGAGAGAGAGGGTGGAGCACACAGGGCGCGGCCGGTGCTTCGAAGCCGGGCAGCGTTCGGACCTAAGAAGAGGGAGGGAAGTGTCCCAGAGGGTCCGCTCCATGACGGGAAAATAATAAAAGAAAAAGAATCAATATTTAACGCGCAAGAAACCGTGGAAAGCAGCGCTAACAACAGCGGGGAAGAAGGCAAAGCGCAGGAGGCGCCATTTTGTTAAATCGGGGAAGAAGGCAAAGCGTGGGAGGCGCCATTTTAGATTTGCAAGATGCCGAAGACTGGCTGTATCACTGCTTTTGATAATACATTAGAGGACTGGACCACGTATGTGGAAAGAGTCGAGGTATATTTCGAGGCAAACGAAATAGCGGAGGGGAAAAAGGCATCGATATTGCTAAACTTAATGGGCGCTAGAACGTACGGCCTATTGCGGGACCTGATTACTCCAGCCAAACCGAAGGCGAAGAGTTTTAACGAAATTGTTGCTGTCCTACAGGAACACTTAAACCCTGCACCGCTGTTGATAGCAGAAAGATTTAAATTCCACAGGAGAACTCAGCACAAAGATGAGAGCAATGCTGAGTATCTTACGGAACTATGCAAGCTATCAAAGCACTGCCAGTTCAGAGCAGGACTGGCAGATAACCTACGGGACAAATTTGTCTGTGGACTCCTGAGTGAAGGAACACAGAAGAAGTTACTCTCAGAAAAAGAGCTGACGCTGGATAAGGCTTTCAGCGTGGCAGTATCGTATGAAGCAGCAGCCAGGGGAGCTGCAGAAATTCAACAAAAACCATAGGAATACGGCACCCACGAAATGACTCGGGGATTTGCAAAATGTTATCGCTGCGGCAGAACTAACCATGACCAGAAGGACTGCTGGTCCAAAGACAAAATATGCAGACAATGCGGGAATATTGGACACATTGCACGAGTTTGCAGGTCTGGGAAGAAGACCAGCGACAACAAAAAGGCTACTAAGGAATCATACAAGAAAGTACAAAAGATGACGGACAGTAGTTCCGAAGACCAGCTGAGCAATAGTGAATCCGGAAACAGGAGACTAAGCTGTCTCAAACTTCACAATGTAATCACAAAAGAGGATCACCGAACCATTTGGGTCACCCTCACGATAGCAGGGTCCCAAGTTAAAATGGAATTGGATACAGGATCAGCGCTAACTGTCATGAATCGACGAGACTACGAGCGGCTATTTTCACACATACACTTGAGAGAGACATCCATAGTCTTGACGACCTATACGGGGCAAAAAGTGTACCCCAGAGGAAAAATAAGGGTGCCTGTTGAATACAATGGCAAGAAAATACGGAAATTGTATCTCTACATACTGCCAAATGGTGGACCACCGTTATTGGGACGGGAATGGATCAGGAAGATAAACTTAGATTGGCATTCCATTCATGCAATGACGGTGGACGGTAAAAAAGATGAAGACGTCACTCCTGGACGATTGTCAACAATCTTAGCTAACGCCAAAGAGGTATTTCAACAAGAACTGGGCACGCTTAAAGGCGTAACCGCCTCGATAAAAATAGAAGAGAATGCAGTTCCCAAGTTTTTCAAAGCAAGACCGGTACCATATGCAATTCGCCCAGCCGTCGAGGCAGAGCTGGAGAATCTGGAGAAGGCGGGCGTGTTGTCTAAGGTCGACTGGAGCGAGTGGGCGACACCCATCGTTCCTGTCATGAAGAAAACGTTAAGCAATAAGTCCGGAGAGCCAAGGAAGATTCACATCTGTGGGGATTTCAAGGTGACGGTGAACCCAATCCTTCACACAGTACAATATCCTCTTCCAAGGATAGAAGACATCTTCGCCTCACTGTCTGGAGGGAAGCGTTTTACAAAAATTGACCTAGCACAAGCATATTTGCAGGTGGAGTTTGAAGAGACCTCAAGGAAGTATCTCACGATAAACACTCACAAAGGTCTTTACCAATATCACCAATTGGTATTTGGAGTAGCATCGGCTCCGACGATATGGCAAAGAGCGATGGAACAAGTCCTGCAAGGGATTCCGGTGACTCAGTGTTACTTGGATGACATCCTTGTAACAGGTGAAGATGACAGTGAACACCTTAACAACCTAGAACAGGTGCTCACTAGACTACGGGAACATGGGCTGCGAGCCAACCGCCCCAATTGCGAATTTTTAAAGAAACAGATATCGTATTGTGGCCACGTGATTGATGAAGAGGGGTTACATAAGTCCCCTGACAAAATTGAAGCGGTTGTTAAGGCCCCAGCGCCTGAAGATGTGTCGCAACTGAGGTCATTCCTCGGATTGGTGAATTACTATCATAAGTTTTTGCCGAATTTGTCGACAATTCTGCACCCACTGAACGCCCTGCTACGAACGGGGGTAGCATGGAAATGGAGCGATGATTGTAAGCGTGCTTTTCAGAAGAGTAAGGACTTAATCACTTCAAGGGAAGTTTTGGCTCACTACAACCCAGCACTGCCAATCAGGCTGGCGTGTGATGCGTCTCCCTACGGCATTGGGGCGGTACTGTCACATAAATTCCTTGATGGTTTAGAGAGGCCGATAGCTTTTGCGTCACGCTCGTTGACTTTGGCCGAGCATAACTACACCCAGATTGACAGAGAGGCCCTCAGCCTAGTGTGGGGGGTGAAGAAGTTCAATCACTACCTGCACGGTCAAAAATTTACTCTACCAACCGATCATCATCCTCTTGTCTCCATTTTCAACCCTCAGAAGGGCGTACCGATAATGACAGCACAACGGCTGCAGAGATGGTCCCTTTTCCTAGGGGCACACCAATATGACATTGAGTACAAAGGAACTAAACAGCATGGAAATGCTGATGGATTGTCACGTCTACCGTTGCCGACGGTGGAAGAAGAAGACCTTGCAGTGGATCCAATGGAGTTATTCCACTCGACCATAGTCGAATGTCTCCCTGTGACGAATGCAAACATAGAAAAGGAAACACGGAATGACCCGACACTATCACGGGTCTATGATTTAACGGTGAAGGGATGGCCAGCACATGGCGAACCACTGCTGCCAGCATTCTCGCCGAGAAGAGAACAGCTGTCAGTGTGCAGAGGAACCTTGATGTGTGGATCCAGAGTAGTAATTCCACCTAAGTTGACGGATAGAGTGCTCAATGAGCTTCATGAGGGTCATCTGGATGGGGTAAAAATGAAGAACTTAGCCAGAGCATTTGTGTGGTGGCCGGGAATCGATAGAGAAATCGAAGAGATGACCAAGAGCTGTGCAGGATGCCAGAAGGTCCAAAACGCCCCACCACAAGCTCCTCTGCATCCATGGGAGTGGCCCTCATCTCCATGGCAAAGGGTGCACATTGATTTTGCTGGTCCCTTCATGGACTCGATGTTTTTAATTGCGGTGGATGCACATTCAAAGTGGCCAGAGGTAATAAAAATGTCCTCAACCACCACGGAAAAAACTATCACAGTTTTACGAACAATATTCGCCAGGAATGGGCTGCCTGAACAGATTTGCTCTGACAATGGACCACAGTTTGTGTCTGAAGAGTTCTGGAGGTTCTTAAAGAACAATGGTGTTAAGCATTACACATCTGCCCCTTATCATCCAGCCACTAATGGATTGGCCGAGAGGTTTGTCCAAACATTCAAGAAGGCTATCAAGGCAATGTGTAATGAAGATATACCCCTACAACACAAGGTGGACAACTTCTTGTTTGCCTACCGGAATGCGACACATGCGGTTACCAACCAAACTCCAGCCATGATGTTCTTCAATCGAAGACTACGATGCCGCTTGGATTTGGTTAAGCCAAACGTCCGAAGAGATGTGGAGAACAGGCAGTTTCAGAATATGAATGAAAGGCCGACCAGGAGTTTTAAGATAGGTCAACCAGTTTTGGCCCGGGACTACCGCACTGAGAAATGGCAGCCAGGAACGATTTGTACACGACAAGGACCTCTCATGTATACCCTGGATGTTGGGGAGAGCATTGTAAGACGCCATGCTGACCAGATTCTAGAGTCACTGGAAAACGTCAACTCCACACCACGATCTGATACACCTGGTAATGAAATCGACGTTCCAATTGCAGCTACCGCAGAACCGGTAATATTGGAAGCAGATGAACCAAACAACGACATTGATCCCGACTCAACATTGCCAGAAGAACCTGACACCCCAAAGAGGCGTTATCCAGATAGAATCAGGAAGCCTCCTCAAAGACTGAACTTATAATTGCTTAAACTTAACCAATGTATCTAGCAACAGTAATTGTGATTGTAATTAGTTATCATTTAGTTGTTAAATGAATGCTATGTACTGTTTATCTAAAAGGGGAGGAATTGTTGTGTATGTACCTTTAAGGGAATAACTGGTCTCAGACTGCAGTACCGGCAGTGACCACCCCTGTATAAAAGGCGCTAGAGAGCCTCTGTTTGTTAGTTTCACTATTGACTTCCACCAGTAAAGACTTGTTTGTTTTCACTCCTGCTGGTCCGTGTCTCAATCATTCACGGACTTAACATGCTGTAGTAAGCAAAGGTGTATTGTATTAAGTAAAAGTGCTGTATTAAGCAAAGGTGTGCTGTATTAAGTAAAAGTCTGCTGTATTAAGCAAAGGTGTGCTGCATTAAGCAAAGGTGTGCTGTATTAAACATAGGTGTGCTGTATTGATTATTTTCTATTTATTTCTTTTTATTTCAATAAATACTGGTCTTCTTTGCACTAAACCACGAGTCTCGTTTTGTCTACATCGCTACTGAATAATTCCGGTGGTCAGAACCAGAAAAGGGGAGCGATTCGAAACCGCACATGGCTTTGGAGCAGCTCAGATACTTCTGACTGGCCAGAGACAATAGCCCCAGTATATACCCCTCCCCTTTTAATTTCTACAGTGGGTGGCCTGATTAATTCACTGCTGCAATCCACTTTAGGTATTTATTCTGGCAATTCATCTCAAGTATTTGCTCTGGGAACCTACTCTGACAATCTACTCCTGTGGAAGCCATTCCATCGGTCTACCCTGACAATCTGTCTGTTTCTCCCTCCTGGGACTATTTAATTCATTAAATCTGCCTGACAAATCCACCTGAGAAATCCATCCTGGAATTGATGCTGTAGGAATCAACCCTGGAAATAAACGTGGAAACCTAGCTATAGAATTCACACTGATTGCAAGGCATACTAGCAAATTAGGGAGAGAATTCATTCTGGCAGCCAACTTGCATTTTGTTTTGCTGAAATTTCCTGCATTTTAGCACAGAATAAATAGAAGGGGAGGGGTGGCGGGGTGGTGGGGGTGTGGGTGGTCGGCAACAAGGGCTTAACTGCATTGTGGGCAGCCATTCGTCCCAGCACATTGGCAGAAAGTGGGTGCATTTTGTTTTGTATACTATAGAATGATGCAACTCACACTATCATTAGTTTTAAGATTGAAATGTTGCAACACCAACCATAAAATTGCAAGTATATACACGAGCTCCAGAGGGGCATATTGTGCCAATTATTACAAGCCTATTAAAACTGAGCTGACACACTTTAAAACACAAAGGTCTAGAAATTCAGTATAGCCACTTTTGGGGCGGTAAAGTCGGGCGGCCGCTGAAGTTTGCGCCCGGCGCAAAGTCGAGGCCACTTCGCCGATATTCAGTCGCATCGCCCTAAGAGGTTGCTGCAGCGCTAAAACTGGCGATGCACGACTATCTTTAGGCGCTAAGCCGGTGGTGCCGGGCGCAGCGCAGGTGCGGTGATTTCTTCATTGACGGCAGACATGCTGGCGCCGGCCAGCTCTTAAAGGGGGAAGGGTCGATTTTTTTGGCTGCCACGCCCTGGACACTGCAGCCCTCCACCTAGGCCTGAGCACTGCTGCTGCAACTCTTCACCGCCCAGGACGATGCAGAAGGCCCGGGAGAGAGCGCTGCGCTTCAGCGAGGGTGACCTGAGGCTGCTGGTTAGCGCAGTGGAGCGAAGACGCCATGTTTTGTTCCCTGACAGTGGCAAGAAGCCGGTGCCCAGCGTCTACCGCAAAGCCTGGAGGGAGGTCTCCAACAGGGTGACATCCAACAGTGTGGTTGCCAGGAATCCTGTACAATGCCGGAAAAAGTTCAACGACCTCACTCGGATTGTCAGGGTGAGTACCCTTTCCAGTGTCCTCCTCATCCTTGCATGTGCACCTCACATTATGGACAAAGGGACCTGAAAGCCCTAATGGCCAGCCCTCATCCAGCAGCTATGGGACTGGCATGAACATCAATTGCACATTCTGCACTTTACACACTGTCCAAGCTATTCGACCATGGGAGGCAGTGCAGACAAGATCAGGGCTACACACTGTCCAAGCTATTCGACCATGGGAGGCAGTGCAGACAAGATCAGGGCTACACACCGTCCAAGCTATTCGACCATGGGAGGCAGTGCAGACAAGATCAGGGCTACACACTGTCCAAGCTATTCGACCATGGGAGGCAGTGCAGACAAGATCAGGGCTACACACCGTCCAAGCTATTCGACCATGGGAGGCAGTGCAGACAAGATCAGGGCTACACACTGTCCAAGCTATTCGACCATGGGAGGCAGTGCAGACAAGATCAGGGCTACACACTGTGCAAGCTATTCGACCATGGGAGGCAGTGCAGACAAGATCAGGGCTACACACCGTACTTAGAGGCCGTCCTTTCTCTTGCAGGCCAAGCTGGCTAACAACAGGCGTAGCCAGATTGCGACCAGTGGAGGCCGACCTCAGCACCAAGAGCTCACCGACCTAGACCAGCGCGTGGAGCGCATTATGGGAGTCTGTGTGATTGGCCCCGTTGCCACTGGAGATGCCGACCCTGTTCTGGGCACCAATGGTAAGGACATCACCTTTTGGACCTCTCTCGTTCCACTTGCGCATCAGATCAACATCCTTTGCCACTGTCCGACCAATGCGGTGAATGGCACCACTCATGCCTCCCTCGCTGACGCCCTGTCCTCACTCTAAAGCTACTCTTGTGCCTTCCTGCTTTCAGATGGTGAGACGCCAGGTGAGGAGGCGGGCCTTGAAGCTGCCAGTGACAGCCCCTCGGAAGAGGAGGAGGAGGAGGAGGAAGAGGTAGCCGGCCCATCAGTGGCACCCTCAGCCGTGGCAGCCCATGGCGATGTAGGGGACACGTCTTCCCTGGAGGGGAGCCTGGGGGAAGGGTCGCAGGAGAGTGAAGTTCCTGGGCCCAGCGGCCTGCAGCAACGCGGGAGGGGTGGGGAAGCTCGGCAGCATTCTCCCCAGAGGGTGAGTGCGGCCTCCAGTCCTGCGACGGTCAGCGCAGAGGAGGTGCACCTCCTAGAGGAAATGGCCGTCGACTCGGAGCACAGGCACACGGAGCTCATGGGGGTAGTGGCACGGATGCCTGACTCCATACAGTCACTGGCTCGGAGTGTGGAGGAATTCGGGGCAGCACAGTCGGCGAGTTCCCAAGTGCTCACTCGTGCCGTCCAGGCCCAGGCCAGGAGTCTCCAGGAATTCGGGGCAGCACAGTTGGCGAGTACCCAAGTGCTCACTCGTGCCGTCCAGTCACTGGCTGGGAGTGTGGAGGAATTCGGTGCAGCACAGTCGGCGAATACCCAAGTGCTCAGTCGTGCCGTCCAGTCACTGGCTGGTCTTATGCGGTCACAGACCAGGGCAGCACGGGCACTAACTGGTGCCACACTGGCTGCATCAGCCAGGCATCGCCAGGGCACCCGCCGCCCTGCAGCAGCCCAGCGGGCTGTCCTTCAGCAGTTTGCTGCGCATGCTGCAGTGCTGGCCCGGGCGACTGCCACTGTATCAGGCGACCAGCGAGCGCCTGCCACCAGCCAGCTTGCCCCCATTCCTGCAGCCGACACTGCCACTCCATCAGTGCAGCTGCCACCAGCTGCTGGACACACTGATGCCGCCCAGCCACAGCTGCAGCAGTCACCAGCCGGCCCCTCGAGGGCCAGAGCTCGTGCAGGCCGACCCCCAAGGGCATCTGCTGTCTTGCCATGTGCCCCACAGGAGCCTTCCCCCAGCCTTGCTGCAGCCACTGGGCTCCAATTGAGGAGGAGCAGCAGGGCGGGCAGGGGCCGCACAAGTATGCGCAAGGCATCGCCCTCGCGGGCCAAAAAGTAGAAGGTGTGGGCAAATGTGTTGTTTTTATGAAGGCCGAGGATGTTGTGTTTGTTTTTATGAAGGCCGAGGATGTTGTGTTTGTTTTTATGAAGGCCGAGGATGTTGTGTTTGTTTTTATGAAGGCCGAGGATGTTGTGTTTGTTTTTATGAAGGCCAAGGATGACGGTCTTTTTTGTTCCACTGTTCTGTTAATCCTCTCCAGGTTGTGGGAGCGAGTTATGTGTCTGACTGTTTTTTTTTTTTTTTTTCTGTTTCTGTTTGTCATGTGGGAATGGCACAGAGTTTGTGGAATAAACAATTTTCTTTAATCAGATTGTCCATGTTTGAACTTTGAAGTTTTTGTTGCCTTGACCGGCTGGGGGCTTGCGGAGCAGCTGCATTCATGTTCTTTCATTGGCACAAGCCATTCCCTGAGAGGGGGCCTAGAACCTACGTTCAATAAGCCGCTGACGGGCGGCCCTTGGACCTTGTGCCTCCCTCCTGTGCTGGTCCTCCTCCTCCTGCTCCTCCTGCTCCTCCTCCTGAGTTGGTGCTCCAATCTGTGGTGACAATGCCTGAGTCCTGCAGATAGCCAGGTTGTGCAGCATGCAGCAAACGACCACGAAATGGGAGACTCGCTCCGGCGAATACTGCAGGGCTCCGCCGGAATGATCCAGGCAGCGGAACCGTTGCTTCAGGACGCCGATTGTTTGTTCGATGATGTTCCTGGTCGCTTGATGGCTCTCGTTGTATGCCTCTTCAGCAGGGGTCCTGGGCGCACGGAGCGGCGTCATGAGCCAGGTACACAAAGGATAGCCTTTGTCCCCGATAAGCCATCCTCGTGGCTGAGGCTGTGCCTGGAACATGTCAGCCACAGTAGTCTGTCGCAGGATGAAGGCATCGTGGCTGCTGCCTGGAAAGCGGGCATTGACAGCTAGGATGAGCTGCCTGTGGTCACACACCAGCTGTACGTTGAGGGAATGGTAGCCCTTCCGGTTGCGGTAATCCTCGGCATTCTCCACAGGTGCCCGCAAAGCCACATGCGTGCAGTCAATGGCGCCCTGCACCATGGGGAAGCGCGCTATTCTTCCAAATCCCATTGCACGCTGTTGCTGCTTGTCCAGGGTCATGGGGAAGGAGATGAACTGACGTCTCCTTCTGAAAAGGGCATTGGTCACCTGGTGGATGCAGCAATGCACGGCGAACTGGGAGATGTTAGCAATGTCCCCAGCAGCGGATTGGAAGGAGCCGGTGGCATAGAAGTTGAGAGCCACCATCACCTTCACTGCCACTGACAGAGACGTCCTGCACCTCAGCTGTGGCTGCAGATCTCTCCGAAGCAGCTGGCAGATCTCTGTGACAACCTCCCTTCGGAATCGCAGCCTCCTAACACACTGGTCGTCAGACATGTTGAGATAGGAGAACTGCTGGCGGTAGACCCTGGGTGGGTAAGGCCTCCCTTGGTGACGCCTGTTGCCCCCTCTCCGTCTAGCCAGGGCTCGCACTCTCTCACGGCGCCTGTGAGCCCTTTGGATGTAATTGTGAAAGCCAGCGTTGACACCCATTGCAGCCCCCATAATATGCTGGCAAACAATGAGATATGAATGAAGGCAAAGACAATTGCAAAGCTGTGGCCTGAAGCCAGAAGTACCTGTCCTAGTGTTGGGCCAAAGCAGTAAGCTCTCTACCTTGGTCTCTCTCCAAAGATCCGTCTCACAAGAATGAGTGCTGCAAAATGGCAGCCTTTTATAGTGCAGGTGAAGTGCCCTTTAATTTGCGCTCCCCGCGGCCCGCATTGGCTGAGCACCGTTCCACTCAACAGTCGCAAGGGCCGCCAGGCGCACAATGGGACGGCGCGACTGAAGTTCCGGTTGGGGGTGCAGAAAGGGCGTTGCACGAGGAAATGACGTCATGATCTGCGCGCGCAGCTGAGCGCGTGCAAAGACTTTGCGCCGGCGCTAAATGTCTACTGAAGTTGGGGCGAGGCGCAGATCGTGCTGCGCCCGGGCGCTAAGCGCCTAGCGCTCGACATCTACTCCTCCTAAGGCGCTAACGGCTGGCGCAACCAACTGAATTTCTAGCCCAAAAGGCCTGATTTTTCACTGCCAGCCCGGCAGAAACCAGGTGGGCAGTTCAAATTGGAGTGGCATCTTCTCCCTACTGATCTGCTGCCTTATATGAAAACTTAACCTGACTTTAGCAAGACACACATCGGAAGATAGTGGCGTTCCTCTTCAAATAGAGCTCTGATGACATCATCGGGGCCTGACTGCAGTTTTGATGCCAGGCCTGAGTGGATAAGCCGACATGGCTTTCCCGCCAGACCAACCTGGCGGCAAGTGGATCAGGGGCCAGAAAATGCTGAGAAGAGTAAGTTATTTCAATTTTTCTGTCGGTTTCCTTGCCATTCAGCAGGATCAGGAGTGCTCCTCCAGGCTCCAAGAGGAAACCTCGGGCCTTCTCTGCCCCGGGTTTCCGTCCCCACCCAGGCCACGATGCTCTCTCTATAGCCCCATCTCCTCCCCCACCCCCATCCTATGGATTAACCTAACTGCCTGGTAACGACGCCTCAGGTCTACTGCCACCTGAAATCCCACACTCACCCGCCATTCAGCTAGCACTTCTTACTGGGTACAGGTGGGAGACTAATGGCCAGCATGGAGACCAGGTCTGGGAGTTCACATCTCCTGGGACTCGAGCTGCGGTGGTGGGGGGGGTGAAACATAGAAACATAGAACATAGGAGCAGGAGTAGGCCATTCGGCCCCTCGAGCCTGTTCTGCCATTTAATGAGATCATGGCTGATCATCCAAATTCAGTACCCGGTCTCTGCCTTCTCCCCATATCCCTTGATCCCTTTAGCCTTAAGAAATTTATCTAACTCCTTCTTGAATATATTTAATGGATTGGCCTCAACTGCCTTCTGTGGTAGAGAATTCCACAGGTTCACAACTCTCTGGGTGAAGAAATTCCTTCTCATCTCAGTCCTAAATGGCTTACCTCTTATCCTTATACTGTGACCCCTGGTTCTGGACTCCCCCGCCATTGGGAACATCCTTCCTGCATCAAGTCTGTCTAGTCCTGTTAGAATTTTATAAGTTTCAATGAGACCCCCTCTCATTCTTCTAAACTCTAGCAAATATAAGCCAAATCGACCCAATCTCTCCTCATACGTCATTCCTGCCATCCCAGGTATCAGTCTGGTGAATCTTCGCTGCACTCCCTCCATGGCAAGAACATCCTTCCTCAGATAAGGCGACCAAAACTGCACACAATACTCAAGGTGTGGTCTCACCAAGGCCCTGTACAACTGCAGCAAGACATCCTTGCTCCTGTACTCAAATCCTCTCACTATGAAGGCCAACATACCATTTGCCTTCTTAACCGCCTGCTGCAACTGCATGCTTACCTTCAGCGACTGGTGCACAATGACACCCAGGTCATGTTGCACTTCCCCTTCTCCCAATCTATTGCCGTTCAGATAATAATCTGCCTTCCTGTTTTTGCCACCAAAGTGGATAACCTCGCATTTATCCACATTGTACTGCATCTGCCATGCATCTGCCCAATCACCCAACCTGTCCAAATCATACCGGAGTTTCTCGGCACCCTCCTCACAGCACACACATTGGTGGGGGGCTGGGGGCGACGGATGATTTGCCACCTGCCTTGGCTTTCACACGCACCCGCCTGGTGGGTGTTAAAATCTAGCTTGTTGTGAGACCACACTAAAATCGAAATATAGATACCTGAATTGTGTCATTGAATTTTGAGAGGAACTAGGATGTGCACTTGGCTGAATTGTACTGCAGCGACCGCACTAATTAAAGAAGCAACACTATTCTGCAAATCTGTATTTAATTGGTCAATGCGATCCTTGGTCAATATTTTCTTTTACAGCGCAATGACTTACAGTTGCAGTTGCAGGCATCAGGGTAAAACTGGTTGTTGCAGACATCGAGTGCCATTGATTGATGAAACTCTTTCAGAAAATGAGTGAAAAAAGAACTGCATTTTAATTTATATCACTTTACTGCCCCCTGAATATCAATAGTCTGATCCCTGAGACAGTGCCTCGATTAGCTTAGCCCAGCACTGTATACCCATTCAAATACAGCGATGGCGTGAAAAGAAAATATCCCGAGCAAGTCAAATATATGACATCTTGGTCCGAAGCTATGAAGCCAGCTATTTTTCCAGGCCGTATGACTGTGTAATGGGCTGGACTGGTTCCCGGGTTAGTCAGCATTGAAAGCTGCCATCTGTGACAAAAAGTAATTGCTGCTCTGCAATGCTGCTATACAGCCTTTCACAGCGATGCCTTTTGTGGCTGACAGCGAAAATAATTCACACACACACACACACACACACACACATACACACACAGACACACAGATATGGATGCAGATAGTTGATAGGAAGTATTAAACTCTGAATGACTACAGAAAAGCACTGCAACAACAATTCATCTATTCTGCCAGGCACCTGTGTCGGCGGTTTTAAAGGGAAAAAAAAGGATTCTTAAAGGGAACCCACGTGAGGTCAAACAATATTCAAAAAAACCTGATAAAAAACCCAGGTTGTTTATTTTCCTCTGGTAGTGCACTGGTTAACATAGAATCGTACACTACAGAAGGAGGCCATTCGGCCCATCGTGCCTGTGCCAGCTCTATGAAAGAGCTATCCAATTAGTCTCATGCCCCTGTGAAGGGATATTTACTAGTCCTAGCCCTTTTGGGGCTATCCGGATCAGGCGTATTTCTCAGATGTTCACTTTCAACTAAAGTTTGAGGTAGCCGAATCCTAAAGATGCTTAATTGGGTCTAAAGGACTAATGTAAGAAGTCACACAACACCAGGTTATAGCCCAACAGTTTTATTTGAAATCACAAGCTTTCGGAGCGCTGCTCCTTCATCAGGTGAAGTGGAGAGATGCATAAAGACACAGCTTATATAGTCAGAGAATAATGCCAGATGATTACAGGTAATCTTTCTAACTGCCATTTATCACACCTCGGCAGAGAGATAATCACAGCAATCAAAGGTGTGAATGGTGTCCAAACAGGTTAGTCAGGAAAACATTACATCAAAGAACAATGAGGTGGGGTCACAAGGGGTCAAATGTTGCAGATGCTGGGGTCTGTATGAAAAACAAAAAACAGACAAAAAAACATTTTTTTTGCTGGAAATCACAGCACTTCACTCTACCGCAAGCCCACGGACGACCTCAGGATGCTCCACTTCTCCAGCTTCCACCCTAACCACTTTAAAGAAGCCATCCCCTATGGACAAGCCCTGCGAATACACAGGATCTGCTCAGACGAGGAGGAACGCGATGGACACCTACAGATGCTGAAAGATGCCCTCGTACGAACGGGATATGATGCTCAACTCATCGATCAACAGTTCCGACTGGCCACAGCAAAAAATCGCATAGACCTCCTCAGAAGACAAACACGGGACACAACCAACAGAGTACCCTTCGTCATCCAGTACTTCCCCGGAGCGGAGAAACTACGTCATGTTCTTCGCAGCCTTCAACATGTCATCGATGATGACAAACACCTCGCTAAGGCCATCCCCACGCCTCCACTACTTGCCTTCAAACAGCCGCCTAACCTCAAACAGACCATCGTTCACAGCAAATTACCCAGCTTTCAGGAGACCAGCAACCACGACACCACACAACCCTGCCACGGCAACCTCTGCAAGACATGCCAGATCATCAACACAGATACCATCATCACACGTGAGGACACCACCCACCAGGTACATGGTACATACTCATGTGACCCGGTCAACATTGTCTACCTCATACGTTGCAGGGAAGGATGCCCCGGAGCATGTTACATCGGCGAAACCATGCAGACACTGCGACAACGGATGAACAGACACCGCGCAACAATCGCCAGGCAGGAGTGTTCCCTCCCAGTCAGGGAACACTTCAGCAGTCAAGGACATTCAGCCTCCGATCTTCTGGTAAGCATTCTCCAAGGCGGCCTTCGAGACACATGACAACGCAAAATCGTAGAGCAGAAACTGATAGCCAAGTTCCGCACTCATGAGGACGGCCTCAACCAGGATCTTGGGTTCATGTCACGCTACATGTAACCCCACCTGATGTAGGGTCATCCAGACTCGAGTCGTCGTTGGCTTGTTCTCTCTACACAGATTCTGCCGGACCTGCTGTGATTTCCAGCAAAAAAAATGTTTTTTTGTCTGTTTTTTGTTTTTCATACAGACCCCAGCATCTGCAACATTTGACCCCTTGTGACCCCACCTCATTGTTCTTTGATGTAATGTTTTCCTGACTAACCTGTTTGGACACCATTCACGCCTTTGATTGCTGTTATTATCTCTCTGCCGAGGTGTGATAAATGGCAGTTAGAAAGATTACCTGTCATCATCTGGCATTATTCTCTGACTATATAAGCTGTGTCTTTATGCATCTCTCCACTTCACCTGACGAAGGAGCAGCGCTCCGAATCACAGAATCACAGAATCACAGAAACCCCACAGTGCAGATAGAGGCCATTTCGGCCCATCGAGCCTGCACTGACACATATCCCACCCGATCCCCGTAACCCCTACACCAACACATATCCCAGTAACCCCACGTATTTAATCCCCCTAACACTAAGGGTCAATTTATCATAGCCAATCATCCTAACCCGCACATCTTTGGACTGTGGGAGGAAACCGGAGCACCCGGAGGAAACCCACGCAAACACGGGGAGAATGTGCAAACTCCACACAGACAGTCGCCCGAGGCCGGATTCGAACCCGGGTCCCTGGTGCTGTGAGGCAACAGTGCTAACCACTATGCCACTATGCACCGAAAGCTTGTGATTTCAATTAAAACTGTTGGACTATAACCTGGTGTTGTGTGACTTCTTACATTTGTCCACCCCAGTTCTACACCGGCATCTCCACACCATGTCTCCCTAAAGGAAAGGAACAACCCGAGAATGTTACCGTCCTCCAGATAATGCTTTTAATAAGTTTAGCTAGACTGTAACGTCCCAGATATTATGAGGGTCTGGAAAACTCCCTCAGAATTCTGCAACTCTCCACCAAAGTGTGTACAGAGATTGAGTTTGCGAGTTTTTGATACAGAAGACTTGTGAGACAATTCTAAAAATATAGAGCGATTTATTAAAAGAACCGACGTGCAATTTACAGTTGGTGAATCAGTCAATCACAACATTAACAATTCTAAAAAGAAAACATATGGGCCTAGAAATTGAGTGGGCTTTGCGCCCATTTTGCGGCGCTAGAGGTCATTGCGCTGGACTTACAGCCGGTTCAGAAATTCCCTGGGGCCCTACCATCGGCGGTAGACCGGTTGCGCTGCGCCGGCACCGATGACATCATCGGTGTGCGCAGCGTCCCGGTTGCCGTGGTGACGGGCCCCAGCGCCGAAATTGAGTTGCGGCCGCCTCGCCCGTGGCAGCCGCAACTAAGACTCTGGCAACCGAGTCTTACAGGAGTTTGCGCCGGCGCATTAAGGCCGCGCGGCGGCCGGCCGCTTTCCCGCCGGCCGCCTGCCCGCACCTCCCTCCCTGGACTCCTCCACCCCCCCCCCGCGGAACAGATGCTTCTGGGCTGCGAGCCCGGCACTTCCCCGAGGTGCCGGGCTCATTTTTGTGAAGATTTTACCGGCCAGCGGGCGGGTGCAGGCAGCTCCTCCTTAACTGAAGGAGGAGGCCTGCACTTCCCGAGCCTGCCGCACCGCATCGGGCGCCGGAATAGCGCCGCAATGCGGCAGGTAGCGCCCATTTTCAGGCGCAAACACCCTTCAGTAGCGCCGGCAGCCGTTTGGGCGTGGCGCTACTGAATTTTTGGCGCGCGCAGGGAGACTTAGCGCCGGCGCTAACTTTCCGGCGCTAAAGCCCTGGCGCGGCGCCAACTGAATTTCTAGGCCATGATCTTTTTAACAGAGAATCTTACTTTTAAATCTTAACTTCGCTACAGTAGTACAGTTCTTAAAGTTTTCTTATACAGGATATCCATCAATATCAAATACCTTTGATCCCCAAGGTACAAAGAGTGGTAGACTACAGAGCCGCCTCTAGAGCCGAGAATTGCTTTGCCTGATTAAAGTGAGTCTGCTATCTCATTTGAAACTTCAATATTTATACCCTTTTCCAGTGGTATCGCCTTTAAGGTTTTCTGCTGATGCAAGTTAATTATCTCTGGTCATTTTTCTGCTGACCTCTGCAACTCTTACTGCTACATCAGCTTGTAACATTATAGAATCTTGTCTCATCTCCAGGTGTTCTGTGTTTACCACATAAAAACGGTGTGACTGCAGGTGTTCCTTACTTTATGTTATCTTTATGAGGGCAGATGTTCCTTATCTTATGTACCATTTTTACGAAGTTTAAATTAGAACACCTTATCCAGGGTGAACCATTGTTTCGTTCCCAAAAGGTCAGCTTATTGGAGCCATGCACCTTCTGTTTCAATAAGGTTATTTATTAAGGGTCAACAACTATCTTATCTCAATAGCCAGAATGCTTTCATAGCTATTTCATAGTTAGGTTTCTAAATTTCTAAACCAAGATTGTCATGTTTTAAAAGGCCAGAATTCTTTCATAAGATAGTGTATTTTTCTGAATAGGTTATATGGCTTATTGCTTCACACCTGCTCTTTCCCCATAGCTCTGCATATTTTCCTTTTTCAACAATCTATTCAATTCCTTTTTGACAGTTACTATTGAATCTGCTTCCACCAACCTTTCAAGCAGTGCATTCCAGATCATAACATCTCACTGCATGAATAAAATTCTCCTCATCTCCCCTCTGGTTCTTTTGCCAATTATCTTAAATCTGTGTCCTCTTGTTACCGACCCTCATGCCAGTGGAAACAATTCCCTCTTATTTACTTGTGCTTCATAATTTTGAAGACTTCTAGTAAATCTCCCCATAACCTTCCCTGTTCTAAGGAGAACAATCCCAACATCTCTCGTCTCTTCACAGTACTGATGTCCCTCATCCATGGGAATGTTATACTTTTGTGAGCTATTTTAACACTGTCATTAGCATTGTTTGAAAATTATTTTGCTGCAAGTTAACAACTGAATTCTCTTAAGTAATTCTTTTCTCAAATTGGTTTCCAATCTCCTGGACTTCACTGGACATCTAGACTACAGGGAGAATTTTCGCGGGGTCAGCGGCCACATTTGGTGGCAGGTCAGGTGGGAAAAAATGTTTTGACTGTGGGTAGGGAACCCGCTGTCAACCCACTGTCATGCTAGTTTACCAGATGTCGGGTCTGTCATCGCTGAACAGACCCAACACTAAGCGGTGGGGGAGGAAATATAGATGATTAAGAGCTTGTTAGGCACTTAAAAACTATTTTGAGCTCATCTTTAAATTTTATGAGCTCACCCATGGGTTCCCCACTGCTCAGGGATCATGCCAGGTGAACAGATCGAGAGTTGTGTCACCATGATATAATTTCTTTACTTGACAGCTTCAAATGTGCTATAAAATCTCCCATATCATAGATGTTCACTTTCCAAGGTCAGAAGCTGTTGCTTACTGCATTTGGAAGACAGATTGAGCTTTATGCAGGTTCCAAGTGTTTGGAAGAAACTCTCTATCCAGTATCACCTCATTGGAACAACCTCTCTCACTATTGACAGATCGCTTCTGTCATCTCAACTTCACCTGCCATTTATTACATCAGCATTGGTGCCCTTGAAACTATCTCACCTTCGTCCTCAGAATCCCACCACGATCAGCCCCAACACCAGCAGCACCAGACACAACAGCAGTACCAACCACAACACCGACCTTCTCCGCCATCAACTGATGCTGCACAGGACACAGCCTCACCATAGCCAGATTTACTTTACTTGATGCTGTACATCCGGCAGCCACATGATGCACCAGGTTGGCACTACCCCACAGCAACACCATAAAGCATCTCTACAATGCCCAAGCCATTCCTTACATGCTCATTGCCATTGCGGGGGGTACCGTTATATCTCACCATTCACTGCAACTCACTAAGCCACTTCTAAAGGTGCACACAAACCTGTCCAAGAACACAAAGTGCTGACAATAAAGATTTCAATGTTTGACAGCACATTAACAGAAACTTCACATGAACATTGGCTAAAACACCCAAGTGCCTACCCTTGCGTGTTGTTACTTGCTATGATTGGACTAGGATGAGGGTGAATGTGAGGGGTGGCTAGTGAGATGGGGAAGTGATAATGTAGATAGAGAGAGAGGGATGGGTGGAGGTGCAAGGTAAGTTGGTGTGAGTAAGGATATGCAGGAGTAGGGTAGGGAAGGCAGAGTGATGGGAATGTGATGAGTGGCACAGCAGGATGAGGTTGAGTGTGGCTTTGTACTAACATTTTGTGATCTACTGAGATCATTGAAAGGTTTATACCACTGCAACCTGGTCCTCCTGACCACATCCCTGCTTGTGTCCTCCTGTGCAATGTGCAACCAGGCTGTATTGATCTCCTGGGGAGGTCTCTTCTGCCCATTGGAAGGGAAGAGAACCTCCCTGTGTGCTGTGACTCCCTCCATAGCATATGGAGGGAGTCATGGGAGAGCCTGGGTGCAGCCGTGCACCTCAGTGCAGTGCTTGTCAGTGGTTGCAGCACCTCAATGCTGTAGAACACTGACAGCACAACTGTCAAAAATCTATTTAGGCATGGTCCCTTTAAGGAAACCAGCTGATGATGCGTCATCAATTAATGTAATCAGACCCGTTTCCTTCAATTGGCCGGCAAATGCGCTGGGCGGATTTTTTTGAGGATGTAACTGGTAAAATAGATAAGGGAGAACCAGTGGATATGGTGCATTTGGACTTTCAGAAGGCTTTCGATAAGGTCCCGCATAAGAGGTTAGCGTGCAAAATTAATGCACATGGGATTGGGGGCAAGGTATTGACTTGGATAGAGAACTGGTTGGCGGACAGAAAGCAAAGAGTTGGAATAAACGGGTCGTTTTCCGAGTGGCAGGCAGTGACTAGTGGGGTACCGCAAGGATCGGTCCTAGGACCCCAGCTGTTCACAATATATATTAATGATCTGGACGAGGGAATTGGATGTAATATCTCCAAATTTGCGGACAACACAAAGCTGGGTGGGAGGGTATGCTGTGAGGAGGATGTCATGAAACTCCAGTACGATTTGGACAGGTTGGGTGATTGGGCAGAAACATGGCAAATGCACTATAATGTGGATAAATGTGAGGTTATCCACTTTGGTGGCAAAAACAGGAAGGCAGATTATTATTTGAATGGCAATAGATTGGGAGAAGGGGAAGTGCAAAGAGACCTGGGTGTTCTTGTGCACCAGTCGCTGAAGGTAAGCATGCAGGTGCAGCAGGCGGTTAAGAAGGCAAATGGTATGTTGGCCTTCGTAGCAAGAGGGTTCGAGTACAGGAACAAGGATGTCTTGCTGCAGTTGTACAGGGCCTTGGTGAGACCGCACCTTGAGTATTGTGTGCAGTTTTGGTTACTTTACCTGAGGAAGGACGTTCTTGCCATGGAGGGAGTGCAGCGAAGATTCACCAGGCTGATACCTGGGATGGCAGGAATGACGTACGAGGAGAGATTGTGTCAATTGGGCTTATACTCACTGGAGTTTAGAAGATTGAGAGGGGATCTCATCGAAACCTATAAAATTCTGTCAGGCCTGGACAGACTAGATGCAGAAAGGATGTTTCTGATGGCCGGGGAGTCCAGAACCAGGGGTCATAGTCTAAGGATAAGGGGTAAGCCATTTAGGACTGAAATGAGGAGGAATTTCTTCACCCAGAGAGTGGTGAACCTGTGGAATTCTCTGCCACAGAGGGCGGTGGAGGCCAATTCATTAAATATATTCAAGAAAGAGTTGGATATATTTCTTGAGGCTAAAGGGATCAAGGGATATGGGGAGAAAGCAGGGACAGGGTACTGAATTTGGATGATCAGCCATGATCTCATTGAATGGCGGAGCAGGCTCGAAGGGCCGAATGGCCTACTCCTGCTCCTATCTTCTATGTTTCTATGTTTAAGAAGCCCAATCAGGGGAAAGTCATTTTGGACAGTGGGCTGGAACCAGCAGTGGGGCCAGGACCCGTCACCGACGTCACCCGCCAAGGACCCGCTGAGGTAGGGGAAATTGCAGCCTGTGTCTCTGCTGAACTGGTTCTACTGATTTTTCAGTATTGTTGGCTTCTGACTAGCAGCTGCTGTTTTACTTGCTGTCCGGTGACTCGTTCTGCTGGTTTTCAGCTTTGCTGGTCGCTGGTTTGTGGTTTTACTTTTTCTCTGCAGCTTTGATCTACGGTGACCTCCATCTTGCATCAATTTCGTCATCATCTTTCTGCACCGCTACAGACTCTCATTCCTATGGCAACAACCTCCATCCTCGAACTCTCTACCCTTCAAATAGCTTCTGGATTTCATTCGCCTGCTTTTGACAACAGCTCATCGATGCTCCATGTTGGCTCCATCCTGCTTACGTCGGCTTTGTCCTTCCATGGGACCTTTGACTTTGACCCTGGCCTCCCTTACTATTGTCTCCAACCTATCCCCTGCTATCAGGAAATATGTATCCCATTAATTTCTACATAACCAGGCCTATGTAACCTGAGCTTTTCCCTGTGCCTATTTGGGGCACATTCTAGCTGCCGCTCTGGACCCGAGCCGTTCATTTCTTTTTCCACTTTTTCACCCCCTTTTCCTTTTCTCTCTATCCCTCCCTGACTGCTCTCTCCTGTTGTCATGCTTCCTTTCATCTCTCCTCACTCAAGTACTCTGCCCTCCCAAATCGCTACCCCAATCCTTCATTACTCTTCAACCTTCCTACTCTTCTGCCGCCATCGCAGGCTTGACTCCCACTTAGATAAGCCTACAGCTTCCCTCTGTGCCTCTCTTCACATCCTACAAAGGGCCATTCGAGGCACTCGTCACTGCCTCCTTACGAGCAGCAACAACTACTGTCCCATCCTACTCTCTTGCCAACCTTCCCGCCCAGCACGCCCACTGGGGGCAAATCTTGCCAATCTCCTCCCCATCCAACTCATCCACACCAGCGCTGACCCTGTGGACGCTGGCAGTGGGGCAGCCATCACCGACACTCTCCGCATCTCCCTCCAGATTGTCCATTCACTTACAAATAAGGCCCTTGCCATCCATGAGCTTATCGTGCATGATTGCATCAACATCATGGCTCTGACAGAAACTTGGTTGAGGGGTGTAGGGGGTGGCATGTGCCCAGTCAGCTCTGCCCCTGACTGTCTCTGAGCGGTTCGAATCGCTCCCACACCCCTGGGTTCTAGACACTGGACTTAGGTACAGGCGGCGATACAGAAAATAGAGTAGACAAGTGATTTGGTGCAAGAAAACCGCAAATTTTATTAAAAGGCACAATAAAACACAATACTGAGAATTACTGGAATAATTACAGGCATATAGAATTAAACTTATTTGGGAATGGGGAACACACGGCACATCGAGGGAACAAACACATTAAAAATCCCCTTATCCTTATCCCGCCCACAATACCTAACTAGATTAAGCTACGAGGGGCCAGTAATTCATGCTCACCAATGGGGTTTCCTTAACAATCCAAAACCTGTTGATCAAGCTGGTAGTGTTTTGGGGTTCACTCTGATTGTCCTTTGGGGTCTGCCGTCATCACATGGTCGCAGGGCGCGGCGATGGTGTCATCTGTGTAAAGTACCCTCCCTTTTCCTCCATTAGAAATACGGTGTAAAGTCTTTACTTTGGGTTACTTTACTTTGCAGCAATGGTTCTTCTTCCGGTGGCGGTTTGGTCGCCGACGGTTTTGTTGCGGTTGGGCTCAGGTGGCGGTTTTTATCGTCGATTGATTTTACTACCCATGCTTCAAATGTCAGCTTATAACTAGGCCGCTTGTCCCCACCGCTTCTTTTCGCTGCCCTTCTCTGCCTATCGGTTTTACCGTTCATCTCATCTCGTCTGCCCATTTGCGGCCTGTGTGTCCTGTGCTTGTTCGATTCGGTTCCATTCTCCTCCCCGCGTTTTGGCCCCCGGTGTTGTAATGGATGTCCTCGGTGTCGGGAGGGGCAAGGGTACGAGGCAAGAGAGCAAGCAAGAGGCCGAGCAAAAGGCAAGAGAGCCTTGGCTTCCGGTGGGCCTACAATTATACCCGGTTCTTCACCCCTTATCTGTGTGCCAAATCAGGTCAGTTCTTTGTCTAACTTTTGGCGGGCTCGTCTAAAATGATTACAGTCATTTACTTTAACGACTTCTGGGGTGGTTGTCTCCTTGTTTAATGGCTTCGATATCCTGGCTGTTTGTTATTTATGAAACTTAATCGTCTTTTCCTGGCTCAGTGGCCACGTTGATCTGTTACTGATTATGTATGCAAAAAGCTAATGGCCTCAAGATTAGGTCCATCCTGACTTGACCTGTTCCAAGATGAAGAATGCATATTCTGTGTTTACCTAGCTGTCTGGCTTTACAATGTCTTTCACAGATCCATGCATGTTAGGTTTTGTTTCAGGGCCTTGCTTTTAAAAACCCTATCGGTTTTGGTCACGAGGTTACAGAAGCCATTTTGGGTACCCTTTTTAATAACTTGTCCATACAGGGTCCCTTTCTCCATAACTTTTGGGGAATGTGGGAATTTTGAGAACACTACAGGGGTGATGACACCTCACCCTTAAATGAAGCTTCCCCACCTGGCTATACCTTCCACCACTTGCCCCGCTCAGACCACCATGGTGGCGGTGTGACTCTCATCACCAAATCACACCTTGGTCTGTCCCCTTACTCCGCCAGCACTTTCTCCTCCTTTGAGCATCTCACCTTATTCTACCCCTCTCACCTCTCATTTAAAATTCTCGTTCTCTATCACCCACCCAAGTACAATAAGAATTTTATTACTGAGATATCTTCACTGCTTTCCTCCCTCAGCCTCTGCACTGAGCGACTTCTCATCCTCGGTGATTTCAACCTCCATCTCAGTTCATCATGCTCTCTCTTCTCTGAGTTCACTAGCTTCCTACCCTCCCTTAATCTCTCCCTCCATGTAAACTCCCCAACCCATATTCACGGCCACCCCCTCGACCTTGCAATCTGTCGTGGCCTCGCTACTCCCATCGTGTCAATCGCAGATAAGGCCATCTCTGACCACTTCCTCGTATCGCTCTCCACCCACATCCCCCTTCCACCCACCACCCCCAACCCTACTTCCTTCTGTGTTCGCGTCCGCCCCTGGAAAAAACTCTCTCCCCTCTCTTACAACTGCACTTACAAAATCCCAACTGTTCAGCCCTTGGTCCTCCATTCACCACAACATTTCTGCAGCTACCGAACTGATCAACTACACCCTCACCACCACCTTTGATGCCCTAGTCCCTATGAAAACAATTACACTCTCTCACCTTGGCCATTCCCCCTGGTAAGTCTCTCATCTGCACTCCCTTAAGCCCAAGGGACGCAGACTTTGATCGAATATGGTGGACAACTGGTTTAGCCATTCACTACCACATAAAGCATTATCGGGTCCTGCTCTCATCTGGCAAAATTACTCACTATTCCAGAATCATTCTGTAATGCAAAGACAAATCCCAGCTTCTATTCTCCACTGCTAACCTTCTTCTAAAACCCCTCTCCCCTGTCTCCTCCACCCTCACCTCCGACAACAAGTGTGAGGAGCTCATGGACTTCTTTATATCTAAGATTGAGACCATCTGTTCAGCTGCCTCTGCAACTTTCCTTCCTTTCTCTAGCTCACCGGGCCAAACTTCCACTCAGGTTACCCCCCTGCCCTAGCCCTGAACTCACATCTTTCTCCAGTTTCTCTCTGATCTCCCCTCATGACCTCTCTGCGCTCATCTTGTCCATGAGACCCACTTCCTCGACCCTATTCCCACTAAACTGCTGACAATCCAACTTCCTTTTCTGGCTCCAATGTTAGCTGACATTGTTAACGGTTCCCTCCCTTCAAGTACTGACCCCCTCTCCCTCAAATCTGCCGTCATCACCCCACTCCTTAAAAAAACAACCCTTGACCCCCTCCGACATTGTAAACTATCGCCCCATCTCCAACCTCCCTTCCCTCTCCAAAGTCCTTGAACGTGTTGTTGCCTCCCAAATCCATACCCATCTTTCCCGCAACTCCATGTTTGAATCCCTCCAATCAGGTTTCTGCCCCGCCACAGTACCAAAACAGCTCTCATCAAAGTCACAAATTACATCCTTTGTGACTGTGACAAAAGTAAGCTGTTCTGCTTGATTTGTCTGCAGGCTTAGACACGGATGACCACTCCATCCTTCTCCGATGCCTCTCCACCGTCGTCCAGCTGGGCGGGACTGTACTCGCCTGGTTCCATTGTTATCTATCTAATCGTAGCCAGAGAATCACCTGCAATAGCTTCTCTTCACACTCCCGCATTGTTACCTCTGATGTCCCTCAAGGATCTACCCTTGGCCCACTCCTATTTCTCAACTACATGCTGCCCCTTGGCAACATCATCCGAAAACACAGCATCAGTTTCCACATGTACCCTGATGACACCAAGCTCTTCCTCACCATCACTTCTCTCAACCCCTCCACGGTCCCTAAATTGTCAGACTGCTTGTCCAACATCCAATTCTGGATGAGCAGAAATTTTCTCGAATTAAATATTGGGAAGACCGAAACCATTGTTTTAGGTCCCCATCACAAACTCTGTTCCCTAGCCACTGAATCCATCCCTCTCCCTAACGTCTGTATGAGGCTGAACCACACTGTTCGTAACCTTGGTGTCATATTTGACCCTGAAATGAGCTTCCGACCACATATTCACGGCATAACTAAGGCCGCCTATTTCCACCTCCTAACATCGCCTGTCTCCGCCCTTGCATCAGTTCAACCGCTGCTAAAACCCTCATCCATGCCTTTGTTGCCTCTAGCCTTGACTATTGCAACGCACTCCTGGCTGGCCTCCCTCATTTTACCCTACGTAAACTTGAGGTCATCCATAACTTGGTTGCCCATGTCCTAACTCGCACCAAGGCTCGTTCACCCATCACCCCTGTGCTCGCTGACCTACATTGCCTCCTGGTAAAGAAATGCCTCAATTTCAAAATTCTCATCCTTGTTTTCAAATCCCTCCATGGCCTCGCCCCTCCCTATCTCTGTAATCTTCTCCAGCCCTACAACCCCCCGAGATATCTGCGTTACTCTAATTCTGCCCTCTTGAGCATCCCTGATTATAATCGCTCAACCATTGGTGGCCGTGCCTTCTATTGCCTAGGCCCTAAGCTCTGGAATTCCCTGCCTAAACCTCTCCGTCTCACTACCTCTCTTTCCTCATTTAAGACACTCCTTAAAACCTACCTCTTTGACTAAGCTTTTGGTCACCTGCCCTAATTTCTCCTTATGTGGCTCGGTGTCAAATGTTTTGTCTTAAAATACACCTGTGAAGCGCCTTGGGATGTTTTACTACGTTAAAGGCGCTAAAAAGTACAAGTTATTGTGGTTGTTTGTTGTTGTGCCCTCATTATATTGAAATAATAAAGACTCATCGCACCATCTCCTATTTCAACTCATTCCTTCCCAGAACTGAAAGATTGGAGCACCTTACCTTCTTCGGTCTTTCCTTCCTCATGTGAACCAAATGCTTTCAAAACACAAGCTTAATGTCTCCTGAACTCTATTGTGAGGGGTTTTAGATTGCAGAGGTTTCTCTCTCTAGAGGCCTCTCTCTCTTGCACAGTAAAACCGTGAGTGGTTCGACCCACTCGCCCCTTAGATTCTGTACTCTGTACTTTGGGGCAGGAACTACAATGTAGAGAAAACTCTTATAGACCAAGTTTGATGAAACTAAATGAAATTTTATTGCATAATGTAAAACAAATCAAATGCAAGCAAATAAGAGAGTACATGGGAGGGGAAAACACAAACAAATCATAACGACACAGTACTAACTAAGGCAAATACAGGCATATTATACTCTACAAAGATCTTCATGAAATGGGGAAAACACACGGAACATCGAGGGACAATAACTCATGTTAATTATACCCTTAAATGTCCACCCCCTTAAACCTATCTAGATCTGATTATGAAGGGCCAGAAACATGCTCACCAATCCAACTAGGAAGTGTAAGGTTTTGAAACAGGTCTGCATTTGATCCTTCCAGGCGTCCCGTCTCCACATGGTTGTTGGAGCCCCAGCGAACTGTGCCACACCTCTCTCCTGAGGTGGGAGTCAGGGACGGCTGGACCCAGCTGGTCTGGATGTCGGCGGGGTTGGGGATTGTTTGCTCGACCCCGGTCAGAGGAGCCTTGGGCTGGCCCCCATCATCTTTTCTGTAGTTTTTTAATTGTCTCTTCTCCCGAGCCGGAGCGGGTCGATGGCCTTTCGTTTTGTCAACGGCCCGGGGTTGGTCGATGATCTCCCGATGTTTTACCCCGGGACGGGATGCTGGCTCGAACCGTCTTCTTCCTCTCTGATGATGGCCGCTCCGTTTATGGCTTCCTCCAGTTTTCCACGACGCATTTTTTCTACCTCTGGGTTCCCAGATATACTTCTCATCAGAAGCCCTATCTTGCGCCAAATCAGGTTAGTCTTTTGGTTTAATTTTGGCGGGCTGGGAGCACAACGGGGTAGTTATTATATTTTGAACTGTTCTTGGATGGCCGGTAATGGGCCATCTCTGGTCTGGAATGACCTTCATTGTTTTTAATGTCCTGGTGATGTCCTTAATGGGTCCTTGATGCTCTTCTCATGAATATGAAACTGTTCCCTTTTGTCTGGTTAAACATTTAGATGGCCTTTATCTACAGGCCGATCTTGACTGGATCTGCATCCAATCTATATGTATATGTGGGTGTCTGGTTTCGTTCTCTCAGAAACGGCTTCCAGAACTTACTGTGGGCTGAATCCACAAAGCTGTCTGAGGACTGCAAGAACCATTTTAAAGTGTCCCAATAAGTTGGTCACGGGGTCTGGTGGCCATTTTGAATGCCCCTTTTTCCTAGGCTTCTTTTAAAACAGTCTTTAAAATCATGGCCTCTTCTGCCATTTGACCCTTTATAATATAAAGTTCAATTTTGCAAATCCTACACTCCCCCCTGATGATACTGTAACTTGCTTGATGTATCATAATTCTGGGTGAGCAAAATTTTCTGACTTTCCATAATCAAACCATCCCCAGTATTTACCTATCTATGACCCCACGACACATGCATTTCCCATTTCAGAAAAACCTAGTGTACATTAAGCATCTATAGATGGTAATACTTCAGATGTGAAATTTGACATACTCACTTCCAGGCGTGGAGGGGGGCCTAATACCCTTACATCACCTGGTGCATACATACTGGCCTAGAAATTCAGTTGGCGCCGCGCCAGGGCTTTAGCGCCGGAAAGTTAGCGCCGGCGCTAAGTCCCCCTGCGCGCGCCAAAAATTCAGTAGCGCCGTGCCCAAACGGCTGCCGGCGCTACTGAAGGGTGTTTGCGCCTGAAAATGGGCGCTACCTGCCGCATTGCGGCGCTATTCCGGCGCTGCGGCGCCCGATGCGGTGCGGCAGGCTCGGGAAGTGCAGGCCTCCTCCTTCAGTTAAGGAGGAGCTGCCTGCACCCGCCTGCTGGCCGGTAAAATCTTCACAAAAATGAGCCCGGCACCTCGGGGAAGTGCCGGGCTCGCAGCCCAGAAGCATCTGTTCCGCGGGGGGGGGTGGAGGAGTCCGGGGAGGGAGGTGCGGGCAGGCGGCCGGCGGGAAAGCGGCCGGCCGCCGCGCGACCTTAATGCGCCAGCGCAAACTCCTGTAAGACTCGGTTGCCAGAGTCTTAGTTGCGGCTGCCACGGGCGAGGCGGCCGCAACTCAATTTCGGCGCTGGGGCCCGTCACCACGGCAACCGGGACGCTGCGCACACTGATGACGTCATCGGTGCCGGCGCAGCGCAACCGGTCTACCACCGATGGTAGGGCCCCAGGGAATTTCTGAACCGGCTGTAAGTCCAGCGCAATGACCTCTAGCGCCGCAAAATGGGCGCAAAGCCCACTCAATTTCTAGGCCACTATCTTTTAATAATAACAACACATCTAATAAACTTCAGGAATAAAAATAAAGTGCACACACAAAATATCAAATGCACATGAATACATATCAAAATAATACAGAGGAGGGAGGGAAAACTTTAACTTTATACAGAGCAGCAAAAATCTAAACGGGTGTCTCTTCTTCTACCCGCACTTAATGCTCCCTCCATGCCCCTCTGTTCTCATACTTTTGCGAATGTTTGACCCTTTTACAGTGTACAAACAGTAAATAAACTACAATGATAACCTGGCACACTGCAAGAATGTGGGAGGCTATCCTAATCCAAGAAGGGACTTCTATACTAGTGAACAGGTCCCACCACGGCGGGGTCACTATATCCAATATGTCTGCCCCTATCTCTAAAGTCTTCTGCTCCAGTGTATAGAAATGTTTCTGTGAAACAACAACGGCTTTTAATATCTTGGTGAGGTGTTCAGGGAGAGGGGGAATTATATGTCCAAAATGTGCAACAAATCGCTACAGATCGGTGAAATTCTCTTTAACAGTGATGTGAACAGTGGAAGGTTCAGGAATGGGGACAATTCGCTCTTGGGCCACTTGAACTTCTGCCCTGGGCTTGAAACAGAAGCTGCTGTCACTAACCGGACACCAACCATGCTGTCCATGTTGGTAGTGGGACACTGCAGTGGTGACACAGTATGTCCCACCTCCTATATATGCCACCTGCGGGGGCACATGGCCTTGTGCCATTGCCTCCATGGTGCAATTTATAGGCTCCGCGCCAGCAGTTCTGAACCGGCACTGTGGTTTTGAATGGGCATTCAAGTGCTGGGGACACAGGATGATGTGTGCTCCCCGGCTCTGGCACCCTGAGAGGTCGGTACCCATCATTGCATGCTCCCATCAAATGACGTAAGGTGGGACCCCCGTGTAGCGAATGTGCGCACCCTCCTGAATGACTCCAATGTTCTCCACCCTGTATACCAGAGCGGGTTTAGCTGTCTTTCCCATCACCGGCATTCTTATCACTATACCCATAATGATGTGATTAGACCGCCCACAGTCCACTGGGACTGGGTAGGCTTCTGAAGCTAGTCTGAGCTGGCACGGACTCAATGCATTCGCAAAAGGGTGGAGGGCTGTGAGGTGCTTGTTGCTGATCCAGGAGGGGACGAAACCTTGTTTCAATCCTCCAGGTTACTGCGGCCCTCGCCCAGTAACCACGCCCCGTACAGTACACAAGCTTCGTTCTGCGCAGCCTGATCGGACGCATTCCAATCCTCCCTGATGAGAGCATTTACCGCTCTGGCGTGTTTTTCCAGCTCAGCTATAATTTCTTTTAAGTGTAGTGTCATGGCCTGGTCCTCATGTAACTCAGAACCCACTACCTTGTTCTCGTCAGTCAGTATCTTTCTTAACTGTGTTTTCAAACCATTGATCTGGGTTTGCAACTCTACGTCATCCAGTGTGTTGATGACGGACGTTCCTGTATTGAAAGCTGTGAAAATATCATTTACTGCACCCCTTCTTTGCCTCCCTATCCTGTCCAAGACCTCATGTGGTGTGGTGTACAATTCGGCTCTGTCGACATCGGCAAAGTCGAATTCGTAAAACTGTTTAAACATGTTTGTTAACAGGACCTGGTACAATTGTTCCGTTTCCTTGGGGCACCACTCGGGCAAGCGCATCTCGGTGAGGTTTAAAATCACCGAAGCCACCGCGTAGTGTACCCCTTGGTACAGCACCTGACCTGTGGGTACTAATACCAATCCATTCCCGGGTCCCTTGGTAGTTGTGGGGCACCCTTCCTTGCGGGCCTTGGCTACCGGAATCGTGGGCAGGGGCTTGCGGGGGCGGGTGATGAGCTCAGTGGCGTTTACTGGGATCTGAGAGTATGGGACTCCGCACGCCCGTGTGCTGACGTCCCGCCTCATTCCTCTCCCAGCATCTTGCCACTGCCTTTGGAAAAAGATGGAGACGCCAGTGGGGCAAGCGCATTCTGAACCCCACATACAGATGTAGATCCCCTCATCTGGTTCCCACCATTTGTCCCAACAGACACTCAACCCCCCATGAGTCCCCGTAATAGTCCGATGGGTGTTGTTACCCAATCTTTCCCACTCGACTGTGGAGTTCTTCATGGTGCTGCTCAACTTGTGCAGCCACCACCAGCGATTCAAAGGTACATGTCCCTTGCAGACCAGGCAAATCTTCTTCCCGACGGTAAAGCTGACTCTGGGTGCTATGATCCGCACCCTGGGGCACATCAGAGATGTCTCTCTGTATGCAAACCCCGTCTGGCTGGAGTATTCAGTAGAGTTTGACCCCAGCCAGCCTGGCCATCTTCCTTCATGGAAGTAGGCGGCAGTCTCTTCAGCGTCCCTCGGGCCGGTTCCGTCAATCGTGATGGGGCCTCTGTTGCCAGAGCACCCATACACCGTGGAGTCCTTAGTGCGGCCCCGATAGGCCACACTGTACCCGATTATCACGGCCATGACAAGGATCCTGCTCATCTTTCTCCTGGTTCCTGCAGCAAAATTAAACAATGCCGCCAGGCTCCCGAGAGATTCTGGCTTAGGTGAAGGCATGATCGGGTCTTCCGACCTCGATCCAAACAAACACACGTACTGGGCAGATTCAAAACTACTTATAACTCTAAACACTTTAATGTTGACACAACTTAAACTTAAAACTTAAACTTATGTACAGCGCCGCCCGTCCCCGGGCGGCTTGCCTAATCCCTGATCGGACTGCAGCTTGCCGCTCCTTGTGGCGGGGCTGCAGTGACCTGTGGCTTGGGTTCCTCACAGCCTTTTGCTGTCAACTGGGGACTGCGTTCTGCCAGGGGTTTCCCAAGTCTGCGTTTACTGAAGGTGGGGGGATCGGGCCAGGGCTTCCTTGGCTGGGGCGCTCGAGGCGACCTGCGAGGGGGTGCCTTTGGTGAGGCTCCCGTACCGAGTGGACCTTTGGGTGGGACTTTGGCTCTCACAGCCCGTGGCTCCTCCACGACTGCCGGCTTCGGCGCCCTTCCCTCAGGCTCCGCCCCTTTGGTATTTGGGTCTGTGGCAGACAACTCCTCCTCACCTGTCCCTACAGGTGGAGGATCTCCGCCCCCAATTTCTGTAATGATATCAGCAAATAGTGATGTTATTTGCCTGTTTGATTATCATGTCTTACCAGCATGCTTGCATGTATTGATTACTTATGCCTGACCAGCAGAGGTCAGGTGAGAGACAAGCAGTTTGGGTTTAGTTTCAGTTTCGTTCTAGATGCATCACAAGCATCGTGTCTCCTGTAAAAGCTGTATAAAAGAGTTGAACAAGCTTTAGATTAAAAGTCATTCTCTTTCATAAATGTCTCGTCATTGAACCCACAAAGAAATCAATACAATTTCTACCTCCCCCAAACTTGAGTCAAGGGCGGGATCTCCGTCCTCCGACTCCACCTCCGCAAGAATCGTATCAAGGGCGTGGCCCAGCTGTTCGGGCTCCTCGGCTCCGATAGCGTTCGGATCAGGGGGAGGGCCTTGATCTTCGGGCTCCTCCTCGTCCGAGTCCCAGGCCATAGGGGAAAGCTCCCCCCAGGTGGGCGGGACAGCTTCTCCTTCCAAGCAGGCTACAACGCCAGCTTGTGTGGTCTGTGGCTCATCGCACGCCTCAGGCTGAGGATCTTTACCCTCAGACCTGGCTTCGGTTGCTGGTACACTTGCACCTGACTTAAACAGTTTGCACCGCTTGATGTGAAACCATTTATTGCGTCGGGGTACCTCCACTGCGCGACTGGTGGGGACCGGTGGATCTTGCACCGATTCTTGTCTATCCTGGCCTGTGCCTCTCTCGCCAGCGCGGAGGGTCAGACCCAGGAATTTGACTTCCCGCCAGTCGACCCGTGCTTTCAGTGGGTTTGCCTTGACTCCCCCTACTCCTTGTTCCCCCGTGCCCGCTCCCCAGGGACAGTGATTTCTCTGATCCACGAGGATCCGTGCGCTACCAAGAAATCGGCTCCAAGGACTCCTGTTCAACCTCCCACCTCCCATTTCATTAGCGTACACTTCCACGTGGTGCGAAGTGGTCCTAAACGAATGGAGAGGGGGATGGAATATGCGCCAGCCTATTCTTCGCCTGTGAAGCCCGATAGAAGATAGGGAACCCCGGTGGACAGAGGTGAGGTGTCAGGGTCATCTGTATGGATCACGGTGCACAATGCCCCCGTATCCAACAGATAGAGCCCCTTCACCTCCCCCACCTCCAATTCCACGAGGGGTCGCCTCCATACATCATATCGCAGCGCACACAAGTAAACGGGCTGCGCCGGCTCTAGTCATTTGGGCACAGCAGTTGGGGTTTCGGGAACGACAAGACCGCTGGTGACGGCTATCTTCCCCTGCGCGATCATCAGAGACCGCATTGTCCCTAAGATTGATTCAATCGCAGCGGGATCCATAGCTGCACCAACTCCTTGTGCTGGGGCAGGAGCTACGGCTTGGGTTTGGGCTGGTGCTGGGGCGGCGGTCTGGGCTTGGGCTTGGGCTGCGGGAAATTTTCCCTTATTATCCTTCCACGGATTTCTACAGTCCTTGCGCCAATGTCCATCCTTCCCACACCTGTAGCAATTGAGCTTGGCTTGGGCAGGGCGATTCCCCTCCTGATGCCACTCCTTCTTGCTTGGGGCTGCGGGTTTTGCCTCATGCACCTTTCCCTTCTGGGGAGGTGTTCCCTGACCTCTACAATTCTTATACGCAACGTTGAGCTGGCGGAGTACCGCCTCCTCCGTGACACCGGGACCTTGGGGATCAAACCATGATCTGGCTAGGGCCCGTATCTATGGCAAGCTGTTGGTGACCAAGCAACGGAGCCAATGAACCCGCTGCTCGTCGTTCATTGCAGCCCGGTCAGGCATGCCCGGACAGCTGCGTCGATACACTGGCCACAGCCTTTCTGCGAAAACCCGTGGGGGTTCTCCAGATAGCTGCACAGTCCCTTCCACACGGTCGAACGGACTACCGTCGTCCACTCCCATTACTTCTAAAACTTCCTTTCCGTCCCCTTTTACTCTCATCTGAGAGGCACTGAAGGATTGTGCAATCCAGGGGGAAAAGCAACATTTTTGCCTGTTCCTGATCATTACAGTCATTAATGGCTGCTGTCTCCTCTATCTCCCTGAAATGAATCGAGGGATCTCCCTTTACTGTGAGTCTTGTGAGTTGGCTTACCATGGACCTTAATTGCTGGGTAGCGTAGGGCACCACGAGCTGGTTCTGGTGGGGTCCGGCATCGCCATTTGCGGCGTTGGGACC
The DNA here is from genome assembly GCF_052327205.1 of Somniosus microcephalus. Classification (NCBI taxonomy): domain Eukaryota; kingdom Metazoa; phylum Chordata; class Chondrichthyes; order Squaliformes; family Somniosidae; genus Somniosus; species Somniosus microcephalus. The sequence continues at coordinate 235,274,166 of NC_140994.1, forward strand.
GAACCTCTGGTGCCGAGCAGGACACATCGGTGCTGGTCCTGGCTTTGCTACCAGTGGCTGTTCTTCCTCGCATTCCACCTCGGCTACCTCCTCTTTTACCACCACCTGATTTTCCGACCAAGCCTCACTATAGCTCGGCGGTGCTGAGGGCTCGGTGGCTGGTACCACAACTACTTCGGCTGGAATCAGCTGTTTCGAATCCTTTAAAAAGTCCATGTGACTGACTTTCAGGCTGACGAGACACACCATGCCTTTTGCCTTAACCAGGGCCGTTCTTAGGTCCTCTATGGTCTTTTGGCAGGGGCCATGGTCTGTGCTCTCGAACCCGTGCTCGAGGGCTAGCTTGTAAGCTGCCTTAACCTCCACTACTCTCTCCTCCTGCGCTCTTAGCTGTTGTGCGATGCGGGTGTTTTTCTCCCGTATCCTCATTTCATTGATCTTTGCCTCAGTAACCTGGCACTCCAGGTATTCTATTCTAGCCTGATGTTGACTAGCTACCACTTGGCGTTCCTGATTCAGCGCGTGAAGCGCTGTGATGAGTTTTTCCCCACCCATGGCCTTTTCCTCTATCTCTGCTACCTGGGTTGTGATCTTGGCTGCCTGTGCTGCAACGACCCGGTCCAAGATCTGGACCTGCTTCTTGTAACACATCAGCCACACTGCCTTTTCCACTGACCTCTTATGCTCTTTGCTCTCTGTCCACCTGATGGCTGCGTCCACCGGACGCCCATCTAGCAAGAGATCGGAAATCCACTGCTTAGTGAGATTTACCTTGCCAAAGACATAATCTGCTATCCTCTCATCCATTGCATTTCGGCCATTCAAACTTGGATCTACTACATTGCAATCCTGCTGCCAGAGTCCTGCCGCGGTCGCCATTTTCTTTAAGGGGTTTTAGATCGCAGAGGTTTCTCTCTCTAGAGGCCTCTCTCTCTTGCACAGTAAAACCGTGAGTGGTTCGACCCACTCGCCCCTTAGATTCTGTACTCTGGACTTTGGGACAGGAACTACAATGTAGAGAAAACTCTTATAGCCCAAGTTTGATGAAACGAAATGAAATTTTATTGCATAATGTAAACCAAATCAAATGCAACCAAATAAGGGGGTACATGGGAGGGGAAAACACAAACAAATCATAACGTCATAGTACTAACTAAGGCAAATACAGGCATATTATACTCTACAAAGATCATCATGAAATGGGGAAAACACACGGAACATCGAGGGACAACAACTCATGTTAATTATACCCTTAAATGTCCACCCCCTTAAACCTATCTAGATCTGATTATGAAGGGCCAGAAACATGCTCACCAATCCAACTAGGAAGTGTAAGGTTTTGAAACAGGTCTGCGTTTGATCCTTCCAGGCGTCTCGTCTCCACGTGGTTGGTGGGGCCCCAGCGAACTGCGCCACACCTCTCTCCTGAGGTGGGGGTCAGGGACGGCTGGACACCGGCTGGTCTGGATGTCGGCGGGGTTGGGGATCATTTGCTCGACCCCGGTCAGAGGAGCCTTGGGCTGGCCCCCATCATCTTTTCTGTAGTTTTTTAATTGTCTCTTCTCCCGAGCCGGAGCGGGTCGATGGCCTTTCGTTTCGTCAACGGCCCGGGGTTTGTCGATGATCTCCCGATGTTTTACCCCGGGGCGGGACGCCGGCTCGAACCGTCTTCTTCTTTTTCCTCTCCGATGATGGCCGCTCCGTTTATGGCTTCCTCCCGTTTTCCACGACGCATTCTTTCTACCTCTGGGTTCCCAGATATACTTCTCATCAGAAGCCCTACCTTGCGCCAAATCAGGTTAGTCTTTTGTTTTAATTTTTGCTTGCTGGGAGCACAACGGGGTAGTTATTATATTTTGAACTGTTCTTGGATGGCCGGTAATGGCCCATCTCTGGTCTGGAATGACCTTCATTGTTTTTAATGTCCTGGTGATGTCCTTAATGGGTCCTTGATGCTCTTCTCATGAATATGAAACTGTTCCCTTTTGTCTGGTTAAACATTTAGATGGCCTTTATCTACAGGCCGATCTTGACTGGATCTGCATCCAATCTATATGTATATGTGGGTGTCTGGTTTCGTTCTCTCAGAAACGGCTTCCAGAACTTACTGTGGGCTGAATCCACAAAGCTGTCTGAGGACTGCAAGAACCATTTTAAAGTGTCCCAATAAGTTGGTCACGGGGTCTGGTGGCCATTTTGAATGCCCCTTTTTCCTAGGCTTCTTTTAAAACAGTCTTTAAAATCATGGCCTCTTCTGCCATTCGACCCTTTATAATATAAAGTTCAATTTTGCGAATCCTACACTATTTCTTGATTCATCTCAACTGCTCTCTTGCTATTTTTAAACTTAGTAGTGCCTGGTACTATGGCTCTTGCCCCAGGCTTAGGTTCATCATTTATTAAGTTAAAAAAATGCACATGGAGATAAATAATGTTGAGGACAATATTATAATCACCTTAAGGTGTGTTGTACAAACATACCTGGTGATTTGTGGGGTTGGTTACATAATTTGCACAAACTCTGAATCACTCATAGATCTGAGGATTGGTTTATAACAAATGCTCAAGTCTTTAACACACATGGTTTTGGGGACCATTTTATGATGAAAGCCAAATGTATTACACACTTACTCAAGGAAACTTTATTATATAAAGATAAAGCCTATTGTTCAGAATCTCGAACAACCCTGAAAATTGTGTTAAATGAGGATGGAGTTTATTTTACAGGCACTCACGAGAAATGTGATATAATGGTGTGTACTATACATGTACACAATCCTGAGAGCTAAACTATCACAATGATAAATATATTATACACATATATGCACCTGCTGAGGACCATGTTATACCTCCATACACATACAAGCACACATGTAAGCACAGTTGCCTGCCATTCTTTTAGTAAAGCAATGGGGCTGGATTTTCATTGAGGAGGCGGGTAGGAGGCGGGACTACAACTTTCGGGGTTGTAGTCCCGCCTCTATCGAGTTCTAGCCAACCCTCGCGATTTTGACTTGATTGACCTTGTTGCACCCACCCAATGGCTCAGCAGGCCAATTAAGGGCCACCCGGCAACAGGTGATGTCACAGATTGACATTTCATCTGTCAAGACCTTTTGACAGATGAAATATCAGCGTTTCACAGCTGTTTGAAGCTGTCAAACACTGACAATCTGTACTACAAGTTAATTCCTTCCTCTCATGATGATTTAGAGATCTCCCCAGAACAGAAAGCTGAATGCTGCAATTTTTGACAGATCACGGCCATTCTGCATTCTGTGCCGGTAAGATGAGGGACTCCTGAGACCTGAAGAAAGGAAGGCTGTAAAGGTAAGTAAAACTTCTTTAAACACTTTAAACACACCAAACACACTTACCTCTGCACTCATGCACTCATCACTCACCTGAATACTGACATCTCAACCCCTCCAAGCCCTTCATCCCGACAGCCCGCCTTGCTAACTTGACATGGTTTGGAGTCGTCAGGAATCCCACATTTCACCAATGAAAATAGGGATTAGGCTAAAAACTGCCTGTTGACTACCTGTTAACAGGCAGTTAATTGGCACTAATCCCCTTCCCGCCTTGGGGAGGCAGGCCCCAGTGCTGGTTGGGTACCTGCTGACATGAATATTGTCATTCATGTGGAAATGATTTATGAAGTAATACTGGGTGGCCTGCTAGTGGCGCTGTCCAGGGGGAGTATAAATACTCGGGCATGGGCCCAGCTTGCTCAGGACATTCTTTAACAGGAACTAGTGAAGGACACAACTAGATCTCCATGTTAAAAAACAGTTGATTAAAGCCTTGTTTAATACTCAGACCAAGTGGCTAGTAGTTTTCTTACGTCACCCGCCTCCTTTGAAACTGGCATGGAGGCAGGTTGGGGGCGGGATGGGTTCGTGCCCGCCCGATTTCGGGATTTTAACCCCCCCACATGCCTCCAATCCTGCCTCCATGGCCCAATGAAAATCCTGCCCATGGTGTGTGGTCTAAAGAAAAGAGAACCTGAAACATTTAACAAAATTAGTGAAAATGAGACATACCCATCCTGAATGTTGCCAGGACTGGAGAATTTTAGCGATGAGGAACAATTGGATAGGCTGGGGTTGTTTTCTTTGAAACAGAGGAGGCCGGGGGGAGACTTAATTAAGGTTTATAAAATTATGAGGGGCCTAGATAGAGTGGATAGAAAGGACCTAGTTCCCTTAGCAGAGAGGTCAATAACCTTGGGGCATAGATTTAAAGTAATTGGTAGAAGGATTAGAGGGGAGTTGAGGAGAACTTTTTTCACCCAGAGAGTGGTGGGGACCTGGAACTCACTGCCTGAAAGGGTGGTAGAGGCAGAAACCCTCATTGCATTAAAAAAGTACTTGGATATGCACTTGAAGGCTGGAAAGTAGGATTAGGCTGGATAGCTCTTTTCGGCTAGCACAGACACAATGGCTTCCTTCTGTGTCGTAACTTTCCATGATTCTATGATGTGTTGCATTAGAGCAGCAAAGTTTAAAGGGAGATTTTATAGAGATGTTCTGCAACTCTGATTCCGTGATACTCACACAACCGGTAGTGTTGAGTATTGTAAGTTGAGCAGCATAAATTTTGTACGATCCCCGTACAAATGTGGGACAGGTATGACGTATGGCTTCTGCAGTTTGCCAGGTCTGAATTCTAGGTGGGGGCCCTGTAGGAACATTGCCAATAGGAATTAAAGTGAGATGTTGATTGTTTGACAATATCCACAGCCGCTACTGAACTGGAGAAGCAGCATTTAACTGACATTGCTGCTGTGGGTTGTAGACCCATATTACATATGCGTTAAAACACGGTACACAACGGGTCCCACATGATTGCCGAATAGAACTCTAAGAAGCTTGACAGTTGTAATAAGTAGCAAATGCCAAGTGCTGATTGAGTATCCATCGTCGACAGCAGTGAAACAGTCTGAGGCCACACAACAAACAGTGCTGCAAACAGCAGATATTTTTCCTGGATTGAAGCCAGCCTGAGCTTTTCTAAATATAAAAAGGAACTATCTCCTGTCAGGAGGTACACAAGTAAAGGTTTTAATACAGTCGTATCAGTGTGAAATAGATCAAAAATAAAGGATGTAATTCTTTCCTCGGCCACCCACCCGCACCCCCACCCCACCCCTCGCAAATCATCCTAGAATATTCCACTAACTGAGTTAGAAAGTTGTGGGTTCAATCTCCACTACAGACTTAAGCACATAATCGGCTAACACATCTGTGCAGTACTGAGGGAATGTTGTATAGTCCGAGGTCCAGTCTTTTGAATGAGACGTTAAGCCGAGTCCCCATCTGCCCGCTCAGATAAACGTGAAAGATGCCATGGCGGTATTCGAGAAAGAGCAAGGAGTGCTCCCTGTGTCCTGGCAATCATTCATCTCCCAACCAACACCAGCAAAAACAGAGGATTATCTGGCCAATTATCTCATTTCAAGTTTGTAGCACATTGCAATGTGCAATTGACTGTCACGTTTGCCTACATAACAACAGTGACTACACTTCAATCCATTAACTGTAAAGTGCTTTGGGATGTCCTGAGGAAGTGATAATATGCTATATAAATACAAGGGCCGTGAAATTCAGCACCTTAGTGCTGGCTGTTAAAGGCTGGTTTTGGCCAAAAAAATGGCGAGCGCCTCACTTCCGCTCACTTCCGGCGCATCCTGCAGCGGACGACATTTTAGGCAGGTCAGCAGCGCGGCCGTTGCTTGCGTTCAATAGAAAAATGCTGATCATTCAGATCGTGACGTTAATCAGCGTGGAACCAGACCTGTAGCCTCAGAGCAGGGCGATGACGCTGCTGCCAGTGGCCCTCAAGGTTGCCATGGCCCTCAATTTTTTCGCCACCAGATCCTTCCAGCCTGGAGCAGGAGACATAGCTAACATCTCCCAGTTTGCCATCCATCGCTGCATCTGGGAGGTAACAGAGGCTCTGTACTCCAGGAGAAGGAAATTCATTGTCTTCTCTCTGAACAGAGAGAAGCAGGAGGAGTACGCATGTGGCTTTGCCAGGATATCATGGTGCAGGGTGCCATCAACTGCACACACGTGGCTTTACGGGCACAGCATATAAATCCTGAGATATACAGCAACCGCAAAGGTTACCACTCACTTAATGTGCAATTGGTGGGTGACCATGCCCGGCACATCATGATGGTGAATGCCCGCTATCCTGGCAGCAGTCATGATGCCTTCCTCCTGCGCCACTCCGGTGTGCCGGCAATCTTCCAGCCACCACATCAAACCCGAGGGTGGTTGCTCAGAGACAAAGGCTATCTGCTCTACACCTAGCTGATGACTTCACTCTGGAACTCCACCACTCATGGCCAGCAATCATATAATGAGAGCCATGCTGCCATGAGGAACGTCAGCGAGCAGAGCATTGGGGTGCTCAAGCAAAGGTTCTGCTGTCTTGTCCGCTCGGGTGAGCCCTCCAGTACACACCAGAGCAGGTGTCCCATTTTGTGGTGGTCTGGTGCATCCTCCACAACTTGGCCATCATGAGGGCGCAGCCCTCGCCACCATGGTTTCCACGGCCACCTCAGGAGGAGGAGGAAGAGGAGGAGGAGGAGGAAAATGAGGAGGAAGAAGTGGAGGAGGAGGAGGAGAAAAGGAGGAAGGAAGGAGGCAGGCAACAGATCCCCGTTCCAGACGGGCTATCCGTGAGCACCTCATCAGAATCCGGTTCCCTGAATGAAACCCCAGATCCCTGTTGCTCACCATTTCCCCACCTTCACATTCCTCTGTCACGGAGCATCACAGCATTCTCTTGGGCACAAAGCTGAAATGAGAGCCACCACAAAACAAACATTCCAAACATAATTTATAAGTTAATCAATCCAAAACTGCATAACAAAGTCAATTAATCACCTTTGTACACTCCTTTAGTGTCTGTCTTTCGTGTTCCTTTGCCTATCCTAGTGCTGCTATGCAGTGCTACCCCAGTGGCTGCAGCATGGCTGGTGGATGGCTGCTGACTTTCCATGGGGAAGAGTACAGATGACCTTGGAGGACGATCTCAAGCAGCTCTGGGCCTAGAAGGCCCGGCTATAGACTGCACCACCTCGGCCTGGATGGCAGCAGTCTGGGCTGGCTGGCTGACAGGCAGCAGCAAGGGCCCTGGCGGAGTGGCAGTGGTGGGAGTACAAATGCTGTCATCCTGACAGGACAGCGAGTTCTTGCTTCATGGAGCCACTGCCACTCCCCCGGGGCAGCACCTCAGCATTCCTAGCCATCTGTTAGAACACAGATTGCTGGAATGCTGTGAGACCCTGCAAGCCCCTTCCCACACTGGTAAACACAGCCATGATGGCAGCAGTCTGAACTTGCGTGGCAGCAAGCTGAGACTGCATGAGAGCAGTCTGAGCTTCCAATGCAGCACTCAGACGTTGGGTCGCATCCGCTTGTGCTGCAATGGAAGCTGCGGCATCGCCCATCACACCCAGCATCATGGTTGGGTCCACAAATGTTCTAATGGAGTTGCCCATCACTTCCATCCTGGAAGTCATGGGCTCCTATCTCTGTGCAAAGCCCCATGCAATGTTGGAGCTGGACTCTTCCATGCTCCTTGACAGTGACAACAGGCTCTCTGGCAGGCTTGCCATTGCACCAAGCATTTCTCTGTGAATTCCCATCACCCTTCTTCTGAAGGCTGCCCCATTGAAGCCATCGTCTGAGTTCTGTGCAGCAGAATTTGTGCGCGAACTCGCCCTCTGGGGAGATGGCACTTGAGCTACCCTTTCCCCCTGGCCTGGCTGCAGCCCACTCACATCTGGTGACTCACCACATGCAGATCCTGCCGCTATACTACCTCTAAACAGTGGGCCAGAAATTCCAGAACGGGGCTTGCAGCGCGTGCAAGCCCCGTATTTGCACTTACCCCGCGCTCCTGCCGATCAGCTCCAGGGACGCCTGCACTTCCAGAAACTGAAACAAGAATCCCGGGCAGCGTATGACGTCACGCCGCCCAGGAGTGCAGCCAGCGCGGACCCAGGAGCGTGCAGTGTAAGTGAGACACGCCCCTTGAGGTCTCAGTTTCACTGGACACGCCCCCAATGTTTCTGTCAAGCTGCTTTGCTTTTTTACATGCAAAGCAGCAGTTTAAATAGGTTTTTGGAAGTTTTTTGAAGATTTTGGTAACTTTTATAAAAAATTTTAAATGTTTACATTATTTTGAGTAATCTGAAGTAGTTTTAAAGAGAATTAAAGCAATTTAAAGACTTTTAAAAGCCCTAAAAGAATTTTTTTAATTCCATTTATTTATTTAGCAATGTCGTCGTCATACGTGTCTTCACACTGTTCCCTTTGGGGAACTGTATGAAGTGGTGGAAGGATTTATGGCCGTGATTAACACTCATTCCGTGACCGTAACCACCTTTGAACCAGCCTTTAGGGCGGTTAGTCCGATGGCGGGAGGGTTTTACGGGCTCCCACAAGCTATACAAGGAGGGGGGGCCACCCACACCCACGGACACAAATATCCCACTGGATGTCAACCCAGAATTTAGAGCCGGAGCTCCGACTCCACTTGCCGGGACTGTCTGGAGCGGGGTTCGAAACCCTACCCTGATCTGGCCCAGCGGCGGGGATCCTACCGCTATGACAAACGCCCAATCCGATTAGCAACGTGAAATGGCAGCATAGGGCTCCAGTCACGGGGAGGGAAAAGGCGCAGGAAACGTATGGGTGTCACCTTTTGTGCGGAGTGGGCCTTTTGCGTAGCAGTAAGCATCCCCGCCGCTGGGCCAGAAGGAGTAGGGTTTTGAACCCCACTCCAGACAGTCCCGGCAAGTGGAGTCGGAGCTCCAACTTTAAATTCTGGGTGGACATCCAGCGGGATACTTGCGTCCGTGGGTGTTGGTGGCCCCCCCTCCCTCAGATGGGTTGTGGGAGCCCGTAAAACCCTCCCGCCATAGGACTAACCACCCTAATGGCTGGTTCAAAGATGGTTACGGTCACGGAATGAGCGTTAATCACGGCCATAAATCCTTCCACCACTTCATACAGTTCCCCAAAGGGAACAGTGTGAGGATACGTCCGATGATGACTTCTTGCGCAATGCACCTCCTTGGACCCTCAGTCGCAGATGCGAGGGGGCAAGTCGTGCAAGTGTTAAATTTTTTATTTTATTGACATGTAAAATGTTGGCCCAATAATTCCCTTCCAAATGCGCTAGTACAGTCGGGGTACTTACGCATCTGGCCGGATGAAATGCCGGTTTTCAGCATGCACAGTGCATGTGGGGAAAACCGGCATGTCCTGTCCTCTGAACGAAGGGGTTCAGAGGCAGAACGCGTGCGACTGCACATGCAGCGCGTGCGCAGTATAATTCGCCGCTTTCATTAATGCTTTCAGTGAGGTCCAGTCATTACAACTTACACATGAAAAAAGCATGGGTACAGTTGCTACAGAGGCTGCGGAGGAAGATATTTCTTATCGTGGAGCTTCTGAAAGTATGTATGTCTGTATATATTCCTTTGCGTGTTATGTATATATTCCTTTACTTATGTGTATGAATGTATTATTTAATTATGACTTTCAGAGAAAGTAACTTATTGGAAAATCATAATTAAAAACATACATTCATAGTAAAGGAATATAAAACATACATACATACACGTAAAGGAATATATGTGGACATACATACATAACTCATTCTCACATTCCATTCACACAGCCACAATTGCTCCTTCTACCTACCGTTCTGAAAACCCTTTAAAAAAAAAAAAATTTTAACTTTAAAACTTACTTAAAATTTCTTAAAATAACTTCCCTCCCTTTCCCAAACAAAAATATTGCATTTCAAAAGCTCCACGATAAAATATATCTTCCTCCGCAGCCAATGAAGCACTTTACACTTGCTTTTTTTCAGTGTAACTTCTAAGGACTTAACCTCACGGATTTCATGAATGAAATCCACGAAGTTCACTGCGCAAGCGCTGCCTGTGCAGTCGCACGCGCTCGAGGTCTGGAAATGCCGGCGTCCCCGCATGCGCTGTTCATGCTGAACGCCGGCATTTCCAACGGCCAGAAGCGTGAGTAAGCCGACCGTACTCACGCTTCTGGCCTGGAATTTCTGGCCCAGTATGTAACTGAACCGACCAGGGGGCAAGCAACCTCAGATCTGGTCCTGTGTAACGAGACAGGATTAATTAAAAATGTCCTAGTAAAGGATCCCCTTGGAATGAGTGACCATAACATGGTTGAATTCCATATTCAATTAGAGGGTGAGAAGGTTGGATCTCAAACAAGCGTGCTAAGCTTGAATAAAGGAGACGATGAAGGTATGAGAGCGGAATTGAGTAGAGTGGATTGGGAAAATAGATTAAAGTGTAAGACGATACATGATCAGTGGTGTACATTTAAGGAGTTATTTTACAACTTCCAAAAAAAATATATTCCACTGAGAAGAAAAGGGTGTAAAAGAAAAGACAGCCATCCGTGGCTAAGTAAGGAAATTAAGGATAGTATTCGAATAAAAACAAGGGCATATAAGGTAGCCAAATCTAGTGGGAGGATAGAGGATTGGGAAAGCTTTAAAAGACAACAAAAAATAACATAAAGATTGATTAAGAAAGGGAAGATAGATTTTGAAAGTAAATTAGCAAAAAATATAGAAACAGATAGTAAGAGTTTTTATAGTTATATAAAAAGAAAAAGGGTGGCTAAAGTAAATGTTGGTCCCTTAGAGGATGAGACCGGGAAATTAATGGTGGGAAATATGGAGATGGCAAAAACACTGAATGAATATTTTGTATCAGTCTTTACAGTAGAAGACACTAAGAATATCCCAACACTGGACAAACAGGGGGCTAAAGGGGTGGAGGAGCTAAACACGATCAAAATCACTAAGGAAGTGGTACTCGGTGAAATAATGGGACTCAAGGCAGATAAATCACCTGGACCTGATGGCTTACATCCTAGGGTCTTGAGGGAAGTGACGGTAGGGATTGTGGATGCATTGGTAATAATTTTCCAAAACTCCCTGGACTCGGCAAAGGTCCCGGCAGACTGGAAAACTGCTAATGTAACACCCTTATTTAAAAAGGGCAGTAGGCAGAAGGCTGGAAACTATAGACCAGTTAGCCTAACATCTGTGGTAGGTAAAATTTTGGAGTCCATTATTAAGGAGACAGTAACAGGACATTTGGATAATCATAATTTAATAGGACAAAGTCAGCATGGTTTTATGAAGGGGAAGTCATGTTTGACAAATTTGCTGGAGTTCTTTGAGGAAGTAACATATAGGGTGGATAAAAGGGAACCAGTGGACGTAGTGCATTTAGACTTCCGAAAGGCATTTGACAAGGTGCCACACAAAAGATTATTGCTTAAGATAAAAAATCACGGGATTGGGGGTAATATTCTGGCATGGATAGAGGATTGGCTATCTAACAGAAGACAGAGAGTTGGGATAAATGGTTCATTCTCAGACTGGCAATCAGTAACTAGTGGTGTTCCGCAGGGGTCAGTGCTGGGTCCCCAACTCTTTACAATCTATATTAACGATTTGGAGGAGGGGACCGAGTGTAACATTTCAAAGTTTGCAGATGATACTAAGATGGGAGGGAAAGTAGTGAGTGAGGAGGACATAAAAAACCTGCAAGGGGACATAGACAGGCTAAGTAAGTGGGCAGAGATTTGGCAGATGGAATACAATACTGGAAAGTGTGAGGTTATGCACTTTGGCAGGAAAAATTGTTGAGACCGCACCTGGAATACTGCGTACAGTTTTGGTATCCATACTTAAGAAAGGACATACTTGCTCTTGAGTCAGTACAAAGAAGGTTCACTCGGCTAATCCCGGGGATGAGGGGATGGACATATGAGGAGAGGTTGAGTAGATTAGGACTCTACTCATTGGAGTTCAGAAGAATGAGAGGCGATCTTATTGAAACATATAAGATTGTGAAGGGGTTGGATCGGGTGGATGCGGGGAGGATGTTCCCGATGATGGGTGAAACCAGAACTAGGGGGCATAGTCTTAGAATAAGGGGCTGCTCTTTCAAAACTGAGATGAGGAGGAACTACTTCACTCAGAGGGTGGTAGGTCCATGGAATATGCTGCCCCAAAAAGCAGTAGAAGCTACATCATTACATAAATTTAAAACAGAAATAGACAGTTTCCTAGAAGTAAAGGGAATTAAGGGTTACGGGGAGCGGGCAGGAATTTGGACATGAGTCTAGGTTCGGATCGGTCATGGCCCTATGGGTAGCAGGGCGGGCCCAGGGGCCATGTAGCCTGATCCTGCTCCTATTTCTTGTGTCTAATTCTGTTAGATTCAGGAGATGATTCTGTGATAGTGGATTGGCGGTTAGGATCAGATCAGCCATGATCTTATTGAATGGCGGAGCAGGCTCGAGGGGCCGATTGGCCTACTCCTACTCCTATTTCTTATGTTCTTATGTTCTTAAACTTTGCGCAGTGCCATTTTTTAAGCTGGTACCTGGGAATGTCAGATCGAGTGATGGTGCCTCTTCTCCTTCACTCTTCTCCTCTATCAGTTCAGGGATAGGTTGGGCTGCTGGCAGTTCTTGGGCATCTGAAAGGAGAAAAGTCCAAGGGTTGGGTTGCGGAGAGGGGAGGGGGGGAAAGCAAGATATGCATGCTTACACCGTCAGCAGCTTGTAAGTGAGAAGAGATTGTGCAACGAGGGGGAAGTGGGATGTGAGAAGATGGATTAGTTTTGAGCATACTGTCATCAGCAATGCTTTCAACCTCTCCACTCGCCACTGTAGTGTATGTAACCTGTACCACCTTAAGAGGATACCTTAAGGGATGGACTACTTTTTGATGGCTCCTGTACATTGTAGTACTGGTGGTGACCACACCGGTATATATATAACCCTGTGGAGCAAAGTGTATTCCAGTTCAGCCCTGACCCTCAATTACTAAAGACATGTTTAATTATTTCTGTAGTCTGTGTCCAGTTATTCAGCATAACTACATTGGGAAACACAGACTCAACAGTGGCAACGAGTCTGATCTTACCTAACGGCAGTTGCATCAAAGGAAGCTTCGCCTCTGAAACGGGCGTCGATCAAGGACATCCACCCTCAACATCCTGCTGGGCACTGCATAGCACGGGAGGCAATCGGGAACCCGGGTTGGTTTCTGGCCATGAAGTCAAACATCAGTGAACATCCCTTCGACGACAGCGGCGGGTAAGCCCGATCGAGCGGCACGGGGGGGAAGCCGGCCAAGTTGTCAGTAAGAGAAGGGGAGGGAAACGACGAAAAGGGCGGAGAACACGACCGCAGCCGGTGTCAGGGGCCGGACTGCAATCGGGACAGAGACGCGCAGCAGCCAGAAAAGCGTTTATGTCCACAAGGACCGTGGGAGCGGCGGGGAACAAGAGCAGCAGCGTAGGGGAAAATAAAGGACCGCTGGGAGGCGAGAACGGCAACAGCGCGGTAATCGCCATTTTGAGTCAGCGGGGGAAGAAGACAAGCGCGGGAAAAGCCGCCAAGCGCGGGAAGCCACCATTTTGAAAAAAATAAATAAATAAGTAAATAAAATAATAATCATATCCTATGGAAAGGAAACTCAACAAGGATGCCAAAAACAGGTAACATCACTGCTTTTGATAGCGATGTGGAAGATTGGGCCACTTATGTGGAACGCGTCGAAGTTTACTGTACAACGAATGAGGTACCGGAGGATAAGAAAGCACTAACCCTATTAAACTCGATGGGTGCGAAGACGTATGGGTTATTAAGGAACCTTGTAACACCAGATAAACCGATAGGAAAGAGTTTCGCGGATATTGTTACTATCCTGCAAGAGCATAAGCCCCACGCCGCTGCTGATAGCGGAACGATTTAAATTCTACAAAAGAATTCAACTTAAAGGGGAAAGCAACGCTGAATTCTTAATCGACCTGCGCAAGTTAACAAAGTACTGTCAGTTCGGTACAGGACTAGCAGACGCACTGAGAGATAAGTTTGTGTGTGGACTCCGAAGGGAAGGAACCCAGAAGCGACTGCTAGAGGAAAAGGATCTTACGCTGGACAAAGCTTTCAGCATTGCAGCATCGCATGAGGCAGCCGCACGAGGTGCTGCAGAGATTCAACAAAGGCCATTGGAATTCAGCACCAGTGAAATGACATTGAGCGCAGTAAAGTGCTATCGTTGCGGAAGGACAACGCATGACCAGAACCAGTGCTGGTTCAAAAATAAAGAATGCAGGCAATGTGGCAAACTTGGTCACATAGCGAGAGTATGCCGGTCAGGAAAGAAGACCAGCAGCAAAAAGTCGCCGCAGGAGAAATACAAAAAAGTACACAAGGTGACAGAGAACAGTTCGGATGAACAGAAGACAGATTCAGACTCCAGCAGTAAGGAACTGGGTTGTCTAAAAATACATAATGTGGGTAACACAGCAGACCACCAAACTATCTGGGTCATGCTTCGGATAGCAGGAGTCCAAGTGAAGATGGAATTGGACACTGGATCGGCATTGACGGTCATGAATAAGCAAGATTACAAAAGGTTATTCTTGCACATTCCCCTGAGGGATATGAAGATTGTATTGAAAACATACACGGGCAAATAGTATACCCCATCGGAAAGATAAAAGTAAATGTGGTCTACAATGGTAAAGGAAGTCAGGAAATGGACTTGTATGTGTTACCTGATGGAGGTCCACCACTACTGGGACGGGAATGGATCCGGAGAATAAATGTGGACTGGCATTCCATACAAGCACTAACTGTAGATTCCTGTAAAGAGGACGACGTCAAACCTAAACGACTGTCCAAAATATTGGACGATGCTAAGGAGGTGTTCCAACAGGGATTGGGAACACTGAAAGGAATTACAGCAAATATCAAGGTTGAAGAACATGCAAACCCAAAATTTTTCAAAGCCAGACGATACCTTATGCGATACGACCTGCTGTGGAAGCAGAGCTGGAAGGGCTAGAACGTTCAGGAGTACTGTCAAAGGTGGACTGGAGCGAATGGGCCACACCCATTGTTCCTGTCATGAAGCGTTCGTTGAGCAACAAGCGGGGGGAACCTGGGAAGGTTCGCATCTGTGGCGATTTCAAGATCACTGTTAATCCGGTTCTTCACACGGTACAATATCTGATTCCGCGGATTGAAGATATCTTCGCTTCGCTGTCTGGCGGGAAACACTTCACCAAGATAGACCTGGCGCAGGCATACCTACAGATGGAAGTTGATGAAGCGTCACGCCAGTATCTCACGATCAACACACATAAAGGCTTATATCGGTATAATAGACTGGTTTTTGGAGTGGCATCGGCTCCAGCGATTTGGCAAAGGGCCATGGAGCAGGTATTGCAGGGAATTCCAGGCACACAATGCTACCTGGACGACATTCTGATTACAGGAGATGATGATAAGGATCACCTCGCGAATTTGGAGCAGGTGCTCACCAGATTGAAAGAATATGGGCTCAGAGTTAATCGCCAGAAATGTGAGTTCTTTCAAAAGCGAATCTCGTACTGCGGCCACGTCATTGACCAGGAGGGGCTCCATAAGTCACCTGACAAGATCGAAGCTGTTGTGAAAGCTCCCGCTCCGGAAAATGTATCCCAGTTGAGGTCGTTCCTTGGATTGGTTAACTATTACCACAAGTTTCTTCCAAATTTATCCACGGTGTTACACCCGCTGAACACTCTTTTGCAAATGGGAATACCATGGAAGTGGAGCGATGATTGTAAGCGGGCTTTTCAAAAAAGCAAGGCACTGATCACCTCTAAGGAAGTGTTGGCTCACTTTAACCCAACGCTGCCTATTCGCTTAGCTTGTGATGCTTCTCCATATGGTATCGGAACAGTGCTCTCACATATAAGTTTCCAAATGGTTTGGAAAGGCCAGTCGCGTTCGCATCCAGATCATTGACCTCCGCAGAGCGCAACTATGCTCAGATAGATAGGGAGGCTCTCAGCCTCGTGTGGGGAGTTAAGAAATTTAACCATCACCTGCAAGGGCAAAAGTTTACGCTGCTGACAGATCACCAGCCGTTGGTTTCCATTTTTAACCCTAAGAAGGGCGTTCCTGTTATGACGGCACAGAGGCTTCAGAGATGGTCCCTTTTCCTAGGGGCACATCAATATGATATCGAATTCAAAGGTACAAAGCAACATGGTAATGCTGATGGGCTGTCGTGCCTGCCACTACCTACAGCGGAAGAGGCACCGGCAGTTGACCCTGTCGAGATATTTCACTCGACCATCATAGAATGCTTACCAGTCACCAATGCGGGTATTGAGAGAGAGACCCGAAACGACCCGACACTGTCTCGGGTCTACGATTTGACAGTGCAGGGATGGCCAGCACATGGCGACCCACTGTTACCAGCATTCTCAGCCAGACGAGAACAGCTGTCCGTCTGTCAAGGAACATTGATGTATGGAACAAGGGTGATTATTCCTCCTAAATTAAGGGAGAGAGTTCTGAAGGAATTGCATGAAGGTCATCTGGGGGGAGTCAAGATGAAAAGCCTTGCTAGGGCTTATGTGTGGTGGCCAGGTATCGACAAACAAATAGAGGATCTGACTAAAAGCTGCTCAGGGTGCCAAAAAGTTCAAAACGCACCTCCAATTGCACCGCTGCATCCGTGGGAATGGCCTTCAACCCCATGGCAACGTGTGCATATCGACTTTGCAGGTCCATTCATGGATTCCATGTTTTTGGTAGCAGTAGACGCACATTCTAAATGGCCAGAAGTGATTAAGATGTCGACCACTACCTCTGAAAAGACGATCGCAGTTCTAAGAACCATATTTGCAAGGAATGGGTTGTCGGAACAAATATGTTCAGACAACGGACCACAGTTCGTGTCAGAAGAATTCCAGAAATTCATGAAAAAGAATGGGGTGAAACACTATACATCTGCCCCATATCATCCGGCTACCAATGGGTTGGCCGAGAGATTTGTACAAACGTTCAAAAAGGCGATAAAGGCCATGAGCGAAGTCCATATTCCACTACAACACAAGGTGGACAATTTCCTGATGGCATATCGAAACGCCACGCATGCAGTGACAAATCAAAGCCCTGCCATAATGTTCTATAACAGGAGGTTGCGGTCCCGGTTGGATTTGTTAAAACCCAATGTGCGTAGGGAAGTCGAAAACAAGCAATTCCAGCACGTAAATAACAAGGCCACTCAGAGTTTCGAAATAGGACAACCAGTGTTGGCCAGGGACTATAGGAATGATAAATGGCAATCCAGAACAATTCGTGCCCGACAAGGACCCTTGATGTACACGGTAGACGTTGGAGAGAACGTAATACGACGTCATGCTGACCAACTTGTGGAATCGAGAACAAGGGTCGACCCCATGTCTACAGCAGAGACACCAGTTGAAGAAGTTATTGAGCCTGTAGCATCTACCTCAGACTCGAACGTACATGATGATGTTCAATCCATAGGAGATCAAATGGATGAGTCACTCCAGCAACGAGAACCAGAGACCCTTGAAAGGCGTTATCCGGCCCGGATCAGGAGGCCTCCTCAGAGACTGAATCTTTGAACAGTTTTGTGTGAAAGTTGTACATATGTTATCCATGTAATGTTTAAATTGGGGTGTACACTGTTAAGCTAAAAGGGGAGGAATTGTAGTGTATGTAACCTGTACCACCTTAAAAGGATACCTTAAGGGATGGACTACTTTTTGATGGCTCCTGTACATTGTAGCACCGGTGGTGACCACACCGGTATATATATAACCCTGTGGAGCAAAGTGTATTCCAGTTCAGCCCTGACCCTCAATTACTAAAGACCTGTTTAATTATTTCTGTAGTCTGTGTCCAGTTATTCAGCATAACTACATTGGGAAACACAGACTCAACAGCCACGGCCTCAGTGATGGCCCCTTCAATGATCTCCAGCACCATCTCCTCCTGCAGAGTGAGGTTTTGAAGACATGCTTCCCTTCTGCCTGTCTGCTGAGATTATAGCGGTTGTGAGCTACCTTGGCCCGCAAGAGAAAGGAAGTGTGTCAGTGAGTGTGGTGCAATGTGTTTCGGTGATGTGCCAGTCACAGTTGAATAACTGGCAGTGTGTGCAAGGTGTGAGATGTGGGTGTGAGGCTTGCAGCAGTGGTAAGTGTGTGAGGGTGAGGTGAAGCTATGATTGTGAGGTATGAGTTGTGATTGCTAGAGATTGTTGGTAGGTGAGTGATGGGGGCATGGTGCATTGAGCAGTGTGTGAGGTTAGTGGTGCAGGTGGTGGGATATGGGATTTGAAGATGCATTCACTCACCTTGACCACTCGTATGAGATCATTAAACTTCTTGTGGCACTGGATCCAGGTCCTGGGGGCAACACACTTGGCACTGGCGGCTTCTGATATCTCCTCCCACTGTCTTCTGGCATTCTGTCTGGAAAGCCACCTGTCCCTCTGTGGGTAGAGGACCCGTCTTCTTCTATGCACCCCCAGGACCAATGCCTCAAGTGCTGCATCAGAGAATCTCCTTGCCCTTTCTCTTCCCTGTTGGAGCAATGGCTGCATGCTGAGTGACAATGAGGCGCTTCTGCAACAAAGCACCTCCCCTTTAAGAAGTGCAGAGAGCTTAGGCAACATTTTATTGGCCGGTAAACTGTACCCGATATTGACTTCCCATCTTGAGTGCTGCGCCAACCAGCAGCCTGCACCACTTTGAAGCACTGCGGGCAGATTGGCTTCGCGCTCCCCACGCCCGTTTTTGGGCCTAATCGAATTTCACCCCCAAGATGTTTCTCTTCTTTTCTAACTCTTAATCAGACAGAACATCTATGAAAAGGAATTCCCTTTCTTCGTGAAATTGATCAAGCAGCAAACTTTGTGCAAGCTTTCTCTTTTCCATCTCATGATGTACATCAAATTTGCATCACTAAAGATGCCTGCCAACAATCCGCACAAGTAGACAGGTAGCTGTCATGGGCATCAGGATCAGTGGACTCAAATCTTCCCTTAGAAATCTTCCCTGAAATTCCACAGACCGTCCAGTGCACTCCTGCCATTGCTCCAGTGTGGCAGAAGGCCTGCTAACTGGGTTAGGAAATGGTTTATCTGGGTCCTAGCTTAAGATTGGAATTCCCATGAGGCCTTGTTGGGGGGTGGAAGCTTCTGCTTGCTGCAGAGAAGGAGAGAGGGCCATGGCCAAGGGCAGGGACTCCCAGGCCAGGATGTTCCTCATTCCTGGTCTCAAGTGGCCTGGTGGCACGGTGGCAGCTGGTGTGCCAGGAAAAAAAGAGGAATGGCAGATCTGGAATCTACCTTGGGGTTCGAAGCCTGGGATGCAGCCTCGTCCTCTCAAGATGTTTGCCACTGGATGCATTAATTTGGCCCCACTGTAACTTTCTTTTTGTGAGAGGGGGTGCCCATAGCATCCTTAGCTGGAGTGGGCCAATTTTGGCTGGGATTCCCAGCCTCATGGGACAGGCAGGTTCCCAAGATGAACCTTTAGTGCTGCTGTCATCTGCCAGTGCCATGCAAATCAGGGAACTTCCTCCTGACCCCGGCTACTCCGGCAGGCTCAACAGCAGTGATTTGCCATTGGCGTGATCCCATTGTTAATCATGCCAACATCACTGGCCTATGCATTTCTGGGGCTTTGTTCTGGAGAAATGATGGTGAAGGGTCAGCTGTATCCTCAACTGGGACTGATCCTCAAGGGAGGAATTCTTTCTGAAGCACCTTCAAACTGAAACTTGGTCACTCCTCAATGGAGAACCAGGAACAGAGCAAGTCTTGGGCAGAATTGAAAGAGTTACTGAAAGGAAAAGAGAACTGTTTTGGCATGAAAGAAGAAGATAGGATCTTGGCAAAAAGGAGCTGCAGAAGTTTCATTGACAGCAGAAGAGTGGAAATGGAAAGTAAGCAGCTTCTGTTGTATCTTGGTGCCATCGAGTATGGTCCCCCAGCGGCTGCATGCTGAAGTAAATGAGGTAATATTGCTGCCCCTAGAGAATCTGAATCCAGAAGAGGGCATTTATTCAAGCACCTCTACAGACAACATGTCCAGCATATGACAGGCAAAAACAAAGTAGCAAAAGGAAACTTTGGAAACAGTTGTCCATAGTTAAGTAGGAAGCAGTTACATTGATGGATACATAATACTAACAAAGTATGATTGACTGCAATCTAAAAGTTTCTGTTTTGAAGGAAAAACATTTTGGGTGAAAGCCTCCTGACTCCCAAAGCCTTTCCATCATCTACAAGGCACAAGTCAGGAGTGTGATGGAATACTCTCCACTTGCCTGGATGAGTGCAGCTCCAACAATACTCAAGAAGCTCGACACCATCCAAAACAAAGCTACTGCTTGATTGGCACTTCCTCCACCACCTTTGTACCGTGGCTGCAGTGTGTACAATCTACAAGATGCACTGCAGCAACTCGCCAAGGCTTCTTCGGCAGTACCTCCCAAACCCGCGACCTCTTCCACCTAGAAGGACAAGGGCAGCAGGCGCATGGGAACACCACCACCTCCAAGTTCTCCTCTAAGTCACATACCATCCTGACTTGGAAATATATCGCCGATCCTTCATCTTTGCTGGGTGAAAATCCTGGAACTCCCTCCCTAGCAGCACTGTGGGAGAACCTTTACCACACGGACTGCAGCGGTTCAAGAAGGCGGCTCACCACCACCTTCTCAAGGGCAATTAAGGATGGGCAATAAATGCTGGCCTTGCTAGTGACGCTCACATCCTGTGAATGAATTAAAAAAAACTTGTGTAATTTGTTTGAACTCTTTCTCAGGCTGTGGCTCTCTTTCATTTTCCTTTCCATTTCTGAAGCTTTCCCCCATTTTTAGCCCAGTACTGATAACAGTTTCAGGTATTGTAAGAAAGCACCATGGCTGTCGGTAGCTTGTAAAGAACTGTTTATGACAGAAATGTAGTTACTTGATTTACATTGCTTTTTTAACTATATACAAAGTGGAGCCTCATTACGTGTATTGATAAGATGGCATCCAGCAAGATTGATCTGAATGGTCGACACCAAAGCATGCTATGTAGTCTGTAACTGTTTTAGTGACCTGCATTTCTTATCTCTCAAGAAATTGGTTTTCATCTGTCAGCTGCATTCAGCACTGTATCCAAACCTGGGGACAAAAATATAATGACCTGTTGTGAACTATAGATCCTGGGTTGGCAAAAGTCTACTGCCCTTACATGTGGCAATCAACCTGAAGTCTTCCATATTGATGACTAGAGAAAGAGATAATACAATTTCCATATTACCATTTCACAAAATATTATTTCAATGGATTCAGTCATAGGATCCAGTCAAAAGACATTTCAACTCAGAGAAAATCTCTCCTTTCTTAGTGACCCCAGAAACCTAACAAAATTACATAACGCAGTAAACCATTATTAAACTTAGGTGTTGAAAGGGACCATACAATGATGTATGAAGATTTCAGATGCAGTATTATTCGATTCTTGGCTGATTTAGGAATAAGTCTTAGTGGCACAGAGCACAATTTAAGCAGTTTGTGGGTTTGCAAATCCGATTCAAACAGTTCATTATGGCCAGGGAAATAAATAAATTCTATTGTGTATTCCGTATCTATCTGAATGTTTTGAGAGCATCTGTCACACTTCAAATGCCACATTTCAAAGTATGAAAGGGAGGCAGTAACTTGAAGCGATGTTTTCTTAGGGCAAATAAACCCTGTGGTCTTAAAGGGACAGACCAGCTTAACGCTTCACCTTAGCAACAGAACTAACTGGTGGGCCATATTTTGCGACCCCACGAGGTGTGTACGCGCCTGTAGGAGCCATGCAAGATCCGGGTTTAAGCATGCGAAGCACAAGCACTAAATCCCAGCATTTGCGATCTGTCAAGAATCCACTTGACAGATCCTCCGCATCCCCAGGAGATGGGCCTCTGCGGGTGGAGAGTTGCGCTATTTGCACAACTTCTGCCCACTGAATGCCTGTCAAATTCTTACGCCTGGTAAAAGCAGGCGTAAGGCCTGCTTTTACCAGTATAAGAGTATTAAAAAATAAGAAAATAAAATGTTATCACTCATTTATAAATTAAAAATACTCTTCAATAAAGGTAAGTTTATTTTTAGCCCCGTAAATATAATTTCTTTTTCCAAAAAATTAAATTTTTGTTTAAAATATTTAATTAAATGGCATTTTAATTAATTTTAAACATGTAATTAAAAATATATATATTTCGTGTGTTGGTGCATTTTTTAAGTGATCCCCATTCATACTTATTAGAGTTCTGTATGTACGTAACTCCAATCAGTATGAATGGGGACTCCCTTCTTTTATTAGTTGGGCTGGCTCAGGTGATCCCAGGGGCGCCTACGAACCGCCTGCGCCCCGGGGATACGTGGGCCTCTGCCCGCGCGCACCCGAAGAGGCCCAGGATCGCAAGCCTCCGTATCTCCCGGGCCACCAGGTACATTCGTAGATTTTTTGCAGGTCGGAGGCATCTGATCGCAAATGTTGGCTCATAATGTCAGCCATGCCTCACTGGGTAGCAATCCTGCCTCTGAGTCAGAAGGTTGTGTGTTTAAGTCCCACTCCAGAGACTTGAGCATGAAAATCTAGTTTGACACTCCAGTGCACTGCTGAGGGAGTGCTGAACTGTTGGAGGTGCTGTCTTTCAGATGAGACTGTCTGCTCTCTCAGGTGGGCGTGAAAGATTTAATAGCACTATTTCGAAGAGGAGCAGGGGAGTTAACCCCAGTGTCCTGGCCGATATTTACTCCTCATCTGACTTAACATGAGCAATGCCATGGGAGGTCTGCTAATTTGTCCTGGCCAATATTTAGCGCTGGGGGGAATTTTATCCCCCAAAAAATGAGCAGGTTGGGGTCGGGTGGGAGATTAAAGTGTTAAAAATCTGTATCCCGACCACAACCCACCCACTTCTGGTTTTAATGGAGTCGGGACAGGGGTCGGGCGGGTAGCCAGCCCACTTGTGCCTCATTTGGAAGCACCATTTTATATTTAACTCTGGCTGGCCGGGTTTCCCAAGCTTCAGGGTAGCCGACAGCTAAAGGAAAGTGACGACTGCTGGATCCAGGAGGCAAGTGCCTTTCCACTTATCTGCTGGATTCAGTGCTCCTGCCTTGCCAACACCCCGGGATCAGACACCCTTCAACCCTTCGATCTCCCACCGACCTCCCTCCTGAGGCCTCCAACCTCCCTGCACGACGCATCCAATCTCCCCCACAAGGCCGCTGATCTCCGATCCCCCCTCCGGCCTTCTGATCCTCGGCCCCCAGCCCCCCTCCGGCCCCCAATCCTCGGCCACCGACCCCTCCTTCAACCTTCCCAACCTTGGCCCCTGACCCCTACTCTAGCCTCCGATCCTCAGCCCCTGACCCCTCATCTGGCCTCCGATCCTCAGCCCCTGACCCCTCATCTGGCCACTGATCCTCGGCCCCTGACCCCTCCCCTTCTCTGGCCTCCGATCCATGGCCCCTGACCCCTCATCCGGCCTTCTGATCCTTGGCTCCCGCTCCTCGACTCCTCCTCCGGCCACTGATACTCGGCCCTCGACCCTAGCTCTGACCTCCGATCCTCGGCCACAACTCTCCCCCCGGCTTCCGAGCCTCGGCCACCCATTTCCCCCTCCAGCCTTCCGACCCACAGCCCCCTCCGATCCCCAGCCTTCCTACCATCTCCCCGATCTCCAGCCCCGGCCTTCCTACCATCTCCCCGAACTCCGGCCCCATCTGATCCCCGGCTTTCCTACTTTCTTCCCTCCCGATCTCCAGCCCCCTCTGAGCCCTGGCCTTCCTACTTCCCCCTGCTGATCTCTGATCCCTCCCTGCCTCCTCTCTGCTACCTGCGGGCGGGAAACAAAGAAACAAAAAGTTAATCAGGCCCTGCCATTAAATTCGGTAGGGCCCGAGGGAAACCTATTCTCCCGACCACATTCCACCATCTCCTCCCCCACCCCCGTTCCCTACCCACCTCTGTAGTGTATGTACCCGTCTACCTTTAAGAGAACTATTGTATGTAACCGTTCACCTTTAAGAGAACTATTTTAGGTGTGGCACTACTTTGTTTGGCTTCTGTATACGGTAATACCGACGGTGACCACACCAGTATATAAGTGTTGTGCCAGGAGTTATTGGGCAGATTCGCCCTGACCTTCGAATAGTAAAGTCCTGTTTTAAGTTACTCTTGGAGTCTGTGTATTAATTAACTAAACAACCCACAGACTTTACAGTGGCGACGAGTCCGATCGTACCCTGCGGCAACAATAATTCCGAAGCAGTTAACGAGCGTCGAGAAGAGGCAACCGCCCTCGTCATTCTGCTGGGAGAAAACTCGAGTCTGCAGAGCTGGAAAGGAGGAAGAATTCAGAGACAAAGACTTCCATCAGCAACAGGCACTGACTGTCCCTTCTGCCACGGTGAGGAGTGAGCCGATCAGCACGAGAAGCAAGGCGGCCACGGTGACTGTGAGTAAGGGAAAAGTAAAAAGAATAACCGGAGGATAAGGGCGGTGCACTCGACCACGGTCGAGGGGGAAAGGAGCAGGACAGAAGTCGGGCCCAGAGGCGCTGAGACTGGGGCAGCGTGGAGCAAGGAAGCCGCGGTACAGACAGGCTGGGGACGCAACGGCGTCGTGAGACAGCTAGACCGCGACCGGCGAAAAAGGCCGGGCAGTGACCGAAGCCACGAAGCGCTGCGACCGGGAGCGTAGGCGCGGGAAGATATAAAAACTCAGCCGCAGCCGGGGAGGGAAGCATCGGACTGCGAGACGGCTGGCAGAGGCAGAGCCGACCAAGGGAGACTGCGCGAGAGCCAGTCCAGCGGCTGAAACTGTTCTCCGTCAACGGGGTGTACCCAGCGCCGGTAGAGCCGAGCGAGCGGGAGAGGCAGAGCCGACCAAGGGAGACTGCGCGAGAGCCAGTCCAGCGGCTGAAACTGTTCTCCGTCAACGGGGTGTACCCAGCGCCGGTAGAGCCGAGAGAGCGGGAGAGAGACCGAGCCCGAGCAAGGGGAACTGAGCGAGAGCCAGCCCAGCGGCTGAACCTATTTGCCGTCAACGGGGTGTACCCAGCGCCGGTTGCCTTGCCGAGAAAAGGGAAAGCACTGAAGCCGACGCGCAGGCTGTGAATCTGAAAGCCAGCGGCCGTCGCCTGTGGGGGAAAGTGTACCCCTCCCGCTAGGGAAGAAACGCGGGAAGCCGCCATTAGGCGGGGAAGAAGACAGAAGCGGGAAACCGCCATTTTCGCGGGAAAACCGCCATCTTAGAAAAAAAAAAATAAGTTAAAGAAATAATTCGGGGTGTTATCAGAAAGAGAGGAAGATGCCTAAGCGTGGTAACAGCAACGATTTTAATGCCGAGGTAGAAGACTGGGCCACGTACGTGGAACGCATCGAGATCTATTGTGAGGCCAATAAAATAGAAGAAGATGACAAAGCTATAATCTTGCTAAACTCGATGGGCGCGAAGACATACGGGCTCTTGAAGCATCTACTATCACCAGCTAAACCGACGGATCAGACTTTCGATGATATTGTGGCTGTTCTGAAGGATCACTTGAACCCCACACCGTTGATGTTGGCGGAACGATTCAAATTCTATGCGAGAACGCAACGGAAAGACGAAAGCAACGCAGAATACTTGGTCGAACTGCGTAGACTAGCGAAATACTGCCAGTTTGGAGGGAATCAGACAGAGGCATTGCGAGACAAGTTCGTGTGCGGGTTGGCAAAGGAAGGAACGCAAAAGCGACTACTCGAAGAGAACAACCTTACACTTGACAGGGCTGTCCTTATTGCAGCATTGCACGAAGCCGCAGCGAAGGGAACTGCGGAAATGCAGCTAAAGACAGCAGCACTAAGTGTGGATCAAATTACCTCGACAACAACAAAATGCTATCGTTGTGGGAAGACAACACACGACCAGAACCAATGCTGGTTTAAGAACCAGGAATGTAGGAAATGTGGCAAACTGGGTCACATAGCTAAGGTATGCCGGTCAGAGAAGAAGACCAACAACCAAAGGACCAACAACCAAAGGAAGCCATCACAGGAAAAGTACAACAAGGTACACAAGGTGGCTGAGAAGAGTTCAGACAAACAGAATTCAGACTCAGACCCAAACGGCCAGGAGCTGGGTAGTCTGAGAATTCACAATGTGAGTAAGGAAGCTGACCTACAAACTATCTGGGTCATGCTAAAAATAGCTGGAATCCAAGTGAAAATGGAGTTGGACACTGGATCAGCTCTATCAGTCATAAATCGAAGGGATTACCACCGGCTATTCTCACATATACCCTTAAGAGATACCAAGTTCGTATTGCAGACATACACGGGGCATAAAGTATACCCCATGGGAAAGATAAGAGTCAAAGTGAGAGATAGGGGTAAAGAACACCCAAGAATGAACTTATACGTACTACATGAGGGAGGACCACCACTCCTAGGATGGGAGTGGATCAAGAAAATAGACATGGAATGGCACTATCTAAAAGCCATAACGAGTGAGGACTCGGTGCAGACAATCAGCTCAGATTCTGAAACGGATGACGATAAGACCAACCCAAATATGAAAGACAAGGCTGAAATGGACTTGCCGACGAAGGTTGGAAAAACGAAGGCATGCATAAAGGCTTATGCTCCAGAGAAGAACAAAGTTTCAGAACAGAACTCCACCGAACAACGACAACCTAGTTCGACAGAAAATTCTGAGCCTGTTCAAGTTACGGACATATCCATGAAGGAAGAACACCGAGCTCGGACTCAAACTTATTTCAAATTACGACAACAATTAGAACAATTGAGTTACCGTCTCGTACAAGAGATGAAAACAATGAAAAAGTTCTATGACACCGAATGGGAGAATCTGGAAAGACAACAGAAGCAGCTAGCTCAAGCAGAGAGCGACCATAGAGCCATCGTGACCAATTACCGATCGCATCTCCCTTATGCTGTTCAGGAGTTAGAATATTTGCAGGAAGAAGCAAATGAAGAGGAATCTTCAGGAAGCCAGGATTTTATTCCAGTTCTTCTCTACGACTCCTTACAAGCAGAGTGTGAGAAGTTGAAAGAACAGTATGAACAGGCCCAGGCTACAATTCTGGAAGGGGTTAACTCGGCAACCTCCGAAAAGCTAGTTTCAGTGGAAGCATATGAGCAACTGAAGGTTGAACATGAGCAAGAAGTCCAAAGGCTGCAGGAAATTCTTGATGAGCTCAAGGCCAAGACAGACTCATCGGTAGAAGTTCCATCCATAGATGAGAAATTAGAGGTGAAAGACATGGCAGAACATGAAAGACAAGATGTACAAGAACTCATAAAAATATTAAAGGAAACCCAAGACAAATATGGGGCGGCAATGACCGAGATTCAACAACTTGAAGAACAGATTCAACTGGGAATCCGTTCAGTGGAAGAAAAGGGAACTGTAAGAAACACAGAGACTGTAAGAATGGCCTCTGAACATGAGCTAGAGAGCATCAAGGCGCAACTTCTCCGAGCGCTGGAAGCCAAAGTACAAGAGGAAAAGAAGGTGAAAGCATTGGAGGAAAAGGTGGATGAAATGGAGAAGACTCTGACCCACAGTGTTCCCGTGGAAGAGTTAACGGTCAGCCAACTCCTTCATATGCTGAAGGACAAGACTCTACAATGGGAACAATCTGAACACGAGCTTCAATCTTCAAAGGGAAGGAGTTCGGAGCTCTCAAAAGTTATGGAAATAGCTGAGGTTGCAACACAGATTTTACAGGGATGCCAAAAGTACGCTGAATCACGTCAATGTGAACAGCAGAATGTTGAAACAGCTGCTCCAGTAGAAGGATTGAATAGCCTGATCAATCAATCCCCGAGGGAAGGGGAAGTATTGAAATCACAAACGAGGTCATTAGTGAAGGATTTGCAGGAAACCCAGGAAGAGCGGGATGAATATGAACGCATGAAGAAGTCTCTTCAGGAAAGATGTCTAGGGAGGGAACAACAGTCGGCTAACGTCCAGTTGGGTACGGAAGAAGTAGCAGGCCCTCTCGCTAGACTAGCTCAGGACGACACCGAATATTACCATGACCTGTTGAGTGACACGGAATATTACGATGACTTGGTCTGCCCAGCTTGTGATGAAAACTCCCAAAGTGCAGAAATCAGGATGAAGCACTTAAAGTCTAAGGAACATAGGGAGATGGTGGCGCTACAGCTGGCAGCGGATAAGGGAGCCCCGAGAGTCTCCAAGAAGCAGAAAAGAAAAAGACGAAGCAGAAGACGATAACCATCTAAATCATTATCACTTCTATCAGATCATGCACATGGGCCCCACGAAGGGGGCCAAATCAGTTGGAAAGTAGGAAAAATTACCAAGGCAGTCCAGCTGTTTGTAAAAGTCAGCACTGCTGGTTCAGCAGGACGGAAGTTCAAGCTGTTAAGCCAAGGGAAAGACTATTGGATGAGTCACGCTAGAAATGTGAACCGGCTACACCACAGAGATGTTGTTCGGACCGAGTCAAGACCAGAGACTGAATCTGTGAACTGTTCCCGCAGAGACTGAATCTGTGAACTGTTTCCCGCAGAGACTATATCTGTGAATTGTTTTACATGAAGTTGATTATATGTTATGTTTAATGGGGAATAAGTATGTTGTAAGCTAAAAAGGGAGGATTGTAGTGTATGTACCCGTCTACCTTTAAGAGAACTATTGTATGTAACCGTTCACCTTTAAGAGAACTATTTTAGGTGTGGCACTACTTTGTTTGGCTTCTGTATACGGTAATACCGACGGTGACCACACCAGTATATAAGTGTTGTGCCAGGAGTTATTGGGCAGATTCGCCCTGACCTTCGAATAGTAAAGTCCTGTTTTAAGTTACTCTTGGAGTCTGTGTATTAATTAACTAAACAACCCACAGACTTTACAACCTCCAAGTTAAAATCCTGTCCCGTGTGTCTGGCTCTGACTTTGAATCAACACTTAGCAATTTCAAATTCCCCCCAACTTTAAATAATATTTACCAATCAGAATTCAACCAACACGTATTTCACACACATAACCTACATTACAACAGTGACTACACTTCAAGAAAGAACTTCATTGGCTGTAAAGCGCTTTGTGACATCCGGTGGTCATGAATGGCGCTATATAAATGCAAGACTTTCTTTATTTCTTTCTTATAAGCATGAATATAGTGCAGACTTCTGAAAACTGAAATGCAAGAATCAATAGGAATGCTTCACCTCTTTAGGAAAAATCAGGACAATCAGGGACTACTGCACTGATAAAGGGTGACTGATCAGGGTGAAAACTGGGATGGCATGAATACAGTGAATGTGTCATAAAAACAGAAAATGCTGGAAATACTCAGCAGGTGAGGCAGCGTCTGTGGAGAGTGAAACAGAGCTAACGGGCTGGATTTTACCAACCTCGGCGGGTGATGCTGGTGGCGGGTCCCGGCCTCGCTGTTGGCTCCAACCCGCTGTGTAGAATGATTTTCCCCTGATTGGGCTTGTTAAGCCTGCCCAGCGCATTTCCTGGTCCAATTGAAGGAAACGAGTCTGATGACATCATTTGATGACGCGTCATCAGCCGGTTTCCTTAAAAGGACCATGCGCAAATTTACTTTGATATTTGTGCTGTCAGTGAGGTGTTGCAAACACTGACAAGCAATGCTTATGGAGGGAGTCACAGCACCCAGGGAGGTTCTCTTCCCTTCCAATGGTCCGAAGAGACCTCCCCAGGAGATCAACGCAGCCTGGTTGCACATTGCACAGGAGGACACAAGCAGTGATGTCGTCAGGAGGACCAGGCTACAGTGGCGCAAACCTTTCAATGATCTCAATAGATCACGAAACGTTTCTGCAAAGCCACACTCAACCTCATCCTGCTGTGCCACTCATCACATCCCCATCACTCTGCCTTCCCTAACTTACTCCTGCACATCCTTACTCAGACCAAGTTACCTTACACCTCCACCCATCCCTCTCTATCTACATTATCACTTCCCCATCTCATTAGCCATCCCTGACACTCACCCTCATCCTAGTCCAATCATAGCAAGTAACAACACACAAGGGTAGGCACTTGGCTGTTTTAGCCAATGTTCATGTGAAGTTTCTGTTTATGTGCTGTCAAACATTGAAATCTTTCTTTTCAGCACTTTGTGCTCATGAACAGATTTGTGTGTACCTTTGGAAGTGGCTTCGTGAGTTGCAGTGAATGGTGAGACATAACGGTACCCCCGCAATGGCAATGAGCATGGAAGGAATGGCTTGGGCATTGTAGGGATGCTTTATGGTTTGGGGCAGTGCCAACCTGGTGCATCATGTGGCAGCCAGGGTGTACAGCATCAAGTGAATTAAATCTGGTCATGGTGAGGCCATCCCTAGTCTCCTGGGCAGCAATGTGGTCAGGTGCTTATGCCCTGTGTCCTGTGCAGCAACAGTTGATTGCGGAGAAAGTTGGTGTTTTTGTTGGTGCTGCTGGTGTGCCTGGTGATGCTGGTGTTCGGGCTGATCATGGTGGGATTCTGAGGACCAAGGTGAGAGAGTATAAAGGGCACTGATGCTGATGGAATAGATGTCAGGTGAAGTAGAGATGACAGAGAGATCTGTCAATGGTGGGAGAGGTAATGAGGTCAGACTGGATGGAGACATGTAAAGACTTGCAGCATGCTGAATCTGTTTAGAGAAGCTGGTGACCAAGGGAAGATAGCTGAATCAGCTGGGAGCTTTTGGCATTTGAAGCTGTCAACTCATCAGCTGAAACAATGGCAAATGACCTTCTGCCTCAGCTTCACTGACAAAGTCTGGGCACAGTGCGAAACCAGTGGACGGCCTGTCAAGTCCAAAAAGCTGGGAAAAAAGCATTGTTAATTGACTGTAAACAAGTCACTAATGATTTCAATTGCCTCCTCCGCTGCTGCGTGTTGGGTCTGCTTAACACTGGCAGACCTAACATTTGGTAAAGGCGCGTGGCAGCAGTTTGACAGCAGGGTTCCTGCCCCGCTGTAAAAAAAAACATTTTCCCACCTGACCCACCACCGATCACGCCCGGTGACTCCCCGCAAAATTCCCCCCAACATTTCAGGTCAATGACCTTTTGTCAATTTGCTTGTGATCAATACCAGACTTCATGAGCACAGTGTGTATGACATGCGTTAGACAGCAAACATCCAGAATTGCATAGAAGAATGTCTTCCATGCCGTTACTCAGAGTCAAACCAGGGCTCTTAGGCACAAGGTGGATATTAAGCAGTAGCCAGGGAACAGCTGGTTTCCAATCTGTTGGTATTCTTGCCTAGGTGTACAAAAGCTTACTAACAGATAAAAGAAAAAAAAGACCTGCATTTCTACAGCGCCTTTCATGACCTCAGGCCGTCCCAAAGTGCTTTACAGCCAATTAAGTACTTTTGAAGTGTGGTCACTGTTATAATGTAGGAAATGCGGCAGTCAATTTGCGCACAGCAAGTTCCCACAAACAGCAATGTGATAATGACCAGATAATCTGTTTTAGTGATGTTGGTTAAGGGCTAAATATTGGCCAGGACACCGGGGAACACTGCCCTGCTCTTCTTCAAAATAGTCCCATGGGACCTTTTACATCCACCTGAAAAGGCATCTCATCTGAATGGCGGCACCGCCAACAGTTCAGCACTCCCTCAGTACTGCACTGGAGTATCAGCCTGGATTACATGCCCAAGTCTCTGGAGGGAGGCTTGAACCCATAATCTTCTGACTCAGAGGTAGGAGTGCTACCCACTGAGCCACAGCTAACATTGCTCAAAACATCACAAACATATCTCTAAAAATGCCTACAGGATAAAATTCAAAGTCCATTAAGATGGTTAATGTGATTTGAAAACAGAGGTTGGGTTGTAGAGGTCTTTGCCACGTTGAAAACATCTGGGGAGGGAGGGTAGGAACATTTCCTCGAGTCATTATGTATCAGTGAAGACATAGTGGGGAGATTTCCGATGTTTGCTATTTTACCAAAATCACATCAGGTGTTCTGAAAGAATCTTCTCACTGTGTTTACAATCTTAATGCAATGAAACTGGAGGAAACCTTCCCCCATTACAGTGCTGTCCTTAAAATGCAGCAAATCCCCAGCAGCGACAAATAAAAGGTTAGCTGAGCTTCTTCATTACACAAAAAAAGTAGCCGCATCAAGACTACTACAAACTGAAATATATTCTGGAATAAAGCGATACATTCTAATGACTGACCTGATTGGTATTCAGCTCCTTCACTGGGTCCAGTAATGCAGAAATACATTAAGAATTCCGATACATTAAGCTCATCCTTCTGATAGGTTTCTGAAATGATTGGAAGCTGTGGCGGAAATTAAACATCTCGACAAGTTCAGTAAAGCTCACTTACCTCAGCAATCTTTCTCTCGTTCAGAGCACAGGATGTAAAGTCTTGTGCCCAATGCCGGAGGGACTAGGACCTGTGCCAATAACCTTCAAATTCTGATGCCTCTGTTAGTGATGGTAAATTAATATGTGTCAGCTGCCCTGTTGGCTCAGTTGGTAGGTGCACTACCGAGTGTGGGATTGAGTTCCGACAGACCATGAAAGTTCTATGCTCGATCCCTGGTCTAGCTAATCTCAATGTGGGTGGCCAAAGGTCACAAGAATTGGCCTCAGGGTCATAAAGTATAGATTGGGGGAGGAAAGTACAAATTGGGCAGCGTTCCCAATTCTGATCATCTGCGGAAAATGCACACCCCTGAATATTGGGTGAGGATAAGATCGGAGTCAGCTGTGATTCTTCAATAACCAAATAGCTGTTAATGCTCATTGTTCAGGCTTACAAAGAATGTCTGCTTGGACAAGGTATTGAAGGGTGATCAATGTTCATGGAACAGAGCCATAGATAAAATCAGTGCCTTCAAGAGAGGAGGAGAGAAAATTCAAGGGAGAAAAAGAAACAAAATACAACAGAGAGGGAAAAAAATTGAGTTGGTTTGCTCCTCTCATTAGCGTCCACGGAGGGCGCTAATGGGGGACAAATCCCCTAGTGCCCAGGCGCGGCGCTGCTAACGCCTCCCGCGAAATTCAGCAGGAAGTTAGCGGCGGCAGTAGCCGATAGCGCGGAGCTGCGCTGCCAGCAATGAATTCATCGTCGAGTGAAGCGACCCCTTAGCGCCCCGCTGTGGCCCCACGAGGTGGTAATTGAAGGGGAAGCCCGGCTGTGCCCTGCACCGCCATTTTATTGTTTTGTCCGACCTCCAGGTCGGCCCCTCGTGGCGGCCCTTGGTGTGGGCTGTGGCCACCATCGCGCAGCCCTGGGCAGTAAGCCCAATTTAGCAGCCAGGGCGGTACTCCCATGCCGGGCGCTAAATGGCTGGCGCTAATTCGGTTACTGCCCCCAAAAGGGATGTAACCGAATTTCTCCCCCCGAGGGTCATATCACAGAAGATAAGCAAGGAGCCGTAGAAATTTACAGCACAGAAAGTGAACATTCAGCCCATCATGCCAGTGCCAGCTCTTTGCTAGAGCAATCCAATCTAATCCCACTGCTCTGCTGTCTCCCTATGGTATTGTATCTTCCTCTGTTTCAAATATTTATCCAATTTTCCCTCAAAAGTTGCAATGATCTTTGTTTCAACTCCTTGCTGTAACAAAATCTGCTGTGCTCCATCAACCTTCTACATAGAGAAATTTTCCTAACATCTCTCCTCACTCTCTTAAGTGACAATTTTAAATTGGTGACCCCTTTATCACTGACTTCCCAACCTGAGGAAATAGTCTATCACTATCAAAACCCATCTTTATTAAATCTCCTCTTAGTCATCTCTGCTCCAATAGAAATAGTCCTAGTATCTCACGTCTCTCTTCATAACTATAGTTTCCCATCCAAGGCATTGTTTTGGTGAATCGATGTGTGCTCTGAATGTCTTCAATGTCTTTCTGTAATGGGGCACCCAAAATTGTCCATAGTACTCTAATGATAGCCTAACCAATGTTTTGTACTGCATGTTGATCAGAGCAGTTCATGCCTTGGCTCACTTTTTCAGGTGTACAGCGTCATCGCTATCATTGGCATTCGCACAAGTTGTGCCCAAGCACGCACTTTGCACCTTCCATAGAGGAAGGTTAAAGAAACACCTGAGATTTGCAGCATAAACCTATAGGTCAGCTATGGCTCAGTCGGTAGCACACTCATTTCTGATCACAGGTTGCGGGATCAAGACTCACTCCAGAAACTTGAGCACAAAAATCTAGGCTGACACTCCAGTGCTGCATTGTTGGAGGTGTCTTCTTTTGGATGAGACGTTAAAAACCGAGGCACCATCTGCTCTCTCAGGTGGACATAAAAGATTGCATGGCACTATTTTAAAGAAGAGCAGGGAAGTTAACCCCACTGTCCTGGCCAATATTTATCCCTCAATCAAAATCACTAAAAACAGATTATCTGGTCATGACCACATTTCTGCTTGTGGGATCTTGCTGTGCACAGATTGGCTGTCGTGTTTTCTACATTACTACAGTGACTACGTTTCAAAACAGTACTTCATTGGCTGTAAAACATTTTGGGACATCTGAGATTGTGAAAGGCACTATATAAATGCAAGTTTTTCTTTCCTATCTTTTCACTGAGGAATTGGATTAAAACTAATTCTTTATCATACTGAAAATAACACTTGGTGGTAAATGTGCTTTGTGGGAGTTGGGGAGTGTCCTCACTGGCATCACTGGATTGCATTCTTTTGGATATTTTCTATAGGGAATAGACTTACTTTGAGCTCCACAGAGAAGCTTTTCATATGGAGCACTCTAATGAAGCATGTCAGAAATGAATACAATATTTTACGTTCAGAATACTCATCAAAATTGCTTGCCTCTCCTCGAAACTTCAGGTTATCAATCCAAATCAGCAATCACATAAAAGCAAAGTAACTGATGTTTTATAACTGAGAAACTATAAGTATGCAAAATAGACATACTGGACATACAGCTGCAGTCACAAGATTGTCTTCAGTACAGATATAACACCTAGGGCTAAAAATTCGGTGGCGCCCCATTTAAGCTCGCCTGGGCGCCGGAAGTCCCGCCCCGGAAGGAGCCGGGAGCGCCAGCGGAATATTCAGTTTGAGCGCCCCAAAAAGAAGCGGGGCGCTGCTCGAGGCGCCCCGCGTCCCGCTTGGGGCGCTGAAACTGAATATCGCAGCACAACGTGCCACAGCGCTACATGCTGCGGCACAGCATGCTGCGGTACTGCAGGCCTTCTTCCCCTTCTTGAAGGGGAGGGGCCTGAACCAGCGCAATCTCTGATCGCGAGTGCCGGCAAAAGAGCCCGGCACTGAGGAGACGTGCCGGGCTCTTGGGACACAGCCGGCACGGCCCGGGGGTGGGGGATCAGGAGGCCGGGGACGGCGGCGCGAGGAGGTGCTGGCAGGCGGCCAGCGAAAGAAATGGCCGCCCCGCACCTCCCCTTTAATTAGCGCCACTACCGCCACAGGTAGGTCCTCCTGAACCGGTCGCGATTTGTGACCGGCGCTACGGGGGGGGGGGACCCAATATCGCGTTCGGGGTGGTAGCGGGGCGCTGCGCTCACCGATGATGTCATCGGAGGCGGCGCAGCGCTACAGGCTAATGCCGTCATTAGCGACCCGCTAAATTTCGCGGGAGGCGTGGCCAGTGGCGCTAAAACCACTAGGTGCCCTCTTTAGGCGCTAACTGGTGGCGCAGCCCACCGAATTTCTAGGCCCTAGAGTTTTACAAATATATATATTACAGAACCTGCAGTTTGATTGTGAATGATGCAGGCACCGAGTAAGAGACAGATTTGTTCTTAATATTGGAGACTTTGCTGCTCATGGTGAGTTTTGCTGGTAATGATGAAGGGTTCTGTTGGTTATCATGAGGAACTTTGCTGATTAAGGTGGGAATTTTGCAGGTTAGGTTGCCGGTTTACTGCTTGTAGTGTTGGGTTAGCTGCAGTGAAGGATTTTGCTGGTGATACTTTTTAATTCGTTCACGGGATGGGGGCGTCACTGGCAAGGCCAGCATTTATTGCCCATCCCTAATTGCCCTTGAGAAGGTGGTGGTGACCGGCCATCTTGAACCGCTGCAGTCCGTGTGGTGAAGGTACTCCCACAGTGCTGTTAGGGAGGGAGTTCCAGGATTTTGACCCAGCGACTAGAGTCATAGAGTTATACAGCACAGAAAGAGGCCATTCGGCCCATCGTGTCTGCGCCGGCCATCAAGCCCTGTCTATTCTAATCCCATTTTCCAGCATTTGGTCCGTAGCCTTGTATGCTATGGCATTTCAAGTGCTCATCTAAATGCTTCTTGAATGTTGTGAGGGTTCCTGCCTCTACCACCCTTTCAGGCAGTGAGTTCCAGATTCCAACCACCCTCTGGGTGAAAAAGTTTATCCTCAAATCCCCTCTAAACCTCCTGCCCCTTACCTTGAAATGACGCCCCCTGGTTATTGACCCCTCTACTGAGGGGAAATGTTCCTTTCTATCTATCCTATCTATGCCCCTCATAATTTTGTACACCTCAATCAGGTCCCCCCTCAGCCGTCTCTGCTCTAAGGAAAACAACCCCAGCCTGTCCAGTCTCTCTTCATAGCTGAAGCGCTCCTGCCCTGGTGAATCGCCTCTGCACCCTCTCCAAAGCAATCACATCCCTCCCATAGTGTGGCGACCAGAACTGCAAATAGTATTCCAGCTGTGGCCTAACTAGCGTTTTGTATAGCTCCATCATAAGCTCCTTGATCTTATATTCTATGCCTCGGCTAATGAAGGCAAGTATCCCATATGCCTTCTTAACCACCTTATCTACCTGTCCTGCTGCCTTCGGGGATCGATGTACATGCACACCAAGGTCCCTTTGATCCTCTGTCCTTCCTAGGGACCTACCATTCATTGTGTATTCTCTTGCCTTGTTAGTCCTCCCAAAATGCATCACCTCACACTTTTCAGGGTTAAATTCCATTTGCCACTGTTCTGCCCATCTAACCATCCCGTCTATATCGTCCTGAGGCTTCCCTCCTCGCTATTTACCACTCTACCAATTTTTGTGTCATCTGCGAACTTACTGATCATACCTCCTGCATTCATATCTGAATCATGAATGTACACTACAAACAGCAAAGGACCCAGCACCGATCCCTGCGGTACACCACTGGACAGAGGCTTCCAGTCACAAAAACAATCTTCGACCATCACCCTCTGCCTCCTGCCACTAAGCCAATTTTGGATCCAATCTGCCAAGCTGCCCTGGATCCCATGGGCTCTTACCTTCTTGACCAGCCTCTCATGTGGGACTTTGTCAAAAGCCTGACTGAAGTCCATATAGACTGTTGTGTCTGTGTACAATAAGACACAGACTGCAGGAGAAACGGTACAACAGGTGTTTACTGAATGAGGGTTACTCTAGAACTAACTGTACAGATCACTACTCAGGTTTTATATAGAGGTGTGGTCACTGCTGGTACTACAGTATACAGGAGCTGTAAAAAGTAGTTCTCTCCCTTAAAGGTACATACATTACAATTCCTCCCCTTTTAGATTAACAGTACCATAACACTCATTTAACAATTAAATATCAAACTAATTACAATTAACACTTTTAACATGCAACATTAGCTGAAAATAGTCTATTTATAAATTCAGTCTTTGGGGAGGCTTCCTGATTCTTTCTGGATAACGCCTTTCCCGAGTGTCTCGCTCTTGGTGCGGAGGCAATTCTAGCACCCTGTCGTCAGTTGAGTCATCAGCTTCCAATGCTATTGTTTCTGAGGTAGATGCGACCTGTACATCGGGTTCCTCACCGGGTACGTATGGCCGAGACATGGGGTTGACTCGTTCCTGTGACTCTAGGATCTGGTCAGCATGGCATCTCACAATGTTCTCCCGAACATCCACTGTGGACATTAGTGGCCCCTGCCGTGTGCACATCGTTCCTGGTTGCCATTTCTCTGTTCGGTAGTCGCGGGCCAAGATTGGTTGCCCTACATTGAAGCTCCTTGTCGGCTACTCATTGATGTGCTAGAATTGCTTACTCTCAACATCTCTTCGTACATTTGGTCTGAGCAAATCCAGACGAGATCTCAACCTTCGGTTAAAGAACATCATGGCCGGGGCCTGGTTGGTGACTGCATGTGTCGCATTTCTGTAGGCTAACAGGAAATTGTCCACCTTATGCTGCAGTGGAATGTCGTCATCGCACATGACCTTTACTGCTTTTTTAAAGGTTTGTACGAACCTCTCAGCCAATCCATTTGTGGCTGGATGATACGGGGCGGATGTGTAATGCCTTACTCCATTCCTTTTCATAAATCTTCGAAACTCTTCGGACACAAACTGTGGTCCGTTATCAGAGCAAATCTGCTCTGGCAAGCCGTTCCTGGCAAAAATGGTCGGTAGGACTGCAATAGATTTCTCCGTGGTGGTGGAGGACATTTTGATCACTTCAGGCCATTTCGAGTGCGCATCCACGGCTATTAAAAACATTGAGTCCATGAATGGACCAGCAAAATCAATATGCACCCGTTGCCATGGAGATGAGGGCCACTCCCATGGGTGTAGAGGGGCATGTGGTGGTGCATTTTGGACCTTCTGGCATCCTGAGCAGCTCTTTGTCAGGTCCTCGATTTGCTGATCGATCCCCGGCCACCACACATAAGCCCTAGCAAGGCTTTTCATTTTCACCCCTCCCAGATGACCTTCGTGAAGCTCATTGAGCACTCTCTCCCTTAACTTGGGTGGAATTACCACTCGGGATCCACACATCAAGGTCCCCTGGTATACTGACAGCTGTTCTCTTCCGGATGAGAATGCTGGCAACAGTGAGTCGCCATGTGCTGGCCATCCCTTCACCGTCAAATCATATACCTGAGACAGTGTCGGGTCATTTCGGGTCTCCTTCTCTATACCAGCGTTAGCTTTGGCAAGCATTCAATTATCGTCGAATGAAATATTTCGACAGGATCCACTGCTGGTGCTTCCTCCGCAGTAGGCAGTGGCAGGCGTGATAGCCCATCAGCGTTTCCATGCTGTTTCGTGCCCTTATACTCGATTTCATATTGGTGCGCCCCTAGAAAAAGGGACCATCTTTGTAGCCATTGCGCAGTCATCACCGGAACGCCCTTCTTTGGATTAAAGATGGAGACAAGTGGTTGGTGGTCATTCAGCAAGGTGAACTTCTGCCCGTGCAGATAATGATTGAACTTTTTCACTCCCCACACTAGGCAGAGGGCCTCCCTGTCAATCTGGGCGTAGTTACGCTCGGCTGAGGTTAGTGACCGAGACGCAAAGGCTACTGGCCTCTCCGAGCCGTCCGGGAATTTGTGCGACAGCACCGCTCCAATGCCATAGGGTGATGCATCACACGCCAACCGAATTGGTAGTGCTGGGTTGAAATAAGCCAACACCTCTTTTGATGTGATCAATGCCTTGCTCTTCTGGAAAGCTCATTTACATTCGTCACTCCACTTCCATGGTACCCCCGTTTGCAGTAGGGTGTTCAGTGGGTGTAGTACTTTAGACAAATTCGGCAAGAACTTATGGTAGTAGTTCACCAGCCCGAGGAACGACCTCAGTTGTGACACATTTTCCGGTGCTGGAGCCTTGACTAATGCCTCAATCTTTTCAGGGGTCTTATGTAACCCCTCTTTATCAATAACGTGGCCACAATACGAGATCTGCTTCTGGAAAAACTCGCATTTGTGGCGATTAGGTCGGAGCCCATATTCCTTCAATCTAGTGAGCACCTGCTCCAGGTTGGCGAGGTGATCACTGTCATTTTCGCCCATGACCAGGATGTCGTCCAAATAACACTGGGTCCCTGGAATCCCTTGCAGGACTTGTTCCATTGCCCTTTGCCAAATAGCCAGAGCTGATGCTACCCCGAACACCAGCCGGTTGTATTGGTAGAGACCTTTATGAGTGTTGATCGTGAGGTACTGTTTCGAGGCTTCTTCTACCTCCATTTGCAGGTACGCCTGGGCCAGATCAATCTTAGTGAAGCGTTTCCCTCCAGATAGCGAGGCGAAAATATCTTCAATCCGCGGAAGCGGATATTGTACAGTGTGAAGGACTGGGTTCACTGTCACCTTAAAGTCGCCACAGATGCGAACCTCCTTTGGTTCCCCAGGCGTATTACTCAACGACCTCTTCATTACAGGAGCGATGGGTGTAGCCCACTCGCTCCAGTCCACTTTGGACAGTACTCCTGAACGTTCCAAACCTTCCAGCTCTGCTTCGACGACTGGGCGAATCGCATAAGGTACCGGTCTGGCCTTAAAAAACTTTGGGCTTGCATTTTCCTCTATTTTGATCATCGCTGTTATGCCTTTTAGTGTTCCGAGTCCCTGCTGGAACACTTCTTGTGCGTCAGTTAGCATTTTTGACAGTCTTCCAGGTGTGACGTCGTCATCCTTTTTGGCATCTACAGTCAGTGCTTGTATGGAATGCCAATCTAGCTGTATCTTCCAGATCCATTCACGTCCTAGTAGTGGTAGTCCTCCATCTGGCAATACATATAGGTCCATTTTTGGTGTTTCCTTGCCATTATATATAATGTTCACCCTTATTTTTCCTTTGGGGTAGACTTTTTGCCCGTGAACGTCTTCAAGACAATCTTTGTATCTCTCAAGGGTATATGTGAAAATAGCCGCTTGTAGTTCCTTCGGTTTATGACTGTTAGGGCTGATCCTGTGTCCAATTCCATTTTCACTTGGACTCCTGCTATCTTGAGCGTGACTCAGATAGCTTGGTGATCCTCCGTTTTGATCACATTATGTAGTTTCAGACAACCCAGCTCCTTGCTTCCGGAGTCTGTATCACTTTTCTGTTCGTCTGAACTACTCTCCGTCACCTTATGTACCTTCTTGTACTTCTCCTGTGGAGGTTTCTTGCTGCTGGTTTTCTTTCCCGACCTGCAGACTCTTGCTATGTGTCCTACTTTTCCACACTGTCTGCACACTTTGTCCTTGCACCAGCAATCATTATGGTCGTGTGTTGTTCTGCCGCAGCGATAGCACTTCACTGTTCCGTATGGCATTTCATTTGTGCCATATTCTTGCGGTCTCCGTTGTATCTCTGCAGTGCCCCGTGCTGCTGCTTCGTGTGATACTGCAATGCTGAAAGCCTTGTCCAGCGTAAGATCCTTTTCTGATAGAAGCCGTTTCTGGGTTCCTTCACTTTGAAGCCCACACACAAACTTGTCCCTTAAAGTATCTGCTAGTCCCGTTCCAAACTGGCAGTGTTTCGATAGCTTGCGCAGTTCCGTTAAATACTCAGCATTACTTTCATCTTTATGCTGGTTCCTTTTGTGAAACTTAAATCTTTCTGCTATCAGCAGCGGTGTGGGGTTTAAGTGGTCCTGTAGGATTGACACTATGTTTTCAAAATCCTTTTCTTCTGGCTTTTCTGGGGTTACTAGGTTTCGTAGTAAGCCATACATTTTTGCACCCATTGAATTCAACAATACCAGCGCTTTCTTGTCATCTGGCACTTCATTCGCCTTGCAGTATACTTCTATGCGTTCGACATATGTCGTCCAATCTTCGACTTCATTGTCGAACGCTGTGATACTGCCACTCTTCGGCATTTTTGGGTGTGGTTAGACTGGCTTAAAATGGCGTCTCCTGCGCTTTCCTTTCTTCCCCGCTGCGGCTTGAAATGGCGTCTCCCGCGCTTTCCTTTGTTCCCCGCTGCGACTTAAAATGGCGTCTCCCACACTGCTGCCAACGCCGCTCTCGGCGGTCCTCGTGGCAAATGGCGATGCCCTGTGGGTTTTGTGCACTGCTCCTGCGCTGCTGGCAATGCCGCTCTCTGCGGCCCTCATGGCAATGGCAGCGCCTCGCGTTTTCCTGCACGCCTCTCTCCCCCGTTGACGCTGCTCGGCCCTTGAACACCGGCTGCGCTCTGCTCTCTCTCGTCTCTCTCCCCGTTGACGCCGCTCGGTCCTGAACATCGGCTGCGCCCTGTGCACTCTGCCCTCTCTCTCTCCCCCGTCAACGCTGCTTGGCCTTTTCTGTGTCGCTCGGTCGGCTCTAGCCGCCGCTGTCCGGGAAGGGTCTGTGCAGTACCTGTTGCCAGCCCGTTTCGCTGGACCACCGTGACTGGAAAGCCAAGCCTGGCTCTCGACAGCCTCCCCTGTGATGCTCAAATCTCCGCTGGATGACTGGGCATTTGCCCGTGGTCGACGCCCGTGCTTCTGGACTCGACCTCCTTCCACTGTTCTCCAGGAGCGAATCCCTGGGAGGTGATGCAGAGTTGCAGGTAGGTTCGAATCTGCTCGTCGCCAATGTTGTGTCTATGCATAATAAGACACAGACTGCAGGAGAAACGGTACAACAGGTGTTTACTGAATGAGGGTTACTCTAGAACTAACTATACAGATCACTACTCAGGGTTTATATACAGGTGTGGTCATTGCCGGTACTACAGTATACAGGAGCTGTAAAAAGTAGTTCTCTCCCTTAAAGGTACATACTTTACATAGACTACATCAACTGCACTTCCTCATCCATACACCTAGTCAACCCCTCGAAAAATTCAATCAAATTGGTCAGACATGATCTCCCCCCTGACAAAGCCATGCTGACTATCCCTGATTAATCCCTGCCTCTCCAAGTGGAGACTAATTCTGTCCCACAGAATTTTTTCCAGTAATTTCCCTACCACTGATGTTAGGCGCACTGGCCTGTAATTCCCTGATTTATCCCCACTACCATTCTTGAACAATGCTACTACATTAGCTGTTCTCCAGTGCTCTGGCACCTCCCCTGTGGCCAGAGAGGTTCTGAAAATTTGTGTCAGAGCCCCTGCAATCTCCTCCCTTGCCTCACATATCACAATGGGATACATCCTGTCAGGGTCTGGGGATTTATCCACTTTTAAGCCTGCTAAAACCGCTAGTACCTCCTCCATCTCAATACTAATTTGTTCAAGTGTATCACAATCCCCCTGCCTGATTTCTATGCCTACATCGTCCTTCTCCATAGTGAACACAGATGCAAAATATTCATTTAAAACCTCACCTACATTTTTCGGCTCTACACACAGATTGCCACTTTGGTCCCTAATGGGCCCTACTCTTTCCCTGGTTATCCTCTTGCAATTAACATACTTATAAAACACCGTGGGATTTTCTGTTATTTTACCGGCCAGTGTTTTTTCATGCCCCTTCTTCGCTCTCCTAATTTCTTTTTAAAGTACCCCCCTGCACTTTCTATACTCCTCTAGGACTTCCACTGTTTTTAGTCCTTTTATCTGCCAAAAGCCTCCCTTTTTTTCTAATCCATTCTTGTATATCCCTTGACATCCAGGGTTCCCTGAGTTTGTTGGTCCCACCCTTGACCTTTACGGGAACATGTTGGCGTTGTACTCTCTCTAGTTGTACTCTCTCTATTTCCTTTCTGAAAGACTTCCACTG
Source organism: Somniosus microcephalus (assembly GCF_052327205.1). NCBI lineage: Eukaryota > Metazoa > Chordata > Chondrichthyes > Squaliformes > Somniosidae > Somniosus > Somniosus microcephalus. The sequence goes on from NC_140994.1 coordinate 235,317,505, forward strand.
CTCTGATGTGGATTTTCCTACAAGTAGCTGATCCCAGTCCACTTTGCCTTATATTAAAATCAGCCTTCCCCCAATTTAGAACATTTATTTCCAGTCCATCTTTGTCCTTTTCAATGACTACCTTAAATCTCACCGAATTATGGTCACTGTCACCAAAATGCTCTCCTACTGACACTTCTACCATTTGCCCAGCTACATTCCCTAGAATTAGGTCCAGTACCGCCCCCTCTCTTGTAGGACTTTCCACATGCTGGCTCAAAAACTCTCCTGGATGCTCTTTAAGAATTCCACACCCTCTAAGCCTTTCACACTCTGACTATCCCAGTTAATATTGGGGAAGTTGAAATCCCTTACTATTATTTCCCTATTATTTCTACACTTCTCTGAGATTTGCCTACATATCTGTGCCTTTATCTCCCCCTGACTGTTTGGGTGCCTGTAGTACACTTCCAGCAAAGTACTTGCTCCCTTTTTGTTTTTAAGTTCTACCCATATGCCCTCATTAGAGGAACCTGCTAAGATAATTGACACCTTGATTAATATTGCGACACCCCCTCCTCTTTACACCCCCCTCTGTCTTGCCTGAAGATTCTATACCCCGGAATATTGAGCTGCCAGTCCTGCCCTCCCTCAACCATGTCTCTGTGATAGCAACAATAGTATACTCCCATGTGTTCATCAACACCTTCAATTCATCTGCCTTACTCGTAAGACTCCTTGCATTAAAATAAATGCCATCCAGCCTTGCCATACTCCCTTGTGCCATTATATATTTGCTCTGCCTTCCAGACTGACTTGTTTTTCTTCTATATTTGGCTGTGCATCACCCCCTACTATAGCTCCACTCCGTATCCCATCCCTCTGCCAAGTTAGTTTAAACCCCCCCCCAACAGTACTAGCAAACCTCCCCGCAAGTCTGTTGGTCCTGTTCTGGTTCAGCTGCAACCCGTCCAACTTGTACAGGTCCCACCTTCCCCAGAAGCAGACCCAGTGATCCAGGAAACTTAAGCCCTCCCTCCTGCACCAACTCTTTAGCCACACATTCATCTGCTCTATCCTTCTATTCCTATACTCACTAGCACTTGGCACCGGGAGTAATCCAGAGATTACAACCTTTGAGGTCCTGGTTTTAATCTGCTACCTAGCTCCCTAAATTCTTGTTGCAGGACCTCATCCCTCTTTCTACCCATGTCGTTGGTACCAATGTGAACCATGACCTCTGACTGTTTGCCCTCCCACTTCAGAATGCCCTGCAGCCATTCAGTGACATCCTTGACCCTGGCACCAGGGAGGCAACATATCATCCTGGAGTCACGTCTGCGGCCACAGAAACGTTTATCTGTTCCCCTTGCGATAGAATCCCCTATCACTATTGCTCTCCCACTCTTTTTCCTCCCCTCCTGTGCAGCTGAGCCACTCATAGTGCCATGGACTTGGCTCTTGCTGCCTCATCAGTATCCAAAACGGAAAATCTGTTTGAGAGGGAGATCGACCCAGGGGACTCCTGCACTACCTTCCTAGTTCTTTTACTCTGTCTGATGGTCACCCATTTCCTCTCTGCCTGTGCACTATATACCTGCAGTGTGATCACCTCGTTAAACGTGCTATCCATGAAGATCTCAGCTTCGCGGATGCTCCACAGTGACTCCAGCCGCAGCTCCAGCTCTGAAACGCGGAATTCGAGTAGCTGCAGCTGGAGACACTTCCTGCACATGTGTTTGCCCTGGACACTGAAAGTGTTCCTGACTTCCCACATAGCACTTGGTTGGGAATGTGGGGGTGGTGGTGTTCCTATGCACCTGCTGCCCTTATTGTTCTAGGTGGTAGAGGTCGTGGGTTTGGGAGGTGGTGTTGAAGAAGCCTTGGCGAGTTGCTGCAGTGCATCTTGTAGATGGTAAATCTCAAAAGTTTAATAACCTTGCTTGTATAAAAATTAAAAGAGTACACAGGAGACAGAGTTCAGTTAACAGCCAACCTTTCCAGAGAATCTTCTCAACTAAATGCACTCTATTTCCCAAAGTGCATTGCACATCATAACTATGGTAAGCTATGTGGGACAATTCAAATACAACATTCAAAATACACATCTCCTCCCTCTTACATTAGATGTCCCAAAAAAACCACAACATTTTTAAAACACAATAACCTGGAAGTGAGGGTAGACTTCCTCCAACCATGACTATACCCATGGGGATTATTCTGCCCCAGATAAAGGGTAAGTCTCTGAACTATAAGTTCAAACGTATAGGGGTCCGCCGCTCTCTGGTAGGATACAGGTGGTCAACCTGGCTCTCCAGTTCATTGTCTCTCACAGGTGACGTCAACACATGTGTAGGCGGCTGAGGTGACTGTATACAGGTCTCCCTTGCTGATGAGATAGGGGCTGAAGTGGCTGCTTCCTCAGAAGGTGAGCCTCTCGGTGTAGAAGGCGGATGACCCACAGCGTCACCCAATGGCAGATAAACTGCTGTTGGTGGTTCAGTGGGTGTTGCTGCACTTCGTAGAAGCTGATCGGTGTGTCTCTTCCAGACAATGTCCTCGGGTGTCTGTACAGTATAGGATACTGGACCAGTCTGTGCAATGACAGTAGCAGGGACCCACTTAGGTCCACCACTGTAGTTCGGTGCCAACACATGTTCACCTCGACTGAAGACTCTGTCTTTGGAGCGTTGTTCATGTTGCTTGATCTGCTTGTCCTGCTGATACTGTACCACGTCTTTCACCTTTGGCGGTTTCAGCAGGTCGAAGTTGGTTCATAGCTCTCTTTTGAGTGGTAGAGTGGCAGGTGATGCCTTTGTGGTCGCATGTGGTGTATTCCTGTAGCTCAACAGGAAACTATTCAGGCGCTGATGAAGCGTTCCCTGGCCTTGCGATGCCTTTAGAGAGTGTTTCATGGTCTGAACAAACCTCTCAGCTAGACCATTGGTCACAGGGTGGTATGGTGCAGCTCTGATATGTTGTACGGCATTCACCTGCAGGAATGTAGCCATTTCTTGTGACACCCACTGTGGACCATTGTCTGAGACAAGTTGCATCGGAGATCCAAATCGGCTGAACACCTCACCTCTCAACGGTGGTGGACCTCATTATAACAACCTCTGGCCACTTACTGTGTGCGTCAACAGCCACCAGGAACATTCTCTCCTCGAATGGACCTGCAAAGTCTCCATGAATGCGGTGCCATGCTTCCTCCGGAAAGTCCCAGGGCTGAAGAGGTGCAAGCCGTGGCACATTATGAACTCTCTGACATGAGGAACAGGTTTTAGCTTTGTCCTCAATCTGTCCATCCTTACCCGGCCACCAGAAGTAGCTCCTCGCTATTTCTTTCATACGAACCATTCCACAGTGTCCGGAGTGTAGTTGCTGTAACACTGGTTTCCGTAGCTGTTAGATCCGTGGTTCAGTGGATAAATAATCACACGGATGCTGTACATTAACAAATAACAGGTCTTTACTGGAGGAGGGTAATCTCTAGACTGGGGTACAGAGGCATGCGCACAGCTTATATACCGGTGTGGTCACTGCTGGTACTACAGTATACAGGAGCTGTAAAAAGCAGTTCTGACTTAAAGGCACATACACTACAATTCCTCCCTTTTTAGATTAATAATACCCCCTTAATATTCAAATAACAATTACATTTTTACATGTACAGTCAATAACAAAAGTCCATTTATAGATTCAGTCTTTGGGGCGGCTTCCTGACCCTTTTGGGATAGCGCCTTTCCAGAGGTTCTTGTTCTTGGTGCAGAGGTGATTCTGACCCCTTTTCATCGGGTAATTCATCGGGTTCCACTGCTACTGGGTCTGAAGTAGATGCTACCGGTATGTCGGGTTCATCCCCAGGTACTCGAGACATGGGGTTGACGCATTCCTGTGATGCTAAGATCTGATCGACGTGGCGTCTCACAATGTTCTCCCCGACATCCACTGTGTACATTAATGGCCCCTGCCTTGTACATATCGTTCCGGGTTGCCACTTCTCTGTTCGATAGTCCGGGCCAAGACTGGTTGCCCTACATTGAAGCTCCTTGTCGGCTTCTCGTTGATGTGCTGGAATTGTTTGTCCTCAACATTTCTTCGCACATTTGGTCTGAGCAAGTCCAGACGAGATCTCAACCTTTGGTTAAAGAACATCATGGCCGGGGTCTAGTTGGTAACTGCATGTGTCGCGTTTCGGTAGGCTAATAAGAAATTGTCCATCTTATGCTGTAGTGGAATTTCCTCATCGCACATGGCCTTTATCGCCTTCTTAAAGGTTTGTACGAACCTCTCAGCCAATCCATTGGTGGCTGGATGATACGGGGCGGATGTGTAATGCCTTACCCCATTCTGTTCATGAAATTTTGGAACTCGTCAGACACAAACTGTGGTCCATTATCAGAGCAGATCTGCTCTGGCAAACCGTTTCTGGCAAATATGGTCCGTAGGACTGCAATCGTTTTCTCTGTAGTGGTTGAAGACATCTTTATCACCTCAGGCCACTTTGAATGAGCATCCACTGCTATTAAGAACATTGAGTCCATGAATGGACCAGCGAAATCAATGTGCACCCGTTGCCATGGAGAGGAGGGCCACTCCCATGGGTGTAGAGGGGCATGTGGTGGTGCATTTTGGACCTTCTGGCATCCTAAGCAGCTCTTAGTTAGGTCTTCGATTTGTTGATCGATTCCCGGCCACCACACATAAGCCCTAGCAAGGCTTTTCATTTTCATTCCCCCCAGGTGACCTTCATGTAGCTCATTTAGCACTCTCTCCCTTAACTTGGGTGGAATCACCACTCTGGATCCACACATCACTGTCCCCTGGCATACTGACAGCTGTTCTCTTCTGGATGAGAATGCTGGCAACAGTGAGTCGCCATGTGTTGGCCATCCCCTCACCGTCAATTCATATACCCGAGACAGCATCGGATCATTGCGGGTCTCCTTCTCTATATCCGCGTTTGTTACTGGCAATCGTTCAATTATCGATGAATAAAATATCTCGATAGGGTCCACTGCTGGTGCTTCCTCCACAGTAGGCAGAGGCAGGCGCGATAGCCCATCAGCGTTCCCATGCTGTTTCGTGCCTTTATATTCTATTTCATATTGATTCGCCCCTAGAAACAGGGACCATCTTTGTGACCGCTGTGCAGTCATTACTGGCATGCCCTTCTTAGGATTAAAGATGGAGACAAGTGGTTGGTGGTCAGTCAGCAAGGTGAACTTCTGTCCACGCAGATAGTGGTTGAATTTTTTTACTCCCCATACTAGGTTGAGGGCCTCCCTGTCAATCTGGGCATAGTTGCGCTCGACTGAGGTTAGTGACTGAGACGCAAAGGCTGCTGGCCTCTCCAACCCATCTGGGAATTTGTGCGACAGCATAGCTCCAATGCCGTAGGGTGATGCATCACATGCCAAACGAATTGGTAGTGCTGGGTTGAAATGGGCCAACACCTCTTTTGGTGTGATCAATTCTTTACACTTCTGGAAAGCTCGTCTACGTTCGTCATCCCACTTCCATGGTACCCCTATTTGCAGTAGGGTGTTCAGCGGGTGTAATACCGTAGACAATTTTGGTAACAACTTGTGGTAATAGTTTACCAGCCCGAGGAATGACTTCAGTTGTGACACATTTTCCGGTGCTGGAGCCTTGACTACTGCCTCAATCTTGTCAGGGGACTTATGTAACCCCTCTTCATCGATGACGTGGCCGCAATACGAGATCTTTTTCTGGAAAAACTCGCACTTGTGGCGATTAGCTCGTAGCCCATACTCCTTTAATCTGGTGAGCACCTTCTCCAAGTTAGCGAGGTGATCACCGTCATTTTCGCCCGTGACCAAGATGTCGTCCAAATAACACTGGGTCCCTGGAATCCCTTACAGGACCTGATCCATCACCCTTTGCCAGATAGCCAGAGCCGAGGCTACTCCAAACACCAGCCGGTTGTATTGATAGAGACCTTTATGAGTGTTGATCGTAAGGTAATGTTTCGAAGCTTCTTCTACCTCCATTTGCAAGTACGCCTGGGCTAGATCAATTTTGGTGAAGCGTTTACCACCAGATAGCGAGGCGAAAATATCCTCAATTCGTGGAAGCGGATATTGCACCGTGTGAAGGACTGGGTTCACTGTCACCTTAAAATCCCCACAGATGCGGACCTTCTTTGGTTCCCCAGGCGATTACAGGAACGATGGGTGTAGCCCACTCGCTCCAGTCCACTTTGGACAGTACTCCTGAACGTTCCAACCCTTCCAGCTCTGCTTCAACAGCTGGTCTGATCACATAAGGCACTGGTCTGGCCTTCAGAAACTTTGGGCTTGCATTTTCCTCTATTTTAATTGTTGCTGTTATTCCTTTTTAGTGTTCCTAGTCTCTCCTGGAACACTTCTTTTGCGTCAGTTAGCATTTTTGACAGTCGTCCAGGTGTGACGTCGTCATCCTTTTTGACCTCAACCTTCAGTGCCTGTATGGAATGCCAATCTAATTGTACCTTCTGGATCCATTCATGTCCTAGCAGTGGTGGTCCTCCATTTGGCAATACATATATATCCATTTTAGGTATTTCCTGGCCTCTATATGTCACTTTCACCATTATTTTTCCTTTGGGGTAGACTTTTTGCCCCGTATACGTCTTCAAGACAATCTCTGTAGCTTTCAAGAGTATGTGTGAAAATAGCCGCTTGTAGTCTCTTTGATTTATGACTGTTAGAGCTGACCCTGTGTCCAATTCCATTTCCACTTGGACTCCGTCTATCTTGAGTGTAACCCAGATAGTCTGGTGATCCTTCATTTCGGTTACATTATGTAGTTTCAGACAACCAGCTCCTTGCTTCCGGAGTCTGTGTCACTTTTCTGTTCGTCTGAACCACTGTCCATCACCTGGTGTACCTTTTTGTACTTCTCCTGTGGAGATTTCTTACTGTTGGTTTTCTTCCCAGACCTGTAGACTCTTGCTATGTGTCCTGCTTTCCCACACTGTCTGCACACTTGGTCCTTGAACCAACAATCTTTCTGGTCATGTGTTGTTCTGCCGCAGCGATAGCACTTCCCTGTTCCATAGGCCATTTCATTGGTGCCATATTCTTGCGGTCTCCGTTGTATCTCTGCAGCGCCCCTTGCGGCTGCTTCGTGTGATACTGCCATACTGAAAGCTTTGTCCAACGTAAGGTCCTTTTCTGATAGAAGCCGTTTCTGGGTTCCTTCACTTTGTAGCCCACACACAAACTTGTGCCTTAACGTGTCTGCTAGTCCCACTCCAAACTGGCAGTATTTCGATAGCTTGTGCAGTTCCGTTAGTTACTCAGCATTGCTTTCGTCTTTGTGTTGGTTCCTTTTATGGAACTTAAATCGTTCTGCTATCAGCAGCGGTGTGGTGTTTAAGTGGTCCTGTAGGATTTCTACTATAATTTCAAAATTCTTGTTTACCGGCTTCTCTGGGGTTATTAGATTTCACAGTAACCCATAAGTTTTTGCACCCATGGAATTTAACAGAACCAGTGCTTTATTAGCATCTGGCACTTCATTCGCCCTGCAGTACACCTCAATACGTTCCACATATGTCGCCCAATCTTCGACTTCATTGTCGAACGTAGAGATACTGCCACTCTTCGGCATCCTTGGTTGTGCATTAACTATCACCAATGGCGCCTCCCGCGCTTCCCCTTCTTCTCTGCTGGCACAAAATGGCGTCTCCCGCGCTTTCCTTCCTTCCCACGCTCGCCCGTCTTCTCCGCTGCGGCTTCGCAAAATGGCGTCTCCCGCGCTCGTCCTTCTTCTCCGCGGCTCAATGGCGCCTCCCACACTCTCCCTGCTTCTCCGCGGCTCAATGGCGTCTCCCGCGCTCTCCCTGCTTCTCCGCGGCTCAATGGCGTCTCCCCTTGCTTCGGCCCACGGACCCTGATCAGCCCGTGATCCCTGGCTGTGCTCTGCGCGTTCTTTTCTTGATATTTGTCGACGCTGCTCAGTCTAGAACCCGGCTGTCTCTTACCCTCTCTCTCTCCGGTTTGCAGTATTTTTCCTCAACGCCGCTCAGTGTTCAACCCCCGGCTGCGCCCTGCTCTCTTCACCCTCTTTCTTACCCCGTCGACGCTGCTTGGCTCTCTCTCTGCCGTCGGTCGGCTCCAGCCGCCGCTGCTCGGGAAGGGTCTGCTCTGGACCTGTCGTCGGTCTCTTACTGCTCGTTGTGGCTGGGGAACCAAGCCCAGCTCTCCACAGCCTCCCCAGCGAAGTTGGATCTCTGCCTGACTGCTGGGCGGTTGCTCGTGGTCGACGCCCGTGTTCCTGGACTCGACTATTTTTTTTATTTTTTTATGTTGCAGGTAGATTCGAATCGACACTCATCGCCACTGTTAGATCCGTGGTTCAGTGGATAAATAATCACACGGATGCTGTACATTAACAAAATACTGGAGGAGGGTAATGTCTAGACTGGGGTACAGAGGCATGCGTACAGGTTATATACTGGTGTGGTCACTGCCGGTACTACAGTATACAGGAGCTGTAAAAAGTAGTTCTGACTTAAAGGCACATACACTACAGTAGCGATGGTGGAATAACCACTCTCCTCCCCCACAGCAAACATCCAGACTGCACCGACAGTTCGTTTCTCCTTAAGAGATATGGTTTCAGGTTTGGGTCATCGCTGTCAAGCTTGCCCCTGACGATAATGTCCAGCACTGCAGACAACACTGGGTCATTTCTGGTGTTTCGTCGGACCTGTGTTGAAGTAACAGGCGCGTTCTCCACCTGCCTAAAATAGCAGATGTCCATGCTACACGTCATAGGCTTGGTGACAGGCAGCGGCAACCTGGAAAGACCATCGGCATTGCCGTGCAGGTCAGACTTACGATATCTAATGTCAAATGTGTGTGCAGACAACAGCAGCGCCCACCTTTGCATTCTGCTCGCAGCAAGTGACGGAATCCCTGTATGTGGCCCAAAGATGGTCGTGAGAGGGCGGTGATCTGTTAGTAGGGTGAACTGTCCCCCATACAAATATTGGTGAAACTTGTGGACACCAAAAACGATGCTCAGTGCTTCTCGTTCTATTTGGGCGTAGTTAGTTTCAGCTCTGTTCAAAGTCCTAGATGCGAATCCTATCGGCTTCTCTTCTCTGTTTGGCATGATATGTGAAACGACTGCTCCCACACTATATGACAATGCATCGCAAGCTAACTGTATTGGTAATGAAGGGTTAAAATGCGTCAAAGCCTCTGACTTCAGGAGCGTGTCCTTTGCTGTCATGAACGCCTCCTGGCACTCGTTAGTCCATTCCCACTTCTTGTCTTTACATAGCAACCAATGAAGCGGCCTCAGCATCGAGGCTAGGTTCGGTATGAACCGGCCATAGTAGTTCAGTAACCCTAGAAAAGAACGCAGCTGGCTGATATTTTCAGGTGCTGGGGCATCCACGATTGCCTTGGTCTTGGACGGTGCCTTGTGAAGGCCTGTGGCATCGATCACATGACCGAGGTACTCAACTGATGCCTGAAAAAGATCGCATTTATCCCTGCGAACTCTGAGTCCGTAATCCCTCAGACTGTAGCTTTGCGTCCAAGTTACGCAAATGGTCTTGGTCATCACACCCAGTAACTAAGATATCATCTAAGTAGCACTGGACTCCAGGCAATCCACTAAGGATCTGGTCCATAGCACGTTGGAAAAGTGCTGGAGCTGATGTAATTCCGAAAGGAAGTCGACGATACCTAAATAGGAACTTGTGCGTCACAATAGTCAGCATTTCTCATGACTGTTGATCCACATGCATTTGCAGATAGGCTTGACAGAGGTTGATTGTGCTAAACTTCTGGCCCCCAACAAGTCCCGCAAACAAATCATCAATATGGGGGAGCGGATATTGCTCCACTGACAATACAGGGTTAACAGTTACTTTAAAATCTCCATATATCCTAACTCCACCCCCTTTCTTGAGCACTGGTACGATGGGCGTTGCCCATTCACTCACACTGACTGGTTCTAATACTCCGCTTTCAACTAGGGCTCCTAAGTCAGCCTCGACTTTTGGTCTGATGGCATAAGGTACGGGTCGTGCCTTCATGAACTTGGGTTTGCTATCCTGCTTTATATGAAGCTTCACAGTAATATTTTTTGTAGGATTCGCAAAATTGGACTTTGCATTAATAAGGGTCAAATGGCAGAAGAGGCCAAGAGGCCATGATGTTAAAGACTGTTTTAAAAGAAGCCCAGAAAAAGGGGCATACAAAATGGCCACCATACCATGTGACCAGCTTATTGGGACACTTTAAAATGGTTCCTGCGCAACCTCAGACAGCTTTGTGGATTCAACCTACAGCAAGTTCTGGAAGCCGTTTCTGAGAGAACGAAACCAGACCCACACGTATGCATATGGATTAGATGCAGATCTAGTCAAGATCGGCCTGGAGACAGAGGCCATCAAAATGTTGACCCAGACAAAAGGGGACAATTTCATATTCATGAGAACAGCACCCAGGACTAGATAACGAGATCAGCAGGGCATTAAAAACAATGAAGGTAATTCCAGACCAGAGATGGGCCTTTACCAGCTGTTTAAAACATTTTAAAATATAATAACTACCCCGCTGTGCTCCCAGCCCACCAAAAATAAAACAAAGTCTAACCTGATTTTGGGCGGGAAGTGAAGCCTCTGAAGAAAAGGTATAACTGGAGTTACAGTTGGAGGGGGTGAGAGCGGAGTTGAACTGGAACACAGTTGCAAGCTTGGAGACCGTTGCAGCTTGTGTCGAGTTTGAATCCGGACAGCCAGAAGAAGAAGCAGGCAATCGCAGGAGGAAGAAGAAAGCCAAAACCGAGAAGGCCATCTTGAAGCTGGCGTTCCGCCCCGGGGAAACACATCGGGAGATCATCGACCATCCCCGGGCTGTTGCCGGAACAAGAGGCCATCGACCCAACTTGGGAGAAGAGACAAAAAAATAAAAACCCCAAGAGGAGAAACCTTCCAGCCACCCCGGCTCGGGAGAAGAGAAAAGAAACTGAAGAAGCGATGGGAGCCAGCCCAAGGCTCCTCTAACCAGGGTCGAGCCGACGAGCCTCGACCCCGCCGACATCCAGGCCCGCCGGTGTCCAGCCGCCCCCGACCCCCACCTCAGGAGAGAGGTGTGGCGCAGCTCGCAGGGGCTCCACGATCCACGTGGAGACGAAACGCCTGAAAGGACCAAACACAGACTCGATTTCAAAACCTTGCACTTCCTAGTGGGATTGGTGAGCATGTTTCTGGCCCTTCACAATCAGATCTAGATAGGTTTAATAAGGGGGTGGATTTAAGGGTACAATTAACATGAGTTGTTGTCCCTCGATGTTCCATGTGTTTCCTTATTTCATGATGATCTTTGTAGAGTATAAGATGCCTGTATTTGCTTTAGTTAGTACTGTGTCGTTATGATTTGTTTTGTGTTTTTCCCTCCCATGTACTCCCTTATCTGCTTGCATTTGATTTGATACTTTTCCTTATGCAATAAATTTCATTTTGTTTCATCAAACTTGGTCTACAAGAGTTTTCTCTACATTGTAGTTCCTGCGCCTAAGTCCAGAGTATAGAATCTAAGGGGCGAGTGGGTCGAACCACTCAAGGTTTTACTGTGCAAGAGAGAGAGGCCTCTGGAGAGAGAAACCTCAGGGAAACCTCTCGAGGAAAACCCCTTACACTTTCATGCTACCCAGTTCTCCATTAAAGACTTCTGCATGTTTCTTTAAGATGGCAGGTAAGCCTGGATCATTGTGTGACATCATCTAGACTGATGACCAGTCTAATTTTATTCTCTCCATCCACGAACGTCCCAGCAGGGAGGGGTAGTCTCCTTTAACTACGTAAAGTGGTAACTTCCTAGTTTGTCCATTCAACTGAACTGTGACCTCAGTGATACCTCTCACAGTTACTCTTTCACCGGTATATGTCTTTAACGCTATGTTAGCTGGCTGAAGTGGAAGATGCTTTAATGTCTTTTTGTAGACTGTCTCTAACATAAGAGATACTGCTTCCCCGGCATCGATCTGCATTGCACAGGCTGCCCCTCTAGCAAGGGTGAGACCCAGTAGCCATGTGAATCCCCAGCTACAGTCAGCACATTCAGTGATAGTTCCTCCTCTGAAGTGTCAATTGCCTCTGTTTTATCCTGTTCTACAGAGCGGACATGCTTCTTTATCTTTTGCCTGAATGTTTTTTTTCTTCCTTCCGTCTTTGACGTTTTCTCTGTGTCCTTTTTATTTCTGCATGCGCGCTGAATATGTCCCTTTTTACCACAGCTGTGGCAATCCATGTCCACACACCAGCATGCAGACGCAAGATGCCCCGTTTTGCCACAACGGAAGCATGGCCCTTGGCTCTCTGTTCTTACTTTGTGCACTTTTTCTGTTGCACCCAACTGTTGAGCTTCCTTAGCTGCCAATTCCATGGAAATACTGATTTCAATGGCCTTTTGTAGAGTCAGATCACTCTCCGTTAATAGTCTCTTCTGTATGGCTTCAGTTCTCATACCACACACTAGCCTGTCTCTTATAGTATCATTTAGCACGTCATTAAGCTCACAGTGCTCTGATAGTCTTTTTAGTGCAGCTACAAACATGGTCACTGTTTCTCCTTCTTCCTGGTTACGCCTGTGGAACCTAAACCTCTCAGCTATGACTAGGGGTTTGGGTGAAAAATGCCCTTTTAGTGTCTCCACAATTTCGCTATATTGTTTAGTCCCTGGTTTATCTGGATGCACTAAAGTATGCAAAAGATTGAAAGTCTTTGGTCCCATCACACTTAACAATGTAGGTACTACTTTGTTCCCTCCAATGTAATTTGCTTGTGTGAAGTATTCAAATCGTTCTGTGTATGAGCTCCATTGTTCAACATTCTCATCAAATGGTCCAATGTTACCGATAATTCCAGTCATTTTCCTTCTTTCAGGCCCCTAATTATCATTCACTAAGGATCCTTCCAATGTTGAACTCAACTAAAATCACGATCAGTTATTTAGTGCTTCAATTCACAGATCGTTTCACAGTTGAATAAATGTCCTTCCCGATTTACTCACTGTTTTTCCTCCCCTTCCTCAAGTCATTAGTACCTTATACGCCGTCTCGTCTTCCCGCCATTGCAAGCTCCTTTATCCTTGAGCCAGCCTCACTTTAATTAACTGTCCACGGCAAAAATAACAGTTTTAAACACGTAAAACCCGACTATCTTCCGCACAGCAGAGCCACGCAAGTTCCGACGTCCTCGTCGCCACTTTTGTTAAATCTCAAAAGTTTAATAACCTTGCTTGTATAAAAATTAAAAGAGTACACAGGAGACAGAGTTCAGTTAACAGCCAACCTTCCCAGAGAATCTTCTCAACTAATGCACTCTATTTCCCATAGTGCATTGCACATCACAACTATGGTAAGCTATGTGGGACAATTCAAATACAACATTCAAAATACACAACATCACACACTGCAGCCACGGTACGCCAGTGGTGGAGGGAGTGGATGTTTAAGGTGGTGGATGGGGTACCAATCAAGCGGGCTGTTTTGTCCTGGATGGTGTCGAGCTTCTTGAGTTTTGATGCAGCTGCACTCATCCAGGCAAGTGGAGATTATTCCATCACACTCCTGACTTGTGCTGTAGATGGTGGAAAGGCTTTGGGGAGTCCGGAGATGAGACACTCACTGCAGTATACCCAGCCTCTGACCTGCTCTTGTAGCCACAGTATTTTGTGGCTGGTCCAGTTAAGTTTCTGGCTAATGGCGACCCTAGGATGTTGATGGTGGGGGATTCGACGATGGTAATGCCATTGAATGTCAAGGGGCGGTGGTTGGACTCTCTCTTGTTGGAGATAGTCATTGCCTGGCACTTGTGTGGTGCAAATGTTACTTGCCACTTATCAGCCCAAGCCACAATGTCATCCAGATTTTGCTGCATGCGGGCACGGACTGCTTCATTATCTGAGGTGTTGTGAATGGAACTGAATATTGTGCAATCATCAGCAAACATTCCATGTCTGACCTTATGATGGAGGGAAGGTCATTGATGAAGCAGCGGAATGTGGTTGGGCCTAGGACACTGCCCTGATGAACTCATCAATGCTGTCCTGGGGCTGAGATGATTGGCCTCCAACAACCACAACCATCTTCCTTTGTGCTTGGTATGACTCCAGCCAGTGGAGAGTTTACACTCTGATCCCCATTGACTTCAATTTTACTAGGGCTCCTTGATGTCACACTCGGTCAAATACTGCTTTGATGTCAAGGGCAGTCACTCTCACCTCACCTCACCTCTGAAGTTCAGCTTTGTCCAAGTTTGGACCAAGGCTGTAATGAGGTCTGGAGCCAAGTGGTCCTGGCAGAACACAAATTGAGCATCGGTGAGCAGGTTATTGGTGAGTAAGCACTGTCGATGTCAACTTCCATCACTTTGCTGATGATTGAGAGTAGACTGATGGAGTGGTAATTGGCCGGATTGGATTTGTCCTGAATTCGCCTTCTACCCTTTCCAGAAGTTCACGAGCGTTGCTTTAATGTGACGTTATCCTGGCAGAACCAACAACAACAATAACAACAACAACTTGTATTTATATAGCGCCTTTAACATAGTAAAACATCCCAAGGTGCTGCACAAGAGTATTTTAAGACAAAAAAATTTGACACCGATCCACATAAGGAGAAATTAGGGCAGGTGACCAAAAGCTTGGTCAAAGAGGTATGTTTTAAGGAGCATCTTAAAGGAGGAAAGAGGCGCACAGGTTTAGGCAGTGAATTCCAGAGCTTAGGGCCTAGGCAACAGAAGGCACGGCCACCAAAGTTTGAGCAATTATAATCAGGGACGCTCAAGAGGGCAGAATTAGAGGAGCACAGATATCTCGGGGGCTTATGTGGCTGAAGGAAATTATAGAGATAGCAAGGGGCAAGGCCATGCAGGGATTTGAAAACAAGGATGAGAATTTTGAAATCGAGGCGCTGCTTAACCGGGAGTCAATGTAGGTCAGTGAGCACAGGGGAGATGGGCGAACGGGACTTGGTGTAAGTTAGGACATGGGCAGCTGAGTTTTGGATGACCTCAAGTTTACGTAGGGTGGAATGTGGGAGGCTAGCCAGGAGTGCATTGGAATAGTCAAGTCTAGAGGTAACAAAGGCATGGATGAGGGTTTCAGCAGCGGATGAGTTGAGGCAGAGAGAAACTGGAGAAAGATGTGAGTTCAGGGCTAGGGCAGGGGGAACCTTAGAGGAAGTTTGGCCCAGTGGGCTAGGGGAAGGAAGGGAAGTGGCAGAGGTAGCTGAAGGGATGGTCTCAATCTTAGAGACAAAGAAGTCCATGAGCTCCTCACACTTGTTATCGGAGGTGAGGGTGGGGGAGACAGGGGAGAGGGGTTTAAGAAGATGGTTGGCAGTAGAGAATAGGAGCCGGGGTTTATCTTTGCACTCCAGAATGATTCTGAAATAGTGAGCAATTTTGGCAGATGAGAGCAGGGCCCGGTAGCGCTTTATGTGGTCCAGACAGATCTGGCGGTGAATGGCTAATCCAGTTGTCTGCCATGTCCATTTGAGCCTGCGTTCCTTCGACTTAAAGGAGCAAAGATGAGAGCCGTACCGGGGGAATGGCCAGGGTGAGAGTGGGTAATTGTTTTAGTAGGGACTAGGGCATCAAAGATAGTGGTGAGGCTGTGGTTGAGCAGATCGGTAACTGCAAAAATGCTGTGGTGAATGGATGTCACCCCATTTTTCGCTCTCCCATCGGGCGATATGCCACTGGGCAAAGGGACTCTCCATTCCATGCCAGTGAGCTCAAAGTGCTTTAACCATGCAAACCATCACCAGAACTAAATTACTTGTTAATATAAACAGATACGTTCTATAAAATCAAAATGTATTCATCCGCTTAGCATGACAACATTCTTAGCTACCAAGTTAAAAATTTAGCTATTGCATAAATAAGGAACTTGCATTTATATAGTGCCTTCACATTCTCAGGATGTCCCAAAGCATTTCAATAATTACTTTTAAAACAGTCATTAGCCTAGAATTTGCGTTCAGCAGCGAAGCGAAGGTGGTCGGTGCTGGCCCTGAAATACCCTTCGCACAAGCATCTCACGATCCCTGTGTTGAGAACTTCGGGTTTTCAAATTCAAAGCAATGAACCGTAGTGGGGATTACCTTGTGCGAGCTGCTGTGGTGTCAACAGGCTGTCTAAGCAGCCAATCAAAATGCAGAATTCTCACAGACAGAGAACAAGGAAGTGAGCAAGCTCTTAAAATTCTAAGGGGGAAAAATTTGGTATCTCCCATTTTGGGACGTTAATATCGGCCGGGCGCAAAGTTTAGCGCCCGGCGCTAATTATCGCCTCTGACTGCAAAATTCGCCTCTATCGCCCCCTGGAGATGATTTGAGCGCTAAATCAGGCGCTACACACCTCTCTTAAGGTGCAAACATCAGGGAGCGAGGCACTACTTCAGAACGCTACCGAAGCTCAGGCGATGCCAGTTACAATGGAAGCCAGGCAGACTGGCGCCGTCCAGTTCGTAAAGGGGAGGGGCCATCTTGCTGGCCAGCCACACCCTGCTCATTGCAGCCTTGAATCTCGGCCTGGAGAGACCTCAAAAGAAATTGTGTTGGAAGCACTAATGGATAGGCCCAGGGAAAGAGCTCGGCACTTAGGAACCTCAAAAGTGGTGCTGTGGGCCAAAACTCCTTAGGAAAGCGCTAAAGCCAAAAATGTTGCTGACAAGAAAATGCAGGAAGTGCCCGTCTTTAAATATCGCTCCCCCAGCCCCTTCCCAACTTGAAAACGTTCCCCTCTACCTGTCGTTCCTAGCGGCAGGCGCTAAGGCAGGGGGCGCGACTCAATATCCAGTCCGGGGCGCTACCGGGGAGTTACATGCTCGACTGACGTCACGATCTGTGGGCGCAGGAGATCATGGTTGTTAAGTCCGTGAATGATTGAGACACGGACTAGCAGGAGAGAAAACAAAACGATCTTTACTGGTGGAAGGCATAAACGAATCTAACCAACAGAGGCTCTCTAGCGCCTTTTATACAGGGGTGGTCACTGCCGGTACTGCAGTCTGAGACCAGTTATTCTCTTAAAGGTACATACACAACAATTCCTCCCCTTTTAGATAAACAGTACATAACATTCATTTAACACTAATGATAACGAATTACAATCACAATGACTGTTGCTAGATACATTGGTTAAGTTTAAGCAATTATAAGTTCAGTCTTTGAGGAGGCTTCCTGATTCTGTCTGGATGACGCCTCTTTGGAGTATCAGGTTCTTCTGGCAATGTTGAGTCAGAATCAATGTCGTTGTTTGGTTCACCTGCTTCCAATATTACCGGTTCTGCGGTAGCTGCAATTGGAACGTCGATTTCATTACCAGGTGTATCAGATCGTGGTGTGGAGTTGACGTTTTCCAGTGACTCTAGAATCTGGTCAGCATGGCGTCTTACAATGCTCTCCCCAACGTCCACGGTATACATGAGAGGTCCTTGTCGTGTACAAATAGTTCCTGGCTGCCATTTCTCAGTGCGGTAGTCCCGGGCCAAAACTGGTTGACCTATCTTAAAACTCCTGGTCGGCCTTTCATTCATATTCTGAAACTGCCTGTTCTCCACATCTCTTCGGACGTTTGGCTTAACCAAATCCAAGCGGCATCATAGTCTTCGATTGAAGAACATCATGGCTGGAGTTTGGTTGGTAACCACATGTGTCGCATTCCGGTAGGCAAACAAGAAGTTGTCCACCTTGTGTTGTAGGGGTATATCTTCATTACACATTGCCTTGATAGCCTTCTTGAATGTTTGGACAAACCTCTCGGCCAATCCATTAGTGGCTGGATGATAAGGGGCAGATGTGTAATGCTTAACACCATTGTTCTTTAAGAACCTCCGGAACTCTTCAGACACAAACTGTGGTCCATTGTCAGAGCAAATCTGTTCAGGCAGCCCATTCCTGGCGAATATGGCTCGTGAAACTGCGATAGTTTTTTCCGTGGTGGTTGAGGACATTTTTATTACCTCTGGCCACTTTGAATGTGCATCCACCGCAATTAGAAACATCGAGTCCATGAAGGGACCAGCAAAATCAATGTGCACCCTTTGCCATGGAGATGAGGGCCACTCCCATGGATGCAGAGGAGCTTGTGGTGGGGCGTTTTGGACCTTCTGGCATCCTGCACAGCTCTTGGTCATCTCTTCGATTTCTCTATCGATTCCCGGCCACCACACAAACGCTCTGGCTAAGTTCTTCATTTTTACCCCTCCCAGATGACCCTCATGAAGCTCATTGAGCACTCTCTCCCTTAACTTGGGTGGAATCACCACTCTGGATCCACACATCACTGTCCCCTGGCATACTGACAGCTGTTCTCTTCTGGATGAGAATGCTGGCAACAGTGAGTCGCCATGTGTTGGCCATCCCCTCACCGTCAATTCATATACCCGAGACAGCATCGGATCATTGCGGGTCTCCTTCTCTATATCCGCGTTTGTTACTGGCAATCGTTCAATTATCGATGAATAAAATATCTCGATAGGGTCCACTGCTGGTGCTTCCTCCACAGTAGGCAGAGGCAGGCGCGATAGCCCATCAGCGTTCCCATGCTGTTTCGTGCCTTTATATTCTATTTCATATTGATTCGCCCCTAGAAACAGGGACCATCTTTGTGACCGCTGTGCAGTCATTACTGGCATGCCCTTCTTAGGATTAAAGATGGAGACAAGTGGTTGGTGGTCAGTCAGCAAGGTGAACTTCTGTCCACGCAGATAGTGGTTGAATTTTTTTACTCCCCATACTAGGTTGAGGGCCTCCCTGTCAATCTGGGCATAGTTGCGCTCGACTGAGGTTAGTGACTGAGACGCAAAGGCTGCTGGCCTCTCCAACCCATCTGGGAATTTGTGCGACAGCATAGCTCCAATGCCGTAGGGTGATGCATCACATGCCAAACGAATTGGTAGTGCTGGGTTGAAATGGGCCAACACCTCTTTTGGTGTGATCAATTCTTTACACTTCTGGAAAGCTCGTCTACGTTCGTCATCCCACTTCCATGGTACCCCTATTTGCAGTAGGGTGTTCAGCGGGTGTAATACCGTAGACAATTTTGGTAACAACTTGTGGTAATAGTTTACCAGCCCGAGGAATGACTTCAGTTGTGACACATTTTCCGGTGCTGGAGCCTTGACTACTGCCTCAATCTTGTCAGGGGACTTATGTAACCCCTCTTCATCGATGACGTGGCCGCAATACGAGATCTTTTTCTGGAAAAACTCGCACTTGTGGCGATTAGCTCGTAGCCCATACTCCTTTAATCTGGTGAGCACCTTCTCCAAGTTAGCGAGGTGATCACCGTCATTTTCGCCCGTGACCAAGATGTCGTCCAAATAACACTGGGTCCCTGGAATCCCTTACAGGACCTGATCCATCACCCTTTGCCAGATAGCCAGAGCCGAGGCTACTCCAAACACCAGCCGGTTGTATTGATAGAGACCTTTATGAGTGTTGATCGTAAGGTAATGTTTCGAAGCTTCTTCTACCTCCATTTGCAAGTACGCCTGGGCTAGATCAATTTTGGTGAAGCGTTTACCACCAGATAGCGAGGCGAAAATATCCTCAATTCGTGGAAGCGGATATTGCACCGTGTGAAGGACTGGGTTCACTGTCACCTTAAAATCCCCACAGATGCGGACCTTCTTTGGTTCCCCAGGCGATTACAGGAACGATGGGTGTAGCCCACTCGCTCCAGTCCACTTTGGACAGTACTCCTGAACGTTCCAACCCTTCCAGCTCTGCTTCAACAGCTGGTCTGATCACATAAGGCACTGGTCTGGCCTTCAGAAACTTTGGGCTTGCATTTTCCTCTATTTTAATTGTTGCTGTTATTCCTTTTTAGTGTTCCTAGTCTCTCCTGGAACACTTCTTTTGCGTCAGTTAGCATTTTTGACAGTCGTCCAGGTGTGACGTCGTCATCCTTTTTGACCTCAACCTTCAGTGCCTGTATGGAATGCCAATCTAATTGTACCTTCTGGATCCATTCATGTCCTAGCAGTGGTGGTCCTCCATTTGGCAATACATATATATCCATTTTAGGTATTTCCTGGCCTCTATATGTCACTTTCACCATTATTTTTCCTTTGGGGTAGACTTTTTGCCCCGTATACGTCTTCAAGACAATCTCTGTAGCTTTCAAGAGTATGTGTGAAAATAGCCGCTTGTAGTCTCTTTGATTTATGACTGTTAGAGCTGACCCTGTGTCCAATTCCATTTCCACTTGGACTCCGTCTATCTTGAGTGTAACCCAGATAGTCTGGTGATCCTTCATTTCGGTTACATTATGTAGTTTCAGACAACCAGCTCCTTGCTTCCGGAGTCTGTGTCACTTTTCTGTTCGTCTGAACCACTGTCCATCACCTGGTGTACCTTTTTGTACTTCTCCTGTGGAGATTTCTTACTGTTGGTTTTCTTCCCAGACCTGTAGACTCTTGCTATGTGTCCTGCTTTCCCACACTGTCTGCACACTTGGTCCTTGAACCAACAATCTTTCTGGTCATGTGTTGTTCTGCCGCAGCGATAGCACTTCCCTGTTCCATAGGCCATTTCATTGGTGCCATATTCTTGCGGTCTCCGTTGTATCTCTGCAGCGCCCCTTGCGGCTGCTTCGTGTGATACTGCCATACTGAAAGCTTTGTCCAACGTAAGGTCCTTTTCTGATAGAAGCCGTTTCTGGGTTCCTTCACTTTGTAGCCCACACACAAACTTGTGCCTTAACGTGTCTGCTAGTCCCACTCCAAACTGGCAGTATTTCGATAGCTTGTGCAGTTCCGTTAGTTACTCAGCATTGCTTTCGTCTTTGTGTTGGTTCCTTTTATGGAACTTAAATCGTTCTGCTATCAGCAGCGGTGTGGTGTTTAAGTGGTCCTGTAGGATTTCTACTATAATTTCAAAATTCTTGTTTACCGGCTTCTCTGGGGTTATTAGATTTCACAGTAACCCATAAGTTTTTGCACCCATGGAATTTAACAGAACCAGTGCTTTATTAGCATCTGGCACTTCATTCGCCCTGCAGTACACCTCAATACGTTCCACATATGTCGCCCAATCTTCGACTTCATTGTCGAACGTAGAGATACTGCCACTCTTCGGCATCCTTGGTTGTGCATTAACTATCACCAATGGCGCCTCCCGCGCTTCCCCTTCTTCTCTGCTGGCACAAAATGGCGTCTCCCGCGCTTTCCTTCCTTCCCACGCTCGCCCGTCTTCTCCGCTGCGGCTTCGCAAAATGGCGTCTCCCGCGCTCGTCCTTCTTCTCCGCGGCTCAATGGCGCCTCCCACACTCTCCCTGCTTCTCCGCGGCTCAATGGCGTCTCCCGCGCTCTCCCTGCTTCTCCGCGGCTCAATGGCGTCTCCCCTTGCTTCGGCCCACGGACCCTGATCAGCCCGTGATCCCTGGCTGTGCTCTGCGCGTTCTTTTCTTGATATTTGTCGACGCTGCTCAGTCTAGAACCCGGCTGTCTCTTACCCTCTCTCTCTCCGGTTTGCAGTATTTTTCCTCAACGCCGCTCAGTGTTCAACCCCCGGCTGCGCCCTGCTCTCTTCACCCTCTTTCTTACCCCGTCGACGCTGCTTGGCTCTCTCTCTGCCGTCGGTCGGCTCCAGCCGCCGCTGCTCGGGAAGGGTCTGCTCTGGACCTGTCGTCGGTCTCTTACTGCTCGTTGTGGCTGGGGAACCAAGCCCAGCTCTCCACAGCCTCCCCAGCGAAGTTGGATCTCTGCCTGACTGCTGGGCGGTTGCTCGTGGTCGACGCCCGTGTTCCTGGACTCGACTATTTTTTTTATTTTTTTATGTTGCAGGTAGATTCGAATCGACACTCATCGCCACTGTTAGATCCGTGGTTCAGTGGATAAATAATCACACGGATGCTGTACATTAACAAAATACTGGAGGAGGGTAATGTCTAGACTGGGGTACAGAGGCATGCGTACAGGTTATATACTGGTGTGGTCACTGCCGGTACTACAGTATACAGGAGCTGTAAAAAGTAGTTCTGACTTAAAGGCACATACACTACAGTAGCGATGGTGGAATAACCACTCTCCTCCCCCACAGCAAACATCCAGACTGCACCGACAGTTCGTTTCTCCTTAAGAGATATGGTTTCAGGTTTGGGTCATCGCTGTCAAGCTTGCCCCTGACGATAATGTCCAGCACTGCAGACAACACTGGGTCATTTCTGGTGTTTCGTCGGACCTGTGTTGAAGTAACAGGCGCGTTCTCCACCTGCCTAAAATAGCAGATGTCCATGCTACACGTCATAGGCTTGGTGACAGGCAGCGGCAACCTGGAAAGACCATCGGCATTGCCGTGCAGGTCAGACTTACGATATCTAATGTCAAATGTGTGTGCAGACAACAGCAGCGCCCACCTTTGCATTCTGCTCGCAGCAAGTGACGGAATCCCTGTATGTGGCCCAAAGATGGTCGTGAGAGGGCGGTGATCTGTTAGTAGGGTGAACTGTCCCCCATACAAATATTGGTGAAACTTGTGGACACCAAAAACGATGCTCAGTGCTTCTCGTTCTATTTGGGCGTAGTTAGTTTCAGCTCTGTTCAAAGTCCTAGATGCGAATCCTATCGGCTTCTCTTCTCTGTTTGGCATGATATGTGAAACGACTGCTCCCACACTATATGACAATGCATCGCAAGCTAACTGTATTGGTAATGAAGGGTTAAAATGCGTCAAAGCCTCTGACTTCAGGAGCGTGTCCTTTGCTGTCATGAACGCCTCCTGGCACTCGTTAGTCCATTCCCACTTCTTGTCTTTACATAGCAACCAATGAAGCGGCCTCAGCATCGAGGCTAGGTTCGGTATGAACCGGCCATAGTAGTTCAGTAACCCTAGAAAAGAACGCAGCTGGCTGATATTTTCAGGTGCTGGGGCATCCACGATTGCCTTGGTCTTGGACGGTGCCTTGTGAAGGCCTGTGGCATCGATCACATGACCGAGGTACTCAACTGATGCCTGAAAAAGATCGCATTTATCCCTGCGAACTCTGAGTCCGTAATCCCTCAGACTGTAGCTTTGCGTCCAAGTTACGCAAATGGTCTTGGTCATCACACCCAGTAACTAAGATATCATCTAAGTAGCACTGGACTCCAGGCAATCCACTAAGGATCTGGTCCATAGCACGTTGGAAAAGTGCTGGAGCTGATGTAATTCCGAAAGGAAGTCGACGATACCTAAATAGGAACTTGTGCGTCACAATAGTCAGCATTTCTCATGACTGTTGATCCACATGCATTTGCAGATAGGCTTGACAGAGGTTGATTGTGCTAAACTTCTGGCCCCCAACAAGTCCCGCAAACAAATCATCAATATGGGGGAGCGGATATTGCTCCACTGACAATACAGGGTTAACAGTTACTTTAAAATCTCCATATATCCTAACTCCACCCCCTTTCTTGAGCACTGGTACGATGGGCGTTGCCCATTCACTCACACTGACTGGTTCTAATACTCCGCTTTCAACTAGGGCTCCTAAGTCAGCCTCGACTTTTGGTCTGATGGCATAAGGTACGGGTCGTGCCTTCATGAACTTGGGTTTGCTATCCTGCTTTATATGAAGCTTCACAGTAATATTTTTTGTAGGATTCGCAAAATTGGACTTTGCATTAATAAGGGTCAAATGGCAGAAGAGGCCAAGAGGCCATGATGTTAAAGACTGTTTTAAAAGAAGCCCAGAAAAAGGGGCATACAAAATGGCCACCATACCATGTGACCAGCTTATTGGGACACTTTAAAATGGTTCCTGCGCAACCTCAGACAGCTTTGTGGATTCAACCTACAGCAAGTTCTGGAAGCCGTTTCTGAGAGAACGAAACCAGACCCACACGTATGCATATGGATTAGATGCAGATCTAGTCAAGATCGGCCTGGAGACAGAGGCCATCAAAATGTTGACCCAGACAAAAGGGGACAATTTCATATTCATGAGAACAGCACCCAGGACTAGATAACGAGATCAGCAGGGCATTAAAAACAATGAAGGTAATTCCAGACCAGAGATGGGCCTTTACCAGCTGTTTAAAACATTTTAAAATATAATAACTACCCCGCTGTGCTCCCAGCCCACCAAAAATAAAACAAAGTCTAACCTGATTTTGGGCGGGAAGTGAAGCCTCTGAAGAAAAGGTATAACTGGAGTTACAGTTGGAGGGGGTGAGAGCGGAGTTGAACTGGAACACAGTTGCAAGCTTGGAGACCGTTGCAGCTTGTGTCGAGTTTGAATCCGGACAGCCAGAAGAAGAAGCAGGCAATCGCAGGAGGAAGAAGAAAGCCAAAACCGAGAAGGCCATCTTGAAGCTGGCGTTCCGCCCCGGGGAAACACATCGGGAGATCATCGACCATCCCCGGGCTGTTGCCGGAACAAGAGGCCATCGACCCAACTTGGGAGAAGAGACAAAAAAATAAAAACCCCAAGAGGAGAAACCTTCCAGCCACCCCGGCTCGGGAGAAGAGAAAAGAAACTGAAGAAGCGATGGGAGCCAGCCCAAGGCTCCTCTAACCAGGGTCGAGCCGACGAGCCTCGACCCCGCCGACATCCAGGCCCGCCGGTGTCCAGCCGCCCCCGACCCCCACCTCAGGAGAGAGGTGTGGCGCAGCTCGCAGGGGCTCCACGATCCACGTGGAGACGAAACGCCTGAAAGGACCAAACACAGACTCGATTTCAAAACCTTGCACTTCCTAGTGGGATTGGTGAGCATGTTTCTGGCCCTTCACAATCAGATCTAGATAGGTTTAATAAGGGGGTGGATTTAAGGGTACAATTAACATGAGTTGTTGTCCCTCGATGTTCCATGTGTTTCCTTATTTCATGATGATCTTTGTAGAGTATAAGATGCCTGTATTTGCTTTAGTTAGTACTGTGTCGTTATGATTTGTTTTGTGTTTTTCCCTCCCATGTACTCCCTTATCTGCTTGCATTTGATTTGATACTTTTCCTTATGCAATAAATTTCATTTTGTTTCATCAAACTTGGTCTACAAGAGTTTTCTCTACATTGTAGTTCCTGCGCCTAAGTCCAGAGTATAGAATCTAAGGGGCGAGTGGGTCGAACCACTCAAGGTTTTACTGTGCAAGAGAGAGAGGCCTCTGGAGAGAGAAACCTCAGGGAAACCTCTCGAGGAAAACCCCTTACACTTTCATGCTACCCAGTTCTCCATTAAAGACTTCTGCATGTTTCTTTAAGATGGCAGGTAAGCCTGGATCATTGTGTGACATCATCTAGACTGATGACCAGTCTAATTTTATTCTCTCCATCCACGAACGTCCCAGCAGGGAGGGGTAGTCTCCTTTAACTACGTAAAGTGGTAACTTCCTAGTTTGTCCATTCAACTGAACTGTGACCTCAGTGATACCTCTCACAGTTACTCTTTCACCGGTATATGTCTTTAACGCTATGTTAGCTGGCTGAAGTGGAAGATGCTTTAATGTCTTTTTGTAGACTGTCTCTAACATAAGAGATACTGCTTCCCCGGCATCGATCTGCATTGCACAGGCTGCCCCTCTAGCAAGGGTGAGACCCAGTAGCCATGTGAATCCCCAGCTACAGTCAGCACATTCAGTGATAGTTCCTCCTCTGAAGTGTCAATTGCCTCTGTTTTATCCTGTTCTACAGAGCGGACATGCTTCTTTATCTTTTGCCTGAATGTTTTTTTTCTTCCTTCCGTCTTTGACGTTTTCTCTGTGTCCTTTTTATTTCTGCATGCGCGCTGAATATGTCCCTTTTTACCACAGCTGTGGCAATCCATGTCCACACACCAGCATGCAGACGCAAGATGCCCCGTTTTGCCACAACGGAAGCATGGCCCTTGGCTCTCTGTTCTTACTTTGTGCACTTTTTCTGTTGCACCCAACTGTTGAGCTTCCTTAGCTGCCAATTCCATGGAAATACTGATTTCAATGGCCTTTTGTAGAGTCAGATCACTCTCCGTTAATAGTCTCTTCTGTATGGCTTCAGTTCTCATACCACACACTAGCCTGTCTCTTATAGTATCATTTAGCACGTCATTAAGCTCACAGTGCTCTGATAGTCTTTTTAGTGCAGCTACAAACATGGTCACTGTTTCTCCTTCTTCCTGGTTACGCCTGTGGAACCTAAACCTCTCAGCTATGACTAGGGGTTTGGGTGAAAAATGCCCTTTTAGTGTCTCCACAATTTCGCTATATTGTTTAGTCCCTGGTTTATCTGGATGCACTAAAGTATGCAAAAGATTGAAAGTCTTTGGTCCCATCACACTTAACAATGTAGGTACTACTTTGTTCCCTCCAATGTAATTTGCTTGTGTGAAGTATTCAAATCGTTCTGTGTATGAGCTCCATTGTTCAACATTCTCATCAAATGGTCCAATGTTACCGATAATTCCAGTCATTTTCCTTCTTTCAGGCCCCTAATTATCATTCACTAAGGATCCTTCCAATGTTGAACTCAACTAAAATCACGATCAGTTATTTAGTGCTTCAATTCACAGATCGTTTCACAGTTGAATAAATGTCCTTCCCGATTTACTCACTGTTTTTCCTCCCCTTCCTCAAGTCATTAGTACCTTATACGCCGTCTCGTCTTCCCGCCATTGCAAGCTCCTTTATCCTTGAGCCAGCCTCACTTTAATTAACTGTCCACGGCAAAAATAACAGTTTTAAACACGTAAAACCCGACTATCTTCCGCACAGCAGAGCCACGCAAGTTCCGACGTCCTCGTCGCCACTTTTGTTAAATCTCAAAAGTTTAATAACCTTGCTTGTATAAAAATTAAAAGAGTACACAGGAGACAGAGTTCAGTTAACAGCCAACCTTCCCAGAGAATCTTCTCAACTAATGCACTCTATTTCCCATAGTGCATTGCACATCACAACTATGGTAAGCTATGTGGGACAATTCAAATACAACATTCAAAATACACAACATCACACACTGCAGCCACGGTACGCCAGTGGTGGAGGGAGTGGATGTTTAAGGTGGTGGATGGGGTACCAATCAAGCGGGCTGTTTTGTCCTGGATGGTGTCGAGCTTCTTGAGTTTTGATGCAGCTGCACTCATCCAGGCAAGTGGAGATTATTCCATCACACTCCTGACTTGTGCTGTAGATGGTGGAAAGGCTTTGGGGAGTCCGGAGATGAGACATTCACTGCAGTATACCCAGCCTCTGACCTGCTCTTGTAGCCACAGTATTTTGTGGCTGGTCCAGTTAAGTTTCTGGCTAATGGCGACCCTAGGATGTTGATGGTGGGGGATTCGACGATGGTAATGCCATTGAATGTCAAGGGGCGGTGGTTGGACTCTCTCTTGTTGGAGATAGTCATTGCCTGGCACTTGTGTGGTGCAAATGTTACTTGCCACTTATCAGCCCAAGCCACAATGTCATCCAGATTTTGCTGCATGCGGGCACGGACTGCTTCATTATCTGAGGTGTTGTGAATGGAACTGAATATTGTGCAATCATCAGCAAACATTCCATGTCTGACCTTATGATGGAGGGAAGGTCATTGATGAAGCAGCGGAATGTGGTTGGGCCTAGGACACTGCCCTGATGAACTCATCAATGCTGTCCTGGGGCTGAGATGATTGGCCTCCAACAACCACAACCATCTTCCTTTGTGCTTGGTATGACTCCAGCCAGTGGAGAGTTTACACTCTGATCCCCATTGACTTCAATTTTACTAGGGCTCCTTGATGTCACACTCGGTCAAATACTGCTTTGATGTCAAGGGCAGTCACTCTCACCTCACCTCACCTCTGAAGTTCAGCTTTGTCCAAGTTTGGACCAAGGCTGTAATGAGGTCTGGAGCCAAGTGGTCCTGGCAGAACACAAATTGAGCATCGGTGAGCAGGTTATTGGTGAGTAAGCACTGTCGATGTCAACTTCCATCACTTTGCTGATGATTGAGAGTAGACTGATGGAGTGGTAATTGGCCGGATTGGATTTGTCCTGAATTCGCCTTCTACCCTTTCCAGAAGTTCACGAGCGTTGCTTTAATGTGACGTTATCCTGGCAGAACCAACAACAACAATAACAACAACAACTTGTATTTATATAGCGCCTTTAACATAGTAAAACATCCCAAGGTGCTGCACAAGAGTATTTTAAGACAAAAAAATTTGACACCGATCCACATAAGGAGAAATTAGGGCAGGTGACCAAAAGCTTGGTCAAAGAGGTATGTTTTAAGGAGCATCTTAAAGGAGGAAAGAGGCGCACAGGTTTAGGCAGTGAATTCCAGAGCTTAGGGCCTAGGCAACAGAAGGCACGGCCACCAAAGTTTGAGCAATTATAATCAGGGACGCTCAAGAGGGCAGAATTAGAGGAGCACAGATATCTCGGGGGCTTATGTGGCTGAAGGAAATTATAGAGATAGCAAGGGGCAAGGCCATGCAGGGATTTGAAAACAAGGATGAGAATTTTGAAATCGAGGCGCTGCTTAACCGGGAGTCAATGTAGGTCAGTGAGCACAGGGGAGATGGGCGAACGGGACTTGGTGTAAGTTAGGACATGGGCAGCTGAGTTTTGGATGACCTCAAGTTTACGTAGGGTGGAATGTGGGAGGCTAGCCAGGAGTGCATTGGAATAGTCAAGTCTAGAGGTAACAAAGGCATGGATGAGGGTTTCAGCAGCGGATGAGTTGAGGCAGAGAGAAACTGGAGAAAGATGTGAGTTCAGGGCTAGGGCAGGGGGAACCTTAGAGGAAGTTTGGCCCAGTGGGCTAGGGGAAGGAAGGGAAGTGGCAGAGGTAGCTGAAGGGATGGTCTCAATCTTAGAGACAAAGAAGTCCATGAGCTCCTCACACTTGTTATCGGAGGTGAGGGTGGGGGAGACAGGGGAGAGGGGTTTAAGAAGATGGTTGGCAGTAGAGAATAGGAGCCGGGGTTTATCTTTGCACTCCAGAATGATTCTGAAATAGTGAGCAATTTTGGCAGATGAGAGCAGGGCCCGGTAGCGCTTTATGTGGTCCAGCCAGATCTGGCGGTGAATGGCTAATCCAGTTGTCTGCCATGTCCATTTGAGCCTGCGTTCCTTCGACTTAAAGGAGCAAAGATGAGAGCCGTACCGGGGGAATGGCCAGGGTGAGAGTGGGTAATTGTTTTAGTAGGGACTAGGGCATCAAAGATAGTGGTGAGGCTGTGGTTGAGCAGATCGGTAACTGCAAAAATGCTGTGGTGAATGGATGTCACCCCATTTTTCGCTCTCCCATCGGGCGATATGCCACTGGGCAAAGGGACTCTCCATTCCATGCCAGTGAGCTCAAAGTGCTTTAACCATGCAAACCATCACCAGAACTAAATTACTTGTTAATATAAACAGATACGTTCTATAAAATCAAAATGTATTCATCCGCTTAGCATGACAACATTCTTAGCTACCAAGTTAAAAATTTAGCTATTGCATAAATAAGGAACTTGCATTTATATAGTGCCTTCACATTCTCAGGATGTCCCAAAGCATTTCAATAATTACTTTTAAAACAGTCATTAGCCTAGAATTTGCGTTCAGCAGCGAAGCGAAGGTGGTCGGTGCTGGCCCTGAAATACCCTTCGCACAAGCATCTCACGATCCCTGTGTTGAGAACTTCGGGTTTTCAAATTCAAAGCAATGAACCGTAGTGGGGATTACCTTGTGCGAGCTGCTGTGGTGTCAACAGGCTGTCTAAGCAGCCAATCAAAATGCAGAATTCTCACAGACAGAGAACAAGGAAGTGAGCAAGCTCTTAAAATTCTAAGGGGGAAAAATTTGGTATCTCCCATTTTGGGACGTTAATATCGGCCGGGCGCAAAGTTTAGCGCCCGGCGCTAATTATCGCCTCTGACTGCAAAATTCGCCTCTATCGCCCCCTGGAGATGATTTGAGCGCTAAATCAGGCGCTACACACCTCTCTTAAGGTGCAAACATCAGGGAGCGAGGCACTACTTCAGAACGCTACCGAAGCTCAGGCGATGCCAGTTACAATGGAAGCCAGGCAGACTGGCGCCGTCCAGTTCGTAAAGGGGAGGGGCCATCTTGCTGGCCAGCCACACCCTGCTCATTGCAGCCTTGAATCTCGGCCTGGAGAGACCTCAAAAGAAATTGTGTTGGAAGCACTAATGGATAGGCCCAGGGAAAGAGCTCGGCACTTAGGAACCTCAAAAGTGGTGCTGTGGGCCAAAACTCCTTAGGAAAGCGCTAAAGCCAAAAATGTTGCTGACAAGAAAATGCAGGAAGTGCCCGCCTTTAAATATCGCTCCCCCAGCCCCTTCCCAACTTGAAAACGTTCCCCTCTACCTGTCGTTCCTAGCGGCAGGCGCTAAGGCAGGGGGCGCGACTCAATATCCAGTCCGGGGCGCTACCGGGGAGTTACATGCTCGACTGACGTCACGATCTGTGGGCGCAGGAGATCATGGTTGTTAAGTCCGTGAATGATTGAGACACGGACTAGCAGGAGAGAAAACAAAACGATCTTTACTGGTGGAAGGCATAAACGAATCTAACCAACAGAGGCTCTCTAGCGCCTTTTATACAGGGGTGGTCACTGCCGGTACTGCAGTCTGAGACCAGTTATTCTCTTAAAGGTACATACACAACAATTCCTCCCCTTTTAGATAAACAGTACATAACATTCATTTAACACTAATGATAACGAATTACAATCACAATGACTGTTGCTAGATACATTGGTTAAGTTTAAGCAATTATAAGTTCAGTCTTTGAGGAGGCTTCCTGATTCTGTCTGGATGACGCCTCTTTGGAGTATCAGGTTCTTCTGGCAATGTTGAGTCAGAATCAATGTCGTTGTTTGGTTCACCTGCTTCCAATATTACCGGTTCTGCGGTAGCTGCAATTGGAACGTCGATTTCATTACCAGGTGTATCAGATCGTGGTGTGGAGTTGACGTTTTCCAGTGACTCTAGAATCTGGTCAGCATGGCGTCTTACAATGCTCTCCCCAACGTCCACGGTATACATGAGAGGTCCTTGTCGTGTACAAATAGTTCCTGGCTGCCATTTCTCAGTGCGGTAGTCCCGGGCCAAAACTGGTTGACCTATCTTAAAACTCCTGGTCGGCCTTTCATTCATATTCTGAAACTGCCTGTTCTCCACATCTCTTCGGACGTTTGGCTTAACCAAATCCAAGCGGCATCATAGTCTTCGATTGAAGAACATCATGGCTGGAGTTTGGTTGGTAACCACATGTGTCGCATTCCGGTAGGCAAACAAGAAGTTGTCCACCTTGTGTTGTAGGGGTATATCTTCATTACACATTGCCTTGATAGCCTTCTTGAATGTTTGGACAAACCTCTCGGCCAATCCATTAGTGGCTGGATGATAAGGGGCAGATGTGTAATGCTTAACACCATTGTTCTTTAAGAACCTCCGGAACTCTTCAGACACAAACTGTGGTCCATTGTCAGAGCAAATCTGTTCAGGCAGCCCATTCCTGGCGAATATGGCTCGTGAAACTGCGATAGTTTTTTCCGTGGTGGTTGAGGACATTTTTATTACCTCTGGCCACTTTGAATGTGCATCCACCGCAATTAGAAACATCGAGTCCATGAAGGGACCAGCAAAATCAATGTGCACCCTTTGCCATGGAGATGAGGGCCACTCCCATGGATGCAGAGGAGCTTGTGGTGGGGCGTTTTGGACCTTCTGGCATCCTGCACAGCTCTTGGTCATCTCTTCGATTTCTCTATCGATTCCTGGCCACCACACAAACGCTCTGGCTAAGCTCTTCATTTTTACCCCACCCAGATGACCCTTATGAAGTTCATTGAGCACTCTATCCGTCAACTTAGGTGGAATTACTACTCTGGATCCACACATCAAGGTTCCTCTGCACACTGACAGCTGTTCTCTTCTTGATGAAAATGCTGGCAGCAGTGGTTCGCCATGTGCTGGCCATCCCTTCACCGTTAAATCATAGACCCGTGATAGTGTCGGGTCATTCCGTGTTTCCTTTTCTATGTTTGCATTCGTCACAGGGAGACATTCGACTATGGACGAGTGGAATAACTCCATTGGATCCACTGCAAGGTCTTCTTCTTCCACCGTCGGCAACGGTAGACGTGACAATCCATCAGCATTTCTATGCTGTTTAGTTCCCCTGTACTCGATGACATATTGGTGTGCCTCTAGGAAAAGGGACCATCTCTGCAGCCGTTGTGCTGTCATTATCGGTACGCCCTTCTGAGGGTTGAAAATGGAGACAAGAGGTTGATGATCGGTTAGTAGAGTAAATTTTTGATCGTGCAGATAGTGATTGAACTTCTTCACCCCCCACACTAGGCTGAGGGCCTCTCTGTCAATCTGGGGGTAGTTACGCTTGGCAGAAGTTAACGAGTGTGACGCAAAAGCTATCGGCCTCTCCAAACCATCAAGGAATTTATGTGACAGTACCGCCCCAATGCCGTAGGGAGACGCATCACACGCCAGCCTGATTGGCAGTGCTGGGTTGTAGTGAGCCAATACTTCCTTCGAAGTGATTAAGTCCTTACTCTTCTGAAAAGCACGTTTACAATCGTCGCTCCATTTCCATGCTACCCCCATTCGTAGCAGGGCGTTCAGTGGATGCAGAATTGTCGACAAATTCGGCAAAAACTTATGATAGTAATTCACTAACCCGAGGAATGACCTCAGTTGCGACACATTTTCAGGCACTGGGGCCTTAACAACCGCTTCAATTTTGTCAGGGGACTTATGTAACCCCTCTTCATCAATCACGTGGCCACAATACGATATCTGTTTCTTAAAAAATTCGCACTTGGGGCGGTTGGCTCGCAGCCCATGTTCCCGTAGTCTAGTGAGCACCTGTTCTAGGTTGTTAAGGTGTTCACTGTCATCTTCACCTGTTACAAGGATGTCGTCCAAGTAACACTGAGTCCCCGGAATCCCTTGCAGGACTTGTTCCATCGCTCTTTGCCATATCGCCGGAGCCGATGCTACTCCGAATACCAATTGGTGATATTGGTAAAGACCTTTGTGAGTGTTTATCGTGAGATACTTCCTAGAGGATTCTTCAACCTCCATCTGCAAATATGCTTGTGCTAGGTCAATTTTTGTAAAACGCTTCCCTCCAGACAGTGAGGCGAAGATGTCTTCTATCCTTGGAAGAGGATATTGTACTGTGTGAAGGACAGGGTTCACCGTCACCTTGAAATCCCCACAGATGCGAATCTTCCTTGGCTCTCCGGACTTATTGCTTAACGTTTTTTTCATGACAGGAATGATGGGTGTCGCCCACTCGCTCCAGTCGACCTTAGACAACACGCCCGCCTTCTCCAGATTCTCCAGCTCTGCCTCGACGGCTGGACGAATTGCATATGGTACCGGTCTCGCTTTGAAAAACTTGGGAACTGCATTCTCTTCTATTTTTAACGAGGCGGTTACGCCTTTAAGCGTGCCCAGTTCTTGTTGAAATACCTCTTTGGCATTAGCTAAGATTGTTGACAATCGTCCAGGAGTGACGTCTTCATCTTTTTTACCGTCCACCATCATTGCATGAATGGAATGCCAATCTAAGTTTATCTTCTTGATCCATTCCCGTCCCAATAACGGTGGTCCACCATTTGGCAGTATGTAGAGATACAATTTCCGTATTTTCTTGCCATTGTATTCGACAGGCACCCTTATTTTTCCTCTGGGGTATACTTTTTGCCCCGTATACGTCGTCAAGACGATGGATGTCTCACTCAAGGGTATGTGTGAAAATAGCCGCTCATAGTCTCGTCGATTCATGACGGTTAGCGCTGATCTTGTATCCAATTCCATTTTAACTTGGGACCCTGCTATCATGAGGGTGACCCAAATGGTTCGGTGATCCTCTTTTGCGATTACCTTGTGAAGTTTGAGACAGCTTAATCTCCTGTTCTCGGATTCACTATCGCTCATCTGGTCTTCGGAACTACTGTCCGTCATCTTTTGTACTTTCTTGTACGGTTCCTTAGTAGCCTTTTTGTTGTCGCTGGTCTTCTTCCCAGACCTACAAACTCGTGCAATGAGTCCAATCTTCCCGCATTTTCTGCATATTTTGTCTTTGGACCAGCAGTCCTTCTGGTCATGGTTAGTTCTGCCGCAGCGATAACATTTTGCAAATCCCCGTGTCATTTCGTGGGTGCTGTATTCCTGTGGTTTTTGTTGAATTTCTGCAGCTCCCCTGGCTGCTGCTTCATACGATACTGCCACGCTGAAAGCCTTATCTAGCGTCAGCTCTTTTTCTGCAAGTAACTTCTTCTGTGTTCCTTCACTCAGGAGTCCACAGACAAATTTGTCCCATAGGGTATCTGCCAGCCCTGCTCCGAACTGGCAGTGCTTTGATAGCTTGCGTAGTTCCGTAAGATACTCAGCATTGCTCTCATCTTTGTGCTGAGTTCTCCTGTGGAATTTAAATCTTTCTGCTATCAACAGCGGTGCAGGGTTTAAGTGCTCCTGTAGAACAGCAACAATTTCGTTAAAACTCTTCGCCTTCGGTTTGGCTGGAGTAATCAGATCCCACAATAGGCCGTACGTTCTAGCGCCCATTACGTTTAGCAATATTGATGCCTTTTTCCCCTCCACTATTTCATTTGCCTCGAAATATACCTCGACTCTTTCCACATACGTGGTCCAGTCCTCTAATGTATTATCAAAAGCAGTGATACAGCCAGTCTTCGGCATCTTGCAAATCTAAAATGGCGCCTCCTGCGCTTTGCCTTCTTCTCTGATTTAACAAAATGGCGCCTCCCGCGCTTTTCCTTCTTCCCCGCTGTTGTTAGCGCTGCTTTCCACGGTTTCTTGCGCGTATTCTTTTTCTTTTATTATTTTCCCGTCGTGGAGCGGACCCTCTGGAACACTTCCCTCCCTCTTCTGAGGTCCGAACGCTGCCCAGCTTCGAAACACCGGCCGCGCCCTGTATGCTCCACCCTCTCTCTCTCTCCTTGCTTCCCGACTTGCTGCCCGGCCCCGTTGCAGCCCAGGAAGGATCAGAGCACTACCTGCCACCAGCCCGATTAGCTGGGAAACCACAGACCGAGGAACCCAGCCTGGCTCTGGAAAGTCGCTCCTGCAAAGCCTTGAACCCGATGATTGACGGTCGACGCCCGTTCCTCGAGTTTCAATGGACTCTTTTTTTTTTCTTCTTCCGACCTTCAACGTCGTCGGAGCTGCTGCTGAGTTGCAGGTTAGTTCTTTCTACCTCGTCGCCAGTGTTAAGTCCGTGAATGATTGAGACACGGACTAGCAGGAGAGAAAACAAAACGATCTTTACTGGTGGATGGCATAAACAAATCTAACCAACAGAGGCTCTCTAGCGCCTTTTATATAGGGGTGGTCACTGCCGGTATTGCAGTCTGAGACCAGTTATTCCCTTAAAGGTACATACACAACAGTGGTGTTTGTGTTTAATGCTGCAGCAAAACTGCTGGTCAATTTTACGAACGGCGCTAAAATCGCCGCACTCAGGCACTAAGATCCTGGCGCTAATGGGAGGCACTAACTAGTCGAGTTTTTCCTCCTAACTTTTTAAAAATGTTAGAGGGAGCAAAAGAAAGATTGGGGCTCTGACATGGGGAAAAGGCAAACCTGAAATAAAGATGGACAAAGTTTAAAAAACGTTTTTTTTTACTTTTTGAAAAGTTTCTTAAAATTTTAAATTTTTATTAAAATGGGCAAATTTCACACCGCACAAAATTAAATTTAGCTTTCCAGGTCTTTAACGTTTGTTTAGCAGTAATAATGCTGTTAAAACCTCAGTTTCACCTAATCTCTTTGGGTCTAACTTTTATTGGAAAATTTAATGGCATACTTACCGCAGAAGAGCTGAAGTTTTCATCAGTTTACCTGATTTGGTTGATTACACAGATTGCTGGCTCCGTGGTGGGGGGGGGGGGGGGTGGGCCTGCACAGCACAGCCTGTTTCGGAGCTGTCAATGACAGACCACAATTTCAGGAATTCCACATGCGCTTGCGCACGCACCAACTCCTGAAGTTGCAGTCAGATTCAAAGGCGGAATGACGGTAAATGGTGTTCATTCGCCGTCATCCTGACTGCAAATTCCGGGCCATTGTTGTGATGTAGGTAAGTATGAAATTGAATCTGCACACAGTAAAGTCCCACAAACAGCAAATGAAGAAAAGTGACCAGTCGAGGGGGGCAAATTCGGTACCTTAGCGCCTCCCATTAATGCCAGCAGATGGCGGTAATGGGGCGCTGATGCAGTTGCGCTGCGGCAAGGCGAATACAGTGCCACACGGCAAATCCGCCCCCCCCACCCGTTGCGCTGCTAGTATGAGGTACTGTCTGGGACTTCAATGCCAGGCAGATCGTGACGTCATTGAGTGTGCAACGCTCACTGGCCACCCAATCTGAAAAATTAATTGTCGCCACTTACCTTAGCACCTCGACCAGACAGCGACAGGGAGAGCTGACATGCAGGTCCATGAAGCCGGCTCCAGCAAAGTTATTTAAAGACATCGGGCTAGATTTTCAGTTGCTTGCGCCAGCAGTTAGCGCCTTAAGAGAAGTGATTTTCGGGCGCTATGCGTGTAGCGCCTGGGCGCAGCGCAGTTTGCGCCCCGCCCCAAATTAAGTTGCCCGTTAGCGCCGGCGCAAAGTTTAGCGGCCGCCCGGATGCGCGCGCAGAAAATGACGTCACATCCTCGTGCAACGCCCTTTGGCCGCCCCGAATCCAAACTTCAGTCGGACCGCCCCGTTATGCGGCTGGCGTCCAGAGCGTTTGTAAAATGGAACGCAACACACCCTGGGGAGCGCAAATTAAAGGGCACTCCTATAAAAGGCACTCTGCATGTGTTGTGTGGAAGTATCCAGTGTGTTGTTGTGAACGGTGTATTTATGTTTCCGGCCACCACATCACATCATATCATCTCCTCCTCCTCCTCCTCCTCCTCCTCCTCCTCCTCCTCCTCCTCCTCCTCCTCCCAGACGTTGCCTTTGAAAAAAACACATGCACCCTTCCCCTTTAAGAGCTCACTGGCACCAGAGTGTCTGCCGTGCGCTGCGCCCGAGCTCGGGTGTTGCGCTCTCCACCGCCGGCTTAGCGCCTAAAGATACTAGTGGAACGCCTCTTTTAGCGCTCCACCAACCTCTTAGGGCGAAGCCACTGAATTTCCGGCAACAGGGCGCTACTTTGGGGCGGGCGCTAACTTCGGGCGGGCGCTAAGCTTAGCGCCCCAAAACTGTCTATACTGAAAATCTAGCCCATCAGCATTAATCACTCCCTGCTGTCAGGGCAGGTTAGTTTCAATGGTTTGTTGTCAGTTTCACCCACTGAACAGTTTCTATCAGTAATTTCAAGCTTCCTTTGTATCAGCAGTCTTCTGGCAACTACAAAGTAGCTACATTTATTGTTCAAAGATTCAAGCTGCTACACTTGGCAACATTAATGGGAGCTCTACTGGAATGCCACCTCACCCTCCAGGATCTATGGCGGAGGGAGCGCAGGCTGCGAGAAATACGGGAACATGTGCACAGAGGAATGAGGAGGAACATCAGGGCCCTCACCAGGATGCCTTACCCTCCGAGGGTATTCTGACAGCACTTCTCCTACCATCAATTAAATGACGAGCAGTGTATTAGAGGGCTTCACATCACCAAGGTGGTGGTCACAGAACTCTGCCACCTCCTCCAAACAGACCTCCAGCCTCACACCAGGATGACTTAAACTCCAGATCCCTTTTGCTCACCACATCCCCATCATACCATCCCTGTGTCATGCCATATCACAGTGTCCTGCTGGGCGCAAAGGTGAAATGAGAGAGACCGCAAAATATTGCAAACTCCATTAATAAATTTATGCATAAACATATCACACATCATATTCATACTAATAACTAATGACCCTTGTGCCTGCCATAGTTGAATAGCTGTCATTGTGTGCAAGGTGTGAGATGTGGGTGTGAGTGTTGGTAGGTAGAGATTGTTGGTGGGTGAGCGCTGGGGGTTTGGTGCTTTGGGCAGTGTGTGAAGCTTGTGGTACAGATGGTGGTATGTAACATTTGTTGAAGCATTCAATCACCCTGACCACCTGAGTGAGGTGGATCTACCATGAGCACACCTGCTTCAGTCCTCCGGCTCCTTCTCCTTGTTGTGCTTCTTCTTGCTGAGGCAACTGCACAACCAGCAATGCTGAGAATGAGGTGCTGCAGTATCAATGAACCTCCCCTTTAAGTACTGGGAAAAGTCTATGGCAATGATGAGTTGCGATTAGACT
This sequence comes from Somniosus microcephalus, assembly GCF_052327205.1. NCBI lineage: Eukaryota > Metazoa > Chordata > Chondrichthyes > Squaliformes > Somniosidae > Somniosus > Somniosus microcephalus. Next base: position 235,355,693 of record NC_140994.1, read on the forward strand.
GTACCCGATATTGGTCCACCTTTAAGTGTAACGCCAATGAGCTGGGGCTTTAAGACTTGAATTAGCGCTCCAATCATTTATTTGAGCAGTGAGAATGAATTTTGCGTGCAGTCTAAAGCATTAGTGCCTGGCGCTAATTCTCAAACTTTTCTAATGATACCGCCCATTCCTGGGCTATAATGAATTTCTAGCCCTTAAATTGTTTTTGTGATGTTGTTTGAGGGATGAATGTTGACCAAGACACTTGGCGAATTTCCTGCTCTTCTTCAAATTGTGCCATTGGCACTTTTGGGGATCTGCTCTCCAATAAATCAAATCACGACAATATTTGTATGGTAAGTGTCTTTTATCTTAACATTTTCTAAATGTATTACTTTACCCGATGAATTCAGTGGCCATCTTTGTATTATTTCCAGGCCCAATTTCAATGTTAATGGTTGACTAAAGATGGTTTTACTTTTAAGTCCTTGTTTGCAAGATCACTTGCAGCTAAGTGTGACTTTGAACCATACATGGCTTTTTGAAACTGCTTAATACATCATCGAGAGAGCAGTTCCAGGAAGAGAGCATAATGCTTCTGTCCAAAGACAGTTACACATTCTCCTGGCAATATTAATTTAATACAAGATTTTACAGAAATACATGCTTCAATTAACCTATGCAAATAAGTGCTAATAACCACAGCTTTTGTTTCAAATTAAAAAATATCCATTCTTGGTGATACCAAGGCACAGTTACAGGATCAGAGACATGATATGTTATGTTTCAAAGAATAATACCGCACATCCATAACCCAGGAGCAATTGCTCTGTCATTTTACAAGGCTTCACCCGGAGGTGAAAGGCATACTGACTGAAAAAGAGTCAGCTGGGGAATGAAAGTGCTCTTTTATATTTATTTTGCGTTTCAACAATATTTAGTAGTTTGTATGTGTGAAAATTCTCTTTGAATGAAAAATGGAAGTGTCCTTATTTTTCCTCCATAATTAATGGGGCTGCTAGGTAACTTACTTTCTCAAAGCCACTCAGTTCAGCACTTTTGTTAATGCATCAATAAATATGGAGAGAAAATGTCTCCTTTTTTTGTTAAAAGAGGAACACTAGTTCTTTTTTTTATATTCGTTCCTGGGATGTGGGCGTCACTGGCAAGGCCAGCATTTATTGCCCATCCCTATTTGCCCTTGAGTAGGTGGTGGTGAGCTGCCTTCTTGAACCACTGCAGTCCTTGTGGTGAAGGTACTCCCACAGTGCCGTATGGGGAGGGAGTTCCAGGATGTTGACCCAGTGACGATGAAGGAATGGCGATATATTTCCAAGTCAGGATGGTGTGTAACTTGGAGGGAAACTTGCAGGTGGTGGTGTTCCCATGCGCCTGCTGCCCTTGTCCTTCTAGGTGGTAGAGGTCGTGGGTTTGGGAGGTGCTGTTGAAGAAGCCTTGGCGAGTTGCTGCAGTGCATATTGTAGATGATACCCACTGCAGCCACGGTATGCCGATGGTGGAGGGAGTGAATGTTTAAGGAGCTGGATGGGGTGCCAATCAAGCGGGCTGCTTTGTCCTGGATGTTGTCGAGGTACTTGAGTGTTGTTGGGTCCTATGGTGGAATTGTCTGTGTAATGGTGACTTAAGGTGGAATGGCTAATTACATTAAGTTATATTTCTGTCTTGATGAATTATACACATCTATAATGAATTGCCATACAAGTATTAATCAATTTAGGGAAACTTGAATAAATTATGCCAGCCAATCAGTTTTTCACAACCATTGTGTGCATTTTATAAGTTACATTTAAAGCTGGTTTTAATAAAAGATCCTTCAGTACATCGGATTTCATTAGTCAGAATATCAACCCTACCTCTTCCCACTACAGCATCTAACTTTTTTGTAAATAAATTTAATGTCCTGGCCTCAACCAACTTTGCTGATAACCTACTGCAGTGGCAGGCAACATTCACACTACAGAAATGCCAGGTAATGACCATCTCCAACAAGAATAGGCCCAACCTCCTCTCCCTGACCATCAACTGCACCACCATCACCAACGGCCCCGTGCCCACCCCCCACCCCCTCCCCCTTAAAACATCCCGAGGGTCACCACTGACTGGAAGCTTAACTGGGCCAGATATATACACTGTGGCAACAAGAGCAGGGTAGATGCTGAGTACTCTGTGAGGAATGGCTCAAAGCTTTGCCAACATCTGCAAAGGCTCAACGGAACAGAATCTCTCAGCCCTGCGCCATCTTCATCCAAGAAGGACAAGAGCAGCAAGATCAGAGGAACACCATCATCTCCAAGTTATACTCAAATTCACACATCATCCTGGCTTGGATATATAATCACCCTTCCTTCATCACCACTGGGTTAATATGCTGGAATTCCCAAACCTACGTGTGCTGGTAGCATATTTTGTGCATTTGGAGTCACAAGCCATGAACTCAGTGATGTAAGAAAACTACTAGGCACTTGGTCTGAGTATTAAACAAGGCTTTAATCAACTGTTTCACAACATGGAGGTCTAGTTGTGTCCTTCACTAGTTCTTGTTAAAGAATGTCCTGAGCAAGCTGGGCCCATGCCCGAGTATTTATACTCTCCCTGGACAGCGCCACCAGCAGGCCGCCCAGTATAATTTCATAAGTCTTTCCACATGAATGACAAGATTCATGTCACTCAGAACCTAGCCATGATCCCTAAAAGCCAGTCTTGTGGTTGGTTATTACATTCAATTAAACCAAGCACACAGGAATGGTTCAAGATAATAGAGGTGAAATTCAACTTTAGCAGGGGCGCAAAACGGGCAGTAATGGATCAGCCGCCCACCCCCATACACCCAGCCCGATTCTCCCTTCAACTGAAGTGCAAATATGGTTGACATTCCAAAATGTCTTCCATGATATTTAACTGGATTATAGATTTTGAATTCCAACTCAGTTTGAACTCTACCAGAGTTTTTAGAGTGACTTTTAGCACCGGGGTCAAAAAACTGCTTCTCATTGAAATTAGAATGAGGATTTCATCCGCACCCCCCACCCCCAAAAAAATTACATATTCGGAAATATCTAATGCCAACTTAAGTAGCCAATTTAAATTTCTAGCTCCCTGACTCTTTAGCTTTTTCCAATATTGCAATAATACTAATATCATCAGTGCCGGCACCCACCCAGTTCCAGAGAAATAGTCCCTGTTTTGTAATTTCCCGAGCTGCTAATTTTAAAGCATATTTCTATTTGCAATGCCAATTTGTCACAGAGATGGAAATTTCAACAAGCCCTGAGAAAATTATTAAAATACATTGGCCTAGAAATTCATTGTAGCCACTTTTGGGGCGGTAAAGTCGGGCGGCCGCTAAAGTTTGCGCTCGCCGCCAAATCGAGGCCACTTCTCCGATATTCATTAGCTTCGCTCTAAGAGTTTGCTCGAGCGCTAAAACTGGCGCTGGACGCCTCTCTTTAGGCGCTAAGCCGGAGGTGCTGAGCGAGAGCGCCGAGGCCGGGCGCAGCGCAGGTGCGGCCATCTTGTGATTGACAGCAGACACCCTGGCGCCGGCCAGCTCTTAAGGGGGAAGGGTCGACTTGGTCTGCTGCCACGCCCTGGATAGTGGAGCCCTCCAGCTAGGCCTGAACACTGCTGCTGGACCCAAATAGCGCCTGAAGCCATGCAGAAAGCCCGTGAACGAGCACAGCGCTTCTCAGAGCGTGATCTGAGTGTGCTGGTTGGTGGTGTGGAGAAGAGGCGCCATATTTTGTACCCGGACAATGGCAGGAAGGCGCCGGTCCGCGCCTACCAGAGAGCCTGGAGGCATGTCGCCAGCAAGGTGTCAGCCAACAGCGAGGTCCGCAGGACCGGTGTCCAATGCCGCAAAAAGTTTAATGACCTCACTCGGATTGTCAGGGTGAGTACCCTTTCCAGTGACCTCCTCATCCTTGCATGTGCACCTCACATTATGGGCAAAGGGACCTGAAAGCCCTAATGGCCAGCCCTCATCCAGCAGCTATGGGACAGGCATGAACATCAATTGTACATTCTGCACTTAACACACTGGCCAAGCTATTCCACCATGGGAGGCAGTGCACACAAGATCAGGGCGACACACTGGCCAGGCTATTCCACCATGGGAGGCAGTGCACACAAGATCAGGGCGACACACTGGCCAGGCTATTCCACCATGGGAGGCAGTGCACACAAGATCAGGGCGACACACTGGTCAGGCTATTCCACCATGGGAGGCAGTGCACACAAGATCAGGGCGACACACTGTACTTAGAGGCCGTCCTTTCTCTTGCAGGCCAAGCTGGCCAATAATAGGAAGAGCCGGACTGCGACCGGGGGAGGCCGACCCCAGATCCAGCCGCTCACCGAGCTGCAACATCGCGTGGAGCACATCATGGGTGGCCGGGTGATTGGCCCCGTTGCATGTGGAGATGCCGACCCTGTTCTGGGCACCAATGGTAAGGACATCAACGTTTGTACCTCTCTCGTCCCACTTGCGCATCAGATCTACATCCTTTGCCACTGTCCGACCAATGCGCTGAATGCCACCACTCATGCATCCCTCGCTGATGCCCTCTCCTCACTCTAAAGCTACTCTTGTGCCTTCCTGCTTTCAGATGGTGAGGAGGAGGTCCCTGAACTTGCCAGTGACAGCCCCTCAGAAGAGGAGGAGGAGGAGGAGCAAGAGGAAGGCGGCCCATCAGGGGAACCCTTAGCCGTGGCAACCCATGCGAATGTAGGGGACACGTCTTCCCTGGAGGGGAGCATGGCGGAAGTGTCGGAGGGGAGGGGAGCTCATGGGACCTGTGGCCTGCAGCAACGCGGGAGGGGGGTGCCAGCTCGGCGGCCTACACCCCAGAGGGGGGAAGGGTCGGAGGGGAGTCCAATTGCTGGGCCCAGCGGCGTCCAGCAACGCAGGAAGGGTCGGCCAGCTCGGCGGCCTTCTCCCCAGAGGGAGAGTCCGGCCTCCAGTCCGGAGATGGTTTTCGCCGAGGAGATGGAACGCCTCGAGGACTTGTCCGCGGACTCGGAGCGCCGGCACACGGAGCTCATGGGGGTAGTGGCATGGTTGCCTGAGGCCATCGAGTCCCTCTCTCGGAGTGTCACCAATGTTGGGGCGTCACAGGCCATCAGTTTGGCGGAATTCGGGGCAGAGCAGGCAGCGAGTCGGGCGGCATTCGGGGCAGATCAGGCAGCGAGTCGGGCGGCATTCGGGGCAGCTCAGGCAGCGAGTGGGCGGCTGATCAGTGGTGCCGTGCAGTCACTGAGTGCTCTGATGAGGTCACTGAACAGGAACACGGGCACTCACTGCTGCCACACTCGCTGTGTCAGCCAGGCATCACCAGGGCACCCGGCGCGCTGCAGCAGCACAGCGGTCTGTCCCTCGGCCGATTGGTGCGCATGCTGCGGTGCTGGCCCGGGCGAGTGCCAGTGTCTCAGGCGACCAGCGAGCGCCTGCCATCCGCCAGCTTGCCCCCATTCCTCCAGCCGCCACTGCCACTCCCCCAGTGGAGCTGCCAGGAGCTGCTGCAGCGACTGATGCTGGCCAGCCACAGCTGCAGCATTCAGCAGCCGCCCGCTCGACGGCCAGACCTCGACTAGGCCGACCCCCAAGGGCATCTGCCGTCACGACATGTGCCCCTCAGGAGCCTGCCCCCAGCCTTGCAGCAGCCAATGGCCTTACTTTGAGGAGGAGCAGCAGGGCGGGCAGGGGCCACACAAAGATGGCCAAGGCATCGCCCTAGCGGGCCAAAAAGTCGAATGTGTGGCCAGTTGTGTTTGTTTTTTGAGACCGAGAATTGGATGTTTGTTTTTTGAGGCTGAGAATTGGATGTTTGTTTTTTGAGGCCGAGAATTGGATGTTTGTTTTTTGAAGGCCGAGGATGTGATGTTTGTTTTTTACAAAGGCCGAGGATGACGGCCATTTTAGTTGCTCTGTTTTGTTAATCCTCTCCAGGTTGTGGGAGCGTGTAATGTGTTTGAGTGTTTTTTGGGGGTCTCGTCTGTTTTGGGTTTTCATGTGGGAAGGGCCCTGAGTTTGTACAATAAAGCATTTTATTTATTAACATTGTCCATGTTTGATCTTTGAAGTGTTTGTTGCCTTAACCGGCTGAGGGCTTGCGGAGCGGCTGCAATCATGTTCTTTCATTGGCACAAGCCATTCCCTGACAGGGGGCCTAGAAGTGACGTTCAATAAGCCGCCGACGGGCGGCCCTTGGACCTTCTGCCTCCCTCCTGGGCTGGTACTCCTCGTCCTCGTCGTCCTCATGCTCCTCCTGCTCCTCCTCCTGAGGTGGGGGTCCAACGTGAGGTGGCAGTGCCTGAGTCCTGCGGATAACCAGGTTGTGCAGCATGCAGCAAACGACGACGAATTGGGAGACTCGCTCCTGCGAATACTGGAGGGCTCCCCCGGAGCGATCGAGACAGCGGAACCATTGCTTGAGGACGCCAATTGTTTGTTCTATGATGTTCCTAGTCGCTTGATGGCTCTCGTTGTATGCCTCTTCAGCAGGGGTCGTGGGCGCGCGGAGCGGGGTCATGAGCCAGGTACACAAAGGATAGCCTTTGTCCCCGATAAGCCATCCTCTTGGGGGAGGCTGTACCTGGAACATGTCAGCCACAGTTGTCTGTCGCAGGATAAAGGCATCGTGGCTGCTGCCTGGAAAGCGGGCATTGACAGCTAGGATGCGCTGCCTGTGGTCACACACCAGCTGTACATTGAGGGAATGGTAGCCCTTCCAGTTGCGGTAATCCTCGGCATGCTCCAGAGGTGCCCGCAAAGCCACATGCGTGCAGTCAATGGCACCCTGCACCATGGGGAAGCCCGCTATTCTTGCAAATCCCACTGCACGCTGCTGCTGCTTGTCCAGGGTCATGGGGAAGGAGATGAATTGATGTCTCCTTCTGAAAAGGGCTTCGGCCACCTGGCGGATGCAGCAATGCACGGCGAACTGGGAGATGTTAGCGATGTCCCCAGCAGCGGATTGGAAGGAGCCGGTGGCATAGAAGTTGAGAGCCACCGTCACCTTCACTGCCACCGACAGAGATGTCCTGCGCATCAGCTGTGGCTGCAGATCTCTCTGAAGCAGCTGGCAGATGTCTGCAACCACCTCCCTTCTGAATCGCAGCCTCCTTACACACATCGCGGCAGACATGGTCAGATAGGAGGACTGCTGGCGGTATACCCTGGGTGGGTAAGGCCTCAGTTGGCGACGCCTGTTGCCCCCTCTGCGTCTAGCCAGGGCTGCCACTCTCTCACGGCGTCTGTAAGCCCTTCTGGCATAAGGCTGAAAGTCAGCGTTGGCACCCAATGCAGCCCCCATTATATGCTGGCAAACACTGAGCTCTCAATGAAGGCAAAGATAATTGCTAAGCTGTGGCCTGAGCCAAAAATACCTGTCCTAGTGTTGGTCCAAACCAGTAAGCTCTCCTCTTTGGTCTCTCTCCAAAAAACCGTTGCACAAGAGTGAATGCTGCAAAATGGCTGGCCTTTATAGTGCAGGGTAAGTGCCCTTTAATTAGCGCTCCCCGCGGCCCGCCTCGGCTGTGTACCGTTCCACTTCACAGTCGTTAGGGCCGCCCAGCGCACAATGGCCCGGCGTGAGTGAAGCTCCGGTTCGGGGTGCACAAAGGGCGTTGCACTAGTAAATGACGTCATGATCTGCGCGCGCAGCAGGGCGCGCGCTAAGACTTTGCGCCGGCGCTAAATGTGTACTGAAGTTGGGGCGAGGCGCAGATCGCGCTGCGCCCGGGCGCTAAGCGCCTAGCGCTCGAGATCTATTCCTCCTAAGGCGCTAACGGATGGCGCGCCCAACTGAATTTCTAGGCCATTGTTCTTAAGAGCATTGACTGTAGACATTTGGGGACTGAGTGGATTAGGAAATTAGCTGCAGCTCCTGTAGCTGAATAAGTTACGCAAATCACTGAATAACAAAAACAAAATTCAACAAACTGTTTTCCTCCTCCTTCAACATGACTGATACAAAATATATTTAATTATTCTGATACTCAAAAAATTATTCTTATCTTACATTGCCCTGGCCTATATTCATCCCTCAACCAACATCACTAAAACAGATTACCTGGTCATTCTGCCATTGCTGTTTGTGGGAGCTTGCTGTGCGCAAATTGGTTGCCACGTTTCCTACATTGCAACAGTGACTATTGTTCAAACCATAATTCTTCGGTTGTAAAGCACTTTGGGAACGTCTTCCATTCTTTTACAAAATCAATAAAAATCGTGTATTAATCATACCAACGTAAAAGTTACACTTTAAAGCTTGGCATTGGCTGTCCAGTAATATTTCTCGATCATATTGGTGCACATTTTACATTGCAATTACAAATGATTAAATCTGCTTGCATGTGTGATGTATGCAGGTTTTATGCTAAACCAGGAAGCGTGAAGACATGTGCCCTGAAATTGGGCTCCTTAAATATTACAACAATTGCATTTATATAGACCCTTTAATGTAGAAAAAAGCATCCTGAGGTTTTTCACAGAACATTAGCAGGTAACTGCCTAATGTATTCATGTGAAATTTGTTTATCTTCCATTTTAATGAAACTGCTTATATTCAACAGGTTCGCGTTTGCATTAAAATAGCAGATAATGTAATTTCATATGAATGCATGAAGCTAATGAGGGAATGCTTTTCAGTTTTATGTTAGTCTCTAGCAAGGCAGAATGTGTTGATCTGAATTTTCAGAGCCTAATGTTATGTATGCACACTTGTTGCTGTCTTCGAGTTCTTCTTGTGTTAGTGGCAGCTTGAGACCAGACATTTTGACTGGTTATCATGTTACTGTGGCAAAGCCACCAAGAGACTCTTGCAGTAATGTATATAATTGCCTTTAACAGGGGTTTGTTACCTTTAAATGTTTGCTCTGTATAAATAGCGCGGGTTCGGTAAAATGTCGATCCAGTGCAATGACTGGCAGTGCAAGTCCAGTGCAAGGCCTACCACCCGCAGGCGAATGGGTTGTGTGAGTGTTTTCAGCGTTTGTTGAAGGCATCGCTCAGAGCTAGCCTCCTGGATGCGGCATGGGTCGATAAACTACCTTGGGTTATGCTGGGGTTGCGCACGGCGCCGAAGGAGGACCTGTAGTCTTCTGCCGCAGAGATGGTTTACGGCCAGCCACTCCATGTTCCAGGCGAATTCCTGCCGTCCCCTACACAGCCGTGGTCTGCGGCCAGTCAACGGGAAGCCCACCGGGAAGCGGCCCAGTGCTTCAGGCCGGTTCCGACGTCGCAGCACGGTTTTCCTGCCTCCCACATTCCAGTGGAGTTGATGAAGGCCAAATTCGTGTTTGTTCGTCACAACGCCCACCGCAGCCCGCTCAGGCCACCGTATACGGGTCCCTTCCGGGTTTTACAGACGGGGGCTAAGAGTTTTTTGGTCGACCTCGGGGGCCGGCCGGACCACATCTCCGTCGATCGCCTCAAACCCGTGCATCTGGACCTAGAACAGCCAGTCGTGCCTGCTCAACCACCGCGCCAGGTCCGACCACCGGCTGTTGACGCCCCTGACGGAGCCGCTACACCCGCCAGCTCACCGCCTGCTCAGCGTTTTCCTCTCCGGAAATTTAGGAGTCGTTCCAACAGGCTCGTCCGACCTCCTCGGCAATTGACTTTTCTTATTAAAGACAATTCTGGGGGGGCGTATGTGGCAAAGCCACCAAGAGACTCTTGCAGTAATGTATATAATTGCCTTTAACAGGGGTTTGTTACCTTTAAATGTTTGCTCTGTATAAATAGCGCGGGTTCGGTAAAATGTCGATCCAGTGCAATGACGTCATCACACAGGTCACGTGACGTTCCCAACGGCGGGAAACGTGATGACGTCATGACGTCAGAGGGGAGAGGCATGTCCTTTCAGTCCTCGTGGAACCAAGTATTGTACAGACCTGTTTAGAGTTTCTCCTGCGTTTTTGTTTGTAACTTTTACCAGTGCATTAAAGCATGTTTGGTTAACTGCTAGTTTCAATCTCAGTACTTTCGTTAGGAGTTGAGAACTCCTACATTGGTGACCCCGAATCCTCGTGGACATTTTTCGCGGCGGAAACGGAACGCAGGCCATGATGGAAGCCAATGCAGTGGCTTTGAAGCTCCCCAAATTTTGGGAACAACAGGCGGCCTCTTGGTTCATACAAGCGGAGGCGCAGTTCGAGCTCTGCAACGTCGTGCAGGATCAGACCCGTTATCTTTACGTGGTCTCCGCACTCGACAGCGTCGAGGATCATCAGCCTACTGGAAAACCCCCCGGCTACCGACAAGTACGTCGCCATTAAGGCTCGGCTCATGCAGGTATACAAAGGCAGAGTGCGCACGCCGCCTACTCACGCTACCCGGGTTGGATGACTCCAAACCTTCGGAGTTGATGAGCCAGATGCTCACTCTCCTGGGGTCGGAGCCGCAATGTTTCCTGTTCCGCGAACTGTTCCTCACTCAACTGCCCGAACAGGTGCAGGCGGCCCTCACCAGATCGGATGCCAGGGATTGTATAGCGCTCGCCGAAGAGGCGGATAAAATATACGCGGTCCGACAGCCATACTGCGCCATCGGGGGATGCCCCGCCCCAAAGGGCCCTGCCTCGCCGCCTCCTCCAACCGGTTTCTGCTATTACCACGCTCGGTTTGGCGTGAAGGCCAGAAGCTGCCGTCCGCCTTGCAGTTTCACGCCCAAAGCAACGAACAGACCCCTGCGCGTCAAGAGCACCGGATCCAGGACGTGCCCCGCAGCCACGATGGCGGTCAGCGATTCCGGGAAATTACTTTATTTAACCGACTCCATCTTGGGCCGTCATGTTTTGTGCGGCACAGGGGCGCAATGCAGCATCCTTCCCGCGTCGGTCCTCGACCTTCGGTCTGGCAGGCGGGGTTCTCCCCTCCAAGCTGCCAACGAGGGCGTGATTCGTACTTTCGGGACCTGCCAGCTCCAGGTCTGCTTCGGTGGCCAACGTTTTATATGGGATTTCGTCACCGCCAGCATCTCACAGGCACTCCTAGGTGCCAACTTTTTATGCGCCAACGGCCTGCTGGTTGATTTAAAATATCGTCGGCTCATTCACGCCGCCACGTTCGACTGTATTCCATGTGCACGCGGCATGGTCGCGCCGTACTCGGTCTCCTGCGCTCGGCCACCTCCCGACGACTTCTCCCGCTTCCTCGGGGACTTTCCCGAGCTGACCAAGCCCACCTTTTCAGCTTCGACCGCCAAACATGGGGTGGAGCACCATATAACGACAACCGGCTCTCCCGTCTACGCCAGGGCACAGCGGCTCAAGCCCGGTAAGCTCGCGGCTGCTAAGGCAGAGTTCGCCACGATGGAGAGGTTGGGGATTATTCGCCAGTCGAATAGTCCCTGGTCTTCACCTCTCCACATCGTCCCCAAGCCCGGGGGTGGATGGCGGCCCTGCGGTGACTACCGTCGCCTCAACGATGTCACGACTCCCGACCGGTATCCCATACCGCACATACAAGATTTCTCCGCACATCTAGCGGGGACTTCGGTTTTCTCCAAGGTCGACCTCGTCCGTGGGTACCATCAGGTACCGGTGCATCCCCAGGACATCCAAAAGACAGTGGTCATCACTCCTTTTGGCCTGTTTGAGTTCCTCCGCATGCCGTTTGGACTTAAAAACACGGCGCAGACGTTCCAGCGCCTGATGGATACAGTGCTGCGGGATCTCAAATTTTTGTTCGTCTATCTGGATGACATACTGATTGCCATTGCCACAAAGGAGGAACATCTCCAGCACATGCGCATCCTCTTTCGTCGCCTTCAACAGCACGGCCTCATTGTCAACCCGGCCAAATGCCAGTTCGGCCTGCAGCAGCTCGACTTCCTCGGCCACCGCATCACTTCAGAGGGGGCCATGCCGCTTCGGGCCAAGGTGGAGGTGATCGCCGCATTCCCGCGGCCGCAGTCCGTGAAGGCGCTCCAGGAGTTCCTGGGTATGGTAAATTTTTACCATCGTTTTGTTTCCAGGACCACGCAACTAATGCGGCCACTCTACGAGGCCCTCAGAGGGAAGCCGGGTAAGGAGCCCGTGGTTTGGATGCCGGAGATGGACCGCGCCTTCGGAGACACGAAGACCACCCTTGCGAACGCGACGATGTTGGCACACCCCCTGCCAGGAGCCACCATCGCCCTCACAACTGACGCGTCAGACTACGCTGTTGGAGCCGTCCAAGAGCAATGGGTCGACGGCACGTGGCAACCACTGGCATTTTTTAGCTGACAGCTGCGACGGCACGAACGCCAGCAGAGTACATTTGACAGGGAGCTGTTGGCGTTGTTTTTGGCCATTCGCCATTTTCGTTTTCTGCTCGAGGGCCGCCACTTTACTGCGTTTGTCGACCACAAACCGCTCACGTTCGCGATGGCCAAGACTGCTGAACCATGGTCGGCTCGTCAGCAACGACAGCTTACATATATTTCCGAATTTACCACCGACATCCGGCACGTGGCCGGGAAGGACAACGTGGTAGCGGATTGCCTGTCCCGCACCACCGTCCAGGCCGTTCAATTGGGAATTGATTATGCGCGCATGGCGGCTGACCAAGCTGCCGACACAGAGACTCAAGCCTTTTGTTCCGACTACGCCAGCCTTCAGCCGAGGGATGTGCCATTCCATTCGGCTGGCACCGCTTTTCTCTGCGACATCTCCTTGGGGGACCCCCGTCTGATTGTTCCGTCTGCCTGGCGCCGGACGGTTTTCGACGTCATACACGGGCTTTCGCATCCTGGTGTGAGGGCGTCGCAGAAGTTGATGGCATCTAAATTCGTATGACGATGGATGCGCAAGGACTTCCGCGACTGGGCGAACACTTGTGTGGTTTGTCAACGAGCCAAAGTCCAACGACACGTCAGGGCCCCCTTGGCCACCTTCGAGGTGCCGGAATGCCTGTTCGACCACGTCCACGTCGACCTTGTGGGGCCACTCCCGCCATCGCAGGGTTTTACGCACCTTCTGACGATGGTCGATCGCACCACGAGATGGCCCGAGGCGGTTCCCCTGACGTCTACCACCTCTGCGGATGTCGCTCGAGCCTTCATCTTGTCATGGGTAGCACGCTTTGGAGTTCCGACGGATATTTTGTCCGACCGCGGTCCACAATTCTCATCTGAGCTTTGGAACGCGGTGGCCTCGGCCTTAGGCACCACACTCCATCGCACCACGGCCTACCACCCGCAGGCGAATGGGTTGTGTGAGTGTTTTCACTGTTTGTTGAAGGCATCGCTCAGAGCTAGCCTCCTGGATGCGGCATGGGTCGATAAACTACCTTGGGTTATGCTGGGGTTGCGCACAGCACCGAAGGAGGACCTGTAGTCTTCTGCCGCAGAGATGGTCTACAGCCAGCCACTCCATGTTCCAGGCGAATTCCTGCCGTCCCCTACACAGCCGTGGTCTGCGGCCAGTCAGCGGGAAGCCCACCGGGAAGCGGCCCAGTGCTTCAGGCCGGTTCCGACGTCGCAGCACGGTTTTCCTGCCTCCGACATTCCAGTGGAGTTGATGAAGGCCAAATTCGTGTTTGTTCGTCACGACGCCCACCGCAGCCCGCTCAGGCCACTGTATACGGGTCCCTTCCGGGTTTTACAGACGGGGGCTAAGAGTTTTTTGGTTGACCTCGGGGGCCGGCCGGACCACATCTCCGTCGATCGCCTCAAACCCGCGCATCTGGACCTAGAACAGCCAGTCGTGCCTGCTCAACCACCGCGCCAGGTCCGACCACCGGCTGTTGACGCCCCTGACGGAGCCGCTACACCCGCCAGCTCACCGCCTGCTCAGCGTTTTCCTCTCCGGGAATTTAGGAGTCGTTCCAACAGGCTCGTCCGACCTCCTCGGCAATTGACTTTTCTTATTAAAGACAATTCTTGGGGGGCGTATGTGGCAAAGCCACCAAGAGACTCTTGCAGTAATGTATATAATTGCCTTTAACAGGGGTTTGTTACCTTTAAATGTTTGCTCTGTATAAATAGCGCGGGTTCGGTAAAATGTCGATCCAGTGCAATGACGTCATCACACAGGTCACGTGACGTTCCCAACGGCGGGAAACGTGATGACGTCATGACGTCAGAGGGGAGAGGCATGTCCTTTCAGTCCTCGTGGAACCAAGTATTGTACAGACATGTTTAGAGTTTCTCCTGCGTTTTTGTTTGTAACTTTTACCAGTGCATTAAACCACGTTTGGTTAACTGCTAGTTTCAATCTCAGTATTTTCGTTAGGAGTTGAGAACTCCTACATTACAGGACTTTATAACTGGGGAATGCTGCCCAAAGCTCATCTGTCCACATTCAAATTGTCAGTGAAACACCTTAATATTTCACTGAAGCCGAGATTTTGTACAAAATGTCTGCTCCCAATCAGCTTCACACCAACTGTTTTAAGAGCACAAAGCACATAAACATAGGAGAACTAATTGTACTTATATTTTGTGTCATAACTGTTTAGGATATGCCAACATTAGAAATACAACATACTATTCAAAATATTTTTGTTTGATAACTATTGGAGACTGAAAGCTCCTTACTATTCTTACCATCATTTCTGATGGAATATTGTGTCTTCTGTCCAATATTTTAGGGATGTGAAATCTCAAGCACAGTGGGCAGGATTTTCATTGGGCCATGGAGGTGGGATTGGAGGCGTGTGGGGGGTTAAAATCTCGAAATTGGTGGGCACGAAACCATTCCGTCCCCCAACCCGCCTCCATGCCAGTTTCAAAGGAGGCGGATACCCAACCTTTGCTGGGACCCGCCTCCCCGAGGCGGGAAGGGGATTAGTGCCAATTAACTGCCTGTTAACAGGTAGTTAGCGGGCAGTTTTTAGCCTAATCGCTATTTTTATTGCTGAAGTGTGGGATTCCCGACAGCTCCAAACCACGCCAAATTAGCAAGGTGGGCCGTTGGGCTGAAGGACTTGGAGGGTTCGCGATGTCCAGTGTTCAGGTGAGTGATGGGTGCATGAGTGAAGAGGTAAGTGTGTTTGGTGTGTGTAAAGTGTTTAACGAAGTTTTACTTACCTTTACTTACCTTTACAGCCTTCCTTTCTTCAGGTCTCGGGAGTCCCTCATCTCACCGGCACAGAAAGCAGAATGGCCGCGAGCTGTCAAAAATTGCAGCATTCAGCTTTCTGTTCTGGAGAGATCTCTAAATCAGCCTGAGAGGGAGGAATTAACATAGTGTACAGATTGTCAGTGTTTGACAGCTTCAAAGAGCTGTTAAATGTTGATATTTCATCTGTCAAAAGCTCTTGACAGATGAAATGTCAATCTGTGATGTCACCTGTTGCCGGGTGGCCCTTAATTGGCCTGCTGAGCCTGCTGGGCGGGCTCAACAAGGTCAATCAAGTGAAAATCGCGTGGGTTGGCCACAACTCGATGGAGGCGGGACTACAACACCGAAAGTTGCAGTCCCGCCTCCTACACGCCTCCAGAATCAAAATCCAGCCCAATGTTCCTACGATACAATAATGTAAACACTGGGTTGAGTTCTCCAGGTCATGGAGATTAGGTAAATCAGTCAGTTGACAATTGTATTCAGTCCTGAAAGTCTTGGGTTTGACTACTGACAGATTCACTCAATGTTCCAACCTTCCAAGGTGGATAGATTGAGTCTTAGAATGTGGGCAGACAATAGTAGCCTGCAGGGACTGAGCAGCACCTTCTGGCACTTGGCACTGGAAAGGCACTCGATAGTTACTTCAGGCAGGATTTTCCTCCGCAGCCCAATGCTAACATGGCTTGGCTGTGCTGCTGACCTAAGTCGATTTCCCTGCATTCAGCCTTTCATTAAATAAATTGGCTGGAATCCTGAAGGGATTGCCCTGGGGAACCGGCCTCGAGGGAGGATCGGGCACCGGCGGCAGCAGAGCGTGTCAGGCAGCTGAAGAAATGTTGTTGTTTAAATTTCAAAAGACTTAGGCCTCAGCTGCGCAATGAATTGTCCTGCGATCAATTGCACTCCCTTCGGGGGGAGAGGGGTGCGGGGTGGTGGGGGGGGTTAGAGAATTTCAATTTTAAATCCCTTGCCACGCACCATAATGACGCTGAAGATCAGGAAGGTATTGCCATTTCAGTGCTCAAAGTCGCTATGGTGTTAATGACAGAAGATTTATCAATAGAGGCTTTCCTATCATTAACACATTATTTGAATAGATCTGCTCATAGTTGGGCAGATTTATTCAATGCCACCAGTTACTGCCAATAGAAAATCTCAGTGATGGCAAAGCACAGGAAGAAGTTGGAATTGACTTTTATGGGTAACCTCCCTCTCCCCAGGACTTGATGAACTTCCTGTGACAAAATTATTTCCTGCAAAGTTTCAGCTGATTGTCCTACTAATTTCAAACTTGACAGCATAATAGATCAGTCGTTCAACACACAAAAAATAGGATGAATTGTTACTTAGGATGAAACTGTTTCCACTGGCGGGTGGGTCAGTAAACAGAGGACACAGATTTAAGATAATTGGCAAAAAAAACTAAGGGGACAGGAGGAGACATTTTTTTACACAGCGAGTTGTTAAGATCTGGAATGCACTGCCTAAAAAAGTGGTGGAAGCAGATTCAATAGTAACTTTCAAGAGGATATATACTTGAAAAGGAAAAATTTGCAGGGCGATGGGAAAAGAGTAGGAGAGTGGGACTAATTAGATAGCTCTTTCAAAGAGCCAGCACAGGCACAAAGGGCCAAATGGCCCCCTTCTGTGCTGTAAGATTCTATGATAACAGAACAGATATCAGTGAGAGTTATCCATCTTATTAAAGTCAGGAATCATTAGTCCCCATAGATACTCCCCGCAGCATCACAAATAACTCCTTCAGCCTTTACTTGATTACGTTGCCACATGCTGCGTACTTCAGGTGGCACATGAAGATTAGACAAAAGCGGGGGCTCTACCATCATAATTGATCAGCACTTCCTTCAATATTTACACAGATTTACAGCCTAATGATATTTGAAAGTGGGGATTTTAATGAAAAAAAAATCCAGCTTTAAAAATATTTTTTTTTTAACGTAGACTTACATATATCAGTGTAAGGGCAAGATGCTTTTCACCCTCTGATTAAATATACAAGTTAGGTAAAGCATGGCAGTTTTCAATCCGGCGACCTACACAAAGAGCGACCTGAATGAAGGAAGCATCAGAGGATTCTAGCTATTCCCAGAGGAGCAGGATCATTAACTGATCTACACAGATCAAACATACACTCATGCCAGCAGACAAAACCGATTATGTAGTTGTTAAAAGATGCATGAACATCAGCTCCTGATTCTGATTGGAAATGACAGGCAAGCAGGTATTTGTGGTTGACTGACTATTCTGAGCCAAGTCTGCAAACAGTATAGTATTCCCCATCACTAAGTGTTGCCTATTCATGTGGACCAAGACGAAGCTTATATTTATAATGTGTCATGTATCTGAACCTATCTCGAACCGAAATGCACTAAAATTAGGCCTCACTATTACAAACTTATGGTGACTGGAAAAGTAGCTCCTCTTATCAGGGATTCTTGTTAAGGTTAGAGCTCCTCCACTAGTTAGAATGCAGCATCTGCCAGAATCACAGATAAAGCTTTGTTATAATTAAAGGTAAGAAGCAGAGGTAAGGGGACTGTCATAACAGATTTGTAATAACAAGGTTTGCAATAACATAAGGGGGGAGAAATTCATTATAGCCCCGTTTAGGGCGCTAACTTTTAAAAGGTGAAAAAATTAGCGCCGGGCAATAATGTTTTTCAACTTTTAAAAAATTTGGTTTTGTGCTCCAGGAAGGAAGTGGAATGCTAAATCAAGCGCTTCACTTCCTTCCTGGCGCGCAACAGGCAGCAGGCGGGGCGGTGGGTGAGCAGCGCTGCACAATGGGGTGGGCAGCGCTGCCGCGTTGGAAGGCTCCTTCCCTCCCTTAAAGGGAAGGGCCATCGCTGCAGGCTCTGCAAGAGGAAAACCTACTTGGTCCCTGACGGTAGCCGCGATCCAGCCCGATGCACTGTAGCAGAGTGCCAGGCTAATTGATCGCTGGCAAAGAAAAATAAAAAACAGAAAGAGCATTTGAGAATTATTTCCACTTACCTCGGCCACCTCGCCTTTAAGTACCGTCCCCGAAGTGCCCGGACTCCCAATGAACAGCTCCTGCAGCTCCCGGTGTTTTCGCCCGGCGATGCTGCAGGGGGCGGAACCGAAGTTCAGGTCCGGGGCGCTACCAGGGCGATGCACACGCCGATGATGTCACGATCTCTAGGTGAAGGAGATCGGGGTGCAATGCCATACCACCGCCGCAAACCTCCTGCCGAATATAGCGGGAGTCGATCTGCTCACCACGTCCAGTCAGTAAGTGTTTAGAACCCCGTTAGCGCCCCCCGGAGATGATAACAGGAGGCCGCTAATGTGCCCAATTTCTAACCCATGATTTTTAAGGTGGGGGGGTGGGTGCACAGAATTTTAATCCTCAGCCCAGTGCGGTCGGGCAGGTAATTAAAATGCACTGCGTGACTTACCCCCTCCGATCCCACTACCTGCCCACGTGTTCTTGGATTAACCTGCCTTTTTTCGTAGGCTAAAGGGACAGCAGCGGGATCCTGCTTTAAATATGCAGATTGGGCCCGACTGCAATAGTAACCCCAGGTCGGTGTGGGGAAGCCCACGCTAGGCCGAAACAATTGGGAAGAAGAGCCGGGGCCAGAAGAGTTAATTAAAAAAAAAAATTGTTTTCTTTTGGGACAGGAGGAGCAGGAGCAAACCTAACAGCCTGGATCAGGTATACTTAGGTTCAATAACGCTTGCAGTTTTTTAGTTTGCATCCAACTGTCCTTGAGGCCTGGGGTAGGTAGCTCCATGCCATCTTTTTTTTTAATTCACTTATGGGATCTGGGCGTTGCTGGCAAGGCCAGCATTTATTGCCCATTCCTAATTGCCCTTGAGAAGGTGGTGGTCAGCCGCCTTCTTGAACCGCTGCAGTCTGTGTACTCCCACAGTGCTGTTAGTTAGGGAGTTCCAGGATTTTGAATCAACGACGATGAAGGAACGGCGATATACTTCTAAGTCAGGATGGAGTGTGACTTGGAGGGTGTTGTGTCGGTACCTTTCTACCTAGAAACAAGTTAGGACTCAGAACTCAGAGATTCAAACATGAAGTGCTTTATTGGAAGAAAGGAAGTTCTGGCAAGTTCCGAACAAAGAGAGCTAAACTTCACCGAGAGAATACCCAACCATTTATCTCCTGTGACAGCGCCACCACAGATGGGAGGAGAACACACAATAGAACACACAATACATAACGGGCCAGAAATTGGTGAACGGGGCTTGCCGCGCGTGCAAGCCCCGTATATGCACTTACCCCGCGCTACTGCCGATCAGCTCCAGGGACGCCTGGACTTGGTGTTTGAAAAAGAAGAATCCCGGGCAGCGTATGACGTCACGCCGCCCAGGAGTGCAGCCAGCGCGAAGCCAGGAGCGTGCAGTGCAAGTGAGACACGCCCCTTGAGGTCTCAGTTTCACTGGACACGCCCCCAATGTTTCTGTCAAGCTGCTAAGCATTTTTACATGCAAAGCAGCAGTTTAAATAGGTTTTTGGAAGTTTTTTGAAGATTTTGGTAACTTTTATAAACTTTTTAAAATGTTTACATTATTTTGAGTAATCTGAAGTAGTTTTAAAGAGAATTAAAGCAATTTAAAGACTTTTAAAAGCCCTAAAAGGATTTTTTAAATTCCATTTATTTATTTAGCAATGTCGTTGTCATACGTGTCTTCACACTGTTCCCTTTGGGGAACTGTATGAAGTGGTGGAAGGATTTATGGCCATGATTAACGCTCATTCCGTGACCGTAACCATCTTTGAACCAACCTGCTCTGCCCTTGGAGGTTTGAGTAAGTCAAAACTTGTCCGCAACTGCCTCTTCATCATGAGCGAAGCGGGGGAAGTTTTGGTTGTGGCATACGGCTCGTTCCTGTAGGACAACAGGAAGCTGTTCAGACGTTGGTGGATTGAGCCCTGACCTTGCGATGCCTTCAAGGCGTGCTTCAAAGTTTGCACGAACCTTTCTGCCTGGCCGTTAGTAGAGGGATGATAGGGCGCAGACCTGATGTGTTGGACACCATTCACATGCAGGAAGGTTGCAAACTCCTGTGATACAAATTGTGGACCATTGTCACTTACGAGTTGTTCCGGTGAGCCATAACGGCTGAACATCTCACCAAGTTTCTCAATTGTTTTCTCTGCCGTGGTAGACCTCATCACAGTGACCTCCGGCCACTTGCTACGAGCGTCCACAACCACCATAAACATCTTCCCTTCGAAAGGACCGGCGAAGTCCACATGTACTCGCTGCCACACTTCTGCAGGCCAATCCTAGGGGTGTAGGGTTGCCAGCTGTGGAACATTCCGGACCCTTTGACATGGGGAACATGTTTTGGCTTTCTCCTCAATATTCCCATCGAGACCTGGCCACCAGAAGTAGCTTCTTGCCATTTCCTTCATCCGAACCATCCCACTGTGGCCTGTATGAAGTTGTTGCAGTATAGGTTCCCTCAGAGGTGGCGGAATGATGACATGGCGTCCCCAAAGAAGACAACCTGCCTGGACGGAGAGCTCATTTCTTTTTGAAACGTAAGGTTTCAAACTAGGAGAATCTCCTATCGCTCTCCCTCGAATGACATTGTCCATTACCTCAGACAGGACTGGATCGTTGCGGGTGTACCTTCGCACCTGAACTGCAGTGACAGGTGCTCCCTCCACTTGTCTAAAGTAGAAGATGTCTATCTGACGAGGCTCTGGGGGAGTAACAGGCAAGGGTAGCCTCGAGAGACCGTCTGCGTTGCCGTGCAAGTCTGATTTGCGATATTTGATGTCGTATGTGTGTCCTGACTGTTGTGTATGTAACCTGTTCCACCTTAAGAGAGCTTAAGCCTGTTCCACCTTAAGAGATGTACTACTTTCTCAGGCTGCTGTAGACGTAATACCGGGGGTGAACACACCGGTATATAAGCACTGTGCAGTAATCTTGTATTCAGTATAGTCCCTACCTCCAACCAGTAAAGACCTGTTTTGTTGTTACTCATTAGTCTGTGTGTTAATTAACTAAACAACGCGCAGACTTAACACTGACAACAGTAAAGCCCACCTTTGCATTCTGATTGCAGCGAGAGATGGAATTCCGGTGTGGGGCCCGAAGATTGAAGTCAATGGACGGTGGTCTGTCAGGAATGTGAACCTTCTCCCAAACAGATACTGATGAAATTTTCGAATTCCAAAAACGATTCCCAAGGCCTCACGCTCGATCTGCGCATAGTTACTCTCGGCCTTGTTCAAGGTGCGTGATGCGAAGGCGATAGGTTTCTCTTCACCCGAAGGCATGATGTGGGATATGACTGCTCCCACACCATATGGTGATGCATCACATGCTAGCTGCATGGGTAGCTTTGGGTTGAAGTGTGTCAGGACCTCCGAATTCAGCAATGCTTTCTTTGCTTGGGCGAAAGCTTCGTTGCACAGTTCAGTCCATTTCCATGTTTTGCCTTGACATAGCAACTGATGTAACGGCTTCAGCAATGCTGCTAAGTCTGGAATAAACTTCCCATAGTAGTTAAGTAGCCCCAGAAATGAACGTAACTGGCTCACATTCTGGGGTGCTGGGGCCTCCACGATCGCCTTGACCTTTGGCGGCGCCTTATGCAGGCCAGTAGCGTCAATCACATGCCCCAGGTACTCAACTGAAGACTGAAAGAATTCACATTTGTCTTTACTAACTCTGAGTCCGTACTCTTTCAGTAGTTGTAGTGTCGCATCCAAGTTCAGAAAATGATCCTCCTCATTTGTCCCAGTGACAAGGATGTCGTTCCGGTAGCACTGGACTCCTGGCAGTCCACTCAAAATCTGATCCATTGCCCTTTGGAATAGAGCAGGGGCCGACGTTATTCCAAACGGAAGGCGGCAGTACCTGTATAGCCCCTTGTGTGTCACAATTGTCAGCAGCTCCTTTGATTTGTCATCGACATGCATTTGTAGATAAGCCTGGCATAAGTCTATTTTGCTGAACTTTTGCCCTCCGGCCAGGCCCGTAAAAAGATCATCAATGAGGGGAAGAGGGTACTGTTCCACAGACAGCACCGGGTTAATAGTCACTTTAAAATCCCCGCAGATTCGAACAGATCCATCCTTTTTCAGGACAGGAACAATGGGTGTGGCCCATTTGCTCACGCTCACAGGCTCCAGGACTCCATTCTCGACTAAGGCTTCCAAGTTAGCCTCAACTTTTGGCCTAATTGCATAGGGTACAGGTCGGGCTTTGTGAAACTTCGGCTTGCTGTCAGGTTTAATGTCCAGTCTCACGCTGATCTTTTTCATGCTCCCAAGTTCCCCATTGAAGAGTTCTGCATGTTTGTTTAACACTGCAGTCAGACCTGACTCCCCTTTTGACATCATGCGAACTGCAGGCCAGTCCAGCGTGATTTTCTCTAGCCACGCATGTCCCAGTAGCGATGGGTAATTTCCCTTTACCACATATAGTGGCAGTTTTGCAGTCTGTCCATTCAATTTAACTGTCACCTCAATGACGCCTCTCATGGCCACAGGTTCATCGGTATACGTCTTTAGCACAATGTGTGTTGGCTGAAGGGTAAGATGCTTTAGCATTTTGTTGTAGACAGTGTCTGAAACAAGGGACACAGCCGCGCCTGTGTCCACCTCCATCCGCACTGATTGTCCCTCCACCAGTGGTGACACCCAGTAGCCATTTGAACGGCCTGCAACCGTCAGTATGTGCACCTCTTCCTCCTCAGAGGTGTCGCTCCCCTCTGTTTTGCTTGTTCCATCATACTGCACTGAATGAACACTCTTTTTCCTCTCTTGTCCAAATACAGACATTTTGCTTCCGTGCTTCCCAGCTCTGTCTGTTCTTTTTTTTACCTCTACAGGCGCGTTCAATGTGACCCTTTTTGCCACAATTTCGGCATTCCAGCTCCGTACACCAGCAGTCATTAGCGTGATGGCCCGTTTTCCCACAACGGTAACATGTGCCGTTCCGCGCACCTTTAGGCTCAGACGACACCTTGTGAACTCTCCCTGTTGAACTCAACTGGTGAGCCTCCTTTTCCGCCACCTCCATGGAGACACTAACTTCAATGGCCTTTTCAAGAGTAAGGTTGTCCTCAGTAAGAAGGCGCTTCTGTGTGGCTGGATTTTGCAGACCACACACAAGTCTGTCTCTAATGGTGTCATTCAGCACCTCCTTGAACTGGCAGTGTTCCGACAACCTTTTTAAAGCAGCAATAAACATCGTGGCCTAGAAATTGGGTTGTGGGCTCGCCAGGGCTGTAGCGCCAGAAATTTTGCGCCAGCGTTAATGCGGCAGCGCCCGATGAAAATTCGGTTGCGCCAGCCCCAGACGGCAGCGGGCGCTAAAGGAGGGTTTTAGCGCCTGAAAACGGGCGTTGAATTGGGTTTCCCGGCGCTAATCCCCCGCTGCGGCACCCGATGTGGTGCGGCAGGCTGGGGAACTGCAGGCCTCCTCCTTCTGTTAAGGAGGAGCTGCCTGCAGCCGACAACTGTCCGGCGGATTCCCCCGACATCTGAGCCCGGCACCTCGGGGAAGTGCCGGGCTCGCAGCACACACTCATCAGGGCCGCGGGGGGGGTGATGCAGGAGTCCGGGAAGGGAGGTGCGGGCAGGCGGCCGCCGGGAACGCGGCCGGCCGCCGCTCCACCTTTATGCGCCGGCGCAAAGGCGTGTAAGAACACTTTTCACATTCGTTAGTTGCGCCTGCCACGGGCGAGGCGGGTGCAACTGAATTTGGGCTTGGGGCCGGGTTACCATGGCAACCGGGACGCTGCGCATACCGATGACGTCATCGGTGCCGGCGCAGCGCTACCGGCTAACGCCGATGGTAAGGCCCAAGTCAATTTGCAAAACGGCTATAAGTCCGGCGCAAGGCCCTCTAGCGCCACTAATTGGGCGCTAAGCCCACTCAATTTCTAGGCCCGTCACTGATTCCCCCTCCTCTTGATTCCGTTTGTGAAATCTAAATCTCTCAGCAATAACCAGAGGTTTTGGTGAAAAATGTGCTCCAAGAATTTCCACTAGTTGCTTATATGTTTTAGTTTCTGGCTTATCTGGCTGCACGAGGCTGCGAAGTAAATTGAAAGTCTTCGGCCCGATTACACTCAAAAAGATAGGCACGACCTTTTCATTTGCCACCGCATTCGCCAATACAAAATAGTCAAAACGTTCTGTATATGCGCTCCATTGCTCCACATTTTCATCAAAATCACCAATGTTTCCTAATATAGTAGCCATCTCACATTGCAAATTAAATTTTCTGTTTACTCACTGCACCCGTAACGTACGCAGATTCATCCGCTCCTCGTTGCCACTTGTTGTGTCGGTACCTTTCCACCTAGAAACAATTTAGGACTCAGAACTCAGAGATTCAAACATGAAGTGCTTTATTGGAAGGAAAGGAAGTTCTGGCAAGTTCCGAACAAAGAGAGCTAAACTTAACCGAGAGAATACCCAACCATTTATCTCCTGTGACAGCGCCACCACAGGTGGGAGGAGAACACACAATAGAACACACAATACATAACAGAGGGGAACTTGGAGGTGGTGGTGTTCCCATGTGCCTGCTGCCCTTGTCCTTCTAGGTGGAAGAGGTCATAGATTTTGGAGGTGCTGCCGAAGAAGCCTTGGTGAGTTGCTGCAGTGCATCTTGTAGATGGTACACACTGCAGCCACTGCACGCCAGTGGTGGAGGGAGTGAATGTTTAAGGTGGTGGATGGGGTGCCAATCAAGCAGGCTGCTTTGTCCTGGATGGTGTCGAGCTTCTTGAGTGTTGTTGGAGCTGCACTCATCCAGGCAAGTGGAGAGTATTCCATCGCACTCCTTACTTGTGCCTTGTAGATGGTGGAAAGGCTTTGGGGAGTCAGGGGGTGAGACACTCGCCGCAGAATACCTAGCCTCTGACCTGTTCTTGTTGCCACAGTATTTATGTGGTTGGTCCTGTTAAGTTTCTGGTTAATGGTGACCCCCAGGATGTTGATGGTGGGGGGTTTGGCGATGGTAATGCCATTGAATGTCAAGGGAAGTGGTTAGACTTTCGCTTGCTGGAGATAGTCATTGCCTGGCGCTTCTGCGGCGCGCATGTTACCTGCCACTTATCAGCCCAAGCCAGAACGTCGTCCAGGTCTTGTTGCATGCGGGCATGGACTGCTTCATTATCTGAGGAGTTGTGAATGGCACTGAACACTGTGCAGTCATCAGCGAACATCCCTATTTCTGACCTTATGTTGGAGGGAAGATCATTGATGAAGCAGCTGAAGATGGTTGGGCCTAGGACACTGCCCTGAGAAACTACTGCAGCGATGTCCTGAGGCTGTGATGATTGACCTTCAACCGCCACAACTATCTTCCTTTGTGCTAGGTATGACTCCAGCCAGTAGAGAGTTTACCCCCTGATTCCCATTGACTTCAGTTTTACTGGGGCTCCTTGATGCCAGACTCGGTCAAATGCTGCCTTGATGTCAAGGGCAGTCACTCTCACCTCACTTCTTGGGTGAAGTGACTGAAAACAAGAACCTCCTACACATAAACAGAACATGTAACACAAAACAATTCCATCATATATACAATCATATAGCCTGTATTGTTTTGATACTCCCACCGTACTCACCATTGCTGTTAAATTCTGTTGTGGAAATAAAACCTAGTCAAGAAAGCAATTGAGTGCCTTTCCTATGTTCTACCATCAATACTATAATATTCAAAATCAGTACAGGTCTAGCCAATTTTATCTTTTTATCTGACGAAGGGTCATCGACCTGAAATGTTAACTCTGTTTCTCTCTCCACAGCTGCTGCCTGACCTGCTGAGTATTTCCAGCATTTTCTGTTTTTTTTTTCAGATTTCTAGCATCCGCAGTATCTTGCTTTATTTTATCTTTTTTATCTGCCAGCTCTCTTATTGCTATCATAAGATTCCTCCCCCTCCTCCATAGATGGACAAATTATTACAGAGCCTTACCCTGGCAACTCCCCCATATACTTTGTTCTATTTACACTTCTAGTTGGTCTTCCTGATAGCCCACCCATACACTGTATCCTAATAACTCGCCCATTCTCTTCTGCTCTGATTACACTTCCATTACTTTCTGTCTTGGTTACCCTTCTGTCATTCTCTGCTGTGCTTGGTTGTGAGAAGAATGATAATATGCAAGAAGCCTAGTTAAAATTGCAAGGAATTTGTATTAATTTCAATGCTGTTTTCCATTTTGGCAGCACTGTGCATACCACTATACAGGCACAAAGTAATAGCATTAATTCCTTCTCCCTTGTTCGTTGGAATTTTTTTCTCCCATGTCAATGCTGCCGTAACCAGCAACCAGAAGGTGGCCCAGCAATGACTCACGTTCTCTCTTGTCTTCCTGCCATCTGGTGGGAACACTTGGCTTTCACCTTCTAAGTGCTGCAGGTGAGATTAGTGCTCACCATATCGGAATTAGTGGATGCAAACACATGTCCAATTACTCTGCAGCAGAGCTCTGGTATAGCAATATGCCACCAAACTGCCCTAAAAGAAAGTAACATTCTTCTTTATTAAAATGCTGCCTATTCCATTCACTAAATTAACTAAAAACTCATTCATACCAGACACCTTATTAAACATCATTCACACTACAGATCCCTGTCCAGAAAGATTTCATATAAAGTCACTGTTACATCTATGTTGTGTGAAGTGACAGGAGTTCATTAGAATATCGGTATGCAAATGTTCTGATAAGTGGGCCAATGTATTGTTAAAAGGTCAACTGCCTTTTTAGAACTGCAATCATTTCACTTGTGAGAGGAAGAGGGAGGTAACCTAAGGAGCAACACCACCACCTTGGAGTGGTCTACAAACCAAATCCATCCAATTCGTCTGGGGAGGAACTAATTGAAGGGAAGGGAAACAGAAACAAGGAATTAAATAAACAAAACAAAGAAGAATTATGGCACATGAGCTAGTGGCTGCAAATGCACAGACTCCACCACCTCTGTCACCTCTTCTAACGATACCAGATGTGCTGTGCCAATTGCATGATTGTTCCAGGAATCCAATACATTACATCAGGTTTGAAGAATAAAGACAAAAATCCATAGGCTCAGTATGAATCTTCTGCAGTTTAAACTTTTGATGGTTTCCGTGGCATTTCTGCAGCACAATTGATTGATTTGGAGAGCCCTACTTTATGCAGAATTTTGAAAAAAAACTTGTAAAGGTTATTCTGTGCTGTGAGCATTCTTCAGTAGGTCTCTCGTCACCTTTTTCACATATACTGACTGCTCGGGTGACTGTGCAGTCACTGATCCTGATGTCAGCTTCAGCATTGAAATGGCAACTTGCACAGTCCCTAAGGTTGCAATCACTAAACTTCAGGAAAGAGAACAGCGTTCTGTTACTTTATTTGTTTTTTCAAACATTTTATTTTGAAATCATATTTTATGTTTCTTATGGTGAGGGATGACTGTGCACTTTTGCCACTCGGAAACAGCATCTCAGGTCAGGAAAGATGCAGGGCAAACGTCACACTATTCTAGCCCACCAAAGTGGCCTCACCAATTACAGAAGAGTGCCTCGATTGTGCCAATCACTAATCCCAATGTCAACTTCAGTACTGCTGTGGCAGCTCTGTGACATTCTGCTACTTACTCCAGGCATCCTGCCGACCTCCTTGAGTGAGGCTATTAATGTTGTAGCATGTAATGCCAAATTAAGGGTAGTTTGTGCTTTGAACTCATACGCAGCATTGAGTTCAGTCTGTGCCCAAGCCCATTCACTTGGGGTCCGGATAAACATCAGAGAGATGCCACTTTCATCATACTGAACTAAGTTTCAGAGGAATATAAAAGGTTATACAAGAGGTCACGATGAGTCTATATCAAGACTTAATAAAATTTAAATTAGAGCTCAGTATCGTGCTCTACACAATAGGAAGGATATTGAGGCTTTAGATAGGATACAACATAGATGTATTAGGATGCTGCCTAGTTTGAGGAAATATAAATCCAAGAAAAATGGGGCTTTTTTTATTAGAACAAAACACATTTAGGGCAATATGATAAAAAGTGTTTAAAATTATGGACAGATGAGACAGGGTAGATAGAAGCCGAATGTTTCCATTCGTTAAGGAGTCTAGAATGAGGGGCCATAGATGCAAAATTAAATGCAAGAGATTCAGAACAGAGAGGAATTACAATTCCTTAATACAGAGAGTTGTGCGGCTGTGGAATTAACTTCCAGGTTAGTGTTTGAGGCAGAAACATTGAACATAAGATAATCATAAGATGAAGGAAAAGGGGATAAAGCAACATAGGAAAAATGTGATTAGGACTATTTTCCTGCAGGGAGGGTGAGCACCGAATGGCCTCTTTCCGTGTTGTAATTTATATGCATGTGGAATTAATTCTAGATGGATAAACGGTTTCTGGTAGGTATTTACATTTCGAGTGATGGGTTTTGACTAGAAGAGAGGGGGACACACTCTGTTAAATCAAACCCAAAGGAGTTCTGCTCAGGTTACAGTCGTGTGCTGCTTAAAATGATACTCAAAACTTAAGCCACTGCAAAGTCAAATATTGTTTAGGTACTGAAGGAACTGAATTGATTTTTCCCACCCTAATATTCTTGTTCGAATCCTTGAGGTGATGTTTGGAGAGAAGTATCTTACCTAATTTGGGATTAAAACAAACCAAGAGGGGTAAAAGTGTCCCAAAACGTTTCTAAGAGGTCTATTGCAGGTTCATTAAGTGTGACTCGATTTGGCACAATTGTATCTTTAAGGTACTGGTCCATCTCCAAATATGATAGAGCACAGAGACAAATGTCCATGTGTAGCTGCAGAAGCTGTGCCTCTGTACAGCATAGTACAGAGGCACAGGGATACCGCAGTACCGCGGGGTACCGCAGGGATCGATGCTAGGACCCCAGCTATTCACAATATATATAAATGATCTAGATTAGAGAACTAGATGTAATATCTCCAAGTTTACAGATGACACAAAGCTGGGTGGGCGTGTGTGCTCTGAGGAGGATGCAGAGAAACTCCAGTATGATTTGGACAGGAATCTACCTGCAACTCTGCATTTCCCTTCAAGGATTCGCTCCGGGAGGGCGGTGGAAGAAAGTCGAAGCCAGAAGCACGGGCGTCGACCACGAGCAACCGCCAGTCATCTGTCAGAGAGTGAACATTGCAGGAGAGGCTGTTGAGAGCCGGGCTTGGTTTCCCAGCCACGACGATCCAGCAACAGACTGGCAACAGGTACAGTGCAGACCTTTCCCGGACAGCGGCGGCTGGAGCCGACTGACGGCAGAGAAAAAGCCGAGCAGTGTCGACGGGGTAAGAGAGAGGGTGAAGCGCACAGGGCGCAGCCGGGGGTTGAAAACCGAGCGGCGACGAGGAAAAACAAAACAGAGAGAGAGGGTAAAGCAGCAGCCGGGTTCAGGACCGAGCGGCGGCAACGGGAAAGGTGCACAGGAGAATGCACAGAGCACAGCCAGGGCTCAAGGGCTGAACAGCATCCGCGGGGAGAAGAAGGGAGAGTGCGGGAGACGCCATTGAACCGTGTAGAAGAAGGGAGAGCGCGGGAGACGCCATTTTTAGAAGCCGCAGCGGAGAAGAAGGGCGAGCGCGGGAAGAAAGGAAAGCGCGGGAGATGCCATTTTGTGCCAGCAGAGAAGAAGGGAGAGCGCGGGAGACACCATTTTAGACAGTTAAATCACACCCAGGGATGCCGAAGAGTGGCAGTATCACTGCGTTCGACAATGAAGTCGAAGATTGGGCGACATATGTGGAACGCATTGAGGTGTACTGCAGGGCGAATGAAGTGCCAGATGCTAGGAAAGCACTGGTTTTGTTGAATTCCATGGGTGCAAAAACTTATGGCTTACTGCGAAACCTAATAACCCCAGAGAAGCCCGTGGATAAGAATTTCGAAGGCACAGTAGAAATCCTACAGGACCACTTAAACCCCACACCGCTGCTGATAGCAGAAAGAGTTAAGTTCCACAAAAGGAACCAACACAAAGATGAAAGTAATGCTGAGTACCTAACAGAACTGCACAAGCTATCGAAACACTGCCAGTTCGGAGTGGGACTAGCAGATACGTTAAGGGACAAGTATGTGTGTGGGCTTCAAAGTGAAGGAACCCAGAAACGGCTTCTATCAGAAAAGGATCTTACGCTGGACAAGGCTTTCAGCATGGCAGTATCACACGAAGCAGCCGCACGGGGCGCTGCAGAGATACAACGGAGACCGCAAGAATATGGCACCAATGAAATGTCATATGGAGCAGGGAAGTGTTATCGCTGCAGCAGAACAACACACGACCAGAAGGATTGTTGGTTCAAGGACCAAGTGTGCAGACAGTGTGGAAAAGCAGGACACATAGCAATAGTCTGCAGGTCAGGGAAGAAAACCAACAGCAAGAAATCTCCACAGGAGAAGTACAAAAAGGTACATAAGTTGATGGACAGTAGTTCAGATGAACAGAAAAGTGATACAGACTCCGGAAGCAAGGAGCTGGGTTGTCTGAAACTACATAAGGTAACCAAAATGGAGGATCACCAGACTATCTGGGTCACACTCAAGATAGACGGAGTCCAAGTGAAAATGGAATTGGACACAGGATCAGCCCTAACAGTCATAAACCAAAGGGACTACAAGCAGCTATTTTCACATTTACCCTTGAAAGCAACAGAGATTGTCTTGAAGACGTACACGGGGCAAAAAGTCTACCCCAAAGGAAAAATAAGGGTGAAAGTGATATACAAAGGCCAGGAAATACCTAAAATGGACCTATATGTATTGCCAGATGGAGGACCACCACTACTAGGATGTGAATGGATCCGGAAGATACAATTAGATTGGCATTCCGTACAGGCACTGAAGGTTGAGGCCAAAAAGGCTGATGACTGTCAAAAATGCTAACTGATGCACAAGAAGTGTTCCAGGAGGGACTCGGAACACTAAAAGGCATAACAGCAACGATTAAAATAGAGGAAAATGCAAGCCCAAAGTTTTTTAAGGCCAGACCGGTGCCTTATGCGATCCGACCAGCCGTCGAAGCAGAGCTGGAAGGGTTGGAACGTTCAGGAGTACTGTCCAAAGTAGACTGGAGCGAGTGGGCTACACCCATCGTTCCTGTAATGAAGAGGTCATTGAGTAATACGCCTGGGGAACCAAAGAAGGTCCGCATCTGTGGGGATTTTAAGGTGACAGTGAACCCAGTCCTTCACACGGTACAATATCCGCTTCCATGGATTGAGGATATTTTTGCCTCGCTATCTGGAGGTAAACGCTTCACCAAAATTGATCTGGCCCAGGCGTACTTGCAAATGGAGGTAGAAGAAGCCTCGAAACAATACCTCACGATCAACAGTCATAAAGGTCTCTAGCAGTGCAACTGGCTGGTGTTCGGGGTAGCATCGGCTCCGGCTATTTGGCAAAGGGCAATGGATCAAGTCCTGCAAGGGATTCCAGGGACCCAATGTTATTTGGACGACATCCTGGTCACGGGCGAAAATGACAGTGATCACCTCGCCAACCTGGAGAAGGTGCTCACTAGATTAAAGGAATATGGGCTACAAGCTAATCGCCACAAGTGCAAGTTTTTCCAGAAGCAGATCTCGTATTGTGGCCACGTTATTGATGAAGAGGGGTTACATAAGTCCCCTGAAAAGATTGAGGCAGTAGTCAAGGCTCTATCACCGGAAAATGTCTCACAACTGAGGTCGTTCCTCGGGCTGGTAAATTACTACCATAAGTTCTTACCAAAGTTGTTTACAGTATTACACCCACTGAACACACTACTGCAAACAGGGGTACCATGGAAGTGGAATGACGAATGTAAACGAGCTTTCCAGAAGTGCAAAGAATTGATCACATCAAAAGAGGTGTTGGCCCATTTCAACCCAGCACTACCAATTCGGTTGGCATGTGATGCATCACCCTATGGTATTGGAGAGCGGTGTTGTCGCACAAATTCCCAGATGGGTTGGAGAGGCCAGTAGCCTTTGCGTCTCGGTCACTAACCTCAGCCGAGCGCAACTACGCCCAGATTGACAGGGAGGCCCTCAGCTTAATATGGGGAGTTAAAAAATTCAACCATTATCTGCATGGGCAGAAGTTCACCTTGCTGACTGACCACCAACCACTTGTCTCCATCTTCAATCCAAAGAAGGGCGTTCCTGTGATTACTGCACAACGGTTGCAAAGATGGTCCCTTTTTCTAGGGGCGAACCAATATGAAATAGAATATAAAGGCACGAAACAGCATGGAAACGCTGATGGGCTATCACGCCTGCCACTGCCTACTGTGGAGGAAGCACCAGCAGTGGACCCTATCGAGATATTTTATTCGTCAATAATTGAACGATTGCCAGTAACTAACGCGGATATAGAGAAGGAGAACCGCAATGATCCGACACTGTCTCGGGTGTATGATTTGACGGTGAGGGGATGGCCAACACATGGTGACTCACTGTTGCCAGCATTTTCATCCAGAAGAGAACAGCTGTCAGTATGCCAGGGGATGTGTGGATCCCGAGTGGTAATTCCACCCAAGTTAAGGGAGAGAGTGCTCAATGAGCTTCACGAAGGTCATCTGGGAGGGGTGAAAATGAAAAGCCTTGCTAGGGCTTATGTGTGGTGGCCGGGGATCGATCAACAAATTGAGGACCTAACCAAGAGCTGCTCAGGATGCCAGAAGGTCCAAAATGCACCACCACATGCCCCTCTACACCCATGGGAGTGGCCCTCCTCTCCATGGCAATGGGTGCATATTGATTTTGCTGGTCCATTCATGGACTCAATGTTCTTAATAGCAGTGGATGCTCACACGAAATGGCCTGAGGTGATAAAAATGTCCTCAACCACTACAGAGAAAACGATTGCAGTCCTACGGATCATATTTGCCAGGAACGGCTTGCCAGAGCAGATTTGCTCTGATAATGGACCATAGTTTGTGTCCGAAGAGTTTCGAAAATTTATGAGAAAGAATGGGGTAAGGCATTACACATCCGCCCCTTATCATCCAGCCACAAATGGATTGGCTGAGAGGTTCGTACAAACCTTTAAAAAGGCGATAAAGGCCATGTGTGATGATGAAATTCCACTACAGCATAAGGTGGACAATTTCCTGTTAGCCTACAGAAATGCGACACATGCAGTTACCAACCAGACCCCGGCCATGATGTTCTTTAACCGAAGGTTGAGATCTCATCTGGATTTGCTCAGACCAAATGTGCGAAGAAATGTTGAGGATAAACAATTCCAGCACATCAATGAGAAGCCGACAAGGAGCTTCAATGTAGGACAACCAGTCTTGGCCCGTGACTACCGAACAGAGAACTGGCAACCCGGAATGATATGCACACGGCAGGGGCCATTAATGTGCACAGTGGATGTCGGGGAGAACATTGTGAGATGCCACGTCGACCAGATCTTAACGTCACAGGAACGAGCCAACCCCATGTCTCGCGTCCCTGGGAATGAACCCAACATACCGGTAGCATCTACCTCAGAAACAGTAGCAGTGGAAACTGATGAAATAACCGACGAAAAGGGGCCAGAATCGCCTCTGCACCAAGAACAAGTACCTCAGGAAAGGCGCTATCCAGAAAGGATCAGGAAGCCGCCCCAAAGACTGAATCTATAAATGGACTATTTCAGTTTAATGTGCATGTTAAAGTGTTAATTGTTATTTGAACATTATGGGTACTGCTAATCTAAAAGGGGAGGAATTGTAGTGTATGTACCTTTAAGAGAGAACTACTTTTACAGCTCCTGTATACTGTAGTACCGGCAGTGACCACACCTGTATATAAGCCTTGAGCATGCCTCTGTACTGTCAGTCTTTAGACTACCCTCCTCCAGTAAACACCTGTTGGTTGTTAAGTTACAGCCTCCGTGTCGTTATTGGAAAACATCATAGTTTAAGAATCACGGATTCAACAAGACTGACACCTGGGATGGCAGGAATGACGTATGAGGAGAGATTGGGTCGATTAGGCTTATATTCGCTAGAGTTTAGAAGAATGAGAGGGGATCTCATTGAAGCTTATAAAATTCTAACAGGACTAGGCAGTCTAGATGCAGGAAGGATGTTCCCGATAGCGGGGGAGTCCAGAACCAGGGGTCACAGTCTAAGGATAAGGGGTAAGCCATTTAGGACAGAGATGAGGAGGAATCTCTTCACCCAGAGAGTGAACCTGTGGAATTCTCTGCCACACAAGGCAGTTGAGGCCAATTCATTAAATATATTCAAGAAGGAGTTAGATATATTTCTTAAGGCTACAGGGATCAAGGGATATGGGGAGAAAGCAGGGACAGGGTACTGAATTTGGATGATCAGCCATGATCTCATTAAATGGCAGAACAGGCTCGAGGGGCCGAATGGCCTACTCCTGCTCTTATCTTCTATGTTTCTATGTTTCTAGTACAAGATATCTTTGAATTAGCACCAGGGCAGGCTGCACCATCCTGATATCTAAAACAATTAATTTAGCCCAGAACTTCGGGCCTCCACGGGTGAGTACGCACAGGGTATTCACCCGTAGGCCCAAAGGAAGTGCCGATTTCGTGCATGCACTGCACATGCGCGGGAAACCGGCACTTCCGTTCCCCTGAAAGAAGGGGTTCAGAGTTTGAATGCGTGCGCAGGAGAGGCTGCCTGTGCGCATCGAATTTACGTTTTTTTTGCTGGTTTTCCCGGGAGGGTAAGTCTCCAGAAGTTACACATTTAAAAAGCAGTCGCAAGGCCTGCTTTTTACAAGGAAGTGGTGAACTAATTAAAATTAAAACATTTTTTCCACAGGTTTATTATTTTCAAATACTTTAAAGCAAGGTAAGTTTATTTTTAGCCCCGTTAGAAAATAAAATTATTTTTTAAATAATTTAAATTATTGTTTAAAATAGTTATTTCATGTAATTTATAGTTTATTTAAAAAATGATGTTTTTAAAAATTTATTTGAAGATTTAGTGATGTTTTGGGGCCCGTAGTATTTATAAGTTTTGATAGGTGTCAAACTTATAAATGGGCATTCCCTGCTCTGATTGGCTCCCCATGGCCTACGTGATCCCAGGGGACGCATCTAACTAACTGCGGCCCTGGGATATGCAAGCACTGTGAGCCGGCAGTTGGTGCAGGCCCAGGATCGGAATCCCACGCGGGCCCACAGCTCAACAGCCGGCGCGCATGGTAAGTGCAGGTCGGGGGCTTACACCCGCGGGAAGCCCCCGACCCGAATTTCTGGGCCAATATTACAAGGGTAACAAAGTGCTGGAGTTGTAGAGAACACTGTACTTAAATCTTTCAACCTTTCGTTGACTGCAACTAATAGATATCCCAGTTATAAATCATCCCTGAACACCACCCTGTGCTGTCGGCATGTCATTAGCAGTGTTCTGAATAGTAAATATCAGCCAAAAATAAAAATAAAATAAAATGTGTTTTAACATTAATGAATGTGAAGGTGTGTACATATCAGGGATTTTCACCACGGCAATGTCTGCTTTAGTTCCGTGTTTCACCTCATACCAAAATGGGGGTGGGGGGATAACTTTGACTTTGGGTGATAGTATAAAATGGGCGATATCGATTCAGCCACCCATCAACTCCCGCTTTTCATTTCCGTTCACTTTAATGGAAATAAAAATCAGGGGAGATGTACAATGGGCAGCTGATTCGATGTTGCCTGTTTTACACTATCACTCAAAAGTCAAAATTACCCTCAGGGAGCCTTCCTTTTAGCCACTTGCTCTGCCTATATATATATGTTACTGGACCAGAAATCCAGCGGCCTGGACTGATGATCCAGAGACATGAGTTCAAATTCCACCATGGCAG
Organism: Somniosus microcephalus; assembly: GCF_052327205.1. Lineage (NCBI taxonomy): Eukaryota > Metazoa > Chordata > Chondrichthyes > Squaliformes > Somniosidae > Somniosus > Somniosus microcephalus. The sequence goes on from NC_140994.1 coordinate 235,391,563, forward strand.
CTGAGGAATTTAAATTCAATTAATTAAATAAATCTGGAATTAAAAAGCTAGTACCAGTAATGGTGACCATGAAACTATCAGATTGTTGTAAAACCCAACTGGTTCACTAATGCCCTTTAGGGAAGGAAATCTGCCGTCCTTACCTGGTCTGACCTACATGTGACTCCAGACCCACAGCAATGTGGTTGACTCTTAACTACCCTCTGAAATGGCCTAGCAATTCATTCAGTTGCAATCAAGAAGGCAGCTCACCACCACCTTTACGAGTGCAATTAGGGATCGGCAATAAATGCTGGCCTTGCCGGCAATGCCCACATCCCGTGAATGAATACAAAAATAAGATACTTCAGTACTGTAAGGATTCTCAACTCTATGGGGGAGGGATGGGTGTCAGCCAAAATTTAAACTTAAATCTCCTCAATGCAACCCATTTCAGGCTAGGAAAGTGTTTTCCTGTGCCACAGAATGATTGGACATAAGCCTGTGCTAGCTGCCTCCCAAATGTTGAATTCTCAGCCTCTACCATGTTGCTGCATGGAAGCACTTCCCACAAGGTTGAACTAAATTGAGTGACGAATGAAAGGATTCGCAAATTTCATGTCTCCCCCGAAGATTTACTTTTGGTTTATTAAAGAAACCCTGGTTGGACTGAGTTTAAAATCCAGGGCACTACAAGATGGCTGCGGTCAGCCTCATGGCAAAAGCCTGTAAGTTTCAGTTTGGACTGACAGCTTGTATTCTGATGACTGTGAGAAGGAACTTTCCAGAACTCGAATACAGACAGACCTTCTGCATTTATGCATTAGAAGCAAACCCAGTGGCATTCGGGCCTCTGATTAAAAGCCATCAAGGTTGTTTGCACAAACAATCAACAGCAGTCAGGGCCTATTGAATATGTAGTGGGACAAGCTCAGCAGCATTCAGGCCTTCATTTAGAGAACATCAACACTGTTTGCAAACGATCAACGGGGCATTCAGACTGGAATGGCCCCATCACGAAACCAGTTGGACAAAGGGGAACACTGATGAGATCAGTAAAACTGATTACCGGCCATCCAGGTCGATGGGCCCAGATCGGTACCTTTTGTATAAGTTTGAATACGTCCAGATTAGACAAAAGAAATGAGCTGATCTGGCAGGAGATAAGGGCTACCGGGAAGGGTATAACTAGTCCCTCTGGAAGCCGTATCTCTCTCTCTCTCCCTCTCCTGCCTCGCCTCCGGTGCCCTGCCTTACCATCAACCCAGCAAAAAGGACCGTTGACGAAGAGCCTGTCCAGGGAAGTAGAATACCCGCAGTTACATTTAAATTACTGGGGTATCTCTGCTTTGGGGCGGTGAAAACCTAAGACATTGGCAGGCAACAGGGCACGGAGCAGGTGTTTCAACCCATCACAAGATAACCTAGATAGGTGTAAAGGGTGGGAGTTAAGGGGAATTGCTAAAGTGTCATTCTAGTCATTTTCCCTCGATGTGTCTGTTTCTCCTCCCCCGTTAAGTGTAATTGTGCTGCATCCATAGTGAATTTCTCTGTACAGTAATTGTTCTCTATTTTAATAAACATTGGTTTTCTTTGCACCGAACCACTGGTCTCATTTGTCTATATCGCTACTTGTAAATAAGTTCGGTGGTCAGAACCAAACAGGGAAGCGATTCGAAATGCATGGGGCTGGGGCAGCTCAGGCACACGACTGACTGACTAGACACAAACCCCAAACCAAAACCGCCTACAAGAATTATCTTGGGCAGTCGTAGCAGCTGGCTTCAGGGCAGCATGGTCAAAGCCCAGGAGAAAGCCAGCTGTCAATTATCTTGAAGACAGATAGTCCGTTGAGACCACAGTAACGCAAGGGGAGAAAATACCACTTTTTAAAAATAGAGCAAGAATTAGTTGAAGTTTTACCAACTTTAAAAAAAAAGGAATCAAATTGCATTAATGATTATGAAGGCATGCTTATATTAGGTACTAGCTAGAGTGCCCGGCGGTGCCGAGGTTTTTTTTGAGGGCATGTTGTTAAGAAAAAAGGAGAAATAATTTTTTTATATATATAAATGAGTTTGTCTGTTTGTCTGTCTGCGTGGGAAGGAGAGAGAGAGAGGAAGAGAGACAGAGGGACAACCAGTAAACCTAAGAAAAGAGTATATATAAATTATGCGAATGTATATTTATACACTCAGGGATATATCTGTTTATACACTGTATGAATAGATCTGCGTTTATGTGTTCAACCATAAATTATTTTGATGCTTTGGCAACATAAGATGTACCTTATCATGCCAATAAAGCAATTTGAATTGAATTGAATTGAATTGAATTGAGAGGGAAGAGGAGAGAGAGAGAGGGAAGGAGAGAGAGAGAGAGAGGGAAGGAGAGAGAGGGAAGGAGAGAGAGAGAGGGAAGGAGAGAGAGAGAGAGAGGGAAAGCGAGAGAGAGAGAGGGGGAAGGAGAGAGAGAGGGGGGAAGGAGAGAGAGAGGGGGAAGGAGAGAGAGAGAGGGGGAAGGAGAGAGAGAGAGGGGGAAGGAGAGAGAGAGAGAGAGGGAAGGAGAGAGAGAGAGAGAGAGAGGGAAGAGGAGAGAGACAGAGGGAGAGAGGGAAGGAGAGAGAGAGAGAGAGAGAGGGAAGGAGAGAGAGAGAGAGAGGGAAGGAGAGAGAGAGAGGGGGAAAGAGAGAGAGAGAGGGAAAGAGAGAGAGAGAGGGAAAGAGAGCGAGAGAGAGGGAAGGAGAGAGAGAGGAAAGGAGAGAGAGCAAGGGAAGGAGAGAGAGAGAGAGGGAAGGAGAGAGAGAGAGAGAGTGAAAGAGAGAGAGAGGGAAAGAGAGAGAGAGGGGGAAGGAGAGAGAGAGGAAAGGAGAGAGAGAGAGAGGGAAGGAGAGAGAGAGAGGGAAGGAGAGAGAGAGAGAGGGAAGGAGAGAGAGAGAGAGAGGGAAGGAGAGAGAGAGAGGGAAGGAGAGAGAGACAGAGAGAGAGAGAGGGAAGGAGAGAGAGAGAGAGAGGGAAGGAGAGACAGAGAGAGAGAGAGAGAGAGGGAAGGAGAGAGTGAGGGAAGGAGATAGAGAAGAGAGGAAGACACCCCGGGGAAGGGGCTGGACTCAGAGCCCGGCGGGTGAAGAAGGGCGGCCACCATTTTGTGAGGTCGGTGGGACGTTTGAATTGCGGCGGCCGAAGGAAGGAAGAAAGGAAGAAGGCGAGCTCTCTCTCCCTCTCCTACCCCTTCATTCTTTCCCTCCCTCACCCTCTCTCTCTGCCTCCCCCCTCACTCCCTGCCGCTCTCTCTCTCCCCTCTCTCTCTCCCCCACTTTCCCTGCCCCTCTCTCTCTCTCCCCCTCCCTCCCCGCTCTCTCTCCCTCCCTCTATCTCCCTCCCTCCCTTCTCCTTCTCTCTCCCTCTTCCCCCTCTCCTCTCCCTCCCTCTCTCCCTCCCTCTCCCTCTCTCTCTCCCTCCCCCTGTCTCTCCCTCCTTTCCTCTCTCTCCCTCCCTCCCCTCTCCCTCCCTAGCGCCTCAGGCCCGGCCCGACTCAGCTGAGCTGAGCTCCCACTCTGACCCGAGCCCCCGTGCGTGGCCTAGTGCCTCAGGCCCGGCCCGATGGACCCCTGCCGCTCCGGTGAAGCGGAGCCCCCGCACGTGACGTAGCGCCTCAGGCCCGGCCCGACTCACCCGAGCTCAGCTCCCGCTGCGGCGTGCCGCCGCTCACCCGAGCTCAGATCCCTCTGCGGCCTGCCACTGCTGCTCCCCCGCTCGCTGTCTCTCGGGCCGCGTAGTTGTCTGTTTTCCCGAGATTTTGGGGGTGAAGAAGGGCGGCCGCCATTTTCTCCCGCACTAACGGCTGTTTGAAGGATTAGGCCCCACCCACACACGCCATGAAACGCCCCCCGTGACGCAGCGCGCTCTCCCCGTAGGATTGGTCAACCTTCACGTCACTCAACGCTAATGAGAAGTAGGATTGGTCAACCGCTAATGAGCGGATTTTGTCCATTTTTTGAACATTTTTTGTATAGTGTCCTAACAATTTTTGTCTGACCAAAAGGTAAATATGCCTATGACACTCCCCTAATCATAAGCTTTCTTTTGATATAACATATGTGTAGGTACATTCTATAACTTTTGAGTGAAGCCCGGACAGACAGACAGACAGACAGACAGACACCACGATCCTTTTATATATATAGATTTCCAACACAGCATTCATAGAATCATAGAAATCTATGGCATAGAGGGAGGCCATTTGGCCCATCATATCTGTGCCAGCCGATAAAGAGCCATCCAGCCTAATCCCACTTTCCAGCTCTTGGTCCGTAGCCTTGTAGGTTACGGCACTTCACGTGCTTTTTCAAGTACTTTTTAAATGTGGTGAGGGTTTCTGCCTCTACCACCCTTTCAGGCAGTGAGTTCCAGACCCCCAGCACCCTCTGGGTGAAAAAGTTCTCTTCAAATCCCTTCTAATTCTTCTACCAATTACTTTAAATCTATGTCCCCTGTTTTTGTAGGGAATTGCACCTCATACCACAATAACCATTGCCATGATAAGACCCCTAATGTCCACCTGCCTTCTTGTTCACTGCTGCCAGAGAGTCTTTAAAAAAAAGTGTTTTCTGAAGCTACTGCACCCATCTGCGTTGAGATGATTCTGATCCTTCAGCGAATCATTGGGTTTTAAACGGATATACCTTGACAAACCATTCTAATCTAAATAAACCTTTCTATGAAGCACTAATCTTATATGGACTGGCCAGTGTGAGCTGGACTTTCACAGCCGGAGTCTCTGGATTTTGTGAAAAACAAGAGAGGTTTCTGAGTTATCTGTGGTCTGATTCACTCTCACTTTAAGTGGTTTATCTAAAAATACACAGTCTATATACACCCTCTGGTCTTAAGTGATTCTATTTGCAATGATCTGCAGATTTAGTAAAGGTTCCTTAAAGGTGAAGCATCATCTCTCTTATTTTTCACACCATCATTATAACAGCTCAGACTGCTTTAATTACAACTCACAAGGTCACAGTACAATTTCTTTATTTTCTTTTTCTGAGTTTGTTTTCACGATTGAAGATTTGAAATAAACTTTGGCAGATATTGCCCATGATCCTGCAAACCCCTCCCCCAAAGTGGCTGTGAGTGATCCCGTAACCAAATTCCTACATTAGGAATTATTCACCCCAACCATCGATGGTCCCTATCAATGCTAATAAGTCCTATCTTTCCAAATGGCTATTCCCATTCCGAGGACCATAAGAGATCATCGTGGGTTAATACTGTTTGTAAGTATTGCATGTGTTTTGTGAAATTTAAATGCAAAGATGCTCAACTAAAGACACAAACCACATTAATGCTTTAGTTTCACAGTCTCCTGATCACTGTTTTGCTATAAATCTAAATCCTATTACAGTACTCCTACAAGGGGCAGTGGCTTAACATTTTACCAACATGATATCAAAAGGAATTAATCAAAACCATCCTTGGATATAATTAATATTACAATGCCTGTATCTAATTGCAATTATGTATTAAAATGATAACTGTATCATATATTAAACAATAAATGAATGTAAAATTAAGCGTATCTACTGAACATTTAGACTGAAGACAACTGGAATTAATTATCGGGATTTGATTCTTCTCTGACCCCCACCCCTAAATTTCTATCCTTTTGTCTTCTCAGTGTCTGAAGCTCGGCTGTATTTCTATGGGAACTAGAAGCTGTCAATTTACAAGTAGCCATTCGTCAATTGTGAGCCATGAACAGTGTAGGACAATTTTTTGCCATTCCTGTGAAGTGCAGCTGGGAATCGTTAGCCATTCGCTAAAGCTAGCCGAAGACTCATGAATGGCTGCAATTTTCCAGGGTCAGTTCATTTGAATACTTAGCATGAGTTTCCAGTGCAATGTTGGCTTTTCATTGGCAGCCAGCCTGATGGGGGATGCAAAATATGTCCATTTAAAGGTAACTGGTCATACATTTCTGAAGTGTGTTCAGGAGAATTTTCTTGATCAGTAAATTTCCGTCCCAACGAGGATGGAGGCATTGCTGGATCTGGTTCTGGGGAATGAGGTGGGTCAAGTACAGCAAGTGTCACTAGGGGAACATTTAGGGAACTGTGATCACAGTATCATAAGGTTTAGATTAGCTATGGAAAAGGACAGGGAGCAATCTACTGTAAAAATATTTAATTGGAGGAAAGCCAATTTCAGTGGCTTGAGAATGAATCTGGCCCGGGTAAATTGGAATCAAAGATTGGCAGGCAAAACTGTAAGCGAACAATGGGCTGTCTTTAAAGAGGAGATGGTTCGGGTAGAGTCGAGGTACATTCCCACGAGGGGGAAAGGTAGGGCAACCAAAGCCAGAGCTCCCTGGATGACAAATGAGATAGAGAATAAGATAAAGCAGAAAAAGGGGGCATATGACAGATGTCAGGTTAAGAATACAAGTGAGAACCAGGCTGAATATAAAAATTCAGAGGGGAAGTGAAAAAGGAAATAAGAGGGGCAAAGAGAAACATAAAAGAGTATCCACAAGTCTTCTATAGGCATATAAATAGCAAACGAGTCATAAGAGGAGGGGTGGGGCCAATTAGGGACCAAAATGGAAAAGTATGCATGGAGGCAGAGGGCATAGCTGAGATACTAAATAAGTACTTTGCATCTGTCTTTACCAAGGAAGAAGATGCTGCCAAAGTCATAATGAAAGAGGAGGTACGTAGTTGAGATACTGGATGGGATAAAAATTGATAAGGAGGAGGTACTAGAAAGATTGGCTGTACTTAAAGTAGATAAGTCACCAGGACTGGATAGGATGAATCCTAGGATGCTGAGGGAAGTAAAGGTGGAAATTGTGGATGTACTGGACATAATTTTCCAATCCCCCTTGGACACAGGGGTGGTGCCAGAGGACTGGAGAATTGCAAATGTTACACCCTTGTTCAAAAAAGGGTGTAAAGATAAACCCAGCAACTACAGGCCAGTCAGTTTAACCTCGGTAGTGGGGAAGCTTTAAGAAATGATAATTCGGGACAAAATTAACAGTCACTTGGACAAGTGTGGATTAATTAAAGAAAGCCAGCACAGATTTGTTAAAGGCAAATTGTGTTTACCTAACTTGATCGAGTTTTTTGATGAGGTAACAGAGAGGGTTAATGAGGTCAATGCGGTTGATGTGGTGTACATGGACTTCCAAAAGGCGTTTGATAAAGTGCCACAAAATAGGTTTGCCAGAAAAGTTGAAGCCCATGGAATAAAATGGACAGTGGCAGCATGTGTACGAAATTGGCTAAGTGACAGGAAACAGAGAGTAGTGGTGACCGGTTAACTGGAGGAAGGTATACAGTGATGTTCCCCAGGGTTCGGTACTAGGACCACTGCTTTTCTTGATATATATTAATGACTTAGACTTGGGAGTACAGGGCACAATTTCAAAATTTGCAGATGACACAAAACTTGGAAGTATAGTGAACAGTGAGGAGGATAGTGATAGACTTAAAGAGGACATAGACAGGCTGGTGTAATGGGCGGACTGATGAAATTTAATGCAGAAAAGCGCAAAGTGATACATTTTGGTAGGAAGAACGAGGAGAGGCAATATAAGCTAAAGGATACAATTCTAAAGCGAGTGCATGAACAGAAAGACCTGGGGGTATATGTGCACAAATCATTGAAGGTGGCAGGGCAGGTTGAGAAAGCGGTTAAAAAAGCATATGGGAACCTGGACTTCATAAGCAGAGGCATAGGCCTAGAAATTGAGTGGGCTTAGCGCCCATTTTGCGGCGCTAGAGGGCATTGCGCTGGACTTACAGCCGGTTTTGAAATTGACTAGGGCCCAACATCGGCGTTACACCGGTAGCGCTGCGCCGGCACCGATGACGTCATCGGTGTGCGCAGCGTCCCGGTTGCCGTGGTGACGGGCCCCAGCGCCGAAATTCAGTTGCGGCCGCCTCGCCCGTGGCAGCCGCAACTAAGACTCTGGCAACAGAGTCTTACACGACTTTGCGCCGGCGCATAAAGGTGGAGCGGCGGCCGGCCGCTTTCCCGCCGGCCGCCTGCCCGCACCTCCCTCCCCGGACTCCCCCACCCCCCCTCCCGCGGAACAGATGCTTCTCGGCTGCGAGCCCGGCACTTCCCCGAGGTGCCGGGCTCATTTTTGTGGCGATTTAACCGGCCAGCGGGCGGGTGCAGGCAGCTCCTCCTTAACTGAAGGAGGAGGCCTGCACTTCCCGAGCCTGCTGCACCGCATCGGGCGCCGCAGCGCCGGAATAGCGCCGCAATGCGGCACGTAGCGCCAGTTTTCAGGCGCAAACAGCCTTCAGTAGCGCCGGCAGCCGTTTGGGCGCGGCGCTACTGAATTTTTGGCGCGCACAGCGCGACTTAGCACCGACGCTAAATTTCCGGCGTTAAGCCCCGGCGCAGCGCTAACTCAATTTCTAGGCCATAGAGTACAAAAACAAAGAAGTTATGATGAACCTTTATAAAATGCTGGTTCGGTCTCAATTGAAGAATTGTGTCCAATTCGGGCACCGCACTTTAGGAAGGATGTGCAGGCCTTAGAGTGGCCTTAGAGAGGGTGCAGAAAAGATTTACAAGAATCGTTCCAGGGATGAGGGACTTCAGTTACGGGTAGCGGGGACTTAGGAGAGGTTGAGAAGGAAGTCCTGCAGACACTGGTCCTGTGCAACAGGTACAATGTACTCGCTACCTGTGAGGACAAGGAGAAAGACTGCGGAGAGGACAGCCACAATGCAGACCAAGGCACCGTGGCTCAGAAGACTGTCCAAGGGGGGTAAGAGCAGAATAGAAATGTGGTAGTGATAGGGGATTCTATAATTAGGGGAATAGATAGCGTCCTCTGCAGCCAAGAACGAGAATCACAAAGGGTGTGTTACCTACCTGATGCCAGGGTAAGGGGTATCTCGGGGCAGCTGGAGAGGAATATTGAAAGGGAGGGGGTAAATCCAGTTTTCGTCTTCCATGTTGGAACAAATGATATAGGTAGGAACAAGGTTGAGGTCGTGCTGAAGGAGTATCAGGAGTTAGGCTCTAAATTAAAAAGCAGGACCTCGAGGGTAATATTCTCTGGATTATTGCCCAAGCCACATGCAAATTGGCATAGAAGCAGTCAGATCAGGAGAATTAACATGTGGCTAAAGGGCTGGTGTGGGAAAGAGGGGTTCCTTTTCATGGGACACTGGCATCAGTACTGGGACAGGAAGGAGCAGTACCGATGGGATGAGCTCCATCTGAACCGGGATGGGACCTGTGTCCTAGCAGAAAAGGTTAATAGGGAGGTGGCAAAAGCTTTAAACTAGTAAGACAGGAGGAGAAATGAAACCAACCTAAATATAAACAAAACAGGAAAGGAGAGCATGGGAAAGAGTAAAGGAAGGGAGGACATTGATGGCAAGGGAATAAATAGAGTTATAGAACAGGAGTGTAAAAAGATGGTTAAAAATAAAGTGAAAGGATCTGCTATTAAAAATGAGTTAAACTGTCTGTACAGCAATGCACACAGTGTCCGTAATAAAACAGGGGAGCTGGCGGCAATCATGCGTTGCAAGGAACCAGACAAAGTAGGGATTACTGAGACATGGGGGGCGATTTTCTGCGGTCAGAAGAGGTGGGTTTGGAGGTGGGAAAATCAGATTAAATGAAGGCAGGTTCGCAACCCGCCTCCAACCCGCCTCCGCAGGTCCCCCCTCCAGCTGGCCATAGCGATACTTGAGTTCATTAAATGCTTGTTAAGGGCCTCTCTAAGCCTATTTTGAGAGACCCTTGTGATTTTTTGAGGATTTTGGCATGCTCTACACACCTCCTGAACCACACCAGGTAAACCTGATGGCTTGACTCATGGGTGGCCTCCTCACAGCTGCAGGTCTAACAAGACATCATTTACTGCATCAAGGATTACTTGCAGGTGCCAGACCTTGGCTTTAAAAGGTCTCTGAGCACTTTTAGAAGGCCTTCCGAAATCGGAGGTGCTGCAGCTTGAATCAATCAACTGTGGGACCTCCTTGGAAGACCCTCTCCTCACTTACAATGAGCGCTTCCCCAAAGGAGGCAGCATGGGAACCATTTGTTGTCTTTCTGCATGGACCTCAGATGAGGATGAGGAGGAGGAGCAGGAGGAAGAGGAGGAGGAGGAGCAGGAGGAGGAGGAGCAGGAAGAGGTCAGAGCACCGGTGTATCGACCAGCGGCAACGGCAGCACGTGGGCACATGGCTGCCCGGGATGCAAGGAATGAACTTATCCTGGACAGATTTGCATAGGTTGCCCAAGTTGGCACATGTCCTTGGCTCCATCTTAGGACATCATTGACAATGGACATGACTCTCTGGCCTCCTTTCACTCAGGCCACCATCCTGACAATGCAAGTGTGACGGAGACGGAATGTGGAGCTGACTAAGGCGAAAGAACAGATGCCATAACGCCAACATTTTGGCTTCAAATCATTTTAGTGCTTTCCAACAGGGATGGCATTTCATCAATACACACAAACATTCTCCCAATCTGCACACAGATCTGGAGGTTATATCCCTTGCCAGCTGTACCCACAGAGGTTTCTTTGGCCTCTTCCTCCCAGATGAGTGGAAGAGCACCTCCATGCTAGCTGTCACCCCCTCAAACAACATTTGTAGCGCCTCATCCGGAAGCCTCGGGGAGGCCCTTGCCTTGGAATTGGATATAGTGGTTTCTCAAAATATGTTGTAGGTGGTGCAGCATGGGCAGAAATGCTGTGGAATGAGCCAAGGGAGCAAGAAGCCATAAACTCAGGTTGGAAAAGTGCTGTCAACAGAGGTGGGTTTCAGTCCCAAAACATTAATTGAACAAGGGCATCCCACACCTCTGAAATCAAGTGGCCAATCATGGGAAAAACTCAATTTTTTGAAAACTATCAGTGGAGGCGGGTTTCAAACCCACCCAAACCGAAACCCGCCTCCATCTCGACTCCAGTGGGAAAATAGCCCCCATGGCTACAGAACAATCAGGACTGGGAATTAAACATTGCAGGGTATAACATATTTAGAAAAGATAGAGAAGGGGAAAGGGGTGGTGGAGTAGCTGTATTTATTAGCGATAACATAATGGTTTCAGAAAAAAGTGATGCAGCTATCAGCAAAACAGAAATAGAACCAATGTGGATAGAGATAAAAGATAATAAAGGATCAATCACACTAATAGGGGTCGCCTACAGACCACCTAATAGTGGAAAGGAGGTCATAGAGTCATAGAGTCATAGAGTAATACAGCACGGATAGAGGCCCTTCGGCCCATCGTGTCCGCGCCGGCCATCAAGCCCTGTCTAATCTAATCCCATATTCCAGCATTTGGCCCGTAGCCTTGTATGCTATGGCATTTCAAGTGCACATCCAAATGCTTCTTAAATGTTGTGAGGGTTTCTGCCTCCACAACCCTTTCAGGCAGTGAGTTCCAGACTCCAACCTGGGTGGAGGAAGACATATGCAAACAAATTAGGGAAATGAGTAAAAGACATAGAATAATAATCATGGGGGATTTCAACTACCCCGATGTTAACTGGACAGAAGAGGTAGGTAAAGGGGATAAGGGAATGGAGTTCCTACAATGTGTGCAGGATTCCTTTCTAAACCAATATGTAAAAAGCCCAACAAGGGAGGATTCGCTATATCTAGTAATGGGGAATGAACGAGAGCAGATAAGAGAAGTAAAAGAAGGGGAAAAACTAGGCAATTGTGACCATAATATGATATGCTTTAAGATAATAATTGAGAAGGACGATGTAGGCATAGAAATCAGGCAGGGGGATTGTGATATACTTGAACAAATTAGCATTGAGAGGGAAGAGGTACTAACGGTTTTAGTGGGCTTAAAAGTGGATAAATCCCCAGGCCCTGATGAGATGTATCCCAGGCTGCTGTGTGAGGCAAGGGAGGAGATTGCAGGGGATCTGACACAAATTTTCAGAACCTCTCTGGCCACAGGGGAGGTGCCAGAGGACTGGAGGACAGCTAATGTAGTACCATTATTCAAGAAGGGTAGTAGGGATAATCCAGGAAATTACAGGCCAGTGAGCATAACATCAGTGGGAGGGAAATTATTGGAAAAAATTCTGTGGGACAGAATTAGTCTGCACTTGGAGAGGCAAGGAGTAATCAAGGATAGTCAGCATGGCTTTGTCAGGGGGAGATCATGTCTAACCAATTTGATTGCATTTTTCGAGGGGTGACTAGGTGTGTGGATGAGGATAATGCAGTTAATGTAGCCTACATGGACTTCAGTAAGGTTTTTGACAAAGTCCTGCATGGGAGACTGGTCAAGAAGGTAAGAGCCCATGGGATCCAGGGAAATTTGGCACATTGGATCCAAAATTGGCTTAGTGGCAGGAGGCAGAGGGTGATGGTCGAAGGTTGTTTTTGTGACTGGAAGCCTGTGTCCAGTGGTGTACCGCAGGGATCGGTGCTGGGTCCCTTGCTGTTTGTAGTGTACATTAATGATTTAGATATGAATGTAGGAGGTATGATCAGTAAGTTCGCAGATGATATGAAAATTGGTGGAGTGGTAAATAGTGAGGAGGGAAGCCTCAGGCTACAGGACAATATAGACGGGATGGTCAGATGGGCAGAACAGTGGCAAATGGAATTTAACCCTGAAAAGTGTGAGGTGATGCATTTTGGGAGGACTAACAAGGCAAGGGAATACACAATGAATAGTAGGACCCTAGGAAGGACAGAGGATCAGAGGGACCTTGGTGTGCATGTACATAGATCCCTGAAGGCAGCAGGACAGGTGGATAGGGTGGTTAAGAGGGCATATGGGATATTTGCCTTCATTAGCCGAGGCATAGAATATAAGAGCAGGGAGGTTATGATGGAGCTGTACAAAATGCTAGTTAGGCCATAGCTGGAATGCTGTGTGCAGTTCTGGTCGCCACACTATAGGAAGGATGTGATTGCATTGGAGAGAGTGCAGAGGAGATACACCAGGATGTTACTTGGGCTGGAGCGTTTCATCTATGAAGAGAGACTGGACAGGCTAGGGTTGTTTTCCTTGGAGCAGGGAAGGCTGAGGGGGGATAGATAGGGTAGATAGAAAGGAACTTTTCCCCTTAGTGAAGGGGTCAATAACCAGGGGGCATAGTTTCAAGGTAAGGGGCAGGAGGTTTAGAGGGGATTTGAGGAAAAACCTTTTCACCCAGAGGGTGGTTGAAATCTGGAACTCACTGCCTGAAAGGGTGGTAGAGGCAGGAACCCTCACAACATTCAAGAAGCATTTAGATGAGCACTTGAAACGCCATAGCTTACAAGGCTATGGACCGAGTGCTGGAAAATGGGATTAGAATAGATAGGGCTTGATGGCCGGCGCAGACATGATGGGCCGAAGGGCCTCTTTCTGTGCTGTATAATTCTATGACTCTATAAGGACATAGTTATGTCAAAGACCAGGTAATAGATTGGAGAAAAGTTGATTTTGAGAGGCTGAGAATAGAACTTGGGAAAATAAAATGGGCAAAAATATTGGCAAACAATGATGCAGAGCAGCAATGGGAAACATTTAAAATGGTGTTCAACAGAGTCCAGGAAAAATATATTCTGCTAAAAAACAAGAACAAGTTAAACACTAATGAGACACCATGGATGAATAAAGCCATAAAGGAAAACCTGAGAATAAGGAAAACTTGAGAGTAAGGAAAGAGGCATACATTAAGTACATGGGCAGCAAGGGAAAGCATGACAAGAGAGAATACGAAGAGATTCGGAGAGAAGTCAAAAAAAATTAGGAAGGCACAGAGGAACTATGAAATTAAATTATCAGGGAACATAAACAAAATAGTAAAATATTTTACAGGCACGTAAATAAAAAAAGGAAGGTCAGGATGGGAATTGGGCCACTACGGGAGGGACAGGATTATACCACAGGTAATGACAGAGAGATGACAGTAATATTAAATAATTACTTTTCTTCAGTATTTACCAGGGAGATAGAACAGGTGGAGATGACATCGGATGATGAGACTAGTAATGAGATAACTGCGTTTTAAATAAAATGAGGAGATATATTAAATAAACTAATGAAACTCAAAGAGGATAAAACCCCTGGCCTGGACGGATTACATCCGCACATTTTAAAAGAATCTAGGGAAGAGATAGCAGAGGCATTACTTCACATATTTAGTAATTCATTAGAAAAACGTGTAGTGCCAAAGGACTGGTGGATAGCTAATGTAATGTCTATCTTTAAGAAGGGAGATAGAACATATCCACGGAATTATAGATCAGCCGGCTTAACATCGGTGATATGAAAAATAATGGCATCCCTACTAAAGGAGAAAATGGAAGAACATCTAGAAACCAAAAATATAATAATAAATAGTAAGCATGGATTTAAAAAGGGAAAGTCTTGCTTGACCAACCTAATTGCATTTTTTGAAGAGGTAACAGAGAGAGTAGACAAGGGTAATGCAGTAGATGTAATTAATCCAGATTTTCAAAAGGCCTTCGATAAGGTACCCCATAATAGACTAACGAATAAAGTCAGGGAACACGGAGTCAGGGGACAAGTAGCAGAATGGACAGCTAACTGGCTTCAAGACAGAAAGCAGAGAGTGGGGGTAAAGTGTAGCTATTCACAGTGGCAGAAGCTGGGAAGTGGTGTTCCACAAGGATCAATGCTGGGACCACTGTTGTTCACAATTTATATTAACGATTTAGACTTTGGAATCAAAAATACAATTTCTAAATTTGCAGACGATACCAAATTAGGGGGGGATAGTCAATACTGAGGAGGACTGCAACAAATTACAAGAAGACACTAATAAACTTGCAGAATGGGCATATAATTGGCAAATGATAAATGTGAGGTATTACAGTTTGGTAAGAGAAATAAGGAGGTCATTTATTACTTGGAAAAGAAGAATATAAATTGGGTAGAGGAGCAAAGAGATCTTGGAGTACAAATACACAAATCACAAAAATTTTATGACACCGGCTCCTTTCAAGCAGCTACTGGGGACATCACCAATATCTCCCAATTCACAGTCCATTGCTGTATCCGGCAGGTCACAAATGCCCTCCATAAAAGGGGATGCCAGTATATCGCTTTCCCGATGACCCGGGCCAAGCAGCATGAATGCTCATTGGGCTTTGCGAGGATAGTAGGCTTCCCTATGGTGCAGGGCACCATTGACTGCATGCATGTGGCATTGCGGGCACTACAGGAGAATGCAGAGGTTTTCCAAAACCGCAAGGGGTTCCACTCCTTAAATGTCCAGTTGGTCTGTGACCACAGACAGCTGATACTGGCTGTCAATGCCCGCTATCCTTGCAGCAGCCACGATGCTTACATCCTGCGCCAGACTGGTGTGCCAGAGCTTTTCCAGGCAGCGCATCAGCCAAGTGGCTGGCTCCTCAGGGACAAGGGTTATCTACTCTGCACCTGGCTGATGACACCGCTCCGTAACCCCAACACCCCTGCTGAGCTGCGGTACAATGAGAGCCACCTCACCACCAGGAACATCATTGAGCAGACGATCGGTGTGCTCAAGCAACGGTTCTGCTGTCTGGAACACTCAGGAGTAGCCCTGTAATACTCGCCTGAGCGAGTCTCCCTCTTCATAGTTGTTTGCTTCATTCTTCATAACCTGGCAATCCTCAGGACCCAGCCAATACCACCAGGCCTTGTTGCACCACCGGAAGAGGAGGAGGTGGAAGAGGAGGAGGAAGAGAGGAGGATGATCAGTAGCAGCACCAAGGCGGGAGGGAGGCCCACAATATTGAAACTGCAAGGGCCGTCCGTCAAAGACTGATAGCAAGCCGCCTCTAGGCCCCTACTCAAGAAATGGCTTCTGGCATGGAGAAAAACATGATGGAAAGCAACCCGCAACCTCTATAGTGGGACAAGGCAGCAATGATTCCAAAGGTCAAACATGTGCATTTTCAATACAACAACTTTTTTATTTTACAAACCCTGTGTGTGTCATTTATTCAGGACAAACTAATAGAAACAAACACAAAAAATAATTAATTAACATAACTGGTTCTCACAACCTGGAGATAATGGC
This sequence comes from Somniosus microcephalus, assembly GCF_052327205.1. Taxonomy (NCBI): domain Eukaryota; kingdom Metazoa; phylum Chordata; class Chondrichthyes; order Squaliformes; family Somniosidae; genus Somniosus; species Somniosus microcephalus. Next base: position 235,407,577 of record NC_140994.1, read on the forward strand.
CAAAACACTAAACAAAAGTTATAACACGAACCTCGGCCTTTAATAAAAACATTCCCAACATTTCGTTAGACCTTCTACTTTTGCCCTTTGAGGGTGATTTCCTTCCCTTGCCCACTTGCCTCCTTCCCACCCTACTGCTCCTCTGGAATGGGGCCCCAGTGGCCGCAGCAAGGCTGGTGGAAGGCTGCTGATTGTCAGAACCTGAGACTACAGATGTCCTTGAAGGATGCCCTCCACCAGCTCTGGGCCTGGAGGGCCCGGCTGCAGGCTGCACTAACTCTGCATGGGCGGCAGCTGTCTGGGCTACAGGTGGTGGCAAGTGTAATGGGGAAGTGACAGTGGTGGCAGCAGGAATGCTGTCATCTTGGGAGAGGACAGCAGCTCCCTGCTCGACCGACACACTGGCACTCCCACGGGGCAGCACCTCAGCATCCGGAGCAATCTGCTGGAGCACAGTTTGCTGGCCTGCTGCGGCACAGTGAGAGCCCTGGGGAAATGTGTCTGGACCAGCGACAATGGCAGCAGTCAGTGCTCGCGTGGCCTCAATCTGAGCCTGCATGAGAGCAGTCTGAGATTGGATCACGGCAGCCACTGACTGAATTGCAGCACTAAGCATTTGCATGGCATCCGGCTGCGCTGCAGCGTAGTGCTCCACACTCCTTGCCAGTGCACCAATGCATTTGGGCACCCTTCCCACTGCACCCATGAGCTCAGTGTGCATGTCCAACACCTGGGTGTTCATTTCAGCGATGAGCCGCTCCTCCTCTGCATCCAGTGCAGCAGGACTCACTGACCTACTCTCCCTCCGGGGAGAAGGCCCAAGAGCCTCCCTACCCACATCGCGTTGCTGCAGCCCGCTGGGTCCCGGAGCTTCACCCTCATCAGACCCTTCACCCCTGCTCCCCTCCAGGGAAGGCGTGCTCCCAGTGTGGGCATGGGCTTCTTCGGGAGAGGGTGGCGCTGATGCTCCAGCTTACTCTTCCTCCTCGCCTGCGGCTTCGCTCCCACTGGCAGTTTGAGGGCCCATCTCCTCAGCTGGTGAATCATCATCTGAAAGCAGGGAGGTACAAGAGTGGCTTTAGCATGAGGACAGGGGGACAGTAAGGGTGGAAGGAGTGGAGCGATTGAGTAAGTTGGATTGAAAGTGTTAAAGGCTGGTGTTGTGAGGGACAAGTGGAATGAGAGAGGAGAGAAAGCTGATGACCTTACCATTGCTGTCCCGAACGGGGTCGACCTCTCCAGGGGCAACGGGACCGAGCACCTGGCTTGCCACAATCCTGTGGACGCGTGCTTCAAGATCGCTGCGGGGTTGCAGATGAGGCCGCCCTCCACCCGTCCATTGCTGCTGTCTCCTGTTATGAGATAGCTTGGCCTGCAATAAAAAGGACGGCTTCTGAGTAATTATACAGCCATGGTCTTGCCTGATGTGCCTCCCATAGTTGAATAGCCCATACTGTATGCAGCCATGCTCTTGCCTGATGTGCCTCCCATATTTGAATAGCCCTTACTGTATGCAAGGCGTGGAATGTGCATGTGTGTTTTATGAGATGGCCATAGGTCTTGGCTGAGTTTTGGGCATTGGGGTTTTAAGACCCTCTGGCCATAGAGTGAGGTTGAGATGGAGGGATGGAGAGGTATCGAAAAACAGCCACTCACCCTGACGACCCGAGTGAGGTCGTTGAACTTTTTGCAACATTGCATATGGGTCCTGGGCACCATGCTCCTGGAGGAGACGCTCTGAGCCACCTCCCTCCACACTCTTCTGTAATCGCGCGGCAAAGGCCTCCTGCCACTCTCAAGGTAGAGTATAGCTCTTCTGCGCTCCATCGCACCAACCAGAGCCCCCAAGGCCCGGCCGCTGAAGCGCTGAGCTCATTCTCTCACCCTCTCCATAGTCCTTGGCTGGAAAATTTAGGCACAGGTCTGTCCACAACGAGATTCAAGGCTGCAATGAGCAGGGTGTGGCTGAAGAGCAAGATCGGCCCTCCCCTTTAAGAACTGGCCGGCGCCAGTGTGTCTGTGTTCCATTGCTAAGTGACATCACATGAACTTCGCCCGCGCTCTGAGTTAGCGCCTCGCTCCTCAGCATTAGCGCCTTAAGACAGGTGTGTAGCGCCTGATTTAGCGCTCCAATCACCTCCAGGGGCGATAAAAGCCAAATTTGCAGTCGGAGGCGATAATTAGCGACAGGCGCTAAACTTTGCGCCCGGACGATAATTGCGCCCCAAACGGGGCGATACCGAATTTCTACCCCTATGACTCACGGTTACCACAAAAGATTTTTGTTGGCTTTACTAGTATCCAAAGTAGTAAAGACCCTTCCATTAGTTACATTATTATAACTGAGTGACATAACACAACAAATTAATGATTATTAACATTAGTTTTATTACTTAAATTATATTAAAATGACAATACTTCTGGCATTAAAATTCTTCTCCATACTGTATTTTACTAAATTGCAAAGAGGCCTAAGGCTTAGGAGTTATTTTGCAAACCTGTTCCATTATTAGAGCTTCATTGACCTGAATTAGTGCTTGCCTCAAACCACAAATGCAACAATTGGCACTGACAGGATAAACAGCACATCAGCAGAGTTTGCTGAGTTGAGCCAATCAGCACAAGCATCTGGAAAGCTACAAAAATTGTATGTGCCAAAATAAACTTTTGTGCCCAACAGGCCAAATATTTATCTTGTGTGCTGTGCCCATCAACACCAACAGGCTCAACACTGTAAATACAGACTGGTGAGCTGTGCCCATCAACACCAACAGGCTGAAGGGGGAGAAATTTGGTGGAGCCGCAAATGGGGTGCCCAGCTCGCCTGGGCGCCGGAATTACCGCTGCGATCGGAGCAGTTGCGACCGCCGGAAATTCAGCTTGAGCGCCCCAAGAGGGACACGGGGCAAGGCTCGAGGCGCTCCGCGTCCCTCTTAGGGCGCTGAAACTGAATATCACAGCGCAACGTGCCGCAGCGCCACATGCTGCGGCACGGCGCACTGCGGTACTGCAGGCCTTCCTCCCATTCTTAAGGGGGAGGGGCCTGCACCAGCGCGATCAGAGATCGCGAGTGTCAGCAAAAGAGCCCGGCACCGAGGAGAAGTGCCGGGCTCTCGAAAAACAGCCGGCACTGCCACGGGGGAGATCAGGAGGCCGGGGATGGAGGTGCTGGCAGGCGGCCCCCGAAAAAAACGGCCGCCACACACCTCCACCTTAATTTGCGCCACTCCCACCACAGGTAGGCCCCGTGAACCGGGCGCGATTTGCGAACGGCGCTATAGAGGCGGGCGCTACCAAATATCGCGATCGGGGCGGTAGCGGGGCGCTGCGCACACCGATGATGTCATCAGTTGCGGCGCAGCGCAACAGGCTAACGTCACCATTAGCGCCCTAGCTAAATATCGCGGGAGACGTGGCCAGTGGCGCTAAAGCCACTGAGTGCCCTCTTTAGGCGCTAACTGGTGGCGCAGCCCACCGAATTTCTAGGCCTATATAAGTAGAGTATTTTGAGCTGAGCCAATTGATATGGAAAGCTTCATGAACAGAATGCACTGAACTGGACCATACGTTACCTTCTTCTTCTTAGGCAGTCCCTCGGAGCCGAGGATGACTTGCTTCCACATTAAAAATGAGTTCTCAGGTGACTGATGAGTCCAATGCGGCACCTACAGTCTCTGTCACAGGTGGGGCAGACGGTGGTTGAAGGGGCGGGTGGGTGGGGTGCTTGGGTTGACGGGCACTCCTTCCGCTGCCTGCACTTGGCTTCCGCTTGCTCCCAGCGAAGAGGCTCGAGCTGTTAGGCGCCTTCCCAGATGCTTCTCCTCCACTTTGTGCGGTCTTGGGCCAGGGATTCCCAGGTGTCGATGGGGATGTTACACTTTTTCAAGGAGGCTTTGAGGGTGTCCTTGAAGCGTTTCCTCTGCCCACCTGGGGCTCGCTTGCCGTGCCGGAGCTCCGTGTAGAGCACTTGTTTTGGGAGTCTCGTATCGGGCATGCGGACAATGTGACCCGTCCATCGGAGCTGATTGAGCGTGGTCAAAGCTTCGATGCTGGGGATGTTGGCCTGAGCAAGAACACTGACGTTGGTGCGCCTATCCTGCCAATGGATTTGCAGGGTCTGGCGGAGGCAGCGTTGGTGGTACCTCGCCAGTGCTTTGAGGTGCCTGCTGTACATGGTCCATGTCTCTGAGGCATACAGCAGGGCAGGTATCACTACTGCTCTGTAGACCATGAGCTTAGTGCCGGGTTTGAGGTCCTGGTCTTCAAACACTCTCTTCCTCAGGCGACCAAAGGCTGCACTGGCACACCGAAGGCGGTGTTGGACTTCGTCGTCGACGTCTGCTCTTGTTGACAGTAGGCTCCCGAGGTATGGAAAGTGGTCCACGTTGTCCAATGCCTGGTCATGGATTTTGATAATCGGGGGACAGTACTGTGTGGCGGGGGCAGGTTGGTACCAACATGCTAAATACATTACCAACATGCTAAATGCCATAGAAATGGACTGTGCTGAGCACCAACAGCAGTGAATAATATATAATGGAGTGTGCTGAGACGAGGTAGTCAGCAGTATCAGACCGAAAGTTATATGAATGGAGCGGCTGAGCTTTTTGCTTGTAGGTTACTGGGGTGTGAAGTTGAACCGTAAGCCAATGATCTCCAAAGATACTGCAAAATAATTATTTTCAAAACATGAGGGTCAGAGCTGGGGTCACTTCTCTGATTAATACACAAAGCCAAAGAGAAAGGTTGTAAGGCTGAGTACAAAACTAAAGCAAATTTCTGAAATTAAATTCTGCTGAGAAAACTTGAATGACAGCACGAAGCAGAATTACTTTTAACAGGCGACCTAAAGAAGACTTGTAAGCAGTATTTTTGTTTAATTCTGTAACAACTCCCAATCTACTCCTGGACATTGAACGACTGAACTACCTCTTGACCCAATACTCGCTAAATCACAAATAGTTCCCTTTGCTCAGACACACTTACACACATCATCACCTCCTCCACTTCAAAAAGATCGACCCTCAGCCATTTTGTCCTTTCCAATTACCATTGCAGATCTAACCTCAATCTCTTCTCCAAGGTTCTTTCTACTACCTATCTCTGGGTCCACTTGTCCTAAAATTCACTCTTTGCACCCTATAATCTGGCTTCCACCCTGCCCATAGTACTGAGACAGCCTTCGTCATAGTCACTAAGACCTCCACTGTGATTGCACCATCTTTCATTGACCTCCCTGCAGTGTTTGACACAATCAACCACTCCACCATCCTCCATCATCTCTCATTTGTATTCCACCTTCAGGAAACCACCCTTGACTGTTTTGACTTGTACTCATTCTAATTAAACAGACATATCTGTAGCAATGGCTTCTCCTCGTAACCATACACAGTTACCTCTGGTATACCTTAAGGTTCCACTCTTAGCCCTCTCCTTTTGTTCATTTACATGCTGCCTGTGGAAACATTATCCACAGACATGGGATCAGTTTTTAAATGCATGCCAATGGCAGCCAGCTCTATATGTGTACTACCAACCTCAATGACACAACCCCCTGTGTGTTATCAGACTGCCTATCTTACATCAAATCAGCACTTCCTCCAATTGAACATTAGAAAAACTCCATACCCATGCTCCCAACTTTATTGCCCTCCTTGGTTGCACTTTCAGGTGGAACTACATGCGATACAATTGTGTCCTGTTTGTCTTTGAACTGAGTTCAAAACCTCATATCCTATCCATCATCACCTCCGCTACATCATCTGCATGTATCTCACATCCTCTGCTGCTGAAATCTTATTTGTAGTGTATATACCTTTAAGAGGAACCTTTAAGAGAAGCCCCTGTGTACTGTAGTACTGGTAGTGACCACTCGGGTATATAAGCCTGTATAGCGTCTTGTATAGTTTTAGTTCACCTCCAGACTTTGTTCAGTAAACACCTGTTAAATCAACTCCTGCATTCCGTGTCTCCATTAACACACGGATACAACAGTGGCGACGAGTTAGAAATGAACTTAGCTGCAATTCAGCAGCACCTCAAGGAGATCGATTCCTCAGACAAAGGTCGAAGAAAAAAAAAAAAACTGTGGTTTCACCAGCTAAACGGGCTGGTGGCAGGTAGTGCACTGATCCTTCCTGGGTGACGGGCTGGGGCTCGATCGGGTGGCTCTGCAGCGGGGCCGAGCAGCGAGTCGGAAGGCAGAAGCAAACAGAGACAGAGGGTGGAGCACTCAGGAGACGGCCGGCGCTGCAAAGCAGGTCGGTGTTCGGACCAAGCAGAGGGAGGGGAAAGTCCCAGAGAGTCCGACGGGAACGATTCTCCAAGTGACGGAGAAACTGTTTAAAATATATGTGTACATAAAAACCGCGGAGAACAGCGTTGGCAGCAGCGGCAGTGGTGGGAAAGCGCGGGAGGCGCCATCTTGACTCGGCAGGGAAGAAGGGAAAGCGCGGGAGGTGCCATTTTTGATTTTCAGGATGCCTAAGACTGGCAATATTACTGCTTTCGATAGTGATATAGAGGATTGGACCACATATGTGGAAAGAGTGGAGGTATATTGCAAGGCGAATGAAGTAGCGGATGATAAAAAGGCATCGGTACTTCTAAATCTGATGGGCGCAAGGACATACAGGCTGTTACGAAACTTGATCACTCCAGCCAAACCGATGGACAAGAATTTTAAGGAGATTGTTGATACCCTACAGGAGCACTTAAACCCAACACCGCTGCTGATAGCGGAACGATTCAAATTCTTCAGGAGGAATCAGCACAAGAATGAAAGTAACGCTGATTACCTCACCGAATTATGAAAGCTGTCAAAGCACTGCCAATTCGGGGCAGGATTGGTAGATTCCCTACGAGACAAATTCGTCTGCGGTCTCCAAAGCAAAGGAACACAGAAAAGATTACTTTTGTGGCTGTATCATACGAAGCAGCAGCAAGAGGAGCTGCAGAGATACAGCAAAAGCCACAGGACTTCGGCACCCATGAAATGACACGGGGTTTTGAGAGATGTTATCGCTGCGGCAGATCCACCCATGACCAGAGGGACTGCTGGTTCAAGGACAAAGCATGCAGGCAATGCGGAAAGATGGGACACATTGCACGTGTATGCCGATCTGGAAAAAAATCCGCTGACAGTAAAAAGGTCAATAAGGAAAAGTACAGAAAGGTACAAATGATGACGGACAGTAGCTCCGAAGACCAGAAGAGCGATAGCGACTCCGGAAGCAAGAGACTAAGCTGTCTCAAATTACATAATGTAATTGCCAAAGAAGATTACCAGACCATTTGGGTTACCCTCACGATAGCGGGGTCCCCAATTCAAATGGAGCTAGATACAGGATCAGCTCTGACCGTCATAAGTCGACAGGATTACGAGCGGCTATTTCCGCATATACCTTTGAAAGACACATCCATTATCTTGAAGACATATACGGGGCAGAAAGTATACCCCAGAGGGAAAATAAGGGTGCCTGTTGTATACAACGGCAAGGAAATACAGAAGTTGTATTTATACGTTCTGCAAGATGGTGGTCCACCGTTGTTGGGACGTGAATGGGTCAGAAAGATACGTTTAGACTGGCACTCCATTCAGGCACTGACGGTGACCAGTAAGAAAAAAAATGATGATGACGTCATACCTGGACGATTAAAAGAAATCTTGGCAAACAGGAACTAGGAACTAGGAACTAGGAACCCTGAAAGGCACCACCGCCTCAATAAAAGTGGAAGATGCGGCAATTCCCAAGTTTTTTAAGGCAAGGCCGGTGCCATATGCAATTCGTCCAGCAGTCGAGGCAGAGCTGGAGAATTTGGAAAAAGCAGGCGTGTTATCCAAGGTAGATTGGAACGAGTGGGCAACACCCATCGTCCCGGTCATGAAGAAAACGTTGAATAATGATAAATCTGAAGAACAGAGAAAAATTCGCATCTGTGGGGACTTCAAGGTGACTGTAAACCCAGTTCTTCATACAGTGCAGTATCCTCTTCCAAGGATAGAAGATATTTTCGCTCACTATCCGGAGGGAAACGTTTCACCAAAATTGACTTGGCACAGGCATATCTACAGATGGAGGTTGAGGAGGCCTCTAAAAAGTATCTCACGATAAACACACACAAAGGCCTGTACCAGTACAATCGACTGGTTTTCAGAGTAGCATCAGCTCCAGCTATCTGGCAAAGAGCTATGGAACAAGTCCTGCAAGGGATTCCGGGGACTGAATGCTACCTAGACGACATCCTTGTAACAGGAGAAAATGACAATGAGCACCTTGCCAATTTGGAGCAGTGGAGATGTTCCACTCGACCATAGTAGAATGTCTACCAGTGACAAATTCTACCATTGAAAAGAAAACGAGAAATGACCCGACTCTCTCACGAGTCTACGATTTAACGGTGAAGGGATGGCCAGCACATGGCGAACAACTGTTGCCAGCATTCTCGCAAAGAAGAGAACAGCTGTCAGTGTGCCGAGGAACCTTGATGTGTGGATCCAGAGTGGTGATTCCACCCAAATCCAGGATAAAGTGCTAAAGGAGCTTCACGAGGGGCATCTGGGTGGAGTGAAAATGAAGAACTTAGCCAGAGCATTTGTGTGGTGGCCAGGTATCGATGGAGACATCAAAGAAATGACCAAGAGCTGTCTAGGATGCCAGAAGGTCCAAAACGCCCCACCACAAGCCCCTCTACATCCATGGGAGTGGCCCTCATCTCCATGGCAAAGGGTACATAGCGACTTTGCTGGTCCATTTATGGACTCAATGTTCTTAATCGCGGTTGATGCACACTCCAAGTGGCCGGAGGTAATAAAGATGCCCTCCACCACCACGGAAAAAACCATCACAGTATTAAGGACCATATTCGCCAGGAATGGGCTGCCGGAACAGATCTGTTCTGGTAATGGACCGCAATTTGTATCCGAAGAATTCAGGAAGTTCTTAAAAAAAAATGGGGTTAAGCACTACACGTCCACCCCATACCATCTCGCCACCAATGGATTAGCTGAAAGGTTTGTCCAGACCTTTAAGAAGGCCATAAAGGCCATGGGTAATGAAGACATAAATCTACAACATAAGGTAGATAACTTCTTGTTTGCGTACAGGAATGCAACACATGTGGTTACAAACCAAACCCCCGCCATGATGTTTTTCAATAGAAGACTAAGATGCCGGCTGGATTTGATCAAGCCAAACATCAGAAGGGACGTAGAGAACCGGCAATTTCAAGGCATGAATGAAAGGCCAACTAGAACCTTCCAGATAGGTCAACAAGTTTTGGCCCGGGACTACCGTACCGAGAAATGGCAGCCTGGAACTATTTGCACACGACTAGGACAGCTGATGTATACCGTGGACATTGGAGAAAGCATAATAAGGTGCCATGCTGACCAGATCATAGAGTCATCCGAAAAGGGACAACCTAGACCACAACTCTATATGCCTAATGATGAAGCAGAGATACCCATAGTATCTACCTCCTATCCGGTGATACTGGAACCAGATGAACCCGACACTGGCATTCAAGCCGAATCGACCTTGCCAAAAGAACCTACTACACCACCGAAACTTACTACACCACCGAGGCGTTATCCGGACCGAGTCAGGAAGCCTCCAGAGAGACTGAATTTGTAATTGATTAACTTCAGCAAATGTGTAGGTTATTGTTCTTGAAAAGATGTTAATTAATGATTACTTAAAATGTTATGTACTATTTATCTAAAAGGGGAGGAATTGTAGTGTATGTACCTTTAAGAGGAACCTTTAAGAGAAGCCCCTGTGTACTGTAGTACCGGTAGTGACCACTCGGGTACATAAGCCTGTATAGCGTCTTGTATAGTTTTAGTTCACCTCCAGACTTTGTTCAGTAAACACTTGTTAAATCAACTCCTGCATTCCGTGTCTCTATTAACACACGGATACAACATTATTCATACTTGAATTCCCTCAAGACTCAACTCTTCAGCTTCCTCCTCACTGGAATCCTCAACTTCCCCCTTATACAAACTCCAACTGCCTGTGACCTGTCCTGCATTAAGTCTTGTTTACTCATCACCCTAACTTTGCTGACCTTCACTGTTTACCTGTCTCCCAGTGCACCAAATTCAAAATCCTTGTCCTCCTTTACAAATCTCTCCATAGCTTCACTTGACACTACATCTGCAAACTTCGCCAACCCTATTAGTCTAATCAAAAATAGGCATAATCATGAATTATCTTCAGAATGACAAATTTTAATTAGATAAATTAATTTTAATACCCATAAGCATATGTAATATATTTTCAAACTTTATTTAATAACCCTAAATTCTTAATTTGATATTTTAGATTCAGGTTTCATTTCTTTCCAGCAGTGGTTATGTTTTACCAGCTAAAATAATTCTAAAGTAATATAAAGTAAACATGCACAATAAATCATTCAATTTATTTTGGGAATTTCTGACCAGAACATTTCACAGTAAAAGCATGACACCCTGCAACTTATACTCCACTGTTTTAGCTACACGTTTCCTCTCAAAGTGCTTTGTTGATTGCATACTAGTGCCGAGCCTACTAGTACCCTTAGATTTCCTTTAGCTTCGCCTTTAGCTATTTCAACACCATTCATAAATTATGCATGTTGTCTATTTCTTTTTAGGTGCAATATATTGCAATTATCTGGACTGGATCTAATCTGCCCCTGGTCTACTCATTTAGGTCCTTGGCTGGTTCTTCAAGTTTGACTGACCTCTTCCCCTCCACAACTACCCTCCCTTATAGTTTGGTATTGTCTGCAAATTTGATTAGTTTTCATTGAGCTTTGCAATCCATGTCAAGCAGGATCTTCTGCTTCTAAAACATTGTTGGCTGGTGTTAACTTGGTTATTATCCTACAGATATACTTGAGCAGCACAGTGCTGAATGTGAGTCGTCTTCGTTCGTCCCTCGATATCGAAGAAGGCAGCCAAAATATCACCTCATTTTTCACAGTGAGTTTTGAAGACTGATGAGACCTATTTTTGCTCTGATTAAACAGTGGATCCTGGATGCACCAGGTTAGGATCTTGATTTTTCAAGTGAGATTTCCTCAGCCGGCTTTCACATTCAGCATCAGTAAATGGACGGGCCTCATAGGGAGGAGGTGCCTTCATGTATGGTTTTTTGCCATGTTTTCTTATTTTGAGCAAGTTGTTGACTCTTATGGACAGAAAACAGAGAGTAGGGATAAACGGGTCTTTTTAAGGTTGGCAGGCTGTAACTAGTGGGATGCCGCAAGGATCAGTGTTGGGGCCTCAGCTATTTACAATCTATATTAATGACCTAGATGAAGGGACCGAGTGTAATGTATCCAAGTTTGCTGATGATACAAAGCTAGGTGGGACAGTAAGCTGTGAGGAGAACACAAAGAGATATAGATAGACTAAGTGAGTGGGCAGTAAGGTGGCAGATAGAATATAATGTAGAGAAATGTGAGGTTATTCACTTTGGTGGGAAGAATAGAAAAACAGAATCTTTTTTAAATGATGAGAAACTTTTAAATGTTGGTGTTCAGAGAGATTTGGGTGTCCTTGTGCAAGAAACACAGAAAGCTCGCGTGCAGGTACAGCAAGCAATAAGGAAGGCAAATGGCATGTTGGCTTTTATTGCAAAGGGGTTGGAGTATAAGAGTAAGGAAGTCTTGCTACAATTGTACAGGTCTTTGGTGAGACCACACCTGGAATACTGTGCACAGTTTTAGTCTCCTTATCTAAGGAAGGATAGACTTGCCTTGGAGACGGTGCAACAAAAGTTCACTAGATTGATTCCTGGGGTGAGAGGGCTGTCCTATGATGAGAGATTGTGTAGAATGGGCCTATACTCTCTGGAGTTTAGAAGAATGAGAGGTGATCTCATTGAAACATACAAGATTCTGAAGGGGATTGACAGGGTAGATGCTGAGAGGTTGTTTCCCCTGGCTGGAGTGTCTAGAACTAGGGGGCATTGTCTCAGGATAAGGGGTAGGCCATTTAAGACCGAGATGAGGAGGAATCTCTTCACTCAAAGGGTTGTGAATCTTTGGAATTCTCTGCCCCAGGGGGCTGTGGATGCTGAGTCTTTGAGTATATTCAAGGCTGAGATAGATAGATTTTTAGACTCTAGGGGAATCAAGGGATTTGGAGATCGGGCGGGAAAGTGGAGTTGAGGTCGATGATCAGCCATGATCTCATTGAATGGCGGAGCAGGCTCGAGGGGCCATATGGCCTACTCCTGCTCCTATTTCTTATGTTCTTATGTTCTTATTGTGCACTGTTTCAGAGTCGCATTTAAGCAGTCTTTATATCTCTTTTGCCGTCCACTACAAAATCGCTTCCCAAATGTATGCATACAGGAATTTACACTGAGGCACACAAGATCCATGCAGTACCTTGTGAATTGCTTTAATCTGTTATGTGCTGTACACGTACAGGAGTTACTGACATAAGAAGGTGCGAGTAAGTTGTCCCTTTTACCCTATTTGTACAGAAATTAACATAGAGTTATAATGTATCACATGAATTATTCCCTTTCTCTTGTGTACTGTACGTATATAGAAGTTGACCCTGGCACTGGAACCTGATGCTGTGCTCTGCCCGAGCCTGACAGAAGTGGGGCCCACTTGCTATTGGAAGAAATGGGAATCAGCACGTTTATATTCCCAAGTGCAGCCAGCAGCGAGAGAATACTATGTGCTTGTCATTGACGGCTGCATTTAAATATAAAAATACCTTACCCGACATAATCCAAACTACTTTTTAATGGTAAGGGTTCTGCTCTAATATTCAGTGACTATTTGCTTGAATACTTCATTCAGATTTAGATAAGCCTGGATATATAATTTGCCTCACTGTCTGACTGTAATTCAGTGCTATGATTTTGTGGGTTTGTAAGCTGTTGTCTGCAGCTATGTGCTGCTTTATTCATTTAAAAGCTACAAAAATTACACTGAAAAATTAGTGGTGGGGAGAGTGAAAGAAAGACTTGCATTTATATAGCGCCTTTCACGGCCACTAGGCATCCCAAAGCACTTTGCAGCCAATGAAGTACATTTTAAAATGCAGTCACTGTTGTAATGTAGGAAACATGGCAGCCAATTTGCTCACAGCAAGCTCCCACAAACAGCAATGTGATAATGACCAGATAATCTGTTTTTTTTTAGCGATGTTGATTGAGGGATAAATATTGGCCAGGACACCGGGGATAACTCTCCTGCTCTTCTTTGATATAGTGAGGGAGCAGACGGGGCCTCGGTTTAACATCTCATCCAAAAGACGGCACCTCCAACAGTGCAGCGCTCCCTCAGTACCGCACTGGGGTGTCAGCCTAGATTTTTGTGCTCAAGTCTCTGGAGTAGGACTTGAACCTTCTGACTTAGAGGTGAGAGTGCTATCAACTGATAAGGATAAGGGGTAGGCCATTTAAGACTGAGATGAGGAGGAATTTCTTCACTCAGAGGGTTGTGAATCTTTGGAATTTTCTGCCCCAGAGGGCTGTGAATGCTGAGTCTTTGAGTATATTCAAGGCTGAGATAGATAGATTTTTGGACTCTAGGGGAATCAAGGGATATGGAGATCGGGCGGGAAAGTGGAGTTGAGGTCGATGATCAGCCATGATCTTATTGAATGGCGGAGCAGGCTCGGGGGGCTGTATGGCCTGCTCCTGCCCTTATTTCTTATGTTCTTATGTTCTTATAAATTAAATCTTTTAAACAAAAATTTAATTTTTGAGAAAAATAATTAAAGTTTTGTATAGAAATCTGGCCTAATATTTCTTACATATTATACAGAATTTGGCAAACGTTGTCTACCTCATACGTTGCAGGAAAGGATGCCCCAGAGCATGGTACACCAGCGAGACCATTCAGACACTGCAACAACGGATGAGCGGACACCGCGCAACAATCGCCAGGCAGGAGTGTTCCCTCCCAGTCGGGGAACACTTCAGCAGTCAAGGACGTTCAGCCTCCGATCTTCTGGTAAGCATTCTCCAAGGCGGCCTTCGAGACACATGACAGCACAAAATCGTAGAGCAGAAACTGATAGCCAAGTTCCGTACTCATGAGGACGGCCTCAACCGAGATCTTGGGTTCATGTCACGCTACATGTAACACCACCTGACGTAGGGTCATCCAGACTCAAGTCGTTGTTGGCTTGTTCTCTCTACACAGATGCGGCCGGACCTGCTGTGATTTCCAGCAAAAAAAATGTTTTTTGTCTGTTTTTTGTTTTTCATACCCTAGCATCTGCAACATTTGACCCCTTGTGACCCCACCTCATTGTTCTTTGGTGTAATGTTTTCCTGACTAACCTGTTTGGACACCATTCACACCTTTGATTGCTGTGATTATCTCTCTGCCGAGTTGTGATAAATGGCAGTTAGAAAGATTACCTGTAATCAACTGGCATTATTCTCTGACTATATAAGCTGTGTCTTTATGCATCTCTCCACTTCACCTGACAAAGAAGCAGTGCTCCGAAAGCTTGTGATTTCAAATAAAACTGTTGGACTATAACCTGGTGTTGTGTGACTTCTTACATTTGTCCACCCCAGTCCAACACTGGCATCGCCACACCACAGAATTTAGCATGCAATCAGACCTGAAATGTTATTCCTAATGCCCTTCTTAGTGTTCCTTCAGAAATCTTCGTCTTTCTTATTTTATCATGTGTAGGAATTAACTACGGGGCTGGGGTTATTTTCTCTGGCCAGTCAGAAGCCTCTGAGCTGCTCCAGGGACCCCCTTGTGGTTTTGAAGTGCTCCCCTATTCCTGGCTCTGACCGCCGGACTTATTCGGTAGTGATGTAGACAGAAAAACATGACTCGTGGTTTGGGTGCAAAACAGACCAGTATTTATTGAAACAAAAAGAAAGAAACAACTTAAAATAATCAATACAGCACACCTGTGCCTAGTACAGCACTTTAGCTTAATGCAGTGCACTTAGTGTCCACTAGAGCGCTCTTTGCTCAGTGCAACACTCCTTTATTTCAATACAGCACTTTAAAATACAGCTACTTAGTGTCCACTGAAGCACCTTTCGGCTTAGTGCAACACTGTTATTCAAATACAGCACCTTTAAATACAGCTACATAGTGTTCACTACAGCACTTCTCTGCTCAGTGCAACACCCTGTTAATGGCACTTTCAATATAGAACTTTTAGTGTTCACTACAGCACTTCTCTGCTAGTGCAAAACTGTTACTCAAATACAGCACCTTTAAATACAGCTACTTACTGTTCACTAAAGCACTTCTCTGCTCAGTGCAACACCCTTTTAATAGCACTTTCAATACAGAACTCAGTGTTCACTACAGCACTTCTCTGCTAGTGCAACACTGTTACTTAAATAGGGGAGGAGAGAACAGACACAGTGATGGGAAAATCGACTAAAATCACAGTTCTAACAAAGTTCCCCTTTAATTCCCACCCCTATACCTATTCTAAGTTGCCTTGTAATGGGCCAGAAAAATATATGCTCACCAATGAAAACGCCTGCTCTGTGTCCTGCGATCTTTGATCTTCACTGCCCCAAAGTAAAAACTCCCCAGTATTTTAAAAGTAAACTGCTGGTGTTCCACTCCTTTAGGCAGGCTCCCACGTTGTAGAGGGCACGGAGGCGAGGCCACAGAGAGAGAGAGGCTTCTGAGAAGCTATCTTTTATACCCGATTTGGGGCCCGCCCAAATCCGGATGTATCTGGGCTAAACAAAAGGGATCCAAACAGTCCCCATTGTCTTGTAATGGGTTTGGATGAATCACCCATTCATTTAAACTGGATTTTTTTCAGTTTAAATGTGTCCTCATTGTCTGTGATGGGCTATGAATAAAGCTGCAGTTCAAATGTGTCCTCATTGTCTGTGATGGGCTTTTAATAAAGCTGCCGTGGTTTGAAAAAAAGCATGTCTATTTCCTTGATTGTTTGAGTAAACAGACTGAAACCGCAGTCTCAAGTGGTTAATCTTTTGTGTAAACATTGTAGCAGTTTCTGTAAACACATCGATTGTCTGCTGCAGGGAGGGGAACTCCCTGAACTGCCTTGATTGGCAGTTTGACTGCTCCATTGAATCTTTTTCACAGACACAGCAGGCTGCCTTTTCAAGTCCTTGTCTTCTGCCATGCGGTCTGGTGGCCATTTTGATCCCTGTATTTTTAAAGGCATATTATCCAGGTATTCTTTAATCAAAGAAATCAACCTTCGGAACTGTAGGAAATCTCAAAATTATTGCAAAATCCCTACAGTCCCCCATCGGATACTAAAACTTGCTTGTAGTATCCTGTCCAAAAGTGAGCAATAATTTCTGACCCCCCACAAACAACCTTCGCTTAGACTTATCTAAATCTATCTTTGATCCACCGACACCTCTATCGCCCCTGCCCAGAGAGAATCGCAGTACGGTAGGCATCTATCGACAAAAAACAAGATTAAGTAAATAATCAATACACGGAGGGGTCCAATGCCCCTGCACCACTTATTTTCACAGTAACTCAAGCATGGAGGGGGTCCGACGCCCCTGCACCACTTGTAACATAATTTTAACATGATACCAAGGTTTTTAATGGGATTGTCACCCAACTACATATCTGAACAAAGTTTTGTTAATTCTTAATCTTAAATTGAATTTCCGGTAACAGTTTAAATGTTGTGGGCATCCACCTCCTGCAGAACCCTTCCTTTGCGGGCTGGGAGTGCTCCTTCCTTGAGTACTCCTTGATACGCTGGTCCTCTGTGCCTTCCGGAACTCTGAAAAAACAAAAAAAAACATCTCACCGGGTCCCCTGGCTCGGGGAGTGTAATCAGGTCCCGCGACCTCGATCCACAATACAATTCTAGGATGGTACCACACTTAAAACGTATACACTAATAATAATTGCAATATAAAAATTAAAATTAACACGTTCTACCTTAATACACGTTCTACCTTAACCTTATACACACTACTTGAACGAAGCTATATACAAGCGCTGCCCGTCTCCGGGCAGCCAGCTTAATCTCTGGTTGGGCTGCCACAGGCTGCTTCCTGCGGCATGGCTGCACTGATTCCAGCTTCCAGTCCCTCACAGCTTATGGCTGCTGGTTGTGGACCTCTGCCTTTTGGCTTCTCAATGACTCGGGAGTCCGCCCTACTCCACTGGAAAGTGGGTGACCATACTTTCTTGGGCTGGGGTACCCGAAGAGATCTCCTAGGGAGTGTCGCTGGTGGTGCTACCCTGGTGAGCAGACCCTTAGCTCAGGTCACACTCCCTGCTGGCTGGGGACCTCCTCCTTCGGGTCCCTCCCTTCCCAAACCTGGGCTGGGGACAGGCACTCCCTTGCCACCGGCTGCCGGTGGCTGAGAGCTTTCCCCTTCAGGTCTAAAACCTGGTTCAGGCTCCTCCCCGGAGTCCCACAAGAGAGGGGGAATCGCTCAGGCCAAGTGCTGGGGAGCTTCTACAATCCCAGCTGCCTGTTCCCCTGCCCCCTGCTTAAACAACCCGCATTGTTTGATATAACTGGCTGCCTGCCAGTAATCCTGTTCAAAATCCTTTTCTCTTACCAGGGCGACCTTAAAGGTGGAGTCTTGGGCTTGGACCTGCTTTTGGTCTGGGGCCAAAACTATCCCCTGTGTGCCTCCCTTGTCCCGGATTGCTGCTACCGGACCTGCACTACAGGGGTCCAAGAACTGTCCTTCCCTGTTCACCTGCTTAAACAACTTACACTGGTCATGAATGGCTTCTCCCCTAACACAAGCCACAGCGCCTGCCTGTGCAGCCTGTGAGCTTGTACCTGCTGTGGGCTGGGGATTTCTATTCTCTGGTTCACTCCCAGCTGCCTGTTTCCCTGTGGGTCCCATTAAGCTAAATAGGACCTCATTAGGCCGGGGTGAATTGGTCAGGTCTTCCGAGTGGACCACCGTGCTGAAGGCTCCAGTGTCCACCGAATATCTCCCCTGTACCATCTTCACCCCCATCTCAACATAGGGCCTGCTTCCCTCAGCATTTTTGCGCTGACTCCAGCCATTGCTGGGAGTGGGATGGGGCAGACGGGGTCAAAGCACCAGTGGTGGCTGCTATGCTCCCCTGGCCAGTCAGAAGAGACCGCACTGCCTCCAATAGAGACTCGCCCCAGGGGGGGGAAATTCCTGTCTCTACCACCTCATCCTTCACCCCCCCTTTGCTGCCAGAGCTCCTGAAAGTTCGGAGCTGTGGGTGGCGGTCGTGGGATCTCTGATCCCCTGAACAACCTTTCCCTGGGTGTTGCCTGTGGGACGGTTTTACTTAGGTTGCCAGTAAAATCCGACTAACCTGTCTTTGGGCTGATCAGACATATCATCCCCTTTGCCCTTTTTAAAGCCATATTCAGGCTTTCTATCTCTGCTCTACAGGGGCCATGATCTGCTTCCTCAAACCCTTGCTCGCAGGCCAACTTATACGCTGCCTTTACCTCCCTAAACTTTTCCTCCTGCTCTTTTATTTCTTGTATGAGGCGAGCATTCTCCTCCCGCACCCTCATCTCATTGTTCTTGGCCTCTGCAACTAGGCACTTCAGGTACTCTGACTCGTGCCTCGTGTGGTTTTTGCCCTCACTAAACTGAACTACCAGGTGCTCTACCTTGGCCTGGTATTCCTCAACCTCGTTTTCCCTATCCCAACTCTCTGCCCTGGCTTCCCTAAGCCTACGGGTGACTTCCCCAAGCCTGCGGGAACCTAACCACAAGCAAACCAGTGGGATAAAAAGAAACCCAATAACTGCTTTTCTCTCCAGACTCAAACCACTGTCTGCCACATCGCACACCGTGGCCGACGGTCCTGCCGTGATCGCCATTTTGTAGGAATTAACTACGGGGTTGGGGTTATTGTCTCTGGCCAGTCAGAAGCTTCTGAGCTGCTCCAGGGACCCCTGTGTGGTTTTGAAGCGCTCTCCTATTCCTGGTTCTGACTGCTGGACTTATTCGGTAGCGATATAGACAGAAAAACATGACTCGTGGTTTGGGTGTAAAACAGACCAGTATTTATAGAACCAAAAAGAAAGAAACAACTTAAAATAATTGGTACAGCACACATGTGCCTGGTACAGCGCTTTTGCTTAACGCAGTACACTTATTGTCCACTAGAGCGCTCTTTGCTCAGTGTAACACTCCTTTATTTCAATACAGCACTTTAAAATACAGCTACTTAGTGTCCACTGAAACACCGTTCTGCTTAGTGCAACACTGTTATTCAAATACAGCACCTTTAAATACAGCTACTTAGTGTTCACTGCAGCACTTCTCTGCTCAGTGCAACACCCTGTTAATAGCACTTTCAATATACAACTTTTAGTGTTCACTACAGCACTTCTCTGCTAGTGCAACACTGTTACTTAAATACAGCACTTTGCCCACTACAACACCTCTGCTTAGTGGCTTTTACTTAAATACAGCACTTTAATACAGCTACTTAGTATCCACTGAAGCACTTCTCTGCTTAGTGCAACACCCTTAAAATAGCACTTTCAATACAGAACTCAGTGTTCACTACAACACTTCTCTGCTAGTGCAACACTGTTACTTAAATAGGGAAGGAGAGAACGGACACAGTGATGGGAAAATCGACTAAAATCACAGTTCTAACAAAGTTCCCCTTTAATTCCCACCCCTATGCCTATTCTAAGTTGCCTTGTAATGGGCCAGAAAAATATATGCTCACCAATGAAAACGCCTGCTCTGTGCCCTGCAATCATTGATCTTCACTGCCCCAAAGTAAAAACACCCCAGTATTTTAAAAGTAAACTGCTGGTGTTCTACTCCTTTAGGCAGGCTCCCACGTTGTAGAGGGCATGGAGGCGAGGCCACAGAGAAAGGCTTCTGAGAAGCTATCTTTTATACTCTATTTGGGGCCCGCCCAAATCCGGATGTATCTGGGCTAAATTAAAGTGATCCAAACAGTCCCCATTGTCTTGTAATGGGTTTGGATGAATCACCCATTCATTTAAACTGGTTTTTTTTCAGTTTAAATGTGTCCTCATTGTCTGTGATGGGCTTTTAATAAAGCTGCCGTGGTTTGAAAAAAAGCATGTCTATTTCCTTGATTGTTTGAGTAAACAGACTGAAACTGCAGTCTCAAGTGGTTAATCCTTTGTGTAAATATTGTAGCAGTTTCTGTAAACACATCGATTGTCTGCTGCAGGGAGGGGAACTCCCTGAGCTGCCTTGATTGGCAGTTTGACTGCTCCATTTAATCTTTTTCACAGACACAGCAGGCTGCCTTTTCAAGTCCTTGTCTTCTGCCATGCGGTCTGGTGGCCATTTTGATCTCTGTATTTTTAAAGGCATATTACCCAGGTATTCTTTAATCAAAAAAATCAATCTTCGGAACTGTAGGAAATCTCAAAATTATTACAAAATCCCTACAGTCCCCCATCGGATACTAAAACTTGCTTGTAGTATCTTGTCCAAAAGCGAGCAATAATTTCTGACCCCCCACAAACAACCTTCGCTTAGACTTATCTAAATCTATCTTTGATCCACCGACACCTCCATCTCCCCTGCCCAGAGAGAATCGCAGTATGGTAGGCATCTATTGACAGAAAACAAGATTAATTAAATTATCAATACACGGAGGGTTCAATGCCCCTGCACCACTTATATTCACAGTAACTCAAGCATGGAGGGGGTCCGACACCCCTGCACCACTTGTAACATAATTTTAACATGATACCAAGGCTTTTAAAGGGATTGTCACCCAGCCAACATATCTGATCAAAGTTTTGTTAATTCTTAATCTTAAGTTGAATTTCCGGTAACAGTTTAAATGTTGTGGGCATCCACCTCCTGCAGAACCCTTCCTTTGCGGGCTGGGAGTGCTCCTTCCTTGAGTAATCCTCGACACGCTGGTCCTCTGTGTCTTCCGGAACTCTGAAAAAAAAAAAAAAAACATCTCACCGGGTCCCCTGGCTCGGGGAGGGGAGTGTAATCAGGTCCCGCGACCTCGATCCACAATACAATTCTAGGATGCTACCACACTTAAAACTTATACACTAATATTAATTGCAATATAAAAATTAAAATTAACACGTTCTACCTTAATACACGTTCTACCTTAACCTTATACACACTACTTGAACAAAGCTATATACAAGCGCTGCCCGTCTCCAGGTGGCCAGCCTAATCCCTGGTTGGGCTGCCACAGGCTGCTTCCTGCGGCATGGCTGCACTGATTCCAGCTTCCAGTCCCTCGCAGCTTATGGCTGCTGGCTGGGGACCTCTGCCTTTTGGCTTCTCCCTGACTCGGGAGTCCGCCTTACTCCACTGGAAAGTGGGTGACCATGCTTTCTTGGGCTGGGGTATCTGAAGAAATCTCCTCGGGAGTGTCGCTGGTGGGGCTACCCTGGCGAGCACACCCTTAGCTCGGGTCACACTCCCTGCTGGCTGGGGACCTCCTCCTTCGGGTCCCTCCCTTCCCAAACCTGGGCTGGGGACAGGCACTCCCTTGCCACCGGCTGCCGGTGGCTGAGAGCTTTCCCCTTCAGGTCTAAAACCTGGTTCAGGCTCCTCCCTGGAGTCCCACAAGAGAGGGGGAATTGCTCAGGCCAAGTGCTGGGGAGCTTCTACAATCCCAGCTGCCTGTTCCCCTGCCCCCTGCTTAAACAACCCGCATTGTTTGATATAACTGGCTGCCTGCCAGTAATCCTGTTCAAAATCCTTTTCTCTTACCAGGGCGACCTTAAAGGTGGAGTCTTGGGCTTGGACCTGCTTTTGGTCCGGGGCCAAAACTATCCCCTGTGTGCCTCCCTTGTCCCGGATTGCTGCTACCAGACCTGCACTACAGGGGTCCCAGAATGGTCCTTCCCTGTTCACCTGCTTAAACAACTTACACTGGTCATGAATGGCTTCTTCCCTAACACAAGCCACAGCGCCTGCCTGTGCAGCCTGTGAGCTTGTACCTGCTGTGGGCTGGGGATTTCTATTCTCTGGTTCACTCCCAGCTGCCTGTTTCCCTGTGGGTCCCATTAAGCTAAATACGACCTCGTTAGACCGGGGTGAATTGGTCAGGTCTTCCGAGTGGACCACCGTGCTGAAGGATCCAGTGTCCTGCGAATATCTCCCCTGCACCATCTTCACCCCCATCTAACATAGGGCCTGCTTCCATCAGCAATTTTGCGTGGACACAGGTCAACAGGCTGTGCTGACTCCAGCCATTGCTGGGAGTTGGATGGGGCAGACGGGGTCAAAGCACCAGTGGTGGCTGCTACGCTCCCCTGGCCAGTCAGAAGAGACCGCACTGCCTCCAATAGAGACTCGCCCCAGAGGGGGGAAATTCCTGTCTCTACCACCTCATCCTTCACCCCCGCTTTGCTGCCAGAGCTCCTGAAAGTTCGGAGCTGTGGGTGGCAGTCGTGGGATCTCTGATCCCCTGAACAACCTTTCCCTGGGTGTTGCCTGTGGGACGGTTTTACTTAGGTTGCCAGTAAAATCTGACTAACCTGCCTTCGGGCTGATCAGACATATCATCCCCTTTGCCCTTTTTAAAGCCATATTCAGGCTTTCTATCTCTGCTCTACAGGGGCCATGATTTGCTTCCTCAAACCCTTGCTCGCAGGCCAACTTATATGCTGCCTTTACCTCCCTAACCTTTTCCTCCTGCTCTTTTATTTCTTGTATGAGGCGAGCATTCTCCTCCCGCACCCTCATCTCATTGTTCTTGGCCTCTGCAACTAGGCACTTCAGGTACTCTGACTCGTGCCTCGTGTGGTTTTTGCCCTCACTAAACTGACCTACCAGGTGCTCTACCTTGGCCTGGTATTCCTCAGCCTCGTTTTCCCTATCCCAACTCTCTGCCCTGGCTTCCCTAAGCCTACGGGTGACTTCCCTAAGCCTGCGGGAACCTAACCACAAACAAACCAGTGGGATAAAAAGAAACCCAATAACTGCTGCTCTCTCCAGACTCAAACCACTGTCTGCCACATCGCACACCGTGGCCGATGGTCCTGCCGTGATCGCCATTTTGTAGGAATTAACTTCGGGGTTGGGGTTATTGTCTCTGGCCAGTCAGAAGCCTCTGAGCTGCTCCAGGGACCCCCGTGCAGTTTTGAAGCGCTCTCCTATTCCTGGTTCTGACTGCTGGACTTATTCGGTAGCGATGTAGACAGAAAAACGTGACTCGTGGTTTGGGTGCAAAACAGACCAGTATTTATTGAACCAAAAAGAAAGAAACAACTTAAAATAATCGATACAGCACACCTGTGCCTGGTACAGCACTTTTGCTTAACGCAGTACACTTAGTGTCCACTAGTGCGCTCTTTGCTCAGTGCAACACTCCATTATTTCAATTCAGCACTTTAAAATACAGCTAATTAGTGTCCACTGAAGCACCATTCTGCTTAGTGCAACACTGTTATTCAAATACAGCACCTTTAAATACAGCTACTTAGTGTTCACTACAGCACTTCTCTGCTCAGTGCAACACCCTGTTAATAGCACTTTCAATATACAACTTTTAGTGTTCACTACAGCACTTCTCTGCTAGTGCAACACTGTTACTCAAATACAGCACCTTTAAATACAGCTACTTAGTGTTCACTACAGCACTTCTCTGCTCAGTGCAACACCCTTTTAATAGCACTTTCAATACAGAACTCAGTGTTCACTACAGCACTTCTCTGCTAGTGCAACACTGTTACTTATATACAGCACTTTGCCCACTACAGCACCTCTGCTTCGTGGCTTTTACTTAAATACAGCACTTTAATACAGCTACTTAGTGTCCACTGAAGCACTTCTCTGCTTAGTGCAACACCCTTTCAATAGCACTTTCAATACAGAACTCAGTGTTCATTACAGCACTTCTCTGCTAGCGCAACACTGTTACTTAAATAGGGGAGGAGAGAACGGACACAACGAGGGAAAATTGACTAAAATCACAGTTCTAACAAAATTCCGCTTTAATTCCCACTCCTATTCCTATTCTAAGTTGCCTTGTAATGGGCCAGAAATATATATGCTCACCAATGAAAACGCCTGCTCTGTGCCCTGCGATCTTTGATCTTCACTGCCCCAAAGTAAAAACACCCCAGTATTTTAAAAGTAAACTGCTGATGTTCCACTCCTTTAGGCAGGCTCCCACATTGTAGAGGGCACGGAGGCGAGGCCACAGAGAGAGAGAGGCTTCTGAGAAGCTATCTTTTATACCCCATTTGGGGCCCACCCAAATCCGGATGTATCTGGGCTAAACAAAAGGGATCCAAACTGTCCCCATTGTCTTGTAATGGGTTTGGATGAATCACCCATTCGTTTAAACTGGTTTTATTTCAGTTTAAATGTGTCCTCATTGTCTGTGATGGGCTATGAATATAGCTGCAGTTCAAATGTGTCCTCATTGTCTGTGATGGGCTTTTAATAAAGCTGCCGTGGGTTGAAAAAAAGCATGTCTATTTCCTTGATTGTTTGAGCAAACAGACTGAAACCGCAGTCTCAAATGGTTAATCCTTTGTGTAAACATTGTAGCAGTTTCTGTAAACACATTGATTGTCTGCTGCAGGGAGGGGAACTCCCTGAACTGCTTTGATTGGCAGTTTGACTGCTCCATTGAACCTTTTTCACAGACACAGCAGGCTGCCTTTTGAAGTCCTTGTCTTCTGCCACGCGGTCTGGTGGCCATTTTGATCCCTGTATTTTTAAAGGCATATTACCCAGGTATTCTTTAATCATAAAAATCATTCTTCGGAACTGTAGGAAATCTCAAAATGATTGTGAAATCCCTCCACATGTTACCTCCCTATGACACCACCCTTTACCATCAAACTCTTTCTACCTATTTTTTCTATGTATTCCATACTCTGCATTCCTCCATACCTTACTTCTTCTCCCTCTCAGTCTTCTTTCCTTCTGGATTTACAGTTGCAGCAATCTTCTTTCAAGAGGAAGATGTTGGCCTGTGTCTCACCTGCCATTTCCTATGCCACACCTTCACAGAAACAAAGAAACAGCCCATTGTAGATGATTCTTGGCAGCCTATGCACTACATTAACTTTGTTCTCTCTGCTATGGGAATTATCCAAAGCACAAAAGAAAAACTTGTTCCCACTCCCAATCATGGCAGAAGTTAAAAATGTAAGCAACAAAGCTATAACACGCACCCTCAGCACAACTTGTACATCAGGTGGCCAACTGAACACCTTAAAACACTCACTCACTCATTGCTTCTGACAGATTGTGCTGCCTTATTCATGCTTCATAACTTCATTTTGATTATCTGCCCTTTCATTTTAAAATGACCGACTTCACAAGGTTTGAGTTTAATTCTCTTCATAGAGGCTTCTGCGCATAGCTACATTTTTGCACAACTCAACATAATGTCCTCCTCTAGTGATAACTTACATCAAACATCAGCTTCAGAACTATTTCTTGTGCTGCACCACTCATTCTTCTAACTGAACTGTTATCGACGAGTCTGCAGGATATTCAGGTTAGACAAGAGCCTTTAAACTGCTGAAACATCTCAGAGGTCAATCAATACAATCCCAAGCAAACAGCATAACGTGTGCCTCTGAAAATCCAAACAGCTAACATCATTGAATTGATCTTAAAATCTGTGATGCTGAATGTCATAGTGTAGGATCACAGACCGATTCCTGAGCCTTATACTCAGCATGCGCCCAAACACAAATACTGGAAATGTTTAATTTTGCAGCAAAAAGTTCATGCTAACGGACTAGAAGAGGGTCTCACTACTAATGACATAGTTTTACCATCAGGACTCAATATGGTCTCATCATCAATACCTCGCTTAAAGATGTAACTTCACCATCAGGGATCCTTATACAGAGAGTCTAGCCATCTGGACCTTTTTCAAAGAATGAGTTTCACCAACAGGGACTCTTTCAAAGAGACTGTATCATCACAGACATCCCTGTTAAATAGATTCCTGCTGTGCCTATTTATTTCATGTGAAATTTGCTTTATCATTTTGCTTCTTCACCAAATAAGTGAGCAAGAATAAAGAAAATAAGAGAAAATGTTTCGGTTCCAGGAGAGCTCTAAATTGTAATGAGGTGAACTGCCAGTCATGTTATATGTAGAGAAAAGCCAAGTCAGAAATAACGCTAACAGAGGCAGATTATTTAGTTGCAGCAGAATCATCACATGCCCTCTGTATACCTATATTTGCAGTCTTACACTAACCCAGTAAAGCCGCACAGAAACCCCACTAAAACAAGGGTCAACTGTTGATTTCTAATGTTTCTAATCTTCCTTAAAACTGGCCCATTGCTGAGGACACTGCTTGAATGTGGTCTGAGTGTTTCTGGGAATCTTCAAGGCAATCCAAGCTCCTGCCTTCTGAGGACTGCTGAATGCATCTCCCAAACTTGATTTTGTCAGGAAGGGGGCAGGGAGAGAAGCCCACTTCCCATAAAAGATAAATAAGGATCCAGTAGATCCATTACATAAGGTTCACTAGTGTACAAACCATTGCTTTATATTTGCAAGACCCAAATAAAGAGATAAAAGTGGAACTTATATACTGACGTTTTCAAAATTACACTTTCAGGTTAGAGCCAAACACATGACCAGATTGCTATTCTTGGGAGAAATTTTGACTTTGTGTGATAGTGGCCGGAATTTTGCCTACCTGGGTGGGTCAGGTGCGGGCGGTGGCCATGGCGGGTCACAAACCCGCTGCTGGCTCCATCTCGCTGCTGAAAATGACTTTCCCTTAATGGGGCCTATTAAGCCTACCCTGCATGTTAACCGACCCAATTAAATGGTGCGTGCCTGGTGACATCATCGATGATGTGTTTTCAGCTGGGATCTTTAAAGGGACCATAGCCACATTGGATTTGAATGTCAATGTAACATAGTGCTGTCCATGCACTACAGCATTGGAGTGCTGCAAACACTGCCAATGACAGCACAGAGGCAGACGGCTGCACCCAGGTTCTCCGATTACTCCCTCCTCTTCCCTTCCAATGGGGGGAAGAGACCTCCCCAGGACACTAAAACAGCCTGGTTGGAGATTGCAGAGGAGGTCACCAGCAGGGATGTGGTCAGGAGGACCTTGGTGCAGTGCCACAAACGTTTCAATTATCTCAGTAGATCAGGAAACGTGAGTACAAAGCAACACTCAACTTCATCCTGCTGTGCCTCTCATCACACCCCATCACTCTGCCATCCCAAGCCTGCTCCTGCACATCCTTACTCACACCAACATACCTTGCACATCCATCCATCCCTCTCTTGCTACCTACATTATCGCGTCCCCATCTCAGTAGCCATGCCTCACACTCAGCCTCATCCTAGTGCAAACATAGCAACTAACAACACACAAGGAGGCCACTAGGCTTTGGCACCCACTCCATTATAGTCACCCTCTAAAGATGTCACCCATCCATTCCTTACACTCTTCCATCACTTTCACCAACCTTCTCTTCTTTCCCTCCTTGCAGGAAAAGAGAACCCAAAATAAGAGGGAGAGGGGGAGAACCGGCGATGGCCCTCCATCATTTGCAAAACTTACCACAGCAGGGGAGGCTACTTCATAAATATCAGGAGTCGCCGAACAGCTGGAGGTGGGAGATGGAGAGAGGGGGGACATCTCAGCAAACTGGTGAAAGAATTACATATCATACAGCCACATGGCATACATCAGTCATTCTATGGGCACTGATGTCAGCAGCCACTGAATGGCCATCATGTGCACAATGATATCTGTACCCATTCTTCATAACACATATCTAACTTATCTCTTTACCCTCCCACAGGTTCATCAAGAAGCACCCCCACCCCCACCCCACCCACTGCCAAGGAGAAAGAGGACTCCTCAGAGGAGCCTCCAGCATCTGAGGGTGCCCATTGTAAGATCCGCAAAATTGAACATTGTATTATAAGGGTCTATTGGCAGAAGAAGCCTTGTTTTAAAAACTGTTTTAAAAAGAAGCCCAGGAAAAAGGGGCATATAAAATGGCCGCCAGACCCCGTGACTAGCTTTTTGGACACTTTAAAATGGTTCCTGCAGTCCCCAGACAGCCTTTGTGGATTCAACCCACAGTAAGTTCTGGAAGCCGTTTCTGAGTAAACGAAACCAGACACAAACACATACATATGGATTGGATGTAGATCCAGTCAGATCGGCCTGCAGATAAAGGCCATCTAAATGTTTACCCAGACAAAGGGAAACAGTTTTATATTCATATAAGGGAGCATCAAAGACCCATTAAAGACATCAAGAAGACATTCAAAACAATGCAGGGTCATTCCAGACCAGAGATGGCCATCACCGGCCATCCCGAAAGCAGTTTAAATATAATAACTGCCCCGTTGTGATACAAGCCCGCCAAAAGTTAAACAAAGACTAACCTTGATTTGGCAGGAGATAAAGGCTTCTCTTGAGAAGTATATTTGGAGTTCCGGGGTAGCCATCGGTAGCTATCAGGAGGCTCATCATCCTCCTGCACAGATCACCAGCTCGGAAGGATTGAAGAAGAAGAAGAATGAGGCAGCCATCAAGAAGGTGATTCGAGTCTGCGTCCCGCCCCGGGGTAACCATCGGGAGATCGCCGACAAACCCCGGGCCGCTGACGAGACAAAAGGGCAGCAGCCCTACAGAAGAAACCCATATGAAAATGGTAACCAGCTAGAGACCTCTCCAACTGTGGTCAAACAGATGGTCTCCGTCCCCGCCAACGTCCAGGCCTGCCAGTGTCCAGCCTGCCCGTGACCTTCACCTCAAGAGAGGGAGAGAAGTGTGGCGCAGCTCGCTGTGGCTCCACTGACCATGCGGAAACAGGACGCCTGAGGGGATCAACACGCAGACTTGTTTCAAAACTCTATAATTTTCCAACTGGATTGGTGAGCATGTTTCTGGCCCTTCATAATCGGACCTAGATAGGTTTAAGGGGGTGGGCATTTTGGGTATAATTAACATGAGTTGTTGTCCCTCGATGTTCCGTGTGTTTCCCCATTTCATGATGATGTTTGTAAAGTATAATATGCCTGCATCTATTTTAGTTAGCACTGTATTTTGATTTGCTTTTCCCTCCCATGTACCCTCTTATTTGCTTGCATTTGATTTGTTTTTCCTTATGCAATAAAATTTCATTTCGTTTCATTAAACTTGGTCTATAAGAGTATTCTCTGCATTGTCGTTCCTGTATCTAAGCCCAGTGTCTAGAACCTAAGGGGCGAGTGGGTCGAACCACTCAAGGTTTTAGTGTGCAAGAGGGAGAGAGAGGCCTCTAGAGAGAGAAACCTCTGCGATCCAAAGAGGAGAACCCCCTTCACCGTCACCAGACATAAGTGCATCCAGCACCATCCAGCATCCAGCGCATTATGTGGAGGGAGATGGCCAACCACATCACGAGCAGCACTGTGGTCCCCAGGACCCACACCCAATGCAGGAAGAAGTTTAATGATGTCACACAGGTGGACAGGGTGAGTGAAAGCTTCAACAGATGCTACATAACACCATCTGGAGCACAAGCTTCACAAACTGCTCAATGCACCACACCCCCAGCACTCACCCACCAATAATCTCTACCTAGCAACACTCACACCCACATCTCACAGCTGCCACACAATGACAGCAGGCACATCACCCAAACACATTGCCTCTCCCTGAGGGTACCGCAGAGAGCGAGGAGGGAGAAGCGGAGGGGAAGACACTGCATCACTGCATCTGTCACTTGCAGACACCAGCTCAGTTACTGGCACTATGCATTCTTTAGAGGCTAGTATAGTAGCGGTATCTGCACAGGGTGAGGCACCAGGCACGACTGGGTTGCAGCAAGGCCAGGGAGAAAGGGTAGCTCGGGGGCCAGCTCCACGGAGGGCGAGTTTTGCTCCACAGGACTCAGATGAGGACCTCGGTGGGGAAGCCTTCAGAAAAAGGGTGAAGGGCATGCATAAGGAAATGATAGGTGCAATGGCAAGGCTGCCAGAGAGCCTCTTGGCAATGGCAAGGAGCAAGGAGGAGTCCACATCCAACATTGCACAAAGCTCTGCGTAGAGCATGGAGCCCATCATTTCCCATCTGCAAATGATGGTACACTCCCAGAGAGACTGCGGCAACCCAGACGTGATGGTGCGCATGTTGAACGATGTTGCAGCTTCCATTGCAGCATAGGCGGAAGCGACCCAACATCTTAGTGCTGCAGCGGAAGCTCAGGCTGCTCTCATGCAGTCTCTGCTTGGTGGCATCCAAGCTCTGGCTGCTCTCATGCAGTCTCAGCATGATGCCACCCGAGCTCTGGCTGCGGCCATTGTGGCTGGAACTACCACCGTCCATCGGGGCTTTCACGGTGTCACAGCAGGCCAACAATGTGAGCTCCAACAGGTTGCTAAGAATGCTGAGGTGCCGCCCTAGGGGAGTAGCAGTGGGTCTGTGGAGCAGGAACCTGCTGTCCTCTCTCAGGATGAGAGCATTCCTGCTCCCACTACTGCCACTCCGCCATTGCCCTTGTCGCTGCCTGCCATCCAGCCAGCCCAGACTGCTGCCGCTCAGGCCAAGGTGGTGCAGTCTACAGTCAGGCCTTCTAGGTCCAGAGATGGTCGAGGTCATCCTGCAAGGCCATCTGAAGTCTCCCGCATGGAATCTCAGCAGCCTTCCAGCAAACGTGCTGCAGCCACTAGGGGCGCACTGCGTAGGAGCACTAGAGTAGGAAAAGGCACATGAACGACAAGCACTAAGAGATGGCACAAGGGTGATTAGTTAATAGTGTTGATGTGATATGTGTGAAAAGTGTATAGATAAATTTATTAATTGTGTTTGAAATCTTTTGTGGTCTCTCTCATTTCAGCTTTGCGCCCAAGAGGACGCTGTGATATGGCCTGCGACAGGCATTGTATGATGGGGATGTGGTGAGCAACGGGGATCTGGGGTTTCGTTCATTCAAATCGGAGTCTGATGAGCCGGTCACGGACTGCCTGTCCAGAAGGCCAATAGTCTGGCTGCCTCCTCCCTCCCACCTGTTCCTCTCCCTCCTCGTCCTCCTCTTCCTCATCCTCCTCCTGAGGTGGTCCCGCAATCACTGGTGGCAAGGGCTGGGCCCTCATGATGGCCAAGTTGTGGAGCATGCAGCAGACCACCACGAAATGGGACACCCGCTCCGCTGAGTATTGGAGGTCTCCTCCCGAGTGCTGGAGGGCTCCTCCCACGTGGTCAAGACAGTGGAACCATTGCTTCAGTCGGCCGATGGTCTGCTCGATGATGTTTCTGGTGGCGGCATGGCTCTCATTATATGAGTGCTGGGCAGGAGTGTTGGGGTTGTGGAGGGGAATCATGAGCCAGGTGGAGAGCGGATAGCCCTTCTCTCCGAGCAGCCACCCTTGAGCTTGAGGTGGTGGCTGGAAGAGTGCTGGCACATTGGCCTGGCGGAGGATGACGGGATCACGGCTGCTGCCAGGATAGCAGGGATTGACATTGAGGATTCGCGGTGTGTGGTCGTGCACCAACTGCACATTGAATGGTAGCCTTTGCAGTTACGGAAGATCTCAGAATTGTTATGCAGTGCCCGCAAAGCCACATGGGTGCAGTCGATGGCGTGGGTGCACCATGGGGAAGCTCACTCTCCTGGCAAAGCCACATGCACGCTCGTCCTGCTTCTTTCTGATAATCGGGAAGCCAATGCAGTCCCTTCAAAATGGATAAGTATCTGAAGGAAAATAAATTGCAGGACTTCGGTGAAAGGGCGAGGGAGTGGGACTAGCTGATACCAAATAACCTTGAAATGATGAAAGAAAACTCTTGCAGTAGCAAGAATTAGCACACAACATTACCACTCAAACTTCAAAACCCTGACAGGTGCGAGTGATTGGTGAGGATCCCTTTAAATAGCGTCGCGGGAGCTGGCTTCCTGCTGCTGCACACCACCTCAACCTGTCATTGTTTCCTCCAGCCAGTAAGTTCAATGGCCAAAATGAAGTTGGGAGATCGGGCATCAAGTGATCGTTGCAAATTCACTTCTGTCATGATCTCCGTGACTGTGATGTCCTTGGTGTTCGAGTTTACCGGCAGCGCTCTCGGCAACAGGTGGCGTTAGAGGTCTCAGGGCCTTTTAGCGCCATCTCATGATGCTAATGTGTGGTGCTAAACACACAAATTTCTAGCCCAAAAATCTTTATTTTCAACACTTTCTGGTCTTGGCCAGATCTGTGTGCACCTTTGGAAGTGGCTGAGTGAGTTGCCATGAATGGTGAGACATAACGGTTGTGATGAAATATTCCATTCATCACTGCCTGTGACTGTGGTCGGTTTCAGTGTCATTTCCCTTCCCCCAGTCCTCATTGTATTGTTTATTGGAATGTGCTGGAATGTGCTGTGTGTGTAGGGCTCCGCCCATACCTGGCCCCTTTTGTAAGCTAGCTCAGTCTGGCCTCAGTCTCCAGAAGGAAGATACCTCTTTCTCTTACGTGTTACTTTCTAAGTTAATAAAAGCCTTGTTTTGTTTCGCTAACATCGAGTCTCGGAATTATTGAGGCACATCAATTTTATTAACTTATTTTTCAACACTATGGATCAACTCCTGAAACCCGAACGTTTGGATTTGGATCAACATGCTCCGGAAGCATCAGCACGCTTCGGACACTGGTTTGAGTGTATGGAATTCTTCCTGGACAATTCCGCAGCCGTCAAAGACGCTACGGACGCTGTGAGGATGAGACTCGGAATTCTGCGGAATTGGGTAAGCCACCGGGTTTACCCCCTCATCCAAGACGCCGATACGTACCTGGCCGCCTGCGACATCTTAAAGGCGCATTACCAGCAGCCTATGAATGAGGTGTATGCTAGGCATCTGCTCGCTACTCGCGCACAGCGACCTGGGGAATCGGTGGAGGAGTTCCTAAGCACCCTGAAAATGCTTGGCAAAGACTGCAAGTGCCGAGATGTAAAAGCCGCAGTGTACACTGACGAGCTTGTTCGCGATGCCTTTATCACAGGCCTCAGCTCCACTTACATCCGGCAAAGACTGCTGGAAAAAACGGGGTTGGACCTGAAACAGGCTGCGGACACCGCGCGATCCCTGGATGTGGCCCAGAGAAACTCGGACACCTACTCTTCAGCCCGCACCGTCCACGCCGCCATGTGTGCACCGAGGGCGCTGCCATCTTGGAAGGCATCTTCCCCGCCCGGCAGCCCGACACCGGCGGGGCCCCGCTCTCCCCCCAGAAGCCCTACGACAGCCGCGACGCGTCAGGGACCCAACTGCTACTTCTGCGGGCAGCCAAAACACACCAGAAACCTGTGCCCAGCGAAAGGCACCACCTGCTTTAAGTGCGGTAAGAAGGGGCACTTCGGGAAGGTGTGCAGAGGGAACCCCACCGGAAAACCAACCGCAGGAAAACCCGCCCCCGCCGCGTGTGCGCCGTGGGAGCGGCCATCTTGGACGCCATCTTGCCCGACCTCGTGGGGTCCGCCATCTTATGAGCAGACAGCATGGACGCCATCTTGTGTCGATCAGGGCCCTACAGTGGCATCGGTCACAGTGGACCAGACCAGGCCGCACCCGCTATCCAAATCAATGGTGGACATCGAGGTAAACGGGTGCCGGGTTAAATGTTTAATTGACAGTGGAAGCACGGAGAGTTTTATCCACCCTGAACTGGCACAGCAACTCTCCCTAAAGGTGGTCCCTGCTCAGGGTACCATCTCTATGGCTGATAAAACCCAGACATCGACCATTCTGGGTTACTGCACGGTACAATTGGGCGTTAACGGAACTGTATACGATAATTTTAAAGTATTAATCATGAAGAACCTATGTGCGAGCGTGATCTTGGGCCTGGATTTCCAGTGCAACCACCAAAGCATCACGCTCAAGTACGGTGGGTCCCAGCCGCCCCTCACAGTGTGCGGTCTGGCTACCCTGAAGGTAAAGCCGCCTTCGCTATTCGCGAACCTTACCCCTAACTGCCGGCCAATAGCGACCAAAAGCAGGAGGCACAGCTGGGAGGACAGGCGGTTTATCGCGACCGAGGTAGACAGGCTCCTGAAAGAGCGCATTATTGAACGCAGCAACAGCCCGTGGCGCGCCCAAGTGGTAGTGGTAAGGGGTAGCGAGAAGAAACGGATGGTGATCGACTATAGTCAAACGATCAACAGTTACACCCAACTAGACGCCTACCCGCTACCCCGCATATCAGAAATGGTGAACCAAATCGCCCAATACCGGGTGTTCTCCACCATCGACCTCAAGTCAGCGTACCACCAGCTCCCTATCAGACCAGAGGACCGCCCGTACACCGCCTTCGAGGTGAACGGACACCTCTACCAATTCCTCAGAGTCCCCTTTGGGGTGACGAATGGGGTCTCGGTTTTTCAGAGGGAGATGGACCGCATGGTCGATGACCACCACTTGCAGGCAACCTTCCCCTACCTCGACAACGTCACCATCTGCGGCCACAATCAGCAGGATCACGACTCAAGCCTCGAGAGGTTCCTGGAAACCGCACAAAAACTCAACCTCACCTACAACGAGGACAAGTGCGTTTTCAACACCACGCGCCTCTGCATACTAGGCGGCGTGGTGGAGAATGGGGAAATCGGACCAGACCCCGACCGATTGCGCCCCCTACGGGAGCTGCCCCTGCCCAACACTCCCAAAGCCCTGAAAAGGTGCCTGGGGTTATTTTCTTATTATTCCCAATGGGTCCCCAACTACTCCGACAAAGCCCACCCCCTCTTGAAAGCATCCTCTTTTCCGCTCTCTGCTGAGGCCCACGCCGCCTTCAAAAGCATTAAGCAGGATATTGAGCGGGCCACGCTACAGGCAGTGGACGAGAACACTCCATTTCAAGTGGAAAGTGATGCGTCTGACTTCGCCTTGGCGGCCACCCTCAACCAGGCGGGGCGGCCCGTAGCTTTCTTCTCGTGGACCCTCCAAGGGCCCGAGATCAGACACTCCTCCGTGGAAAAGGAGGCCCAAGCCATCGTGGAGGCAGTGCGCCACTGGCGCCACTACCTAGCCGGCAAACGCTTCACCCTACTTACCGACCAGCGGTCGGTAGCGTTTATGTTCAATAATAAACAGAGGGGGAAGATTAAAAATGATAAGATTCTTAGGTGGCGGATTGAGCTCTCCACCTTCGAGTACGACATCATTTACCGGCCAGGGGCCCTTAACGAATCCCCTGACGCCCTCTCACGAGGGATGTGTGCCAGCGCCACCGGGGATCGGCTACAGACCCTCCACAACGACCTCTGCCACCCAGGGGTCACGCGGCTGTTCCACTTCATAGAGTCCCGTAACTTACCCTACTCGATTGAGGAAGTTCGGTCTCTGACCAGGAACTGCCGCACTTGCGCTGAGTGCAAGCCTCGGTTCTACCGCCCAGATAGAGCCCACTTAATCAAAGCTACACGGCCCTTTGAGCGGCTCAGCTTAGATTTCAAGGGCCCCCTCCCGTCCGTCGACCGCAATGTTTACTTCCTGAACATTGTGGACGAATACTCCCGGTTCCCATTCGCCTTCCCCTGCCCAGACATGACCAGCGCCACGGTCATTAAATGCCTCAACAGCCTGTTCTGCCTGTTCGGTATGCCGAGCTACATCCATACGGATAGGGGGGCGTCCTTCATGAGTGAAGAGCTACGCCAGTACATGCTGTCCAAGGGGATCGCCACGAGCCGTACCACCAGCTACAACCCCCGGGGTAACGGCCAAGTGGAGCGAGAGAACGGGACAGTATGGAAAGCAGTCACTCTAGCTCTAAGGACCAAGGGCCTCCCTATCTCCCACTGGCAGGAAGTCCTCTCGGATGTGCTCCATTCGATACGGTCACTATTGTGTACGGCCACTAATGCCACGCCTCATGAATGAATGTTTGTCTTTCCCCGGAAATCCACCTCAGGCGTATCCATGCCGTCATGGCTCTCCACCCCAGGTCCGGTACTCGTGCGAAGGCATGTGAGGGGCCACAAGACGGACCCTCTCGTGGAGCCAGTACACCTACTCCACGCCAACCCCCAATATGCATATGTCCGGCACGCCGACGGAAGGGAGGACACCGTGTCCATAAAAGACGTCGCCCCAGCCGGCATCGACAACAACCACGGCAATAGCAGCAACAACGATCACAGCAACTCTTACCCACCCACTACTCTTTCATCACCCCCGGAAGAACATCGACCAACGGCACCCCCACCAACTACCCCTTCAACAACCCTGGCGGCACCCCCGGCAGAGACCCAGGAGACTACCGGGGACACCCAGCCGACACCTGCGGCACCACAACAGCCACGTCGGTCGCAGAGGACTATTAAACCCCCGAACAGACTAAATCTATAGAAGGGGTGAATGTGATGAAATATTCCATTCATCACTGCCTGTGACTGTGGTCGGTTTCAGTGTCATTTCCCTTCCCCCAGTCCTCATTGTATTGTTTATTGGAATGTGCTGGAATGTGCTGTGTGTGTAGGGCTCCGCCCATACCTGGCCCCTTTTGTAAGCTAGCTCAGTCTGGCCTCAGTCTCCAGAAGGAAGATACCTCTCTCTCTTACGTGTTACTTTCTAAGTTATTAAAAGCCTTGTTTTGTTTCGCTAACATCGAGTCTCGGAATTATTGAGGCACATCAACGGTACCCCCCGAAATGGTGG
This sequence comes from Somniosus microcephalus, assembly GCF_052327205.1. Lineage (NCBI taxonomy): Eukaryota > Metazoa > Chordata > Chondrichthyes > Squaliformes > Somniosidae > Somniosus > Somniosus microcephalus. The sequence goes on from NC_140994.1 coordinate 235,444,115, forward strand.
TGAGTGTGAAAGGAATGGCTTGGTCATTGCAGGGATGTTTTATGGTGTTGCTGTGGTGTAGTGCCAACCTGGCGCATCATGTGGCAGCCATGTTGTTGGTGCTGCTGGTGTGCCTGGTGCTGCTGGTGTTGGGGCTCATCGTGGTCAGATTCTAAGGACCAAGGTGAGACTGTATAAATGGGATCCATGCTGATGGAATAGATGGCAGGTGAAGTTGAGGTGACAGAAGCAATCTGTCAATGGTGAGAGGTGACACTGAATGGAGACTTTGCTGGAAAGACTGCAGCCTGCAGAATCTGTGCTGGGAATGCAGTGAGAAACAGCTTCTGCTGCGGAATGTGATCATCTGCCAGGTGGAAGATTTTATAGTATATTTGATGCTGTCAACTAATCAGCTGGCGCAATGGCCACTGAACTCCTGTCTCAGGTTGACAGATGTAGTTCCCAAGCAGTGTGTTTCCTGTGGCCATCCAGTTAAATTTAAAAGGTAAGGTTAAAACCACTCTAAAGGGTCTGACAACTAGCTGCTAATAATTTAAATTGGATCGCCTGTCTCTGCCGGTCGGGTCGGGTCGGGTCCGTGCTGACAGACTGTCTGGGGGAAAAGCGCGTGGGATCTGATGGGAACCCACTGTCGTCCTGCTCCCAAAAATAACAACATTACCACCCAACCCACCTCCGATCGTGCCCACTACCACCCCGGAAAATTACAGCCAGTGTAAAAGAAGTGATTAGCAAATTGGCAGCCCATTTTATATCTCTCCCGATTTTTTTTATTTCTGTTGACTTCAATAGCAATTAAAATGGGGAGAGATGTTAAACAGAATGCTGACTCACTAACACCCTTTTACACTATTGCTCAAAGTCAAAATTACCCCCCCTTGAGTTTTATTTATTTTCTTAACTAGAAGAAAACAAATGCTCTTTATTAAACAAATGCCTCATTAACACCAAGTCCAACCCCACTGCGAAGTCTCAGATAAGATCCATATTTCTCCTGCACCAAAACTGCTTCAATACAGACAACGGCTGATATTGTTGCAGTGACTGGGGGGGGGAATCGAAGTGCTCTTGACTAGAACTTGATAAATAAGCCAATTATCACAAAATGCATTCATTTGCTTTGTGCACAGCTGAAAATGAGTATTGAGTTACTGTGTGTCAGTTAGAAGCACTTTATATGGGTAAAATATTCAATTCCAAGCAACTCCAGCTATTCTGCATACTTTTATTAACATCACATTGGTATTTTTAAGCAGGTGAACTGATCATCTGAAAAAATAGAACTTCCAATTATATAATCTCCATCAAAACTTTAACTTTTATTTGACCTTTTATATTCCAATCTATGAAAACTCAACAGTAGATCTTAATAATATAGTTAGGGTCAAAAGCAGCCACTTTCAAAAATCAATTGAATATAAAAAATGCTCACTAATAGAACACAATAATAAAATTTCCCTTAGGGTTGATCTGAAAACAGCAGCATTGACATGAGTTGATGCATGGAGATTACATAAGAACATAAGAAATAGGAGCAGGAGTAGGCCATTTGACCCTTTGAGCCTGCTTCGCCATCCAATAAGATCGTGGCTGATCTTTTACCTCATCTCCACTTTCCTGCACTATCCCCATATCCCTTGATTCCCTTAATATTCAAAAATCTATCGATCTCTGTCTTGAATATACTCAACGACTGAGCCTCCACAGCCCTCTGGGGTAGAGAATTCCAAAGATTCACCACCCTCTGAGTGAAGAAATTTCTCCTCATCTCAGTCCTAAATGGCCGACCCCTTATTCTGAGACTGTGACCCCTGGTTCTAGACTCCCCAGCCAGGGGAAATATCCTCCCCGCATCTACCCTGTCAAGCCCTGTAAGAATTTTGTATGTTTCAATGAGATCACCTCTCATTCTTCTAAGCTCTAGAGAATATAGGCCTAGTCGACTCAATCTCTCCTCAAAGGGCAATACCCCCATCCCAGGAACCAGTCTGGTGAACCTTCGTTGCCCTCCCTCTATGGCAAGTATATCCTTCCTTAGGTAAGGAGACCAAAACTGTACACAATACTCCTGGTGTGGTCTCACCAAGGCCCTATATAATTGGAGTAAGACTTCTTTACTCTTATACTCAAATCCTCTTGTAATAAAGGTAAATTACAAGAGCAAGCACTGCTCGGAAAGCTGAGACCATCAGTAATAATCAGTTTGTTTAACCGAATGAGAGTTATAGCAGCATCTTCTAAACAGAATATTAATATCGAGTGAAAATCCAAATTAAATATCCAGGCTTAGAAAATGGGCCACGATCATTTTGAGGCGCTCAGGGGGGCAGAGTTTGGGTTTGGAGCAGAGGGGATATCGGGGCGGGAGCGATGAGGATGGGGGCATCGGGAGCAGTGATTAGGTCCTTTAATGTGGGGTTGGGAGGAGCACTCCTGCCCTACATTCAGGTAAGTTACTTACCTTCTTTGTAGCAGGCGTTAGCATGGGCTGCCTCAGGGCCACTGAATCTTAGAGAAGGGGGCCTCATACAGGCAGTAGGCCCTTTATTTGCATATACAAAGGCCCTAACATCCCCCTTCAGGCATGGGTAAAGGTCGACTCTTATTTTTCCTTACTCGATATTGTAGTGTATGTACCTTTAAAAGAGAACTACTTTTACAGCTCCTGTATACTGTAGTACCGGCAGTGACCACACCTGTATATAAGCCTTGAGCATGCCTCTGTACTGTTAGTCTTTAGACTACCCTCCTCCAGTAAACACCTGTTGATTGTTAATTTACAGCCTCCGTCTAGTTATTGGAAAACATCATACTTTAAGAATCACGGATTCAACAGTGGCGACGAGATCGATTCGAATCTACCTGCAACTCTGCATTTCCTTTCAAGGATTCGCTCCGGGAGGACGGTGGAAGAAAGTCGAGGCCAGAAGCACGGGCGTCGACCACGAGCAACCGCCCAGTCATCCGGCAGAGAGTGAACATCGCAGGGGAGGCTGTTGAGAGCTGGGCTTGGTTCTCCAGCCACAACGATCCAGCAACAGACTGGCAACAGGTACAGCGCAGACCCTTCCCGGACAGTGGCGGCTGGAGCTGACCGACGGCACAGAAAAGGCCAACCAGCGTCGACGGGGTAAGAGAGAGGGTGAAGCGCACAGGGCGCAGCCGAGGGTTGAAAACCGAGCGGCGTCGACGGAAAACAAAAAGAGAGAGATGGTAAAGCAGCAGCCGGGTTCAGGACCGAGCGGCGGCAACGAGAGAGGCACACAGGAGAATGCGCAGAGCACAGCCAGGGCTCAAGGGCTGAACAGCGTCCGCGGGGGAAAGAAAGGAAGCATGGGAGACGCCATTGAGCCACGGAGAAGAAGGGAGAGCGCGGGAGACGCCATTTTAGAAGCCGCAGCGGAGAAGAAGGGCGAGCGCGGGAAGAAAGGAAAGCGCGGGAGATGCCATTTTGTGCCAGCAGAGAAGAAGGGAGAGCGCGGGAGACGCCATTTTAGACAGTTTAGTCACACCCAGGGATGCCGAAGAGTGGCAGTATCACTGCGTTCGACAATGAAGTCGAAGATTGGGCGACATATGTGGAACGCATTGAGGTGCACTATGTGGTAAACCACTGTTATAGCTGTCTGTATGTGTATGTGTATTCCACTAGGTACAGGTCTGGACATGCCTCGGCTGACTCCTCCCACTATTCCAGGTATATAAGTGACTACCTCCCAGTCCCTTAGTATTCTGGACGGGTCGACCACTCGAGACTAGACCTTCATTCTTTAGTTAATAAAAGCCTGGTTGTTACTCGCTTAACCTCAGTCTTTTGAGTAATTGATGGCGCATCAATTTTATTAACTAAATTTTTTATAATGGAGAAGATCCTCACACCAGCATGCCTGGACCTGGACAGTCGGGAAGCGGACGCTTCCACCAAGTTTGCTCACTGGCTCATGTGCTTCGAGGCATTCCTGACTGCCTCCACTGCGGTCATAACGGATGCGAACAAACTGTCTGTCCTGATCTCCAAGGTGAACCACCGAGTGTACTCAGTCATCCGGGACGCGACCTCGTACACAGCCGCCCTCCAGCTCCTCAAGACCCAGTACACGCGCCCTGTGAACGAAGTTTACGCCAGGCACCTCCTGGGGAGTCGCAAGCAACAACCTGGGGAATCGACTGAGGAATACCTCCAAGCACTGTCCGTGCTTGGCCGGGCCTGTGGGTGTAAGGCGGTAACGCCCACTAAGTACACGGAGGAACTGATCCGGGATGCCTTCGTAGCGGGCCACAGGTCCAACTACACCCGACAGCGACTGCTGGAGCAGAGTGACCTCACCCTCGACAAAGCCTCCGAAATCGCACTAACACTGGACGCAGCCTACCGGGGCATGGATGCCTACTCCTCTGCACCGTGGACGCTGCGGGGAACGACAACCTGGGACACGGTAGGACAGCCCCATAGCACCGTGCCACCCCAGCCACAGCCCAACAACGGCCCAACCACTGCAGCAGTGTCCCAAAGCCAGACAGCAGTATCCCAAGGCCAGAAATGCTACTTCTGTGGCCAGGCCAAACACCCCAGAGCGCGCTGCCCGGCGAAGAATGCGACCTGCTCGGGCTGCGGGAAAAAGGGATACTACGCTAGCGTCTGCAAGGCCAAAGCCACCCCGAACGCCAGCAGCGCCGCGTGTGGGCCGTGCGAGCCGCCATCTTGGGCCCCCAACAGCGCCGCGTGTGGGCCGTGCGGGCCGCCATCTTGGGCCTCCCCAGCCATGTGCGAACCACCGCAGCAGCAGCCATCTTGGACGACTCCAGCCACATGGGAATCATGGACGCTGCTATCTTGGACACCAGCCGGGACGCAGCAGGCCACCAACCCCCCCGCCATCTGATACCCGCAGCGACACACCGACCCCTACGCTGGCCTCTGTTACGCTGGACCAAACGAGACCGCACCAACTAGCTCGGTCCAAAATGGACGTTAAGGTAAACGGCCATGCAATAAACTGCCTTTTTGACTCCAGGAGCACAGAGAGCTTCATCCACCCCGACACGGTGCGGCGTTGCTCTCTCCCAGTCCTGCCTGCGCACCAGCGGATTTCTATGGCCGCCGAGTCCCAGTCAGCGGACATTGGCGGCTACTGCGTGGTGACACTAGTAGTAGACGGGACTGTGTTCAATAATTTTAAACTCCTGGTCCTGCCCCAACTTTGCGCTGCCATTCGACTGGGGTTGGATTTCCAGTGCCACCTCAAAAGCGTTACGATGGCGTACGGTGGCCCTCTCCCCCCACTCACAGTCCGCAGCCAGCAGCCTCCAAATTGCCCGCCGCGCACCAGATGCAACCTCTCCACACTCAGAGTCCCACCCCCCCCCACTGTTTGCTAACCTCACCCCCGACTGTAAGCCCATCGCCACAAAGAGCAGGCGATACAGTGCCGGGGACAGGGTTTTCATCAAAACCGAAGTGGAGCGGCTCCTGAAGGAGGGGATTATTGAGGGCAGCTCCAGCCCCTGGCGAGCCCAGGTTGTGGTCGTTAAGACCGGCGAGAAACAACGCCTGGTCATCGACTACAGCCAAACAATAAACCGCTACACCCTGCTGGATGCCTACCCACTCCCCCGCATAGCTGACATGGTCAACCAGATCGCGCAGTACTGCGTCTTTTCGACCATTGACCTGAAATCAGCATACCACCAGCTCCCCATCCACCCGGAAGACCGCCAGTATACTGCTTTTGAGGCAAACGGCCGCCTCTATCACTTCCTTAGGGTTCCCTTTGGCGTTACCAACGGGGCCTCTGTCTTCCAAAGGGAGATGGACCGGATGGTCGATCAAAACGCACTGCAGGCCACTTTCCCTTACCTAGACAATGTGACCATCTGCGGCCATGACTTGCAGGACCATGACGCAAACCTCGAGAAATTCCTCCGCACCGCCCAACTCCTGAACCTGACATATAACAAGGAGAAGTGCATATTCCGCACAGACCGCCTCGCCATCCTTGGCTATGTTGTGGAACACGGGGTCATCGGTCCCGACCCGGACCGGATGCGTCCCCTTATGGAACTCCCACTGCCCCACTGCCTAAAAGCTCTGAAGAGGTGCCTAGGGTTTTTTTCCTACTACGCCCAGTGGGTCCCCTACTATGCAGACAAAGCCCACCCGCTGATCAAATCCACCTCTTTTCCCCTGATGGCAGAGGCCCGCTCGGCCTTCCACCGTATCAAGGAGGACATTGCCAAAGCCACCATGCACGCAGTGGACGAATCCATCCCCTTCCAGGTGGAAAGCGATGCGTCCGACTTCGCTCTGGCCGCCACCCTTAATCAGGCGGGGAGACCTGTGGCATTCTTCTCACGAACCCTCCAGGGCCCGGAGACCAGACACCCCGCGGCCGAGAAGGAGGCCCACGCTATTGTGGAGGCTGTGCGTCATTGGAGGCACTACCTGGCCGGAAAACGATTTACCCTGCTCACTGACCAGCGTTCAGTTGCTTTTATGTTCAACAACAAGCAGAGGGGCAAAATCAAAAATGGCAAGATCTTGAGGTGGAGAATCGAACTTTCCACCTACAATTACGAGATCTTGTACCGGCCTGGGAAGCTCAATGAACCCCCAGATGCCCTATCGCGTGGCACCTGCGCCAGCGCGCAGATCGATAGGCTGAGGGCCCACCACAATGACCTCTGCCACCCGGGGGTCACCAGGTTCTTCCACTTCATCAAGGCCCGCAACCTGCCTTACTCCATTGAGGAGGTCAGGACCATGACCAAGAACTGCCAAGTCTGCGCTGAGTGCAAACCGCACTTTTATAGACCAGACAGAGCCCACCTGATAAAAGCCACTCGCCCTTTCGAACGCCTGAGCATCGATTTCAAAGGGCCTCTCCCCTCCTCCGACCGCAATGTGTACTTCCTCAACATCATTGACGAGTACTCCCGTTTCCTGTTCGCTATCCTCTGCCCGGACATGACCAGTGCCACGGTCATTAAATGTCTGAACAGCCTCTTCACCCTGTTCGGTTTCCCCAGCTATATCCATAGCGACCGGGGCTCATCGTTTATGAGCGACGAACTCCGCCAGTACCTGCTCACTAGGGGTATAGCCACAAGCAGGACCACCAGTTACAACCCCCGGGGGAACGGACAGGTGGAAAGAGAGAATGCAACAGTTTGGAAGGCCGCCCTACTAGCCTTAAAGTCTAGGGGCCTTCCGACCTCCCGCTGGCAGGAGGTGCTCCCCGATGCGCTCCACTCGATTCGGTCACTGCTCTGCACTGCCACCAATGCCACCCCTCACGAGAAAATGTTTGTCTTCCCAAGGAAGTCCACATCGGGAACAGCGTTACCGCCATGGCTGACGTCCCCAGGGCCGGTACTACTGAGAAGACACGTGAGGACCAATAAAATGGACCCCCTGGTCGAGAGGGTCGACCTCCTCCACGCCAACCCCCAGTACGCTTACATTGCGTACCCAGACGGGCGGGAGGACACAGTCTCCATACGAGACCTCGCACCCTCGGGGACCGCTGTAACCCACTACCCATTACCACCCCCCCCCACGACACCCTCGGGGACCGCTGTAACTCACTACCCATTACCACACCCCCCACGATCCGATATCCAACCCCAGCAGCCGGCTCGCCTTGGACCGTCACCCATGAGGACTGCACTCCAGTGCCCCAGCCTACACGGGACGCGACGCCGGAAGCTGCACCACCCCTGCCGTCGCCACATCGATCACAGCGGCAGACAAGACCTCCGGAGAGACTCCAATACATGAACTTTTAAATACACTTCACCCCGCTGGACTCATTTTTAAACAAGGGGTGAATGTGGTAAACCACTGTTATACCTGTCTGTATGTGTATGTGTATTCCACTAGGTACAGGTCTGGACATGCCTCGGCTGACTCCTCCCACTATTCCAGGTATATAAGTGACTACCTCCCAGTCCCTTCGTATTCTGGACGGGTCGAGCACTCGAGACTAGACCTTCATTCTCTAGTTAATAAAAGCTTGGTTGTTACTCGCTTAACCTCAGTCTTTTGAGTAATTGATGGCGCATCACACTACAAGGCGAATGAAGTGCCAGATGCGAGGAAAGCACTGGTTTTGTTGAATTCCATGGGTGCAAAAACTTATGGCTTACTGCGAAACCTAATAACCCCAGAGAAGCCAGTGGATAAGAATTTCGAAAGCATAGTGGAAATCCTACAGGACCACTTAAAACCCACACCGCTGCTGATAGCAGAAAGATTTAAGTTCCACAAAAGGAACCAGCATAAAGACAAAAGTAATGCTGAATACTTAATGGAACTGCGCAAGCTATCGAAACACTGCCAGTTTGGATTGGGACTAGCAGTTACGTTGAGGGACAAGTTTGTGTGTGGGCTTCAAAGTGAAGGATCCCAGAAACGGCTTCTATCAGAAAAGGACCTTACGCTGGACAAAGCTTTCAGCATGGCAGTATCACACGAAGCAGCCGCACGGGGCGCTGCAGAGATACAATGGAGACTGCAAGAATATGGCACCAATGAAATGTCATATGGAGCAGGGAAGTGTTATCGCTGTGGCAGAACAACCCACGACCAGAAGGATTGTTGGTTCAAGGACCAAGTGTGCAGACAGCGTGGAAAAGCAGGACACATAGCAAGAGTCTGCAGGTCAGGGAAAAAAACCAGCAGCAAGAAATCTCCACAGGAGAAGTATAAAAAGGCACATAAGGTGATGGACAGTAGTTCAGATGAACAGAAAAGTGATACAGACTCCGGAAGCAAGGAGCTGGGTTGTCTGAAACTACATAAGGTAATCAAAATGGAGGATCACCAGACTATCTGGGTTACGCTCAAGATAGACGGAGCCCAAGTGAAAATGGAATTGGACACAGGATCAGCCCTAACAGTCATAAACCAAAGGGACTACAAGCGGCTATTTTCACATATACCCTTGAAAGCTACAGAGATTGTCTTGAAGACGTACACGGGGCAAAAAGTCTACCCCAAAGGAAAAATAAGGGTGAACGTGATATACAAAGGCCAGGAAATACCCAAAATAGACCTATATGTATTGCCAGATGGAGGACCACCACTACTAGGACGTGAATGGATCCGGAAGATACAATTAGATTGGCATTCCATACAGGCACTGAAGGTTGAGGCCAAAAAGGATGACGACGTCACACCTGGACGACTGTCAAAAATGCTAACTGATGCACAAGAAGTGTTCCAGGAGGGACTCGGAACACTAAAAGGCATAACAGCGATGATTAAAATAGAGGAAAATGCAAGCCCAAAGTTTTTTAAGGCCAGACCAGTGCCTTATGCGATCCAACCAGCTGTCGAAGCAGAGCTGGAAGGGTTGGAACATTCAGGAGTACTGTCCAAAGTAGACTGGAGCGAGTGGGCTACACCCATCGTTCCTGTAATGAAGAGATCGTTGAGTAATACGCCTGGGGAACCAAAGAAGGTTCGCATCAGTGGGGATTTTAAGGTGACAGTGAACCCAGTCCTTCACACGGTACAATATCCACTTCCATGGATTGAGGATATTTTCGCCTCGCCACCTGGAGGTAAACGCTTCACCAAAATTGATCTGGCCCAGGCGTACCTGCAAATGGAGGTAGAGGAAGCCTCGAAACAATACCTCACAATCAACACACATAAAGGACACTACCAATACAACCGGCTGGTGTTCGGGGTAGCATCGGCTCCGGCTATTTGGCAAAGGGCAATGGATCAAGTCCTGCAAGGGATTCCAGGGACCCAGTGTTATTTGGACGACATCCTGGTCACGGGCGAAAATGACAGTGAACACCTCGCCAACCTGGAGAAGGTGCTCACTAGATTAAAGGAATATGGGCTACGAGCTAATCGCCACAAGTGCGAGTTTTTCCAGAAGCAGATCTCATATTGTGGCCATGTTATTGATGAAGAGGGGTTACATAAGCCCCCTGAAAAGATTGAGGCAGTAGTAAAGGCTCCAGCACCAGAAAATGTGTCACAACTGAGGTCGTTCCTCGGGCTGATGAACTACTACCATAAGTTCTTACCAAATTTGTCTAAAGTATTACACCCACTGAACACCCTGCTGCAAACGGGGGTACCATGGAAGTGGAATGACGAATGTAAACGAGCTTTCCAGAAGTGCAAAGAATTGATCACATCAAAAGAGGTGTGGCCCATTTCAACCCAGCACTACCAATTCGGTTGGCATGTGATGCATCACCCTATGGTATTGGAGCGGTGCTGTCGCACAAATTCCCAGACGAGTTGGAGAGGCCAGTAGCCTTTGCGTCTCGGTCACTAACCTCAGCCGAGTGCAACTACGCCCAGATCGACAGGGAGGCCCTCAGCCTAGTATGGGGAGTAAAAAAATTCAACCACTATCTGCATGGGCAGAAGTTCACCTTGCTGACTGACCACCAACCACTTGTCTCCATCTTTAATCCTAAGAAGGGCGTTCCGGTGATGACTGCACAACGGCTACAAAGATGGTCCCTTTTTCTAGGGGCGAAACAATATGAAATAGAGTATAAGGGTACGAAACAGCATGGAAACGCTGATGGGCTATCACACCTGCCATTGCCTACTGTGGAGGAAGCACCAGCAGTGGACCCTATCGAAATATTTTATTCGTCGATAATTGAACGATTGCCAGTAACTAACGCGGATATAGAGAAGGAGACCTGCAATGATCCAACACTGTCTTGGGTATATGATTTGACGGTGAGGGGATGGCCAACACATGGCGACTCACTGTTGCCAGCATTCTCATCCAGAAGAGAACAGCTGTCAGTATGCAGGTGACAGTGATGTGTGGATCCCGAGTGGTAATTCCACCCAAGTTAAGGGAGAGAGTGCTCAATGAGCTTCACGAAGGCCATCTGGGAGGGATGAAAATGAAAAGCCTTGCTAGGGCTTATGTGTGGTGGCCGGGGATCGATCAACAAATCGAGGACCTAACAAAGAGCTGCTCAGGATGCCAGAAGGTCCAAAATGCACCACCACATGCCCCTCTACACCCATGGGAGTGGCCCTCCTCTCCATGGCAATGGGTGCATATTGATTTTGCTGGTCCATTCATGGACTCAATGTTCTTAATAGCAGTGGATGTGCACTCGAAATGACCTGAGGTGATCAAAATGTCCTCAACCACTACAGAGAAAGCGATTGCAGTCCTATGGACCATATTTGCCAGGAACGGCTTGCCAGAGCAGATTTGCTCTGATAACGGACCATAGTTTGTGTCCGAAGAGTTTCAGAAATTTATGAGAAGGAATGGGGTAAGGCATTACACATCCGCCCCGTATCATCCAGCCACAAATGGATTGGCTGCGAGGTTCGTACAAACCTTTAAAAAGGCGATAAGGGCCATGTGCGATGATGAAATTCCACTACAGCATAAGGTGGACAATTTCCTGTTAGCCTACAGAAATGCGACACATGCAGTTACCAACCAGACCCCGGCCATGATGTTCTTTAACCGAAGGTTGAGATCTCGTCTGGATTTGCTAAGACCAAATGTGCGAAGAAATGTTGAGGATAAGCAATTCCAGCCCATCAATGAAAAGCCGACAAAGAGCTTCAATGTAGGACAACCAGTCTTGGCCCGCGACTACCAAACAGAGAAATGGCAACCCGGAACGATATGCACACGGCAGGGGCCATTAATGTACACAGTGGATGTCGGGGAGAACATTGTGAGACGCCACGTCGACCAGATCCTAGCATCACAGGAACGAGTCAACCCCATGTCTCGCATACCTGGGGATGAACCCGACATACCGGTAGCATCTACCTCAGAAACAGTAGCAGCGGAACCTGATGAACTAACCGACGACAGGGGGCCAGAATCGCCTCCGCACCAAGAACAAGAACCTCAGGAAAGGCGCTATCCAGAAAGGATCAGGAAGCCGCCCCAAAGACTGAATCTATAAATGGACTATTTCAGTTTAATGTGCATGTTAAAGTGTTAACTGTTATTTGAATGTTATGGGTACTGTTAATCTAAAAGGGGAGGAATTGTAGTGTATGTACCTTTAAGAGAGAACTACTTTTACAGCTCCTGTATACTGTAGTACCGGCAGTGACCACACCTGTATATAAGCCTTGCGCATGCCTCTGTACTGTTAGTCTTTAGACTACCCCCCTCCAGTAAACACCTGTTGATTGTTAATGTACAACCTCCGTCTAGTTATTGGAAAACATCATACTTTAAGAATCACGGATTCAACAGATATGGCGAGCGACACAATTCCAGCCCCAAATGTGCGCACCCGGCACCAGTCCGGCTTAATAGCAGAGCGGACCCATTTCTAGGTCACAATAAATTGTTTAAAAAATAATCAGTGTACTGCATGTGGGGTTTCATGTGGATTCTGATTTGGAGTATTCAGCATTTATACATGTTAAGACCAGTACTCAAAGGGATTCATATGAACAAGCTATTCATCAGCACATAAAGCAAGCTGCCTTCACTTCATCACATGTTCACAATATTCCCAGAAGGGAAGCTAGAATGGTAAGATGGTGCAACACAGGAGTGTAGCAACGCACTATGCCAGGGAGTGGTGTGATGGATTTTTGGGGCCCATCCATGCAAGTTCCTGACAGGTTGGGTGAAACTGCTGAGCAGAGGCCAGGCACTTCCATCACTGGGGTAAAGCAACTGGGGGGAGGAGGGGGGTGCCGTTGGAGAGGGAAGTCAGCAAGTAAGTCACCTCTAATGATTCTTACAGACCTAGATTGAGTCTGAGGAGTGCATTGCTAGATACTGGAAGAAGAAATCACTTTCCCAGTTTCTCTCCCTCAGGGAATTGTCTGTGTATATGAGAAAGGGGAGGTGAACATTCAGCTTTTCCTCCTAGAATAACAAAATGGCATGTAGATGAGTAATAAAGGCTTTTGGAAAGAATACTCCCAATACATAGAAGGTGATTTTTTTGTTTGCATGAGTGACTGGACTCAAATTCAATCCACCAGGGACAGATTCACAAGCAGCTGTAATGTTCAAGGTCGTGATTAGAATAAACCTACATGTCTTGCGTAAGAGTAATTTTAACTATTTAATAGGAATGTATGAATTTATTTTTACAGTTAACTTGGCCATTGGCTCCGGAAGATTCAGCTGCTGCAGCAGAAGACCGTAACCGTCTTCTTTTCATACCTTCATGAAAGTGTTTAGATCAAGGCACACCCTCTCCTAAAAGCTTGGGCTTGGATTTGATTGGGCTGATTTTCCTCTGCCCTTTTCCCGAATAGCACTCAAAAAATGGCTGCAATGTTGAGGTTAAAATGGGCACTAATTCTTTGCTTCCCATTCTGCTCCTGAACAGCACTGCATTCAAACTTGCTCCATGGCTCTTTTCAATGTCTGCACCTGATTGGGCCTGAGAGGGTGCAGAGATGTAAACTGCATGTCCATAAATGTCAGAGGGCTTTGCACCCAAATTCCCTCTAATAGCACTGGTTTCAGATCAGGGTCAAAGAGCCCCAATAAAAACCTGGTGCTGCTTATTTCTGAGCTGTTGGTTAGGTGGCATCGGGCTTAAGCAACAGGTTGGTGTTGTCAAGAAAGGTCCTTGTTTTTTTAACTTTTTGAATAAAAAATGATTGTATTGCTTTAGGACTTGTTGCAGGATATTTTACACTTGGTGATGGAAAGAAAGAAAGACTTGCGCCTTTCATGACCACTGGACATCTCAAAGCGCTTTACAATGAAGTACTATTTGAAGTGTAGTCACTGTAGTAATGTGGGAAATGCGGCAGCCAATTTGCACACAGCAAGGTCCCAAAAACAGCAATGTGGTAATGACCAGATAATCTGTTTTTTTTTTGTTATGTTGGTTGAGGGATAAATATTGGCCAGGATGTCGGGTAATAACTCCCCTGCTCTTCGGAATTGTGCCCTGGGATCTTTTACATCCACCTGAGAGAGCAGACGGGGCCTCAGTTTAACATCTCATCTAAAAGACGGCACCTCCGACAGTGCAGCACTCCCTCAGCACTGCACTGGAGTGTCAGCCTAGCTTCATGTGCTCAAGTCCCTGGAGTGGGACTATGAACCCACAACCTTCTGACTCAGAGGCGAGGGTGCTACCCACTGAGCCACAGCTGACACTTGAGGCTGTGTTCATTACTGTGCCACCACGTGCTCCCCGCCCCCCCACCCACCCGCCACCTCCCTTTTGTAAGATGTGTTACTAGGAGGCAGGCAAGTGAAACAACTACAAGCTCTTTTGACAGCTGCTGAATCCATTTGCATGGACTTCTCCTGAGTCACAAACAACTATCTCCCAGCTACAGAGTATAATGCCCCCTGCCCCCCCCGCCACCCACCATGACCATGCCACTTGGAATATAGAGAGAAGTCTCACAGTCAAAGCCACCTATTCCTGTACCAGCATTTTTCAAACTGGTACTTGGGTCTCGAACTTTACTGAGGCAGGATTTCCAAGCCGGGGGTGCGGGGGTGGTGGGGGGGGAGGAATTCTGCTGCCCCGATCGGTATGGAGTTTTAGCGTACATGTTTTTTTTCCAACAGAATCCCTGCCCCGGAAGCCAGCCTGATTGACAGGCTCGGCTCTCTGTTGGGCGGGAAAAGCTGCGGAAGAGACCTCAGCCCAGGAGCAGCTGGGTATCCTGCTGCTGGAGTAGAGATTGTCGGGGGGTGGGGGGGTGTGGGTGTACAGCGTGGATTGGAGGGTCGAGAGGGTTTGAGGAGTCTTATAGAGATCGGGGTCAGAGATTGGGGGGATGGGGGGTCGGTAATCGTGCGGGGGGGGTGGGGTCTGGTTGCAGATGGGGATCCAATAGCGGGGGGGTGGGGTGGTGGTGGGTCCGATCGTGGGAATGGAATCAGGTTAGCTTGGTGGGCTGGGGGAAGCACTCCTGCTCCTCCAGGCCCGCAAGCACTGCTGGCAAAGCACTTACCTCTTTCATGTAGCAGTCCTCACCTCCCTTTAGTTGATGGGTTTCCCGAGGCCTGGGAAACTCCGGCTGGCAAGCGTTAAAGTGAAAAGAGAGATAAAATATTTAAATTAGCGACCTGCCTGGTTGGGGTGGGTTGGTTGTGTTGTGTCTGTGTATAATAAGACACAGACTGCAGGACAACGGTACAACAGGTGTTTACTAAACGTGGTTCACACAGGAACTGATCTGTACAGATTACTACTCAGTGCTATATACAGGTGTGGTCACTGCCGGTACTGCAGTATACATGAGCTGTAAAAGATAGTTCCCCCCTTAAAGGTATATACATTACAATTCCTCCCCTTTTAGATTAACAGTACCATAACACTCATTTAACAATTACATATCAAAGTAATTACAATTAACACTTTTAACATGCAACATTAGCTGAAAATAGTCTATTTATATTTTCAGACTTTGGGGAGGCTTCCTGATCCTTTCTGGATAGCGCCTTTCCCGAGTGTCTTGCTCTTGGTGCGGAGGCGATTCTGGCCCCCTGTCGTCGGTTGGCTCATCAGCTTCCGATGCTACTGTTTTTGGGGTAGATGCGACCTGTACATCAGGTTCATCACCAGGTACGTATGGGCGAGGCATGGGGTTGACTTGTTCCTGTGACTCTAGGATCTGGTCAGCATGGCGTCTCACAATGCTCTCACCAACGTCCACTGTGTACATTAGTGGGCCCTGCCGTGTGCATATCGTTCCTGGCTGCCATTTTTCTGTTCGGTAGTCGCGGGCCAAGTCTGGTTGCCCTACATTGAAGCTCCTTGTTGGCTTCTCATGGATGTGCTGGAATTGCTTACTCTCAACATCTCTTCGTATGTTTGGTCTGAGCAAATCCAGGCGAGATCTTAACCTTCGGTTTATAGTGTATGTGCCTTTAAGACAGAACTACTTTTACAGCTCCTGTATACTGTAGTACCGGCAGTGACCACACCTGTATATAAGCCTTGTGCATGCCTCTGTACCCCCAGTCTTGAGACTACCCTCCTCCAGTAAATACCTGTTTATTGTTAAGTTACAGCAACCATGTGGTTATTGAAAAACAGCATACTCTTAGAATCACGATCTAACAGTGGCGAAGAGTGTCGATTCGAATCTACCTGCAACTCTGCATTTCCCTTCGAGGATTCGCTCTGGGAGGGCGGTGTAACAAAAAAAAAAGTCGAGGCCAGGAACACGGGCGTCGACCACGAGCAACCACCCAGTCATCCGGCAGAGAGTGAACATCGCAGGGGAGGCTGTGGAGAGCCGGGCTTGGTTCCCCAGCCACGACGATCAGCAAGAGACGGACGACAGGTCCAGCGCAGACCCTTCCCGGACAGCGGCGGCGGGAGCCGACCGACGGCGGAGAGAAAGCCGAGCAGCATCGACGGGGTAAGATAGAGGGTGAAGCGCACAGGGCGCAGCCGGGGGTTGAAAACCGAGCGGCGTCAAGAAAAAAACCCAAAACAAACCGGAGAGAGAGAGGGTAAAGCAACAGCCGGGTTCAGGGCCGAGCGGCGTCGGGAAAAAAAAAAAAGAATGTGCAGAGCACAGCAAGGGCTCAAGGGCTGAACAGTTTCCGCGGGGAGAAGAAGGGAGAGCGCGGGAGACGCCATTGAGCCACGGAGAAGAAGGAAGAGCGTGGGAGATGCCATTTTTAGAAGCCGCAGCGGAGAAGAAGGGCGAGCGTGGGAAGGAAGGAAAGCGCGGGAGACGCCATTTTGTGCCAGCGGAGAAGAAGGGGAAGCGCGGGAGACACCATTTTTGACAGTTAAATCGCACCCAGGGATGCCGAAGAGCGACAGTATCTCTACATTCGACAATGAAGTCGAAGATTGGGCGACATATGTGGAACGTATTGAGGTGTACTGCAGGACGAATGAAGTGCCAGATGCTAGTAAAGCACTGGTTTTGTCAAATTCCATGGATGCAAAAACTTATGGGTTACTGCGAAATCTAATAACCCCAGAGAAGCCGGTGAACAAGAATTTCGAAAGCATAGTAGAAATCCTACAGGACCACTTAAACCCCACACCGCTGCTGATAGCAGAACGATTTAAGTTCCATAAAAGGAACCAACACAAAGAAGAAAGCAATGCTGAGTAGCTAACGGAACTGCGCAAGCTATCGAAACACTGCCAGTTTGGAGCGGGACTAGCAGATACGTTAAGGGACAAATTTGTTTGTGGGCTACAAAGTGAAGGAACCCAGAAATGGCTTCTATCAGAAAAGGACCTTACGCTGGACAAGGCTTTCAGTATGGCAGTATCACACGAAGCAGCCGCAAGGGGAGCTGCAGAGATACAACGGAGACCGCAAGAATATGGCACCAATGAAATGTCCTATGGAACAGGGAAGTGCTATCGCTGCGGCAGAACAACACATGACCAGAAGGATTGTTGGTTCAAGGTCCAAGTGTGCAGACAGTGTGGAAAAGCAGGACACATAGCGAGAGTCTGCAGGTCTGGGAAGAAAACCAACAGCAAGAAATCTCCACAGGAGAAGTACAAAAAGGTACACCAGGTGATGGACAGTGGTTCAGACGAACAGAAAAGTGACACAGACTCCGGAAGCAAAGAGCTGGGTTGTCTGAAATTACATAAGGTAACCAAAATGGAGGAGCACCAGACTATCTGGGTTACACTCAAGATAGACGGAGTCCAAGTGAAAATGGAATTGGACACAGGATCAGCCCTAACAGTCATAAACCAAAGGGACTACAAGCGGCTATTTTCACATATACCCTTGAAAGCTACAGAGATTGTCTTGAAGACGTATACGGGGCAAAAAGTCTACCCCAAAGGAAAAATAAGGGTGAAAGTTATATATAAAGGCAAGGAAATACCTAAAATGGATATATATGTATTGCCAGATGGAGGACCACCACTGCTCGGACGTGAATGGATCCGGAAGATACAATTAGATTGGCATTCCATACAGGCACTGAAGGTTGAGGCCAAAAAGGATGACGACGTCACACCTGGACGACTGTCAAAAATGCTAACTGATGCAAAAGAAGTGTTCCAGGAGGGACTAGGAAGACTAAAAGGCATAACAGCAATGATTAAAATAGAGGAAAATGCAAGCCCAAAGTTTCTTAAGGCCAGACCAGTGCCTTATGCGATCAGACCAGCTGTCGAAGCAGAGCTGGAAGGGTTGGAACATTCAGGAGTACTGTCCAAAGTGGACTGGAGTGAGTGGGCTACACGCATTGTTCCTGTAATGAAGAGGTCGTTGAGTAATACGCCTGGGGAACCAAAGAAGGTCCGCATCTGTGGGGATTTTAAGGTGACAGTGAATCCAATCCTTCACACGGTACAATATCCGCTTCCACGAATTAAGGATATTTTTGCCTCGCTATCTGGAGATAAACGCTTCACCAAAATTGATCTAGCCCAGACGTACTTGCAAATGGAGGTAGAAGAAGCTTTGAAACAATACCTTACGATTAACACTCATAAAGGTCTCTATCAATACAACCAGCTGGTGTTCGGGGTAGCCTCGGCTCCGGCTATCTGGCGAAGGGCAATGGATCAAGTCCTGCAAGGGATTCCAGGGACCCAGTGTTATTTGGACGACATCTTGGTCACGGGCGAAAATGACAGTGATCACCTCACCAAATTGGAGAAGGTGCTCACCAGATTAAAGGAGTATGGGCTACGAGCTAATCGCCACAAGTGCGAGTTTTTCCAGAAACAGATCTCGTATTGTGGCCACGTCATCGATGAAGAGGGGTTACATATGTCCCCTGAAAAGATTGAGGCAGTAGTCAAGGCTCCAGCACCGGAAAATGTGTCACAACTGAGGTCGTTCCTCGGGCTGGTAAACTACTACCACAAGTTCTTACCAAATTTGTCCATGGTATTACACCCACTGAACACCCTACTGCAAACAGGGGCACCATGGAAGTGGGATGACGAACGTAGACGAGCTTTCCAGAAGTGTAAAGAATTGATCACATCAAAAGAGGTGTTGGCCCATTTCAACCCAGCGCTACCAATTCGGTTGGTATGTGATGCATCGCCCTATGGTATTGGAGTGGTGCTGTCGCACAAATTCCCAGACGGGTTGGGGAGGCCAGTAGCCTTTGCGTCTCGGTCACTAACCTCAGCTGAGCGCAACTACGCCCAGGTTGACAGGGAGGCCCTCAGCCTAGTGTGGGGAGTAAAAAAATTCAACCACTATCTGCATGGGCAGAAGTTCACCTTGCTGACTGACCACCAACCACTTGTCTCCATCTTTAATCCTAAGAAGGGCGTTCCAGTGCTGACTGCACAATGGTTACAAAGATGGTCCCTGTTTCTAGGGGCGAATCAATATGAAAAAAAATATAAAGGCACGAAAAATCATGGGAACGCTGATGGGCTATCGCGCCTGCCACTGCCTACTGTGGAGGAAGCACCAGCAGTGGACCCTATCGAGATATTTTATTCATCAATAATTGAACGATTGCCAGTAACGAACGCGGATATAGAGAAGGAGACCCGCAATGATCCGACGCTCTCTCGGGTATATGATTTGACGGTGAGGGGATGGTCAACACATGGCGACTCACTGTTGCCAGCATTCTCATCCAGAAGAGAACAGCTGTCAGTATGCCAGGGGACAGTGATGTGTGGATCCAGAGTGGTGATTCCACCCAAGTTAAGGGAGAGAGTGCTAAATGAGCTACATGAAAGTCATCTGGGGGGAGTGAAAATGAAAAGCCTTGCTAGGGCTTATGTGTGGTGGCCGGGAATCGACCAACAAATCGAAGACCTAAATAAGAGCTGCTTAGGATGACAGAAGGTCCAAAATGCACCACCACATGCCCCTCTACACCCATGGGAGTGGCCCTCCTCTCCATGGCAACAGGTGCGTATTGATTTCGCTGGTCCATTCATGGACTCAATGTTCTTAATAGCAATGGATGCTCATTCAAAGTGGCCTGAGGTGATAAAAATGTCCTCAACCACTACAGAGAAAACGATTGCAGTCCTACGGACCATATTTGCCAGAAACGGTTTGCCAGAGCAGATTTGCTCTGATAATGGACCACAGTTTGTGTCCGAAGAGTTTCAAAAATTTATGAGAAGGAATGGGGTAAGGCATTACAATCCGCCCCGTATCATCCAGCCACCAATGGATTGGCTGAGAGGTTCGTACAAACCTTTAAGAAGGCGATAAAGGCCATGTGCGACGATGAAATTCCACTGCAGCATAAGATGGACAATTTCTTATTAGCCTACCGAAACGCAACACATGCAGTTAACAACCAGACCCCGGTCATGATGTTCTTTAACCGAAGGTTGAGATCTCGTCTGGACTTGCTCAGACCAAATGTGCGAAGAAATGTTGAGGACAAACAATTCCAGCACATCAATGAGAAGCCGACAAGGAGCTTCAATGTAGGACAACCAGTCTTGGCCCGTGACTATCGAACAGAGTAATGGCAACCCAGAACGATATGCACAAGGCAGGGGCCATTAATGTACACAGTGGATGTCGGGGAGAACATTGTGAGTTGCCACGGCGATCAGATCTTAGCGTCACAGGAACGCATCAACCCCATGTCTCGAGTACCTGGGGATGAACCCAACATACCGGTAGCATCTACCTCAGAACCAGTAGCAGTGGAACCCGATGAACTACCTGATGAAAAGGGGTCAGAATCGCCTCTGCACCAAGAACAAGAACCTCAGGAAAGGCGCTATCCCGAAAGGGTCAGGATGCCGCCCCAAAGACTGAATCTATAAATGGACTATTTTTGTTTAATGTACATGTTAAAGTGTTAATTGTTATTTGAATATTAGGGGTACTACTAATCTAAAAGGGGAGGAACTGTAGTGTATGTGCCTTTAAGACAGAACTACTTTTACAGCTCCTGTATACTGTAGTACCGGCAGTGACCACACCTGTATATAAGCCTTGTGCATGCCTCTGTACCCCCAGTCTTGAGTCTACCCTCCTCCAGTAAATACCTGTTTATTGTTAAGTTACAGCATCCGTGTGGTTATTGAAAA
This sequence comes from Somniosus microcephalus, assembly GCF_052327205.1. Lineage (NCBI taxonomy): Eukaryota > Metazoa > Chordata > Chondrichthyes > Squaliformes > Somniosidae > Somniosus > Somniosus microcephalus. Next base: position 235,465,070 of record NC_140994.1, read on the forward strand.
ACAGCATACTCTCAGAATCACGGATCTAACACGGTTAAAGAACATCATGGCTGGGGCCTGGTTGGTTACTGCATGTGTCGCATTCCGGTAGGCGAGCAGGAAATTGTCCACCTTGTGCTGCAGCGGAATGTTGTCATTGTACATAGCCTTTATTGCCTTCTTAAAGGTTTGTACGAACCTCTCAGCCAATCCATTTGTGGCTGGATGATACGGGGCGGATGTGTAATGCCTCACCCCATTCTTTTTCAAGAACCACCAGAACTCTTCGGACACAAACTGTGGTCCGTTGTCGGAGCAAATCTGTTCTGGCAAGCCATTCCTGGCAAAAATGGTCCGTAGGACTGCAATAGTTCTCTCCGTGGTGGTGGAGGACATTTTGATGACCTCAGGCCATTTCGGGTGCGCATCCACGGCTATTAAAAACATTGAGTCCATGAATGGACCAGCAAAATCAATATGCACCCGTTGCCATGGAGATGAGGGCCACTCCCATGGGTGTAGAGGGGCCTGTGGTGGTGCATTTTGGACTTTCTGGCATCCTGAGCAGCTCTTGGTCAGGTCCTCGATTTGTTTATCAATTCCCGGCCACCACACATAAGCCCTGGCTAGGCTTTTCATTTTTACCCCTCCCAGATGAGCCTCATGAAGCTCATTGAACACGCTATCCCTTAACTTGGGTGGAATTACCACTCGGGATCCACACATCAATGTCCCCCGGCACACTGACAGTTGTTCTCTCCTTGTCGAGAATGATGGCAACAGTGAGTCGCCATGTGCTGGCCATCCCTTCACCGTCAAATCATATACCCGAGACAGTGTCGGGTCATTTCGGGTTTCCTTTTTGATACAAGCGTTAGTTTCCAGTAGGTAGTCAACTATAGTCGAATGGAATATTTTGACAGGATCCACTGCTGGTGCTTCCTCCGCAGTAGGCAGTGGCAGGCGTGATAGCCCATCAGCATTTCCATGCTGTTTCGTGCCCTTATATTCAATCTCATAGTGGTGCGCCCCTAGAAAAAGTGACCATCTTTGTAGTCGTTGCGCAGTCATCACCGGAACGCCCTTCTTCGGATTAAAAATGGAGACAAGAGGCTGGTGATCAGTCAGCAAGGTGAATTTCTGCCCGTGCAGATAGTGATTGATTTTTTCACTCCCCACACTAGGCTGAGGGCCTCCCTGTCAATCTGGGCGTAGTTATGCTCGGCTGAGGTTAGTGATCGTGACGCAAAGGCTATTGGCCTCTCTGAGCCGTCCGAGAATTTGTGCGACAGCACCGCTCCAATGCCGTAGGGTGACGCATCACATGCCAACCGAATTGGTAATGCTGGGTTGTAATGGGCCAATACCTCTTTCGATATGATTAGTGTTTTGCTCTTCTGGAAAGCTCACCTACATTCATCACTCCACTTCCATGGCACCCCAGTTTGCAGTAGGGTGTTCAGTGGGTGTAGTATTGTAGACAAATTTGGCAAGAACTTATGGTAGTAGTTTACCAGCCCGAGGAACGACCTCAGTTGTGACATATTTTCCGGTGCTGGAGCCTTGACTACTGCCTCAATCTTCTCTGGGGACTTATGTAACCCTTCTTTATCGATAACGTGGCCACAATACGAGATCTGTTTTCTAAAAAACTCGCATTTGTGGCGTTTAGCTCGGAGCCCATATTCCTGCAATCTAGTGAGCACCTGCTCCAGGTTGGCAAGGTGATCACTGTCATTTTTGCCCGTGACCAGGATGTTGTCCAAATAACACTGGGTCCCTGGGAACCCTTGCAGGACTTGTTCCATTGCCCTCTGCCAAATAGCCGGAGCTGATGCTACCCCGAATACCAGCCGGTTGTATTGGTAGAGACCTTTATGGGTGTTGATTGTGAGGTATTTTTTTGATGCTTCTTCTACCTCCATTTGCAGATATGCCTGGGCCAGATCAATCTTAGTGAAGCGTTTCCCTCCAGATAGCGAGGCGAAAATATCTTCAATCCGCGGAAGTGGATATTGTACGGTGTGAAGGATCGCGTTCACTGTTACCTTAAAGTCCCCACAGATGCGAACCTTCCTTGGTTCCCCAGGCGTGCTGCTCAATGACTTTTACATCACAGGGACGATGGGTGTAGCCCACTCGCTCCAGTCTACCTTGGACAGTAAACCTGAACGTTCCCGACTCTCCAGCTCTGCTTCGACGGCTGGGCGGATCGCATAAGGTACCGGTCTGGCCTTAAAAAATTTTGGACTTGCGTTTTCTTCAATTTTAATCATCGCTGTCATGCCTTTTAGTGTTCCGAGTCCTTGCTGGAACACTTCTTTCGCGTCAGTTAGGATCTTTGACAGTCGCCCAGGTGTGATGTCGTCATCCTCTTTGTCAGCCACAGTCAGTGCCTGTATGGAATGCCAATCCAGTTGTATTTTACGGATCCATTCACGTCCCAGTAATGGTGGTCCTCCATCTTGCAATACATACAGGTCTAGTTTTGGTGTTTCCTTACCGTTATATATAACGGTCACCCTTATTTTTCCTTTGGGGTAGACTTTTTGCCCCGTGTACGTCTTCAATATAATTTTTGTGTCTCTCAAGGGTATGTGTGAGAATAGCCGCTCGTTGTCCCGTCGGTTTATGACTGTTAGGGCTGATCCTGTGTCCAATTCCATCTTTACCTGGACTCCTGCTACCTTGAGAGTGACCCAAATGGTTTGGTGATCCTCTGCTGTGATCACATTATGTAGTTTCAGACAACTCAGTTCCCTGTTTTCGGAGTCGTTATCACTCTTTTGTTCGTCTGAACTATTCTCCGTCATCTTATGTACCTTCTTGTACTTTCCTTTGGTAGGTTTCTTATTGCTGGTTTTCTTTCCCGACCTGCAGACTCGTGCTATATGTCCTACTTTTCCACACTGTCTGCACACTTTGTCTTTGAACCAGCAATCATTCTGGTCGTGTGTTGTTCTGCCGCAGCGATAGCACTTCTCTGTTCCATATGACATTTCGTTTGTGCCATATTCTTGCGGTCTCTGTTGTATCTCTGCAGCGCCCCGTGCCTTTTCCAGCGTAAGGTCCTTTTCAGATAAAAGCCGTTTCTGGGGTTCCTTCACTTTGAAGCCCACTCACAAACTTGTCCCTTGAGGTATCTGCCAGTCCCGCTCCAAACTGGCAGTGTTTCGATAGTTTGCTCAGTTCTGTTAAATATTCAGCATTGCTTTCATCCTTATGCTGGTCCCGTTTGTGAAACTTGAATCTTTCTGCTATCAGCAGCGGTGTGGTGTTTAAATGTTCCTGTAGTATCGTTACTATGTCTTCAAAACTCTTTTCCATTGGCTTCGTTGGGGTTACTAGATTTTGTAATAAACCATACGTCTTTGCACCCATTAACAATACCGACGCTTTCTTGTCATCTGACACCTCATTTGCCTTGCAGTATACCTCTATTCGTTCGACATATGTAGTCCAATCTTCGACTTCATTGTCAAATGCGGTGATACTGCCACTCTTCAGCATTTTGGGTGTGGTTTAAAATGGCATCTCCCAATGGCTTAAAATTGCGTCTCCCGCGCTTTCCTTCCTCCCCCGCTGCTGCCAACGCCGCTCCCGGCAATCCTCGTGGCAATGGCGGCGCCCTGTAGGTTTCACGCGCTTCTCCTGCGCTGCTGCCTATGCCGCTCTCGGTGGTCCTCGTGGCAATGGCGGCGCCTCGCCGGTTTCTGTGCATCTCTCTCTCCCTCTCTTCGATGCTGCTCGGCCCCTGAACACCGGCTGTGCCCTGTGCGCTCTGCCATCTCTCTCTCTCCCCCGTCGACGCTGCTCGGCCCTTTGCTGTGCCGCTCGGTCGGGTTCTAGCCCGCCGCTGTCCGGGAAGGGTCTGCGCACTACCTGTTGTCAGCCCGTTTCGCTGGACCACCTCGACTGGAAAGCCAAGCCTGGCTCTCGACAGCCTCCCCCGCAATTCTCGAGTCTCTGTTGGATGACTGGGCGGTTGCCCGTGGTCGACGCCCGAGCCTCTGGCCTTGACCTCCAATCTACTGATCTCCAGGAACAAATCCCCGGGAGGTGATGCAGAGTTGCAGGTAGGTTCGAACTTGCCTTGTCGCCAATGTTGTGTCTGTGTATAATAAGACACAGACTGCAGGAAAACGGTACAACAGGTGTTTACTAAACGTGGCTCACACTGGAACTGATCTGTACAGATTACTACTCAGTGCTATATACAGGTGTGGTCACTGCCGGTACTGCAGTATACATGAGCTGTAAAAGATAGTTCCCCCCTTAAAGGTATATACATTACAGGTTGCCCGCCACTGTTAAAACTGAAAATGAGCAGGTTGAGTTTGGGTTTAAGATTTTAAAAATTTTAACATCCCACCCGACACAAAGCCACCCGTATTTGGGGGCTAAAATTACCCCCTTGTTTTCTCTATTCCTCCACCTACTGCTTGGCACCATGGTACTGCATCTTACCAACTCCTTCCAAGGCAGGCAGCAGCAGTGCCGGGACTGCTGTTTGAACTACTGCTGCCATCACAACCACACTAAATCATTCACAGGGGGCAGAGCTTTTAATAACCTTGAAGACCACCAACATACCGTTCACATCTTCTGGTATAGAGACATTGGCCTCGATTTTCATTGGGCCGTGAGGCGGGTTTTTAGGCATGGGGGGGGTTAAAATCGCAAAACCTAGGGGTCGCGACCCCCCGCACCTGGTTCCCGCCTCCACGCCATTTTAACCTAGGTGTGTCTGATTGACCCGAATCAGTCCCGCCTGCAACAGGCGGGACTGGTCTTTAGGGCTCTTAAGCAGCACTGACTGGCCTTTATAATCCCATTTTAACAGGTCCTTGCCTGTTTAACCCTTTTCCCACGCAAAACGCGCCTGGTGGGGATGACGCCTGTGAAACCTGGCGTGAACACTATTGGCTTGCTGACTATCAGCAGCAGGTCCAACAATAAAGAGGATATTTGATCAGTCATCATTTGCAGGTGGCAGGACTTTGTTGTCTCAGGCCTGGGGGAACTTTTAGAAGGCATAACCACAGCTGTGGAAGTTTGGAGCCTCACACACTTCTCCAGTGTGACCTCCTGCGAGACCCCTCTCGCCACCCTCACTCAGCACTTCCTCAACTGAGGCACCTACTAGAAGCATGGGAGGCCTTTTTTTCCTTCCCCTCTTGGCATTAGAGGACCTCCAGCCCCATTCGTGAAATGACACACGCCACAACTGCAGAAGTTGCCATCAGAAATGTTATTTACAATAACCAACTGATGGCTTTTTTAAAATAAACACATTTCACCCAAGTGACTCCCCTTTGTTATGTTCATTAATAACTAGGCATTCTTATTATGAACAGCTAGCTTCTAGCTAGACATTTATTCAGTACATGTTCTCTAGGTACAGCATCTGTAGAGATTCAGCATGTGTACTTCTGTGTGCAGGCTTCCATCTTGACTACTGCCTTGAGGGTAGCCTAGTGCATCGTGGGTAGTGTAGTCTTAAACACATACAACTAAATATACAGCGCTATACAGCTCTACGGCTCCATCTAGTGTACCACTCCAGAATGACATGTTATTGATCATTACACCCTTGTGACTATTAGTGCTTTATTCTCCTCTTATGCGTGCTCCTACGTAGTGTTTCCCCTGTGGCTTCAGCAGATATGAAGGCCCCTTGCTCACTTTCCTGCTGCTCCTGTCTCGACACCTTTGGCGGGCGTCCTCTGGGATGGCGAGCCTGTGAGGGCTCGCCAGCAGTCTGCTGCTCCTGCAGCTGTGCAGGGGTTGAGACCTCTATCTCCGTTGGGTGTGGACTCTGGCGGGGCTCTGACTGAGGGCTCTGCAGAGGCATAGAAGTGTGAGCACTTGGAGAGGAGCCCCCACTTCCTTGAGTTCTGCCACCAACCTCCCTCTCATGGGTCAGGTCCCCCTCAGTGCGTGCAAGTGGCTTGAGAGCAGCTTGCTGCACATCAGGGGGGCCATGGGGTCCCATTTCTACAATGGCAGTCCTACTCAGAGGGCCTGCCATGAAGGTTTGGTTTCTCTGTTCAATAGCTGACCATCGCTCCTCCAGAGATGTCAGTCTATTCTGAACAATCACCATGTTTTCAACACTCTGGCGACTTAGCTCCTCCTTGGCCATAGCCATCCTCTCCTCTACTGTAGCCATCCTTTCCACGGAGGTTGCCATCCTTTGCGTGTGATGCACTATCAATTGCTACAAAAGACTGGAGATTGAGTAAGTAATAAACAGGCTTTTATTACCAAAGAACAGAGCATGCCTCTTGGGGTTGCCTGGTATCCAAAAGGGCCGGAGGCTTCTGAGCAGCGACCTTTATACCCAGCCATGAGGGTGGAGCCAGGGGCGGAGTCAGCTGAGGCATGCACAGACAAGTACAACAATACTAACAACAGTGGTTTACCACATTCACCCCTTGTTTAGAATTGAGTCCGGCGGGGTGAAGTGCACTAAAAATTCGTGTACTGAAGTCTATCAGGAGGCCTTGTAAGCCGTCCTGAGCGTCGCAGCAGCGGCGGTGATGGTGCAGCATCCAACGGTGAACCCAGTGTCTCGTTCAGAGGAGGTGTAGCAGGTGGCGGACCCTGGGGCTGCTGCATGCCGTCTACAGGGGTCAGAGCATGGGTAATGGGAGGTAGCGATGGTGGTCTCTCAGAGGCACCCGAAGGTGCGAGGTCTCGTGCGGGGACTGTGTCCTGGGGGTAGGCAGGAGTAGCGGTGGGTGGCGAAGAGGGTGTTTCAGGAGCACCTGCAGGTGCGAGGTCTCGAATGGAGACTGTGTCCTCCCGCCCGTCCGGGTACACCACGTAAGCATACTGCGGGTTAGCGTGGAGGAGGCTCACCCTCTCGACCAGGGGGTCCGCCTTATGGGTCCTCACGTGCTTCCGCAGTAGGACGGGACCTGGAGAAGTCAGCCATGTTGGTAGCGAAATCCCCGACGTGGACTTCCTGGGGAAGGAGAACATTCTCTCGTGAGGAGTGGCATTGGTGGGTGTACAGAGCAGCGACCGAATGGAATGGAGCGCCGCAGGGAGGACCTCCTGCCAGCGGGAGGTCGGAAGGCCCTTAGATTTTAAGTTTAAAAGGACTGCCTTCCAGACTGTCGCATTCTCCCTTTCCACCTGGCCGTTACCCCGGGGGTTGTAGCTGGTGGTCCTGCTTGTAGCAATGCCTCTCGCGAGCAGGTACTGCCGAAGTTCGTCGCTCATAAAAGATGAGCCCCTGTCGCTATGGATATAGCTAGGGAAACCGAACAAGGCGAAGAGGTCATTCAGACATTTAATGACCGTGGTACTGGTCATGTCCGAGCAAGGGATGGCAAACGGGAAACGGGAGTACTCATCAATTATATTGAGGAAGTACACATTGCGGTCAGAGGAGGGGAGGGGCCCTTTAAAATCGATGCTCAGCCGCTCGAAGGGGCGCGTGGCTTTGATCAGGCTCGCTCTGTCTGGCCTATAAAAATGCGGCTTGCACTCGGCACAGATCTGGCAGTTCCTGGTCATGGTCCTGACCTCCTCGATGGAGTAGGGCAGGTTACGGGATTTGATAAAATGGAAGAACCTGGTGACCCCCGGGTGGCAGAGGTCATTGTGGAGGGTCTGTAGCCTATCAACCTGTGCGTTGGCGCACGTACCACGTGATAGGGCATCTGGGGGCTCATTGAGTTTCCCGGGCCGGTACAAGATATCGTAATTGTAGGTGGAGAGTTCGATTCTCCACCTTAAGATCTTGTCATTCTTGATTTTGCCCCGCTGCTTATTATGAAACATAAAAGCCACTGAACGCTGGTCAGTGAGCAGGGTAAATCGTTTTCCGGCCAGGTAATGCCGCCAATGTCGCACGGCTTCCACAATGGCCTGGGCCTCCTTTTCGACAGAGGAGTGTCGAATCTCGGGGCCCTGGAGGGTCCTTGAGAAAAAGGCCACGGGTCTCCCCGCCTGGTTAAGGGTTGCAGCTAGGGCAAAGTCGGATGCGTCGCTCTCCACTTGAAAAGGGAGGGACTCATCCACAGCGTGCATTGTGGCCTTCGCAATGTCTCCTTTTATGAGAGTGAAGGCTGCACAGGCCTCTGCTGTCAGGGGGAAGGAGGCGGACTTGATGAGGGGTCGGGCTTTATCCGCATAGTTGGGCACCCACTGCGCATAGTAAGAGAAAAACCCCAGGCATCTCTTCAGTGCTTTCTGGCAGTGGGGGAGGGGGAGCTCCATAAGGGGGCGCATTCTATCGGGGTCTGGGCCGATGACTCCGTTCTCCACTACGCAGCCAAGAATAGCAAGGCGCGTAGTACGAAACATACATTTGTCTTTGTTGTATGTGAGATTCAGCCGCTGGGCCGTCCGGAGGAATTTCTCTAGATTAACGTCGTGGTCCTGCTGGTCGTGGCCGCAGATGGTGACGTTGTCTAGATATGGGAAAGTGGCCTGGAGCGCGTTCTGGTCAACCATCCGGTCCATCTCCCGTTGGAAGACAGAAACTCCGTTGGTGACGCCGAAGGGAACTCTGAGAAAGTGATAGAGCCGACCGTCAGCTTCAAAAGCTGTGTACTGGCGGTCCTCAGCCCTGATGGGGAGCTGGTGGTATGCCGACTTCAGATCAATCGTCGAGAACACCCGGTATTGTGCTATCTGATTGACCATGTCAGATATGCGGGGGAGTGGATATGCATCCAGCTGGGTGTAGCGGTTGATCGTCTGGCTGTAGTCAATAACTAGGCGCTGTTTGCCGCCAGCCTTCACCACCACCACTTGTGCTCGCCATGGGCTATTGCTGCTCTCGATAATCCCTTCCTTCAGGAGTCTCGCTACCTCGGATTTAATGAAACCCCTATCCCCGGCACTGTAACGCCTACTTTTGGTAGCGATGGGCTTACAGTCGCGGGTGAGGTTAGCGAACAAGGAGGGGGGGGAGACTTTAAGGGTGGAGAGGCTGCAAATGGCGCGCGGCGGGCGATTTAAAAACTGCTGGCTGCAGACTGTGAGAGGGGGGAGGGGTCCACCATACGCTAAAGTGACACTCTTAAGGTGGCACTGAAAATCCAACCCCAGTAGGACGGCAGCGCAGAGATGGGGCAGGACCAGAAGTTTAAAATTTTTGTATTCAGTACCCCGCACTGAAAGAGTCACCATACAGTAGCCACCGACGTCCGCTGACTGGGCTTTGGAAGCCATAGAGATGCGATGACGCGTCGGCAGGACCGGGAGAGAGTAACTGCGCACCGTGTCGGGGTGTATAAAACTCTCCGTGCTCCCGCTGTCAAAAAGGCAGGTAGTGGCGCAGCCGTTTACCGTAATGTCCATCATGGACCTGGACAGTTGATGCGGGAGAGATTGATCCAGCGTCACGGAAGCCAGCGTATGTTCAAGCGTGTCGATGCGGTCGTCCGATGAGGCGGTGGTGGAGTCCGGGTCCCCCGTAACCAAAGTCGGAGGCGTCCAAGATGGCGGACAAAATGGCGGCGCCCACGGTCCCCACGCGGCTGGGGGAGCCCAAGATGGCGGACAAGATGGCTGCGCCCACGGTTCGCACGCAGCGCTGCTGGCGTTAGCGGTCTTCCCTTTGCAGGCGCTAACGTAGTGACCTTTCTTCCCGCAGCCGGAGCAGGTAGCATTCTTCGCGGGGCAGCGTGCTCTAGGGTGTTTAGCTTGGCCACAAAAATAGCATTTTTGTGCCTTGGACATCGCTGCAGCAGTTGGAGGTGGCGGTCCCATGGCCCAAGATTGCGGCGTCCACGGCGCGGGGCGATGAGGGGAGAAAGCGTCCATATTTCTGTGGGCCGCGTCGAGCGAGAGCGCGAGGGACACTGCCTTTGTCAGGTCTATTTCACCCTTCTCCAGCAGCCTCTGCCGGGAGTAGTCGGACCTTAGACCCGCAACGAAAGCGTCTCGTATCAGTCCCTCCGCATGTGCCGCGGCCGATACTTCCTTGCAGTCGCAGCCGCGTCCGAGTACCCGCAGTGCCCGTAGGAAGGCTTCCACCGATTCCCCGGGCTGCTGTCTGCGAGATCTTAAAAGGTGCCTGGCATAGACCGTGTTAACCGGGCGTGCATACTGCCCTTTCAGTAGGTCGATAGCCGCCGCGTAGGTCGTCGCATCTTGGATTAAAGTATAGACTTGGTGGCTCACCTTCGAGGCCAGGATTTTCAGTTTATTTTCATCAAGAGTCACGGTCGAGGCTTCCAGATACGCCTCAAAGCAACGCAGCCATTGTGCGAATTTAGTCGACGAACCCGCTTCTTGGGGGTCTAGGTCCAGGCATGTTGGTCTGAGGGCTCGCAGCAGCGCCTGCTGCTCAGCGTTTTGCGCCATCGGTTGATCAGCATCCGCAGCCAACATTTAACTTTGGTAATAAAATTGATGCACTATCAATTGCTACAAAAGACTGGAGATTGAGTAAGTAATAAACAGGCTTTTATTACCAAAGAACAGAGCATGCCTCTTGGGGTTGCCTGGTATCCAAAAGGGCCGGAGGCTTCTGAGCAGCGACCTTTATACCCAGCCATGAGGGTGGAGCCAGGGGCGGAGTCAGCTGAGGCATGCACAGACAAGTACAACAATACTAACAACAGTGGTTTACCACAGCGTGGTGATGTGTTCATGCGCCAATGACTCCACAAAGGCTCTGCTCATGTTCGCTATGGACTCCTCCATTCGCTCCACATTCGCAGCGACCCTAGAGACAAAACCTGCCAGAGACTCCTGCATCTGTGCCTGGAGTTCCATCACCTCTGATCTTACAGATGGACCCAGAGGCAGAGGGTTGACATGCAGCTGAGCCGAGCTGGCAGAGTCCTGCGCCCTCCGACGAGGACTCTCCACTGCTGTCCCTGTCTCCACAATCTGCTGATGCTCACTTGTGAGCTGTGATACACCAGGTGACAACTCTACTCTATGTCCCGAAGGTCCCACCGAGGTGTGAGTGTCTGCGCTGGTGCTGGGTGCGCTTATTGCTGATGACGCTGCGCCCTCAGAGGTTGCAGATTCCTCTGAGGAGTCTGGCTGCTCAGGCTCTTTCTCCTGCACACTGGGGACGGGGGCTCTCGATGTTCCTGTGGGGGAGTCAAGGAAAAAGTTAGAGATGTGATGCCAAGGTTTCATGCACATTGCATTCTGCAGATGATCATAAGTCCATATGATGTAGCTTCAGAATCATTATCAGTGACTCATGCAATGCCAATGAGAGAGATGGAAAACTATTCTGTCACCAGCTTGCGGGGATGCTCCTGCCTGTCCTTCCCCAACATCCACATCTTGGCCAGCCCCGGCAATCTCCAGGATGCCTTCCTCCCAGGGGCTGAGCTGGGCTAATGAGGGCGGCTCTCCTCCTGTCCTGGCTCGCTCTCTCCTGTTGTGAGCTCTCTTTTCCTGCAATGAGGGAGTCAAGTGGAGGTTGAGTGAGAATAAAGGAGTGAGTGCAGAGATTGCATAGCATAGATACTTAGGAGACAAAGATGGAGTGAGGTTGCAAGACCAAAGGCCCTCCCTGTGTGTTGTCAGTTGTTTTCAAAGCATCAGAGTGAGAGTGAGTGTGAGGGCTGCATGGTGGCATAGTTCTGTGAATGTGAGCATAGAGAGAGAGGGAATGGGTAAGGGTGCATGGATGTGAGTGTCTAGTGGGATGTGCAGGAAGAGATTGCTAAAGCTGAGTGCTGGTGAGGAAAGGCAATGGGGATCAGATTGAGGGTGATGGAAACATCATACAGTACTTACTTTTCCAGTGCGAAGAAGGTCATGGAATCTTTTCCTGCACTGCAACCACGTTCTTCGTGTTAGTCCCAAGGAGTTGACTTGACCTGCCACCTCTAGCCACACAGCCTTGTTCTGGCTGGGAGGCCTCTTCCTCCCTGAAGAAGGGAAGAGGACTGCTCTGTGGGCCCTAGAAGCATCCAATAATGCCTGTAGTGAAGCCTCATCAAACTTGGGCGCAGATCTGACCCTCCTGCTGGCCGTTCCTCCTGCAGGCTCCTGTGCCATCTTAATGTTGAAGGTTGGAAGCCTGCAGAGGAAGCAAGGCTTGCGGTGAACCTTAAAAGCAGCAGCAATGATGATGTCATATTCTGCGACTTTCTGACTGGAAATACTCAATTGCCAAGGCTTCCCACATGCTGGAAATCAATTGGCTAATTGTGTTAAATTTGCATCAATCTCACAGACCCATTTACAATCGTGTCAGAATCACTACATTCGGGGAAACCGCCAATTCCCCGCACCTGAACGAAAATGGACCCCGAAATACTCAATTGCCAAGGCTTCCCACACGCTGGAAATCAATTGGCCAATTGTATTAAATTTGCATCAATCTCAGAGACCCATTTACAATCGTGTCGGAATCACTAAATTCAGGGAAACCGCCAATTCCATGCACCTGAACGAAAATGGACCCCATTAACTCAAAAATGTACCATTCTTCATGAGAAGCTGCTGAGATAACGGGGGGAATTTTAACCCCCCCAGGATGGGTGGGAGAGGAGCAGAGATGGGGTTAAATTCTTAAAAATGGGAAACCGTATACCCCAACACGCTACAGAGGTGCCTACTTCTGGTTTAACCTTAGCGGGTTTGGGGGTGGAGCGAGTAACCTGCTCTCGAGAGGCAGGTCAGTAATTATAATATTTAAATGAGGCTGCCTGCCTCCGATTTCAGAAGCCATGTGGATTTAATGGCTGCGGGTTGGGCTTCCCAGGGTTCCAGAAACCCGGCAACTAAAGGGAGGCGAGGACTGCCAGAACCAACAAATAAGTGCTTTTCCAGCATGGCTTGTGGGCCAGGAGGAGCAGGATTGCAGCCCCCCCTCAAGCTAATCTGCCGCAACCCGCAATCTGCCTCACCCCCCGCAATTCAATGTCTCGTCCTCCGTGATCCAATCTCACCCCCCTCACGATCTCTCCCCACCCGCACCCCCTGTGATATCTCCCCCAACCCGCTAACTGCCCTCACTCCCCCCTCCCCATGTCATCTCTCCCTTACCAGAACCACAAAGGTAATAATCTCTGGATTACTGCCTGAGCCACGTACAAATTGGCATAGGGTAAATAAGATCAGAGAGATGAATGAGTGGCTCAAAGATTGGTGTGGGAGAAATGGGTTTTGATTCTTGGGGCACTGGCACCAGTACTGGGATAAGAGGGAGCTGTTCCATCGGGATGGGCTTCATTCGAACCAGGCTGAGACCAGTGTCCTGGCAGCATGGTGGCATAGTGGTTAACACTGTTGCCTCACAGCGCCAGGGACCCGGGTTCGAATCCGGCCTCGGGTGACTGTCTGTGTGGAGTTTGCACATTCTCCCCGCGTTTGCGTGGGTTTCCTCCGGGTGCTCCGGTTTCCTCCCACAGTCCAAAGATGTGCGGGTTAGGATGATTGGCTATGATAAATTGACCCTTAGTGTTAGGGGGATTAAATACATGGGGTTACGGGAATAGGGTGGGATATGTGTTGGTGTAGGGGTTACGGGGATCGGGTGGGATATGTGTCGGTGCAGGCTCGATGGGCCGAAATGGCCTCTATCTGCACTGTGGGGTTTCTGTGATTCTGTGATTCTGTGAATCGAAAAACTAGGGCTGTAAATAGGGCTTTAAACTAAATAGAAGGGGGGGAGGGATACACTGAGTGGAAATTAAAAAAGTCAAAGAAAAATGAGAAGGCAAAAGTGCCGGGTAGCGATAGGGGTAATGATAACCAGAGTGTGACAGGAAGGGACAGAGCGTATTTCCATAAGAGTGAATCAGAAGGAGGGGTCAGAGTAGGGAAAAATGGTAAAAAGACAAAATTAAAAACTCTATATCTGAATGCACGTAGCATTCATAACAAGATAGATGAGTTGACAGCACAAATAGAAATAAATGGGCATGAACTGATAGCCATTACAGAGATGTGGTTGCAAGGTGACCAAGGCTGGGAACTGAATATTCAGGGGTATTTGACATTTCAGAAGGATAGGCAGAAAGGAAAAGGAGGTCGTATAGCTCTGTTAATAAGGGATGAGATCAGTGCAGTAATGAGAAATGATATTGACTTAGAAGATCAAGATGCAGAATCAGTTTGGGTGGAGGTAAGAAATAATAAGGGTAAGAAGTCATTGGTGGGAGTGCTCTACAGACCCCCAAACAGTAGCCACACTGTAGAACAGAGTATAAATCAAGAAATAATAGAGGCTTGTAAGAAAGGTACGGCTATAATCATGGGAAATTTTAATCTTCATATTGATTGGACAAATCAAATTGGCAAAGGTAGATTTGAGGAAGAGTTCTTAGAGTGTATAAGGGATGGTTTCTTGGAACAATATGTTATGGAACCAACCAGGGAGAAGACTATTTTAGATCTGGTAATGTGTAACGAGGCTGCATTAATTAATGGTCTCGAAGTGAAGGATCCTCTTGGGAAAAGTGATCATAGCATGGTAGAATTTCAAATTCAGTTTGAGGGTGAGAAAGCTAGGTCTCAAACTAGTGTCCTGAACTTAAATAAAGGTAATTACAAAGGTATGAAGGCAGACTTGGTTAAAGTGGACTGGGAAAATATATTACAGGGTAAGACTGTAGAAAAGCAGTGACAAACATTTAAGGAGATATTTCATAACACTCAGCAAAGATATATTCCAGAGAGAAAGAAAGAAAGACTCTAAGAGAAGGATGAACCACCTGTGGCTAACTAAGGAAGTAAAGGATGGTATCAAGTTGAAAACAAAAGCATACAAAGTTGCGAAGAACAGTGGAAGGCCAGAGGATTGGGAACTTTTTAAAAACCAGCAAAGGACGACTAAAAAATGATAAATAGAGAGAAGAAGATAGCTTATGAGAGTAAGCTAGCAAGAAATATAAAAACAGACAGTAAGAGCTTCTACAGGTATATAAAAAGGAAGAGAGTAGCTAAAGTAAATGTTGGTCCCCTAGAGGAAGAGTCTGGGGAATTAATAATGGGAAACAGGGAAATGGCGGAGACTTTGAACAAATATTTTGTATCGATCTTCATGGTAGAAGACACTAAAAGCATCCCAATAATGGATAATCAAGGGACAATTGGGGTGGGGGGGGGGAACTTAAAACAATCTCTATCATTAGAGAGAAAGTACTAGGCAAACTAATGGGACTAAAGGTGGACAAGTCCCCTGGACCCGATGGCTTGCATCCTAGAGTCTTAAAGGAGGTGGCTGCAGAGATAGCGGATGCATTGGTTGTAATCTACCAAAATTCCCTGGATTCTGGAGAGGTCCCAGCAGATTGGAAAACTGCAAATGTAATGCTCCTATTTAAGATAGGAAAGAGACAGAAACCAGGCAAATATCGACCAGTTAGCCTAACATCTGTCATTAGGAAAATGCTGGAGTCCATCATTAAGGAAGTGATAGCAGGACATTAAAAAAATCATAATATAGTCAAGCAGAGTCAGTATGGTTATATGAAAGGGAAATCATGTTTGACAAATTTGCTGGAGTTCTTTGAGGATGTAATGAGCAGGGTAGATAAAGGGTAACCAGTAGATATCGTGTATTTGGATTTCCAGAAGGCATTTGATAAGGTGTCACATAAAAGGTTACTACACAAGATAAGAGCTCACGGAGTTCGGGGTAATATATTCGCATGGATAGAGGATTGGCTAACTAATAGAAAACAGAGAGTCGGGATAAATGGGTCATTTTCAGGTTGGCTATCAGTGCAGGGATCAGTGCTGGGGCCTCAACTATTTACAATCTATATTAATGACTTGGATGTAGGGACCGAGTATAATGTAGCCAAATTTGCTGATGATACAAAGGTAGGTGGGATAGCAAATTGTGTGGAGGACGTGAAGAATCTCCAAAGGGATATAGATAGGCTAAGTGAGTGGGCAGGAATCTGACAGATGGAATATAATGAGGGAAAATGCGAGGTTATCCACTTTGGTAGGAAAAATAAAAAAGCAAATTATTATTTAAATGGGGAGAGATTACAAAATGCTGAGGTACAGAGGGATCTGGGGGTCCTTGTACATGAATCACAAAAAGTTAGCATGCAGGTACAGCAAGTAATTAGGAAGGCAAATGGAGTGTTGGCTTTTATTGCAAAGGGAATGGAGTATAAAAGTAGGGAAGTCCTGTTAAAACTGTAAAGGGCGTTGGTGAGACCACACCTGGAGTACTACGTACAGTTTTGGTCTCCTTATTTAAGGAAGGATATACTTGCATTGGAGGCAGTTCAGAGAAGGTTCACGAGGTTGATTCCGGAGATGAAGGGGTTGTCTTATGAAGAAAGGTTGAGCAGGTTGGGCCTATACTCATTGGAGTTTAGAAGAATGAGAGGAGATCTTATTGAAACATACAAGATTCTGAAGGAGCTTGACAGGGTAGATGCAGAGAGGATATTTCCCCTCGTGGGGGAATCTAGAACTAGGAGGCATAATTTCAGAATAAGAGGACACCCATTTAAATCAGAAATTAGGAGAAATTTCTTCTCTCAGAGGGTCGTGAATCTTTGGAATTCTCTTAATCATAATCATAATCATAATCAACTTTATTGTCATTGTTAGTGCACAAGTGCAGTACAACGAAATGTAGGCTTGCGGCTCCCGAGAGTGTACATTTAGATTAAGACATTTAAACATTCAACATACATTTGGCTTGTAATACATTAACATAAACATAACCATAATAAAGTGCATTGGCAGATGTGCAGGCTTTAGAGTTTATTTGTGGAGTTCAGTAGGATGACAGCCCTGGGAAAGAAACTGTTCCTAAATCTGGTCGTACGGGTGCGAATGCATTTGTAGCGTCTCCCAGATGGCAGGAGGGCAAACAGACTGTGGCTGGGGTGGGTAGGGTCTTTGATGATGGACCGTGACCTCCGTAAACAGCGTTTCTGGTATATGTGCTCTATGGTCGGTAGCCGGGTGCTGGTAATGCGTTGGGCAGTTTTGACTACCCGCTGCAGGGCTTTCCGGTCTTAGTAGCTACAGCTGCCATACCATACTGTGATACAGTTCGTCAGGATGCTCTCTATTGTGCAGCGGTAAAAGTTAGAGAGGATCAGGGGTGACAGGTTACATCCCTTCAGCCTCCTTAGGAAATATAGGCGCTGCTGGGCCTTCTTCACCAGAGAGGAGGTATTGAGGGACCAGAGAGCAGTGGAGGCTGGGTCATTGAATATATTTAAGTTGGAGATAGACAGATTTTTGAAAGGTAAGGGAGTCAAGGGTTATGGGGAATGGACAGGGAAGTGGAGTTGAGGCCAAGATCAGATCAGCAATGATCTTATTGAATGGCGGAGCAGGCTCGAGGGGCCAAAAGACCTACTCCTGCTCCTATGTCTTATGTTCTTATGTTGCTCCGGTCACTGGCTGTGGCCTTGCACAGCTGGCTTTCCCACCCAGCAGCCAACCAGCCTTTCAAACTGGCCGACTGCCATGCAGACAACTGAGTAAAAAAAATCAAATGAGGTCCTGCCGTTAAATTTGGCAGGACCTCTGCCTTCCTGGTGTTTCCGGGTTTTCCAGCCGCTGACAGTCGCCCCCGCTCCCTTCCCGCCACCCCGTAAATATCGGGGCCAATAATTCCGCCCCATTACTTGCAACCAACAAAACCCTTCTGGCTCTCCTATGAGGTTCTAACTGTACCTGCCACACCTACCACTTTAATGGTGCTGGTGCTTTTAAGGTACAGGAAGCTCCCAGTCCTTTCTTCTTTCTTCACTGCAGCAGCCAATACTGTGCCAACAAGTGTGCCCCTGTGAACCCAGGTTGCACGCCCTTTCTTTTAATTTGCGACCCAAGAGAAAGTTCAGGCACTGAACTGAGTCCTGATGGAGTGCACTTGCACTCGGCACTATTTGCTCCCAAACAACACTTAGAAAGGAAGATCGGCCCTGATAGTTCTGCACATATAGATACATATTGGGCCAGCAATTCGGGTCCCACAGGTGAGTACGTGCTGGGTACTCATGCGTAGGCCCAACAAAAGTGCCGGTTTTGTGCATGCACTGCGCATGCACGGGAAACCGGAACTTCCGTTCCCTTAAAGGAAGGGGTTCACAGGTCGAACGCATGCACCAGAGAGGCAGCGCGTATGCCTGGAACTTCTGTTTTTTTTGCAGCTTTCTCCGGGAGGGTCTGTCTGCAGGAGCTATGCTTGTAAAAAGCAGTCGCAAGGCTTGCTTTTAACAAGGTAAGTGGTGAATGAAGTTAAATTAAAACATTTTTTCCACAGGTTTATTATTTTTAAATACTTTAAAGAAAGGTAAGTTTATTTTTAGCCCTGTTAGAAACTGTAATTAATTTTTTCAAAAATTTAAATTATTGTTTAAAATAGTTATTTTATGTAATTTATAGCTATTTTAAAAATGTGATTTTTTAAACATTTATTTGAAGTTTTAGTGATATTTTGGGGCTGAATTGTATTCATAGATTAGACAGCTCTTCCTGTCAAATCTATGAATACAGATTCCCTGCTTCCATTGGCTCTCCATGGCCCATGTGATCCCAGGGGATGCTTCGAACTAACTGCGCCCCTGCGATACGCAAGCACTGCGCGCTGGCAGTTGGAGGAGGCCCAGGATCGGAATCCCATGCGGGCCCACAGCACAACGGCCGGCGCGCTAGGTAAGTGCAGGTCGGAGGCTTGCACCCACAGACAGCCTCCGACCCGAATTTCTGGGCCAATTAATTTTTTTATAGCTGATTGGCTCAAACTTGGCATTCATAAAATAGCAATAAATCACAGATAGTATCAACCAAACTCAAGGAAAGCAGGCAAAAGGAAAAGAAGGCAAGGATTTGCATTTATATAGTGCCTTTCATGACTTCAGGATGGCCCAAAATGCTTTTGAAGTGTAGTGACTGCTGTAATGTAGATAAACTTTCAGTGAGAAACTACCAAGGACATGTGAACAAAATGAAAGTTTCCTTCAGAATATGTCATCATCTATCTTCAGATTTTTTGCAGCAAAATATAATTGCGGTTCACTCTTGTTGGTGTTATTTTGTGCATGTTCTCGGTTTCATAATTTGTTGTGGTACACTTTTCTGTTGTTTTCATTGGATGAAGCTGCACATGCATAGCTTTTGGGCCCACCCAAATGTCCATTGGGCCTATGTATTTTAGTTTGAGAGAGTTTTGTATTTCACTGGTGTTTAATTTCTTTAGTTAGATCTTTTTACATTTTGTATTTTTTTGAATTATTATGACACTCCAGTGCAGGGCTGAGGGAGCGCTGCACTGTTGGAGGTGCCATCTTTCAGGTGAGACATTAAACTGTGGCCCCGTCTGCCCTCTCAGGTGGACGTAAAAGATCCCATGGTAATAATAATTTATGGGGTGTTCTGACCTGGTGTTCTGGCCAATTTTGATCTTTCAACCAGCATCAATAAAAACAGGTTTTCTGGTCATTATCACACTGTTGTTTGTGGGAGCTTGCTCTGTGCAAATTAGCTGCCGCATTTCCTACATTACAACAGTGACTACACTCTAAAAGTATTAGTTGGCTCTGAAGCGATTTAGAACATCTTGAGGTCGTGAAAGGAGTGATATAAATGCAAATTCTTTCTTACGATAAGTGCTCATCTGAGAGGCTGTTTATTTCGTAAGCCATGCACCAAATGGAATCCAGAAACCACAGGCTTCTACCGCATCTTTCCAGAATTCTGCCTACATTATCTCAAGGGATGGCCTATTGAACTGAAATTCTACTGTTTAATTACTGTTCATTTATCACGTAAACAGATAGGCTTTAGAACAGTTCAAGCTTAATTTATTTCCAGGGGAATTGCACACTGAGTGTTGCATAGCTGAAGCACCTTTACTAAAGACTATTTCATCAATATTACATCTTAAATCATCATGTTATTCCATCCAGCTTGAAATCCACCTTTAAACACCAAGAAATTAAATGTAATTAAAAAATAAATTTCAAATGTAATGAATGGGAGTAGTTCTGTCATCTAAACTTTGACAGTAACAGTGGCTTTATTTAACTAGTAAACCCGCTGCAGAAACTATTACAGCATAACTTAGAACAAGTTTGTAATAATGTGATTCACAGCCCAACTAAAGGGTTGGTTTGGGAAGCATACCAACTCAATGGGCATTCCAACATGCTGTACCACAAACCAATAGGATGCTGTCCCACTGTCATACTGTCAGTAGTGACCAGCTGATCAAATACAGGAGAGTGTTCAACTCAGTTTCAAATCTTTTAGTGCCATCACTTTCACACCAAAGTCAAACAGGTTAAATAGGAACGCTGGGATTGATTCATCAAGTAAGTGGATGTAATTATATGCTGACCTCATGCTCTTCCTTTCAAAAGCAATTTTCCTGTACTGGATTACTATACATAGAAGCAACAGAAAGAGAATTCAATCATATTGATAAGAGTACTTTGACAGAATCAGTATCCCCCCGCACCAGATATCGGGAGATAGCGGGCTGGATTTTGCCAGCCCTGGGGAGGCGGGTTTGGAGGCGGGACTGCCGGGAAAATGGCAGAATTTGGGGGTGGGTGCCTAACCCGCCCCCAACCCGCCTCCATGCCATCTTGCCAGGAGGCAGTTAGCCGACCCGTTCCGGGTCCCGCCTCCTCGAGGCGGGAAGGGGATTAATGCCAATTAACTGCCTGTTAACAGGTAGTTAACAGGCAGTTTTTTAGCTAATCCCTATTTTGAGCCCTGAAGTGTGGGCTTCCCGACGGCTCCGAACCTCGTCAGGGTCAGCGAGGCGGGCCATCGGTCTGCGGGGGTCGGAGGGGCCGAGATGTCCGGTGTGCAGGCGAGTAATGTGTGCATGTGTACAGAGGTAAGTGTGTGAGGTGGGTGTAACGTGTTTTAATAAGTTTTACTTAACTTTACTTCTTCCTGCAGGCTTCTTCCCTTCAGGCCTCAGGAGTCCCTCAGCTCACCAGCACAGAAAGCAGAATGGCCGCTGAACTGTCAAAAGCTGCAGCCTTCTGCTTTCTGGTCAAGAAGGCTTTCTAATTGAGTCTTGAGTAAAGACACAACTTAGAAGACAGATTGTCAGTGTTTGACAGCTTCACAGAGCTGTCAAACGATGACATTTCATCTGTCAAAAGCTCTTGACAGATGAAATGGCACTCGCTGATGTCACCTGTAACTGGCTTTCCCTTAATTGGCCTGCTAAGCCTGCTGGGCGGGCTTAACAAGGTCAATCAAGGGAAAATAGCGTGGGTTGGCCACAAGTCGATGGAGGCGGGACTAAAACCCAACAAGTGGGAGTCCCGCCTCCAAAAGCTCCCCATTGACAAAATCCAGCCCAGCGAATCTGTTAAAACGCCGACAGAACAAAATCCTGAGCATGTGCTTTTCTTACTGTTATATACTGGTACACTAGAGAAAGAGAAACACCCGCTATTGCAGCAGCTGGTCTTCATTTGACTATTGCTATCCCGTCTGCTGTGGTTGGTAACATTTATGATGTTTATATAGCAGTGGGGTTTCCAGGATTTCATCTGATCTAGAATCTCAGGAGCCCCACAGCACTCTGAGTGGCTGATTTGACACTGTTAAGCACCTAGTGCTTCCTGGAGGTAAGCCCAATGGTTTGGACTCTGTTCAAACAGATACTGAGACATAATTCTGACCAGTGATGGAAATCTATATGGTGTAATGTTAGTCTGAAATGGTCCCAAATTCAATCCCTAATCTATGCTGAGTTAATTGATCTCAACTGGGGCACTACAATCGGTCTTCCCATCACCCACAATGGGGAAAAAGAAATCCATGGGAAAGTTTGCTCTGCGCTTTATGCATAATATAATCATGAGCCAGTTTTTAATCAACAGATGTATAATTCTGTCACCAGAGGATCTCTCCCCGATGTGTTCAATTAGTATCCAGCTAGGGCACCTACATATCAGATGTTAGCGTAAAAAGTTTCTTTTAGTATTGGTCAGGTGATCCCTCACCCTGTCCCTTCCACCCAAGTGAATTTGTAATGTATATACCTTTAAGGGGGGGACTATGTTTTACAGCTCATGTATACTGCAGTACCGGCAGTGACCACACCTGTATATAACACTGAGTAGTAATCTGTACAGATCAGTTGCAGTTTGAGCCACGTTGAGTAAACACCTGTTGTACCGTTCACCGCAGTCCGTTTCTTATTATACACGGACGTAACATTGGCGACGAAGCAGGTCGAACCTACCTGCAACTCTGCATCACCTCCCGGGGATTCGCTCCTGGAGATCAGTGGATTGGAGGTCAAGGCCAGAGACTCGGGCGTCGACCACGGGCAACCGCCCAGTCATCCAGCAGAGACTCGAGAATTGCGGGGGAGGCGGTCGAGAGCCAGGCTTGGCTTTCCAGTCGAGGTGGTCCAGCGAAACGGGCTGGCAACAGGTAGTGCGCAGACTCTTCCCGGACGGCGGCGGGCTGGAGCCCGACCGAGCGGCGCAGCAAAGGGCCGAGCACCGTCGACGGGCAGAGAGAGAGAGGGCAGAGCGCACAGGGCGCAGCCGGTGTTCAGGGGCCGAGCAGCGTCGGAGAGAGGGAGAGAGTGAAGCACGCGAAACCTACAGGGCGCTGCCATTGCCAAAAGAACAACCGGGAGCGGGGTCGGCAGCAGCGGGGGAGGAAGGAAAGCGCGGGAGATGCCATTATAAGCCATTGGGAGACGCCATTTTAAACCACACCCAAAATGCCAAAGAGTGGCAGTATCAACGCATTTGACAATGAAGTCGAAGATTGGACTACATATGTCGAACGAATAGAGGTGTACTGCAAGGCAAATGAGGTGTTAGATGACAAGGAAGCGTCGGTATTGTTAAATTTAATGGGTGCAAAGACGTATGGTTTATTACGAAATCTAGTAACCCCAATGAAGCCAATGGAAAAGAGTTTTGAAGACATAGTAATGATACTAAAGGAACATTTAAACCCCACACCACTGCTGATAGCAGAAAGATTCAAGTTTCACAAACGGAACCAGCATAAGGATGAAAGCAATGCTGATTATTTAACAGAACTGCGCAAACTATCGAAACACTGCCAGTTTGGAGCGGGACTGGCAGATACCTTAAGGGACAAGTTTGTGTGTGGGCTTCAAAGTGAAGGAACCCAGAAACGGCTTTTATCTGAAAAGGACCTTACGCTGGAAAAGGCTTTCAGCATTGCGGTATCATATGAAGCAGCAGCACGGGGCGCTGCAGAGATACAACAGAGACCACAAGAATATGGCACAAACGAAATGTCATATGGAACAGAGAAGTGCTATCGCTGCGGCAGAACAACACACGACCAGAATGATTGCTGGTTCAAAGACAAAGTGTGCAGGCAGTGTGGAAAAGTAGGACACATAGCATGATTCTGCAGGTCGGGAAAGGAAACCAGCAATAAGAAACCGACCAAAGGGAAGTACAAGAAGGTACATAAGATAACGGAGAATAGTTCAGATGAACAAAAGAGTGATAACGACTCCGAAAGCAGGGAACTGAGTTGTCTGAAACTACATAATGTGATCACAACGGAGGATCACCGAACCATTTGGGTCACTCTCAAGATAGCAGGAGTCCAGGTAAAGATGGAATTGGACACAAGATCAGCTCTAACAGTCATAAACCGATGGGACTACGAGCGGCTATTCTCACACATACCCTTGAGAGACACAAAAATTATTTTGAAGACGTACACGGGGCAAAAAATCTACCCCAAAGGAAAAATAAGGGTGACCGTTATATATAACGGTAAGGAAACACCAGAAACTAGACCTGTATGTATTGCAAGATGGAGGACCACCATTACTGGGACGTGAATGGATCCGGAAAATACAACTGGATTGGCATTCCATACAGGCACTGACTGTGGCTGACAAAAAGGATGACGACGTCACACCTGGGCGACTGTCAAAGATCCTAACTGACGCAAAAGAAGTGTTCCAGCAAGGACTCAGAACACTAAAAGGCATGACAGCGACGATTAAAATTGAAGCAAACGCAAGCACAAAATTTTTTAAGGCCAGACCGGTACCTTATGCGATCCGCCCATCCGTCGAAGCAGAGCTGGAGAGTCTGGAACGTTCAGGTGTACTGTCCAAGGTAGACTGGAGCGAGTGGGCTACACCCATCGTCCCTGTGATGAAAAAGTCATTGAGCAGCACGCCTGGGGAATCAAGGAAGGTTCGTATCTGTGGGGACTTTAAGGTAACAGTGAACCCGATCCTTCACACCGTACAATATCCACTTCCACGGATTGATGATATTTTCGCCTCGCTATCTGGATGGAAACGCTTCACTAAGATTGATCTGGCCCAGGCGTACCTGCAAATGGAGGTAGAAGAAGCATCAAAAAAATACCTCACAATCAACACCCATAAAGGCCTCTAACAATACAACTGGCTGGTATTCGGGGTAGCATCAGCTCCGGCTATTTGGCAGAGGGCAATGGAACAAGTCCTGCATGGGATCCCAGGGACCCAGTGTTATTTGGACGACATCCTGGTCACGGGCGAAAATGACAGTGATCACCTTGCCAACCTGGAGCAGGTGCTCACTAGATTGCAGGAATATGGGCTCCGAGCTAACCGCCCCAAATGCGAGTTTTTTAGAAAACAGATCTCATATTGTGGCCACGTTATCGATAAAGAGGGGTTACATAAGTCCCCAGAGAAGATTGAGGCAGTAGTCAAGGCTCCAGCAGCAGAAAATGTGTCACAACTGAGGTCGTTCCTCGGGCTGGTAAACTACTACCATAAGTTCTTGCCAAATTTGTCTACAATACTACACACACTGAACACCCTACTGCAAACTGGGGTGCCATGGAAGTGGAGTGATGAATGTAGACGAGCTTTCCAGAAGAGCAAAACACAAATCACATCGAAAGAGGTATTGGCCCATTACAACCCAGCATTACCAATTCGGTTGGCGTGTGATGCGTCACCCTACGGCATTGGAGCGGTGCTGTCGCACAAATTCTCGGACGGCTCAGAGAGGCCAATAGCCTTTGCGTCACGATCACTAACCTCAGCCGAGCATAACTACGCCCAGATTAACAGGGAGGCCCTCAGCCTAGTGTGGTGAGTGAAAAAGTTCAATCACTATCTGCACGGGCAGAAATTCACCTTGCTGACTGATCACCAGCCTCTTTTCTCCATTTTTAATCCGAAGAAGCGGAGGAAGCACCAGCAGTGGATCCTGTCGAAATATTCCATTCGACTATAGTTGAATACCTACCGGTAACTAACGCTTGTATCGAAAAGGAAACCCGAAATGACCCGACACTGTCTCGGGTATATGATTTGACGGTGAAGGGATGGCCAGCACATGGCGACTCACTGTTGCCAGCATTCTCGACAAGGAGAGAACAGCTGTCAGTGTGCCGGGTGACCTTGATGTGTGGATCCCGAGTGGTAATTCCACCCAAGTTAAGGGATAGAGGCCTAGAAATTCAGTTGCGTTAGCCAGCCGTTAGCGCCATAAGAGGGGTAGATTTCGAGCGCTAGGCACTTAGCGCCCGGGCGCAGACCGATCTGCGCCTACGCCCAACTTCAGTTGACAGTTAGCGCCGGCGCAAAGTGTTTGCGCGCGCTCAGCTGCGCGCGCAGCTTATGACGTCATTTCGTCGTGCAACGCTGTTTGTGCGCCCCAAACCGGAACTTCAGTGGCACCCGCCCAATGTGGGCGTGGCGCTGTTAAGAACTGTGAAGTGGAACGCAGCAGAGGCCCTGCGGGCCTCGGGGAGCGCTAATTAAAGGGCACTTACACTGAACTATAAAGGCCAGCCATTTTGCTGCAATGACTTTAGTGCTTTGGATTTCTGGACAGAGACCAAGGAACAGACCTTACTGATTTGGGACAACATAGGAGAGGTATTTTTGGCTTCTGGCCAGAGCTTGGAAATTTGACTCATTGTGATTTCACTGTTTGCAAGTATATTATGGGGGCTGCATGGGGTTGCAACCCTCAGTTCCAGCATTATGTGCGAAGAGCTCGCAGACGCTGTGTGAGAGGGGCAGCCATGCCTAGACGCAGAGGGGCCATCAGGCGTCGGCAACGTAGGCCTTACCCACTCAGGGAATACCGGCAGCAGGTGTCCTATCTCACCATGACTGCCGCGCATTGTGTTAAGAGGCTGCGCTTCAGAAGGGAGGTGGTTGCAGAAATCTGCCAGCTGCTTCACAGAGATCTGCGTCCACAGCTGATGTGCAGGACGTCTCTGTCGGTGGAAGTGAAGGTCACGGTGGCTCTGAACTTTTATGCAAGCGGCTCCTTCCAAGCCGCTGCTGGGGACATAGCGAACATCTCCCAGTTCGCCGTGCATCGCTGCATCCGGCAGGTCACCGATGCCCTTTTCGCAAGGAGACACCAATTCATCTCCTTCCCCATGACCCTAGAGAGGCAGGAGCAGCGTGCAGTCGGATTTGCGAGGATCGCCGACTTCCCCATGGTGCAGGGCGCCATTGACTGCACGCATGTGGCTATGCGGGCACCTATCGACAATGCTGAGGATTACCGCAACCGGAAGGGCTACCATTCCCTCAATGTACAGCTGGCGTGTGACCACAGGCAGCGCATCCTAGCTGTCAATGCCCGCTTTCCAGGAAGCAGCCACGATGCATTTATCCTGCGCCAGACTACTGTGGCTGACATGTTCCAGGCACAGCCTCCCCCAAGAGGATGGCTTATCGGGGACAAGGGCTACCCTTTGTGTACATGGCTCATGACCCCGCTCCGCGCGCCCAGGACCCCTGCTGAGGAGGCATACAACGAAAGCCATCAAGCCACAAGGAGCATCATAGAGCAAACGATTGGCGTCCTCAAGCAATGGTTCCGCTGCCTGGATCACTCCGGCGGCTCTCTACAGTATTCGCCGGATAGAGTCTCCCAGTTCGTCGTCGTTTGCTGCATGCTGCACAACCTGGCTATCCGCAGGACTCAGGCACTGCCACCTCACGTTGGACCACCACCTCAGGAGGACGAGCAGGAGGACCATGAGGAGGAGGAGGAGGAGTACCAGCCCAGGAGGGAGCCACAAGGTCCAAGGGCCGTCCGTCGGCGGCTTATTGAACGACACTTCTAGGCCCCCTGTCAGGGAATGGCTTGTGGCAATGGACGCACCTGAATGCAGCCGCTCCGCAAGCCCTCAGCCGGTTAACGCAACAACCACTTGAAACATCACACATGGACAAGCTGAATAAATAAAAAGCTTTATTTAACAAACTCAGGGCCCTTCCCACATGAAACACAAAAACAGACAAGACCCCCAAAAAACAGTCAAAAACACATCTCACTCCCACAACCTGGGGAGGAATAACAAAACTTGTCCATCCAATTGGCCTTCATCTTCGGCCTTACCAAAATAAACCCCCCCCATAGAGAACACAAACACCCCCATATAAAAAAACATTTGGCAACACACTCTACTTTGTGTGCCGAGAGGGCGAGTCCTTGTGCAGGCTTCTCCGGCCCCTGGCCGACCTGCTGCTCCGCCTCAACCTGGGCCCTGTGGGTGTTGCAAGGCTGGGGGAAGGCTCCTGAGGGGCACAATGCGTGACGGCAGATGCCCTTGGGGGTCGGCCTAGACGAGGTCCGGTCCTGGAGGGGCCGGCTGCTGACTGCTGCAGCTGTGGCTGGCCAGCATCAGTCTTTCCAGCAGCTCGTCGCAGCTTTGCTGGGGGAGTGGCAGTGGCGGCTGGAGCAATGGGGGCAAGCTGGCTGATGCCAGGCGCTCGCTGGTCGCCAGAGACACTGGCAGTCGGCCGGGCTGGCACTGCAGCAAGCGCAGCAATCTGGTGAAGGACAGACCGCTGTGCTGGCGATGCGTCCGTGACACAGCGAGTGTGGCAGAAGTGAGTGCCCGTACTGCCCTGGTCTGTGCCCGCATCAGACCAGCCAGTGTCTGCACGGCACCACTCATGAACTCTCGACTCGCGTCCTGTGATGCCTTGAATTCTGCCCGACTCGCGTCCTGTGATGCCCCGAATTGTTCAACACCCCTGGCCTGTGCTGCCGCGAGTTGTTCGAAACCCCTGGCCTGTGAGTCCCCGAAATTGGCCACACTATGAGCCAGGGACTCAATGGCCTGAGGCAACTGTGCCACAACCCACATGAACTCGGTGTGGCGACGCTCCGAGTCCGCGGACATTTGATCAAGGAGGCGCACCTCCTGGGCGAGGACCGTCTCCGGACTGGAGGCCGGACTCTCCCTCTGGGGAGAAGGCCGCCGAGCTGGCCGACCCTTCCCGCGTGGCTGGACGCCACTGGGCACAGGAGCTACACCCCCCTGCAACATTTCCCCCTGGCTCTCCTCCAGGCAAGACGTGTCCCCTCCATTGCCATCCCCTGGCGTGGATGAGGGTTCCCCCGATGTGCCGCCTTCCTCTTGCTCCTCGTCGTCCTCCTCTTCCGAGGGACTGACACTCGCAGCTTCAGGGACCTCCTCCTCACCAGCTGAAAGCAGGAAGGCACAAGAGTAGCTTTAGAGTGAGGACAGGGCGTCAGCGAGGGAGGCATGAGTGGTGGCATTATGCGCATTGGTGGGACAGTGGCAAAGGATGTAGATCTGAAGTGCAAGGGGACCGAGAGAGGTCCAAACGGTCATGTCCTTACCATTGGGGCCCAGCACAGGGTCGGCATCTCCAATAGCAACGGGGCCAATCACCCGGGCACGCATGAGTCGAGCCACGCGCTCCTCCAGGTCACTGAGCTCCTGGAACTGGGAACGGCCTCCCCCGGTGACAGTCCGGCTCTTCAGATTCTGCGCCAGCTTGGCCTGCAAGAGAAAGGACGGCCTCTAAGTACAGTGTGGTGCCCTGTTGGTGTGTGCACTGCCTCCCATGGTGGAATAGCTTGGCCAGTGTGGTGCCCTGTTGGTGTGTGCACTGCCTCCCATGGTTGAATAGCTTGGCCAGTGTGGTGCCCTGTTGGTGTGTGCACTGCCTCCCATTGTCGAATAGCTTGGCCAGTGTGTAAAGTGCAGAAAGTGCTATTGATGAGCATGCCAGTGCCATAGCTGCTGGAGGAGGGCTGGCCATTAGGCCTTTGAGGTCCCTTTGCCCATAATGTGAGGTGCACATGCAAGGATGAGGAGGACACTGGAAAGGGTACTCACCCTGACCAACCGAGTGAGGTCGTTAAACTTCTTCCGGCATTGGCCAGCAGTCCTGGGGACATCGCTGTTGGCTGTGACCCTCTGGGCGATTTCCCTCCAGGCTCCCCTGTACAGCCTCTTGGGAGCCTTCTTGCCGCTGTCCGGGCACAAGATATCTCTTCTCTTCTCCAAACCCCTAAGCATCACCTCCAAATCATGGGCAGAGAAGCGCTGCGCTCGCTCACGGGCCCTCTGCATCGTTGCTGGCGCTGTTTCTCTCCAGCAGCAGTGTTTAGGCCTAGCTGGAGGGCTGCAGTATCCAGGGCGTGGCAGCAGACCAAGTCGACCCTTCCCCCTTTAAGAGCTGGCCGGCGTCAGGGTGCCTGCTGTCAATCAAAACATGACCGCACCTGCGCTGCGCCCGGCCTCGGCGGTATCACTCTGCACCGCCGGCTTAGCGCCTAAAGAGAGGGGTGCAACGCCAGTTTTAGCGCTCGCCCAAACTCCTTGGCCAAAGCTATTGAATATCGGCGAAGTGGCCTCCACTTTCCGGCGGGCGCAAACTTTAGCGCCCGCCCGACTTTACCGCCCCAAAAGTGGCTATACTGAATTTCTAGGCCAGAGTGCTCAATGAGTTTCATGAGGGTCATCTGGGAGGGGTAAAAATGAAAAGCCTAGCCAGGGCTTATGTGTGGTGGCTGGGAATCGATAAACAAATCGAGGACCTGACCAAGAGCTGCTCAGGATGCCAGAAAGTCCAAAATGCACCACCACAGGCCCCTCTACACCCATGGGAGTGGCCCTCATCTCCATGGCAATGGGTGCATATTGATTTTGCTGGTCCAATGGACTTAATGGCCTAGAAATTCAGTAGCGTGCGCCAGCCGTTAGCGCCTTAGGAGGAGTAGATCTCGAGCGCTAGGTGCTTAGCGCCCGGGCGCAGCGCGATCTGCGCCTCGACCCAACTTCAGTAGACATTTAGCGCCGGCGCAAAGTCTTTGCGCGCGCCCTGCTGCGCGCGCAGATTATGACGTCATTTCCTCGTGCAACGCCCTTTGTGCGCCCCAAACCGAAACTTCAGTCGCGCCGGCCCATTGTGCACCGGGCGGCCCTAACGACTGTGGAGTGGAACGGTACACAGCCGAAGCGGGCCGCGGGGAGCGCAAATTAAAGGGCACTTACCCTGCACTATAAAGGGCTGCCATTTTGCAGCAATCACTCCTGTGCAACGGATTTTTTGAACAAAACCAAGGAAGGGAGCTTACTGCTTTGGGCCAACACTAGGACAGGTATTTTTGGCTTCAGGCCAGAGCTTGGCAATTCGCCTTCACTGATATCTCATTGTTTGCCAGCATATTATGGGGGCTGCATGGGGTGCCAATGCTGAGTTTCAGGATTATGTCGGAAGGGCTCGCAGACGCTGGGTTAGAGGGGCAGCCCTGGCTAGATGCAGAGGGGGCAACAGGCGTCGGCAACGTGGGCCTTACCCACTCAGGCAATACCGCCAGCAGGTCTCGTATCTCAACATGACTGGCGCGCAATGTGTTAGGAGGCTGCGATTCAGAAGGGAGGTGGTTGCAGAGATCTGCCATCTGCTTCACAGAGATCTGTGTCCACAGCTGAGTTGCAGGACGTCTCTGTCGGTGGAAGTGAAGGTGACGGTGGCTCTGAACTTCTATGCCACCGGCTCCTTCCAATCAGCTGCTGGGGACATTGCTAACATATCCCAGTTCGCCGTCCATTGCTGCATCCACCAGGTCACCAATGCCCTTTTCAGAAGGAGACGCCAATTCATCTCCTTCCCCATGACTCTGGAGAGGCAGCAGCAGCGTGCAGTGGGATTTGCAAGAATCGCGGACTTCCCCATGGTGCAGGGCGCCATTGACTGCACGCATGTGGCTTTGCGGGCACCTCTGGACCATCCCGAGGATTACCGCAACCGGAAGGGCTACCATTCCCTCAACGTACAGCTGGTGTGTGACCACAGGCAGCGCATCCTAGCTGTCAATGCCCGCTTTCCAGGCAGCAGCCACGATGCCTTTATCCTGCGACAGACTACTGTGGCTGATATCTTCCAGGCACAGCCTCACCCAAGAGGATGGCTTATCGGGGACAAAGGCTATCCTTTGTGTACCTGGCTCATGACCCCGCTCCGCGCGCCCAGGACCCCTGCTGAAGAGGCATACAACGAGAGCCATCAAGCGACTAGGAACATCATAGAACAAACAATTGGTGTCCTCAAGCAACGGTTCCGCTGCCTGGATCGTTCCGGCGGATCTCTGCAGTATTCGCCGGAGCGAGTCTCCCAGTTCGTGGTCGTTTGCTGCATGCTGCACAACCTGGCTATCCGCAGGACTCAGGCACTGCCACCTCACGCTGGAGCACCACGTCAGGAGGAGGAGCAGGAGGAGCATGAGGAGGAGGAGGAGGAGGAGTACCAGCCCAGGAGGGAGGCACATGTTCCAAGGGCCGCCCGTCGGCGGCTTATTGAACGTCACTTCTAGGCCCCCTGTCAGGGCATGGCTTGTGCCAATGAAAGAACATGAATGCAGCCGCTCCGCAAGCCCTCAGCCGCTTAAGGCAACAAACACTTCAAAGATCAAATATGGACAATATGAATAAATAAAATGCTTTATTGAACAAACTCAGGGCCCTTCCCACATGAAACCCAAAAACAGACAAGGACCCCAAAAAACAGTCACACACATGACTCACTCCCACAACCTGGGGAGGAATGACAAAACATTTGAACAAAAATGGCCTTCATCCTCGGCCTTAACAGAACAACCATCCCCAGAAACAAAACAACCATCCCCAGAAACAAGACAACCATCCCCAGAAACAAGACAACCATCCCAATATAAACAAACATTTGTCCACACCCTCTACTTTGTGGCCCGCGAGGGCGATTCCTTGTCCAGCCTTTGGCGGCCCCTGGCCGCCCTGCTGCTCCTCCTCAAACCGTGGCCAGTGGCTGCTGCAAGGCTGGGGGAAGGCTCCTGAGGGGCACATGTCGTCACGGCAGATGCCCTTGGGGGTCGGCCTAGACGAGGTCTGGGCCTCGAGGGGCCGGCTGGTGAATGCTGCAGCTGTGGCTGGCCAGCATCAGTCGAACCAGCATCTCGTGGCAGCTCCACTGGGGGAGTGACAGTGGCGGCTGGAGGAATGGGGGCAAGCTGGCGTATGGCAGGCCGCCGCTGGTCAAGTGACACACTGGCACTCGCCCGGGCCCGCACTGCAGCATGCGCTGCCATGTGCCGAACGACAGACCGCTGTGCTGCTACAGCGCGGCGGGTGTCCTGGCGATGCCAGGCTGACGCAGCGAGTGTGGCAGCAGTGAGTGCCCGTGCTGCCCTGGTCTGTGACCGCATCAGACCAGCCAGTGACTGCACGGCACCACTGATCAGCTGCCCACTCGCTGCCTGTGCTGCCACGAATTCGGCACGACTCGCGTCCTGTGCTGCCCCAAATAGCTCCAAACGCCTGGCCTGTGAGGCCCCGAACTCGGCCACTCTATGAGCCAGGGACTCGATGGCCTCAGGCATCCGTGCCACAACCCCCATGAGCTCGGTGTGCCGGCGCTCCGAGTCCACGGACATTTGATCGAGGAGGCGCAGCTCCTCGGAGTTGACCGTCGGCGGACTGGAGGCCGGACTCTCCCTCTGGGGAGAAGGCCGCCGAGCTGTCCGACCCTTCCCGCGTTGCTGGATGCCACTGGGCCCAGCAACTACACCCCTCTGGGAAGAAGGCCGCTGAGCAACCGCACACCCCCTGCGTTGCTGCACGCCACTGGTCCCAGGAGCGACACTCCCCTCCGACACTTCCCCCATGCTCTCCTCCAGGGAAGACGTGTCCCCTACATTGGCATCCCCTGGCGCGGGTGAGGGTTCCCCTGATGGGCCGCCTTCCTCTTCCTCTTCCTCCTCCTCCTCCTCCTCCTCTTCCAAGGGGCTGTCAGTGGCAGCTTCAGGGACCTCCTCCTCACCATCTGAAAGCAGGAAGGGACAAGATTGAGGAGAGGGCGTCAGCGAGGGAGGCATGAGTGGTGGCATTCAGCGCATTGGTCGGACAGTGGCAAAGGATGTAGATCTGATGCGCAAGTGGGACGAGAGAGGTCCAAAAGGTGATGTCCTTACCATTGGTGCCCAGAACAGGGTCGGCATCTCCACTGGCAACGGGGCCAATCACCCGGGCTCCCATGAGGCGACCCACGCGCTCTTCCAGGTCAGTGAGCTGCTGGATCTGGGGACCGCCTCCCCCGGTCTCAGTCCGGCTCTTCTGATTGTGGGCCAGCTTGGCCTGCAAGAGAAAGGACGGCCTCTAAGTACAGTGTGTAGCCCTGATCTGGTGTGCACTGCCTCCCATGGTCGAATAGCTTGGCCAGTGTGGAGCCCTGATCTGGTGTGCACTGCCTCCCATGGTCAAATAGCTTGGCCAGTGTGGAGCCCTGATCTGGTGTGCACTGCCTCCCATGGTCGAATAGCTTGGCCAGTGTGTCAAGTGCAGAATGTGCAATTGATGTTCATGCCAGTCCCATAGCTGCTGGATGAGGGCTGGCCATTAGGGCTTTCAGGTCCCTTTGCCCATAATGTGAGGTGCACATGCAAGGATGAGGAGGACACTGGAAAGGCTACTCACCCTGACAATCCTCGTGAGGTCATTGAACTTTTTTCTGCATTGGATAGAGTTCCTGGGGACCTCGCTGTTGGCTGTCACCCTGATGGCGACCTCCCTCCAGGCTTTCCTGTAGACGCTGGTCGCAGGCTTCTTCCCACTGTCCGGGAACAGGTGTTTGCGTCTCCTCTCCAAAGCCCTAACCAGCACCCTCAAATCATGGCCAGTGAAGCGCTGCGCTCGATCACGGGCCTTCTGCATCTTTCCCGGCGCTATTTCTGTTCACCAGCAGTGTTTAGGCCTAGCTGGAGGGCTGCAGTGTCCAGGGCGTGGCAGCTGACGAACTCGACCCTTCCCCCTTTAAGAGCTGGCCGGCGCCAGGGTGTCTGCTGTCAATCAAGAAATGACCGCACCTGCGCTGCGCCCGGCCTCGGCGGTTTCGCTCAGCACCGCCGGCTTTGCGCCTAAAGATAGTTGTGGAACGCCAGTTTTAGCGCTCGAGCAAACTCTTAGGGCGAAGCTACTGAATATCGGCGAAGTGGCCTCGACTTTGCGCCGGGCGCAAACTTTAGCGGCCGCCCGACTTCTCCGCCCCAAAAGTGGCTATACTGAATTTCTAGGCCAATGTTTTTAATAGCCGTGGATGCGCATTCGAAATGGCCTGAGGTCATCAAAATGTCCTCCACCACCACGGAGAAAACTATTGCAGTCCTACGGACCATTTTTGCCAGGAATGGCTTGCCAGAACAGATTTGCTCCGACAACGGACCACAGTTTGTGTCTGAAGAGTTCCGGAGTTTCTTGAAAAAGAATGGGGTAAGGCATTACCCATCCGCCCCGTATCATCCAGCCACAAATGGATTGGCTGAGAGGTTTGTACAAACCTTTAAGAAGGCAATAAAGGCTATGTACAATGACAACATTCCGCTGCAGCACAAGGTGGACAATTTCCTGTTCGCCTACCGGAATGCGACACATGCAGTCACCAACCAGGCCCCAGCCATGATGTTCTTTAACCGAAGGTTAAGATCTCGCCTGGATTTGCTCAGACCAAACGTACGAAGAGATGTTGAGAGTAAGCAATTCCAGCACATCCATGAGAAGCCAACAAGGAGCTTCAATGTAGGGCAACCAATCTTGGCCCGTGACTACCGAACAGAAAAATGGCAGCCAGGAACGATATGCAAACGGCAGGGCCCACTAATGTACACAGTGGACGTTGGGGAGAGCATCATGAGATGCCATGCTGACCAGATCCTAAAGTCACAGGAACAAGTCAACCCTTGCCTCGCCCATACGTACCTGGTGATGAACCTGACGTACAGGTCGCATCTACCCCAGAAACAGTAGCATCGGAAGCTGATGAACCAACCAACGACAGGGGGCCAGAATTGCCTCCGCACCAAGAGCAAGACACTCGGGAAAGGCGCTATCCAGAAAGGATCAGGAAGCCTCCCCAAAGACTGAATATATAAATAGACTATTTTCAGCTAATGTTGCATGTTAAAAGTGTTAATTGTAATTAGTTTGATATTTAATTGTTAAATGAGTGTTATGGTACTGTTAATCTAAAAGGGGATGAATTGTAATGTATATACCTTTAAGGGGGGGACTATGTTTTACAGCTCATGTATACTGCAGTACTGGCAGTGATCACACCTGTATATAACACTGAGTAGTAATCTGTACAGATCAGTTGCAGTTTGAGCCACGTTTAGTAAACACCTGTTGTACCGTTCTCCGCAGTCCGTTTCTTATTATACACGGACGTAACAGAATTCAGTCAATCTTTTGTTCTCCTCAAACTAGTAATAATGTCTCCATGTAAAAGCCATAGAGATTTCAGTGAGTTGCAGGTAGAAATTGCAGCGAGATGCATTGTCACTTAGCAGTTAATGAAAAACTAAACAGTCAAACAGTGCGACACATTTTTGGCAGCCTAGACATATTTCCACCCATTGCCTATGGGAGTAAATCCACAGTCAATGAATTACCTTCAAATTCTAGTCACATTTATTTTGTAGGTAAACATAACAGCCATTTTGTACACAACTAGGTCCCACAAACAGCAATGAGATGAATCACCAGTGAATCGTTTTTTGGTAATGTTGGCTGAGGGGTAAATGTTAGCCAGAACACTAGAAGAAATCCCTTGCTCTTCTTTCAATAGTGCCACAGGATTGTATACATCCACTTGAGCTTTGGTTTAACATTTCATCCAACAATGCAATAATCCCTCAGTACTGCACTAGAGGAAGCAAGTAGGCCGCTCACAAGGGACTTGGACCCACTGGAATGCTGCTTCCGGACCTGGCACCTCTGCCCCAATCCAGAGAAGACAGTTGTGTCGGCATTCCATCTGAACAACAACCCCGCTGGGAAAGAGCCCAACGTTTCCTTCGGCGGAAGGCGACTTACCCATGAACACCACCCAAAATAGCTGGGCGTCACCCTGGAATGGACTCTCACCTATTGGCCTCATCTCACCAGCACCGGCCAAAAATTAAAGACCAAGGTGTACCTGATCTGGAAACTCGCTGGAACATCATGGGGGAGCACAGCCAGAATACTTCCAACTGCAACAGTGGCCCTAGTCCACTCTGATGCAGAATATTGCTCTTCCTCATGGTCCTGCAGCCGCCACATAACGATCATGGACGTGCAGCTAAATGCCACCATGAGGACGGTGTCAGGGATGCTCAAGTCCACTCCAACTGAGTGGTTCCCGGTGCTGTCCCACATTGCCTCGCCTGCCATTCACCGCGAAGCCACCGTGCTCCATGAGATGGCAAAAACCATGAGTAACATCGACCTTCCTATTCACGAAGACGTGAAAAACCCACCACGAAACCGTTTAAAATCACGCCGGCCATTCTGGGAAACAGCAGCCAATATTCATGCAGCTGGTGTCAACCCACTATCCAAATGGACAGAATCGTGGGACACATGCAACATAAAGAACCAACACCTCATCACTGACCCAACAGCAGAGGTACCTGGCTTCGAGCTCCCTCGAAGACCGTGGACAGCGCCAACCGAATCCGCACAGGGTATGGGTGATGCGGCCACCTGCTTCACAAGTGGAAGATGATGGACGACCCGAAGTGCGACTGTGGCCATGAGTCCCAGACACATCACGTTAACCTGCCCACTAAGATCTATTGTGGGAGGCACCTCATTTCTCCACTCGTCATCTCAGGAGGCCATCGAATGGATAGCCAAACTAGACATCCCATTATAAGTGTTTCCCACCATATGAAAGTAGTACTGCTCTGAACTGTCAACCCAGATTATGTGCTCAAATTCTGGAGTGGGGCTTGGGCCTACAACTTTCTGACTCAGGGAAAAGAGTACTACCACTCAGTCAAGGCTGACATTTA
Organism: Somniosus microcephalus; assembly: GCF_052327205.1. Classification (NCBI taxonomy): domain Eukaryota; kingdom Metazoa; phylum Chordata; class Chondrichthyes; order Squaliformes; family Somniosidae; genus Somniosus; species Somniosus microcephalus. Next base: position 235,502,065 of record NC_140994.1, read on the forward strand.
ATACCATGGCAGGTGGCCAGGATTGCATATTGGCTATGAAGTTTGTCACGGTTCAGTGGTCTAGCATTTACTACTAGCTTAAAAACCTTAAACACTACTTCTGCAAGGATAAAACATTAAGACAATTTGATGACTTGGGCAAATGTACACACACACGTACCAATAATAATTTCTGGACTATTACTTTCCAACTCAGCCATTTAATTTTGTTTTGTGTGTGTGTGTGTGTGTGTTGTGTGCAGCAGTTGAAATCAAGTTAAAAAAAAATCAATTTCCATTCCCAACTTGACTTTTAGCTTGAGCTTAGCTCCAGGGAACTGTTCTACCAAGAAGCAATGAATATGTGGATGCAGGAAGCTATCCAGCCAAACAGCGAGAAGAGTATGAAGAATATTTATTTTGGGGTTGTTACTAACATGCTGGTCCTTGGAGAGCTGTGTTTGGGCCTTAGATAGCAATGTTTGGGCCTTGGAGAACAGTGTGGAGCATTGGATACCAGTGTTTGGGTCATGGAAAGTGAGCCACAACAGCTTTCTACCAGCATATCAGGCAGATGTTTCCGTCATGAACTCTGGGGTCAAAGTACAAAATCACTCAATAGCATCAAGACTTCAAAAAATATTAGCTGTCATCTAATTGAAACTTAGAAGCATGGTTGTATGACTATTTGGTCACATATTGCTGATGTTATGCCAATTATTTTCTTAGACATAACTAACGTAATAATTACCAGCCACAGATCTCAGGTCAGTGCAGCCATTAGGTCCTAGATCCACAACTCAAATTGCTGCTGACAATAATCCTGTATTTTGGAGGGCTTGCTACAGCTTTAGAGGGAGTATAAGATGCAGCAGTATGGCATGCACCTTGCAGAGGTGTATCATGTGGTGTAGCATGTAATATGTAGTGGTGACAACCAATGATTCCTTTAAGCTGCAGCTCTCGTGCATCTGGTGAGCCGGCTTTTAAATAGGAAAAAAACGCACGTGCGTGGTATTTTGAATGGGTCACACAGCCCCTCAAAGGGACCTCGGAGAATCTGGGTGCCTGATTTGCAGCTACTGAAGTTACGTCTGTGAGTTTCAAGATTTTCCTGCTGCTTGCAACCAAAGTGCACCTCCAATTTAAGAGGTGCAGGCTGCCTTTAAGAGGCATCCGTTTCTGACCCCCTCAAACAGGCGTGCAACCATTGAGGTCCCAGCACCAATTTCCAGTGGTCCCTGCAACCACATGAACAGGTGCATGCAGCTCTGACCCGTCCCCTGCGCGCCCATTCTCGGGCGCAATCGAATTTCTAGGCCACTGGGTCTCCGACCCATTTCCTCTTTGCTGCTCCTGGGAAATAAGCATTTCCCTGTCACAATAAAGAGTAAAATCTTCCCTAATTATCATTGGCAGAAATTCCTCTCTGTGCTATTTAGTCGCAGAGTTAACCAATTCAAAATAAATTTTGAAATCCCACAAAATTTCAGATGAAGCATCCATACCATAATACCACGGCTTCATTTCCACATAACTACAAATTTCCTTTAACTTGAGGGATAGTGCCCATGGAAAGTGAACAAGTAAAAGCTTGTCTTAGAATGGCAGGAATTCTTCACAAGCAGCTGTAGCCTCACACTAAGCAATGCAGTAAGGATTAGTTTAAGAGGTGAAAGCTGTCTGATTTATTTGATCACTTCACACACTTCCCAGGATTTTGCTTTAATCTCTCTGTTACTTAATTCAGTGAGTTCCACTGCTGTTTTCTTGTAGAAATCCATCTTCTAGCTGTTATTAGAATAACTCTCGTGCCAAACCTAACCATTGAATCACTTCTTAAACCACTCATCTCCTCACTGAGAAATATGCAGCCGGTTGGCAGCTCATATGCATGTGCCTGTGTGTATGCACTGTGAAAGAAAGAAAGACTTGCATTTAAATAGCGCCTTTCATGACCACCGGACTTCTGTGTTTACATATGCGCGTATTTACATATTGCTTATGTGCTTATGTTCATGTTGGTGAATGTCTGTACACAACACAAACCATGTGAATTTACTCCACGTCCTTCTGCCAGTCAGCTTTCAAGACTCCTTCTCTGCCTGTGCAGGGGGGTCTGATACTCAATGGAGAAATTCCATCATTATTGTTAAATGGGTTTTTCTTGTTGCAACACTTGTTTGTAAAACACATTAGCTGCTTTTCATTCTTGCTTTCTCCAAATTGACCCATTTTCAAGTGAAAGCTAATTAGCTACCTAATTTCTTAGTTCACAGCACATTCTAAACACTGGCATCATTTTGCAGTCACACTACCCTAACACTAAGCAGTCAACAATCAACTATATCTTTGGAGTGACAATTGATATCTGAAATCAGCCCATCAGCTCCTGTATGGCAAGTTATCTTCAATACCTCTGTACATACATGATGACCTCCTGGGGCTAAATGCAATAAACACAGATTAATGCAACCCTTTAAGCTCTCATTATCGCTAGGAATGATAATGAAAAGTCAATTGCATTTCCATTCTTATCATTGTAATACGGCATTCAGGGGTTTCCTTGCTACACTGGATTGATCCTTAGTGTGCAGGGGTACCTGACAGTTCCGTCTGAGCATCTAAAGAAGAACGGTGCGTACAGAACTGCAGTCATCAATTCACATGGAGCCTGCCTCCGCACTCCAGCGACACGCTGCAGAGAAAAATGTATAAATCTGCTGGATCCTGTGTGCAGATTTGATCTTCATACCTTTTCTATTAATACTTCCATTATGCACTAAGTAAAGCATGGATGAAATTTAACTAAAATGGATCCTTCAGTCAACATTTACAGTTGGACGTTAGTTTCTGTAAGGTGTCATAAAATACATGCCAAATACCATACAGTGGCATCACCCAGTCTTCAGTTCACAATGTGCTGCCACGTGACACCTCTATGTCCTTGGAGGGCTGCACATTAATAAAAACATCTTATTATAATACTTGTATCATTACAAAGATGCTTAACTCAAACCTTCTGTTATTACACAGCCAATGAACACAAACTTCACGTTCTTGCAAACTTAGTTGCTACAGATGATGCCTTGCATATTATTATTGCTAGGTATCAATGTCTTGCATGTTGCTATTGCTGGCTATTAATGTCCTATAGACGAGGGGAAAAATGTAGTTGCTTTGCGCCTCCTGTTAGTGCCCTAAGAGGGCGCTAACGGGGCGCAAAGCAACTAGCGCTTAGGCGAGGTGGCGCCAACATCTCCCGTGAAATTCAGCGGGAGGTTAGCGGCGGCAGTAACCGTTAGTGCCCTGCAGCGCTGCACCGCCGGCGATGACGTCATCGCCGTGCACAGCGCCCCGCTTGCGATCTTCGGTATCGCCCCCTGACCTACCGCTGGACGCTATGTCCGACGGGGTCAGGGGGGGCCTACCTGTGGCTGGGGCAACACTAATTAAATGCGAGGTGCCGGGCGGCCATTTTTGTTGCTGGCCGCCTGCCAGCACCTGCCCCCATTGCCGTCCCTGGCCTCCTCAGCAGCCCCCCCGCGGGGTGCTGGCTGTGCTCCGTGAGCCCAGCACTCCTCTTGAGTGCCGGGCCCTTTTGCCGGCTCTCCAATCACTGGTGGCCCAGCTGGGCCCCGGGTCGTACTGCGCTAGGCCCCTCCCCTTTAAGAAGGGGAGGAAAGCTTGCATTACCACGGTGTGGCAATGCGGCACGTAGCGCCGCTATATTCCCTCGCAGCACCCCAAGAGGGAGGCGGGGTGCTTCCAGTAGCACCCCGCTTCCCTCTTGGGGCGCTACCGATGATTTTCAGCCGTGGGGGCACTAATTTTTTCAGGGCGCTAAAAGTAGTGCCCCGGCAAAGTTAGCACCCCAAAGGGGGCGCGACTCAATTTTTCCCCCGAGATAACTACAGTCGTGAGTTAGCTTCTATGGCATTATATGGGATAAAACGAATACTCTCCTAGAAAGATATGATTTAATTAAGGACAGCCCGCATGGATCTGTAAATGGCAAATTATGACAGACAAATTAAATAGAATTCTTTCAGGAAATAATAGAGAATTCATAAATGAAATGCAGTATATCCAATTTCATTTGGCATTTGATAAGGTGCAGCACAGGAGGCTTGTTTATAAAATGAAGGCACACTGTATTAAAGAGAGTGTAGCAGGATGGATAGAAGCTGATCAAAGAACAGAGAACAGTTAATAGACGCTCTTCGGACTGGCAAGATGTAAACAGTGGTGTCCCCCAGGGATCAGTGTTGAGATGATTGCTCTCCTCATTATATAAAAGATCTACACTTGGGTATACAGGGAACAATATCAAAATTTGCAGGTGACACACAAATAGGGAGTAATATTAACTATGAAAAGGACTGTATGCAAATTCAGTAGGACATAGGCAGGTTAGTAGGTTGGGCAAATCGATATCAGATGAAATTTAATGCAGAGAAATGTGAGGTGATATACTTTCAGAGGAAGAATGAGAGAATATATATACACTAAATAGTACAATTTTAAAAGGAGTAGAGGAACACAGAGGCTTAGCAGCTCAGATTCACAAATCTTTAAAAATGGAAGGACAAGTTAATAAAGCTGTTAAAAAAAGTATTTGAGATTCTTGGTTTTATAAATTAGAGGCACCAAATACAATTGCAAACAAGTGATGTTAAACCTACATAAATCATCGAGTATGCTGCAGTTAGAATACTGTGTCCAGTTTTAGGTGCATTACATCAGGAAAACTGTCAAGGCAATGGAAAGGGTGCAGAAGTGATTTGCTAAATTGATACCAGGAATGGGAGGCGTTAGTTAGGGACGGACGAGAGAAACTCTTTTCATTAGATCAAAGTAGTTTAAGAGGAGATCTGTTAGTGATGTGCCTCAATAATTCCGAGACTCGAAGTTAGCAGAACAAAAACAAGGCTTTTATTAACTTAGAACGTAACACGTAAGAGAGAGAGATGTCTTCCTTCTGGAGACTGAGGCCAGACTGAACTAGCTTACAAGCGGGGCCAGGTATGGGCAGAGCCCTACACACAGCACATTCCAGCACATTCCAGTATACAATACAGCACATTCCAGTACACAATACAATGAGGTCTGGGGGAAGGGAAATGACACTGAAACCGATCTCAGTCACAGGCAGTGGTGAATGGAATATTTCATCACATTCACCCCTTCTATAGATTTAGTCTGTTCGGGGGTTTGATAGTCCTCTGCGACCGACGTGGCTGTTGCGGTGCCGCGGGTGTCGGCTGGGTGTCCCCGGTAGCCTCCTGGGTCTCTGCCGGGGGTGCCGCCAGGGTTGTTGAAGGGGTAGTTGGTGGGGGTGCCGTTGGTCGGTGTTCTTCCGGGGGTGATGAAAGGGTAGTGGGTGGGTAAGAGTTGCTGTGATCGTCGTTGCTGCTATTGCCGTGGTTGTTGTCGATGCCGGCTGGGGCGACGTCTTTTATGGACACGGTGTCCTCCCTTCCGTCGGCGTGCCGGACATATGCGTATTGGGGGTTGGCGTGGAGTAGGTGTACTGGCTCCACAAGAGGGTCTGTCTTGTGGCCCCTCACATGCCTTCGCACGAGTACCGGACCTGGGGTGAAGAGCCATGATGGCATGGATACGCCTGAGGTGGATTTCCGGGGAAAGACAAACATTCGTTCATGAGGTGTGGTATTAGTGGCCGTACACAATAGCGACCGTATCGAATAGAGCACATCCGAGAGGACTTCCTGCCAGCGGGAGATAGGGAGGCCCTTGGTCCTTAGAGCTAGAGTGACTGCTTTCCATACTGTCCCGTTCTCTCGCTCCACTTGGCCGTTACCCCGGGGGTTGTAGCTGGTGGTACGGCTCGTGGCGATCCCCTTGGACAGCATGTACTGGCGTAGCTCTTCACTCATGAAGGACGCCCCCCTATCCGTATGGATGTAGCTCGGCATACCGAACAGGCAGAACAGGCTGTTGAGGCATTTAATGACCGTGGCGCTGGTCATGTCTGGGCAGGGGAAGGCAAATGGGAACCGGGAGTATTTGTCCACAATGTTCAGGAAGTAAACATTGCGGTCGACGGACGGGAGGGGGCCCTTGAAATCTAAGCTGAGCCGCTCAAAGGGCCGTGTAGCTTTGATTAAGTGGGCTCTATCTGGGCGGTAAAACCGAGGCTTGCACTCAGAGCAAGTGCGGCAGTTCCTGGTCAGGGACCGAACTTCCTCAATCGAGTAGGGTAAGTTACGGGACTTTATGAAGTGGAACAGCCGCGTGACCCCTGGGTGGCAGAGGTCGTTGTGGAGGGTCTGTAGCCGATCCCCGGTGGCGCTGGCACACATCCCTCGTGAGAGGGCGTCAGGGGATTCGTTAAGGGCCCCTGGCCGGTAAATGGTGTCGTACTCGAAGGTGGAGAGCTCGATCTGCCACCTAAGAATCTTATCATTTTTAATCTTCCCCCTCTGTTTATTATTGAACATAAACGCTACCGACCGCTGGTCGGTAAGTAGGGTGAAGCGTTTGCCGGCTAGGTAGTGGCGCCAGTGGCGCACTGCCTCCACGATGGCTTGGGCCTCCTTTTCCACGGAGGAGTGTCTGATCTCGGGCCCTTGGAGGGTCCTCGAGAAGAAAGCTACGGGCCGCCCCGCCTGGTTGAGGGTGGCCGCCAAGGCGAAGTCAGACGCATCACTTTCCACTTGAAATGGAGTGTTCTCGTCCACTGCCTGTTGCGTGGCCCGCTCAATATCCTGCTTAATGCTTTTGAAGGCGGCGTGGGCCTCAGCAGAGAGCGGGAAAGAGGATGCTTTCAAGAGGGGGCGGGCTTTGTCGGAGTAGTTGGGGACCCATTGGGAATAATAAGAAAATAACCCCAGGCACCTTTTCAGGGCTTTGGGAGTGTTGGGCAGGGGCAGCTCCCGTAGGGGGCGCAATCGGTCGGGGTCTGGTCCGATTTCCCCATTCTCCACCACGCTGCCGAGTATGCAGAGGCGCGTGGTGTTGTAAACGCACTTGTCCTCGTTGTAGGTGAGGTTGAGTTTTTGTGCGGTTTTCAGGAACCTCTCGAGGTTCGAGTCGTGATCCTGCTGGTTGTGACCGCAGATGGTGACGTTGTCGAGGTAGGGGAAGGTTGCCTGCAAGTGGTGGTCATCGACCATGCGGTCCATCTCCCTCTGGAAGACCGAGACCCCATTCGTCACCCCAAAGGGGACTCTGAGGAATTGGTAGAGGTGTCCGTTCACCTCGAAGGCGGTGTACGGGCAGTCCTCTGGTCTGATAGGGAGCTGGTGGTACGCTGACTTGAGGTCGATGGTGGAGAACACCCGGTATTGGGCGATTTGGTTCACCATTTCTGATATGCGGGGTAGCGGGTAGGCGTCTAGTAGGGTGTACCTGTTGATCGTTTGACTATAGTCGATCACCATCCGTTTCTTCTCGCTACCCCTTACCACTACCACTTGGGCGCGCCACGGGCTGTTGCTGCGTTCAATAATGCGCTCTTTCAGGAGCCTGTCTACCTCGGTCGCGATAAACCGCCTGTCCTCCCAGCTGTACCTCCTGCTTTTGGTCGCTATTGGCCGGCAGTTAGGGGTAAGGTTCGCGAATAGCGAAGGCGGCTTTACCTTCAGGGTAGCCAGACCGCACACTGTGAGGGGCGGCTGGGACCCACCGTACTTGAGTGTGATGCTTTGGTGGTTGCACTGGAAATCCAGGCCCAAGATCACACTCGCACATAGGTTCTTCATGATTAATACTTTAAAATTATCATATACAGTTCCGTTAACGCACAATTGTACCGTGCAGTAACCCAGAATGGTCGATGTCTGGGTTTTGTCAGCCATAGAGATGGTACCCTGAGTAGGGACCACCTTTAGGGAGAGTTGTTGTGCCAGTTCTGGGTGGATAAAGCTCTCCGTGCTTCCACTGTCAATTAAGCATTTAACCCGGCACCCGTTTACTTCGATGTCCACCATTGATCTGGATAGCGGGTGCGGCCTGGTCTGGTCCACTGTGACCGATGCCACTGTAGGGCCCTGATCGATACAAGATGGCGTCCACGCTGTTTGCTCACAAGATGGCGGACCCCACGAGGTCGGGCAAGATGGCGTCCAAGATGGCCGCTCCCACGGCGCACACGCGGCGGTGGCGGGTTTTCCGGCGGTTGGTTTTCCGGCGGGGTTCCCTCTGCACACCTTCCCGAAGTGCCCCTTCTTACCGCACTTAAAGCAGGTGGTGCCTTTCGCCGGGCACAGGTTTCTGGTGTGCTTTGGCTGCCCGCAGAAGTAGCAGTTGGGTCCCTGACGCGTCGCGGCTGTCGTACGGCTTCTGGGGGGAGAGCGGGGCCCAGCCGGTGTCGGGCTGTCGGGCGGGGAAGATGCCTTCCAAGATGGCGGCGCCCTCGGTGCACACGTGGCGGCGTGGACGGCGCGGGCTGAAGAGTAAGCGTCCGAGTTTCTCTGGGCCACATCCAGGGATCGCGCGGTGTCCGCAGCCTGTTTCAGGTCCAACCCCGTTTTTTCCAGCAGTCTTTGCCGGGTGTAAGTGGAGCTGAGGCCTGTGATGAAGGCATCGCGAACAAGCTCGTCAGTGTACACTGCGGCTTTTACATCTCGGCACTTGCAGTCTTTGCCAAGCATTTTCAGGGTGCTTAGGAACTCCTCCACCGATTCCCCAGGTCGCTGTGCGCGGGTAGCGAGCAGGTGCCCAGCATACACCTCATTCGTAGGCTGCTGGTAATGCGCCTTTAAGATGTCGCAGGCGGCCAGGTACGTCTCGGCGTCTTGGATGAGGGGGTAAACCCGGTGGCTTACCCAATTCCGCAGAATTCCGAGTCTCATCCTCGCAGCGTCCGTAGCGTCTTTGGCGGCTGCGGAATTTTCCAGGAAGAATTCCATACACTCAAACCAGTGTCCAAAGCGTGCTGATGCGTCCGGAGCATGTTGATCCAAATCCAAACGTTCGGGTTTCAGGAGTTGATCCATAGTGTTGAAAAATAAGTTAATAAAATTGATGTGCCTCAATAATTCCGAGACTCGAAGTTAGCAGAACAAAAACAAGGCTTTTATTAACTTAGAACGTAACACGTAAGAGAGAGAGATGTCTTCCTTCTGGAGACTGAGGCCAGACTGAACTAGCTTACAAGCGGGGCCAGGTATGGGCGGAGCCCTACACACAGCACATTCCAGCACATTCCAGTATACAATACAGCACATTCCAGTACACAATACAATGAGGTCTGGGGGAAGGGAAATGACACTGAAACCGATCTCAGTCACAGGCAGTGGTGAATGGAATATTTCATCACAGTTAGTCAATTTCAAAATGATGAGAGCTTAGTTAAGGTAATTCAGGAAAATCTATTTTCTCTAGTCGAGAGGGGGGGGGGCTGGTTAAGTCAACTTTGGCGGGGGTACAAAATGGGCACTAGCAGATCGACCGCTTTATACACCCCGCCCGCTTTCTCTTTTCATTGAAGTCGATTACTCAGTGTCAATAAACCTTCTGTTATTGCTAAATATTAATGTTCTGGATATTGTTAGCACTGAATGTCATGTTATTAGTGCTGTTATTTAATTGCATGAATCCGGTGCTAGCAAAGTCCTGGTTATAATGACCCAGAAATTCGGGTCTCCACGGGTGAGTACGCACGGGGTACTCACCCGTAAGCCCAATGGAAGTGCCGGTTTTGTGCATGCACTGCGCATACGCGGGAAACCGGCACTTCCGTTCCCCTGAAAGAGCTCGAATGCGTGCGCAGGAGAGGCTGCGCGTGCGCATCGAACTTACGTTTTTTTTGCAGGTTTTCCCGGGAGGGTAAGTCTCCAGAAGTTACACATTTAAAAAGGAGGTGTAAGGCTTGCTTTTTACAAGGTAAGTGGTGAATTAATTAAAATTAAAACAGTTTTTCCACAGGTTTATTATTTTTTAATACTTTAAAGCAAGGTAAGTTTATTTTTAGCCCCGTTAGAAAATAAAATTATTTTTTTCAAAAATTTAGATTATTGTTTAAAATAGTTATTTCATGTAATTTATAGATTATTTAAAAAATGTGAATTTAAAAAAAAATTATTTGAAGATTTAGTGATGTTTTGGGGCCCGTAGTATTTATAAGTTTTGACAGCTCTCCCTGTCAAACTTATGAATGGAGCATTCCCTGCTCCGATTGGCTCCCCATGGCCCACGTGATCCCAGGGGACGCTTCGAACTAACTGTGCCCCTGGGATACGCAAGCACTGCACGCCGGCAGTTGGAGCAGGCCCAGGATCGGAATTCCACGGGGGCCCACAGCTCAACGGCCGGCGCGGTAGGTAAGTGCAAGTCGGGGGCTTACACCCGCGGGAAGCCCCCGACCCGAATTTCTGGGCCATTGTTACAGAAGCAAAATACTGCGGATGCTGGAAATCTGAAATAAAAACAGAAAATGCTGGAAATACTCAGCAGGTCAGGCAGCATCTGTGGAGAGAGAAACAGAGTTAACGTTTCAGCTTGATGACTTGACGAAAGGTCATCAACCTGAAACATTAACTCTGTTTCTCTCTCCACAGATGCTGCCGGACCTGCTGAGCATTTCCTGGTTGTACTGTATTCAGATATTAGCTGGAGGTTTTACTCTGAGGGGTGGTGAAAGTGTTTAACACATTTGTAGGTTAGTTTTTCACCTGGAGGCCCAAGGATTGGCGGCAATTGGTGCTCGGGCCTCATCTACATATTCGGGGTGAGCTGCCCAATGAGAAAAATCCATTTCGGGCCACCTCTCTCGCCAGCAGAGGCCCTCAGGTGAGTGGTGAAGAGAGGGGTTGGAGTGAGCAACAATCAGCGGGGTGGGCAGCGATTGCAAGGACTTTAGAGTTGGGGAAAGCACTCCAGATCCTTCTGGCTCCACTGAAAGTTTTTCTTTGCGGGGACCGCTGAAGAATCTTGAGCGTGGCAGGTGTCAAATTTTGTAGAGGGGTCATTCAACAGGCACTAGGCCCCTAATTAATATATTAATTAATTAACATCCCCACCGACACCTGAGAATCCCTGGCCCAAGACCGCACAAAGTGGAGGAGAAGCATCTGGGAAGGCGCCAACCACCCCGAGTCTCTTCGCCGGGAGCAAGCGTAAGCCAAGCACAAACAACAGAAGGAGCGCACGTCAACCCAAGCACCCGACCCACCCGCCCCTTCAACCACCGTCTGCCCCATCTGTGACAGAGACTGTAGGTCCACATTGGACTAATCAGTCACCTGAGAACTCATTTTTAATGTGGAAGCAAGCCATCCTCGGTTCCGAGGGACTGCCTAAGAAGAAGAATATATGCAAAGGTCATAATGCCTGTTTCAGGCAGCCGCCCAGACTGCCTAAACAATTGGCCGAACTAATTTGGCTGCTCGGATTGGTATGCTTGGCACCCATTTTACGTCCAATAAACAGGCACAACACATACCAATTTCTACCCCTTTATGTCTAAAAATAAAGTTCTGCACAGCACGGATAGTAACAACCGGTGAGAGGACCAATTGTATCTCATATGATAACTTACAGTTCATCCAATATACCCATAATACAATAAAATCTTTAAATAGCAAATACATCTCTAGTTGGTAAGTCTCCACATTTCATACTGATTTGACAGTGGAAGTTATGAGTCATGTATTAAATTGATCACAATTGTTTCTACCTAGGAAGCTAGAGATATTTTTAATAAACTGCTTTTTCAGGACATCTTGCGTAAAAGAATGTTTATTAGTCCCTTGTTTACCCGAGGAGAAATTGCAGAACACTCCAAGATAACAGTGTTTCAATTAAAAGTTCACGGAAAAATTAGTGTGGCTAAAGTTATACAATAAAAAAGGGCTAGCAGTCATTTCAATGTAATTGTTTTTGATGCTGGATGGTAAGTTGCATTGTTTTATAATCTTTCACAAAGATTGCAATCGCACCATTAATATCTGATGGATACAATTACTCAGTCATGTTACAGTAATCCGATCTGTCACTGGCATTAGGTAAAGTGCATAGTCTGCAGTTATACCGTAATCATAACAACTATTCTTGACATATACATATATTGATTGATAAATTGGGCTTGGGTGTATGGAGCACGATATTAGACTTCGCTGATGAAGCATAAGTAACTCAGACTGCAAACGCCTTCAGGAGTACATGAAGAGGTTAGCACAATAGACAGGCATGTGGCAGATTTGATTTAATGCAGAGAAGTATAAGGGGAGAAATTCGGTTGTTAGCGCCACCGATTAACGCCTAAAGAGGCCGAGAAGTGGGGCGCTAGCCAATTTCCGGGCGGGCTCACTCGCCCCATATTGAGCTTGCATTTAGCGCCGGCGCAAAATCTTAGCGCCCGATCATGGGCGCAGGCTGATTATGATGTCATTTGAGTGTGCAACGCATTTTGGGCGCCCCGGACTGGAAATTCAGTGAGGCCCCCCTCCGTAGCGCCTGGCGCTAATAGTGCCAGCTTACCTGGACCTTACCAAGTCGCTCTCGGGCTGGAGGAGCGTTATTTAAAGGGGACTGGTGTGGTTTAAAAGCGGCAGCCATTTTTGGAGCACAACTTCCTCGAGAGCTACAAAGAGTTGCTGAGCTGCACACTGAGAGCCATTTGACCACTGAGCAAGCGCAGGCAGATGATCTTCAGCCTTCTGACCATCACCTTGCTGTTGGTGAGCCTTGACAATGGGGAACCTTCCTGTGGGCACTTATTATGGGGGCTGCATTGGAGGGGAATGTCCTGCTGCTGAATCATCTGGAAAGGGCACTGAGATGCTGGGAGAGGGGGGCGGGCATGGCCAGACGGAGGAGGGCCAATAGACGTCGCCACAGCAGACCTTACGCTGGCAGGGTTTTCCGACAGCAGTTTTCCTACACGAACATGCCGGAGGAGCAGTGTGTCAGAAGGCTGCGATTTAGAAAGGAGGTGGTGACTGAGCTGTGCCAGCTGCTTCAGCCAGATCTGCAGCCTCAGATAAGGTGCAGGACATCTCTGTCGGTGGCTGAGAAAATGCCTGCTGGCCTGAACTTCTACGCGGGCGGCTCTTCTCAGGCTGCGCGTCAGAGGCTGATCAGAAGTAGCTTCTAGGCCCCTCTCAGAATGCTTGCTGCCATTCCAAGAACAGGAATGGAACCGGTCTGATACCCACAAGCCTGTGAAGAGCAAGATGCATGTAAATAGAAGGCATGGCCATTGTAAATGAAGCAAGTGTTTCATTACACAAAATGTGGTTCCTTCAAACATGAGAAAGCTATGGCAACAGAAAGCAAAACGAATACACTGACACATACCTGACTCTCACACCCGGGAGACTGTCCAAAACATAAATCACATTCCGACCATCTTCCTTGGCCTTGATTCCACTGCGCCAACCAAAGCATCCAATGCCCCATCAGTGAGGCATTCCGCCCTCTGCCTCACCCTTTCCATGTCTTGCAAGGCTGGTGTGCCACAGGTAGGCTCCCACCGCTTTGAAGGCCAACAAGGCAGTGAGTGTGTCTGGTGATGCCAATTGACCTGCCCCTTTAAGAGCTGGCCGGCGCCAGTGTGTCTCAGGAAAAGTGATTATTGACAGCACCCTCGCTGCGCCCCGCCGCGGCGAAATTGGGTTGCGCCGCCGGGTTAGCGCCTTAAAAGTAGTGTGCAGCACCTGATTTAGTGCCGCAATCACCTTTAGGGGCGCTGCAACCCAATATCGCGCTAGGTGGCGCTAAATTGCACCTGGCGCTAAACTTTGCGCATCGCCAGGACGAGCGCCACGAACGCGGCTATACCGAATTTCTCTATATGTTTCTTAACTTGTCCCATTAACTTTTGCCTTACACTATCATCCCTTTTGTCATTCAATCTCTCCTGCCTTCCATCCCATCACAGACCTTCCCTTTGTTCTTTCCTCCCCTCCTCCCTGCCCCTGCTTAAACATCTCTCCTCCCTAACCTTTTCCAGTTCTGATGAAGGGTCCTACCCGAAAAGTTGTGGGCAATTTTCCCAGCCCCGAGAAGGTGGGTTTGAAGGCGGGACAGTTGGCAAAATCGCAAAAAGTGAGGGCGGGTTCGGAACCCGCCTCCAAACCGCCTCCATGCAATTTTGCCGGAGGCGGGTTTCATGGGTGCGATTCGGTCCCACCTCCATCAGTCGGGAGAGGTAGTTAAGACCCTTAAATAGTCGTTAAGTGCCTCTATAATCCTATTTTGATAGGCCTTTGTTATTTTAACACATTTTCAGCGTGTTGCATGACCCTCCTAAACCACGCCAGCTAATCCTGCCGGGTTGACAAATGGATGGCCTCCTCACAGCTACAGCTCCGCCATTCAAACGGAGCTTTCATCAGGGAGCAGTTGCAGATGGCAGAACTTTTGTTCCACAGATCTTTCAGCACTTGTAGCAGGCCTACCGAAGTCGGAGGTGCTGCAGCTTCTATCTCTCAACTGTGGGGCCTCCTTGGAAGATCCTCTCCCCGCTTGGACTGAGCACTTCCCCAATGGAGGTATTGGCCAGCAGCATGGGAACCATTTATTTCCTTTCACCATGGACCTCAGATTCGGATGAGGAGCAGCCATGGCAGCAGCAGAACCAGGTAGCTCAGCAGCAACAGCAGCAGGAGCGCCAACCTCTTGCTCATCCACCTGATGCTGCACAGGGCAGAAGGCATCAGCGCATGGAAGCACATCGCCGCAGGAGTATAGATCTTTTAAAAACCCTATACAATAGCAAAATGTTGGAAGCCTGTTTGGCCCAGTGGTAAGGGCTTGATACATTTATAACTAGAAACACAGACACACTGGTGAGTTTTAATTTAACTTTGGAAAAGACATTGGCCTAGAAATTCAGTGCCCTTAGCGCCGATTTTGCGGCGCTAGAGGGCCTAGCGCTGCAATTGGCGCCGGTTCCTAAATTGCCTGGGGCCCTTCCGCGGCGGTAGACCGGTAGCGCTGCGCCGGCACCGATGACGTCATCGGTGTGCGCAGCATCCCGGTTGCCGTGGTAACCCGGCCCCAAGCCGAAATTCAGTTGCGCCCGCCTCGCCCGTGGCAGGCGCAACTAAGACTCTGGCAACAGAGTCTTCCCCCAGTGTGCGCCGGCGCATAAAGGTGGAGCGGCGGCCGGCCGCGTTCCCGGCGGCCGCCTGCCCGCACCTCCCTTCCCGGACTCCTGCATTCCCCCCCCGCAGCCCTGATCAGTGTCTCATGCGAGCCCGGCACTTCCCCGAGGTGCCGGGCTCAGATGTCGGGTCAATCCGCCGGACAGTTGTCGGCTGCAGGCAGCTCCTCCTTAACAGGAGGAGGAGGCCTGCAGTTCCCCCGCCTGCCGCACCGCATCGGGTGCCGCAGTGGGGGATTAGCGCCGGGAAACCCAAGTTCACGCCCGTTTTGAGGCGCTAAAGGAGGGTTTTAGCGCCCACCGCCGTCTGGGCCCGGCGCACCCGAATTTTTGTCGGGCGCTGCCGCATTACCGCTGGCGCAAACTTTCTGGCGCTACAGCCCTGGCAAGACCAGAACCCAATTTCTAGGCCATTTACTTTGGACAATGAGACTTCGGCCTAGAAATTCGGTATAGCCGCGTTTGTGGCGCTAGTCCTGGCAATGCGCAAAGTTTAGCGCCAGGCGCAATTTAGCGCCACCTAGCGCGATATTGGGTTGCAGCGCCCCTAAAGGTGATTGCGGCGCTAAATCAGGTGCTGCACGCTACTCTTAAGGCGCTAACCCGGCGGCGCAACCCAATTTCGCCACGGCGGGGCGCAGCGAGGGTGCTGTCAATAATCACTTTTCCTGAGACACACTGGCGCCGGCCAGCTCTTAAAGGGGCAGGTCAATTGGCATCACCAGACACACTCACTGCCTTGTTGGCCTTCAAAGCGGTGGGAGCCTACCTGTGGCGCACCAGCCTTGCAAGACATGGAAAGGGTGAGGCAGAGGGCAGAACGCCTCACTGATGGGGCATTGGATGCTTTGGTTGGTGCAGTGGAATCAAGGCCAAGGAAGATGGTCGGAATGTGATTTATGTTTTGGACAGTCTCCCGGGTGTGAGAGTCAGGTATGTGTCAGTGTATTCGTTTTGCTTTCTGTTGCCATATCTTTCTCATGTTTGAAGGAACCACATTTTGTGTAATGAAACACTTGCTTCATTTACAATGGCCATGCCTTCTATTTACATGCATCTTGCCCTTCACAGGCTTGGGGGTATCAGACCGGTTCCATTCCTGTTCTAGGAATGGCAGCAAGCATTCCGTGAGAGGGGCCTAGAAGCTACTTCTGATCAGCCTCTGACGCGGAGCTTGAGAAGAGCCACTCACGTAGAAGCTCAGGCCAGCAGCCATCTTCTCAGCCACCGACAGAGATGTCCTGCACCTTACCTGCGGCTGCAGATCTGGCTGAAGCAGCTGGCACAGCTCAGTCACCACCTCCTTTCTAAATCGCAGCCTTCTGACACACTGCTCCTCTGGCATGTTCATGTAGGAAAACTGCTGTCGGAAAACCCTGCCAGCGTAAGGTCTGCTGTGGCGACGTCTGTTGGCCCTCCTCCGTCTGGCCATGCCCGCCCCCCTCTCCCAGCGTCTCAGTGCCCTTTCCAGATGATTCAGCATCAGGATGTTCCCCTCCAATGCAGCCCCCATAATAAGTGCCCACAGGAAGTTTCCCCATTGCCAAAGCTCACCAACAGCAAGGTGATGGTCAGAAGGCTGAAGGTCGTCTGCCTGCGCTGGCTCAGTGGTCAAATGCCTCTCAGTGTGCAGCTCAGCAACTCGTAGCACTCGAGGAAGTTGCGCTCCAAAAATGGCTGCCGCTTTTAAACCACACCAGTCCCCTTTAAATAACGCTCCTCCAGCCTGAGAGCGACTTGGTAAGGTCCAAGTAAGCTGTCACTATTAGCGCCAGGTGCTACGGAGGGGGGCACCACTGAATTTCCGGTCCGGGGTGCCCAAAAGACGTTGCACACTCAAATGACATCATAATCAGCCTGCGCCCATGAGCAGGCGCTAAGATTTAGCGCCGGCGCTAAATGCATGCTCAATATGGGGCGAGGCGCTAGGCGCCTTGCGCCCGCCCGGAAATTGGCTAGCACCCCACTTCTCGGCCTCTTTAGGCATTAATCAGTGGCGCTAACAACTGAATTTCTCCCCCTTCGTGTTTTAATGGGTTTCGATGGATCTTCAATGGATAAGATAACAATACCAATTTTGCTGGAACAATGGACTTCCTGGCCTCAATGGAAAACACTTTAACCTTGGGCAAAACACATCAGCAGTAAGGCTAAATCACAATAAATATGTACCACAGGGGGGTGTGGGGGGGTGTGAGAAAAGATAAGGATTTGTCTTCCATCCCTCAGCCCTGTACATATCCTGTGGTTTGGATTACTAGGTGTGTATTGGAAAACAAGAGTTGGGGGAAGGTCCAGACTCGAAAAGGCGTGACGGAAGAGCTGTAAAAAGGAACCACGCCACAGCTCTCTCTCTCTCCCTCAGAAGCTAGCTCTGACTACAGCGACTGCCAGCTGTAAGAAGGAAGGGAAGACAGTCATCTCCAGCTCCCAGCCTACAATCGACGTTGGCCAACACTCTACAAGGGGTTTGCGCTGTGTCGGCAACTGCAGTCAGATAAAGGAGGATGGGGACAGGTCATCTCCGATCCAGGCCTACAATCCACAACGGTAATGATCGGCTGTATGGGTGATTGTAAGTTTCAGCCAAATCTCAACAGGTTTTTGTCTGTGTTTTGTTGGTTTTAATAAAACTAACAGTTTTGGGTTGAACCTAAACCTTTGTGTTGTCTACCATTTTGTTCCTGTAAAACCCAGAGTCAAAGACCCCTTGTAAGGACGAGGAAACCAAACACCTTACATATCTTGGTGACCGGCGGCAGGACTCTTGAGGTGTGCAACAAAATAAGGCACAATGTAAGGGCAACAAACCCTAGGGAGACTAATGTAGTCTCAGGGAGGCTAAGGTAGCCAAAGTAAACATTTCTGTGCCAGGGGCAAATGAAATGATGTACTCTCCACAGGAGAAAGCAGCAGAGTGGGCGGTTAGAAGTAGCCATAGGAAGTCTAAGGAGGCTAAGGTAGCCTTGTATATATGTAGCAAGTTAGACATTTCTGAGCCATGGGCACGAGAAATGTTACACTCTGAGGATCCGCAGGAAAATGCGGCAGAGTGGACAGTTAGTAGTAATCATAAAAGAACAAGAGAGAAGGTGATTTGGCTACTGTGTCTACAGAAGCAAACCTCGATTCTCAGGGAAAATGTGAAACAGCTGGAAGATGAGAAAAGGGAACTAGAAACCAAGGCAAGCGATAAGGACGCCGTCATAGAGCGACTGACGAAAGATTTAAGTGAAGAAAGGCAGGAGAGAAAGGTTAAGGAGGAGAGAAAGGTTAAGGAGGAGAGGGCGCAGAACAATTTTGAATACTTAGTGTCAGGTGTCAGAGGGTAAGAGGCTGTGTCAGACTCACTGCGAACAAAGTGAAAGGAATCTAGAAAGAGGTGAAGAGGCGGAGGGACGATTGAAAGATATCAAAGTAGCGTATAGAGTAGCCCGAACTCCGGGTTATGAGGGGGCAGATCACGGGCCTTGTAATGAAAAGATCCAGGGCCAGAGGGATGGTTCGTCTCATGGCGCCTGGAGAAGTTGGGGAAGACTGGGATATGGAGGGTAAAGAATCAGATGATGGGCCCCCGTACAGCGAGCATCGGCCAGCTCCCGAAGCATCGGGACCACCGAGACCAATGTGTCCCCTATGACAGCAGAAGTTCGGTCCGCCACCAGTGGGCGGTGGCCCGGTGCCGTTGCAGAGCGATTATGTGCTCCCATTTACACCGCTTCAGCTACAGGAAATGCTGACGAGTGTGGCTAAATTAAAGCAGGGAGGAGACGCCTCCGTTCATTTCACCAATGTAGAGCAGGCAGGGGGCATCAATAACTGCAACGAGGAGGAGATGAGGAAGTTGATACTGTTCTCCCTAGATGGGAAGCTATATCAGAGTTTGTCGGCAGCCACCAAGTTAGGGGGAGGAACCATGCACGGCTTAAAAGATGAGATCTTGGTAGCACTAGGGAACAGCCAAGGTAGTCCGTTCTTGCAGGTAGAGCAGACGAGGCAGCAGGCAGGCGAGTTACCAGATACTTTTGCAGATAGATTGTGGCCGACTTATGTGAGGGCCACTGGAGGAGATCTAGTACGCGCGGACTTAAGAGGGGCTCCCAGGAATCATTGGCTGAGGACTGTAGTGTCCAACAGTTTGCCGTGAATCAGGGCAAAGGCCGAGTCATGGTTTGACCCGGAGGACCTCCACAATACGGAGGTGGGTGTGCTGAGGAAGCTGACTCTAGCTTTCAAGTCAGGACAAGGGGGGAAGAGGAGAAACACAGGAGGAAGGTGCACGAAGTGAAAGGGAATGTGAGGAGTAAAAGGGAATGGAGACAGGAGGGAAGTAACGCGGGTCGATCCCAGGCGTGTTGTAACTGTGGGAAGTTGGGACACTGGAATAAGGAGTGTAAGTTCCCGAAAGGGGGGAAACCAGGGCACGAGGGTCCCAAGGTAGAGACAAACCGAGGGAAGGTAGAAGACAACCCAATAAAAATCTTAGTGGCCGCATTACAGCAGGTTATGGGCAAGGATAAAGGGAAACTGGATGCTGCTGTGGGTGACAGAGGACCCAGCGCGTCTGCACCCTCACTGTGACGGGGCCGCGCCCAGCTCCAGTACTTGTGTCTGCTCATCTACGATGAGTGGGGCAGACCATGTGTAGATGTGAAAGTGGAGACCATTAGGGGAAGGTATTTGGTAGATACAGGAGCCTCTAGCACGGTGGTCCACTCACCGAATCCAACCACTTCCCCATGGTCGAGCGGGGTCCCATTTACACTAGCAGGTTTCACGGGTAATGAACAGGCTGGGGCGGGATCAAAACCCTTACCGATAGAATTAGGACCCAACGTAATGAAATGGGAATGCATTTTGATGAAGTGGGAACAGCCCGGTTCGGGAGTTCTCAGGGCCGACTACATGTTGGCACACCACGCCATAGTAGACATGAAAAACAACTGTCTATGGGGGGCAGTCGATGCAGATAGGATAGGCGAGGTTGTAGTGATTCCCAGGGACAGTAAGGATAAAGGCAGCACCTGTATGATGAAGCCGAAAGGGAGCTATGACCTGGAACAATTGGTCGATAGCATCCCGGCCAGGTATCAAAGGCATGTACGGGAGAATATAGACGTGTTTGCCACGCACAGACATGATTGCGGGAGAGTGACAGGGGTAGAGGTGAAGGTAGATGGGGGCCCAATGTCGCGGCCCCAGAAACAGTATAACTTTCCCCGGGAAGCAGAAAAGGACTTGGAAACTGCTATAAATTCCCTGGTGGAACAAGGTGTATTAAGAATGATTCACCCCTTTGGCCGGTAAAGATGTCCAATAAGTCATGGAGGGCCACGGTAGATTACCAGGTCCTGAATAAGAATATTCCAGCCTGTGTGCCCACGGTAGCGGCAATAGCAGACTTAATAGGGAGTATCCCCATGGCGGCAACAACGTTTACAGTATGGGATATTTCAAACGGGTTCTGGTCCATTCCCATAAGACGGGAGGATCAATATAAATTTGCCTTTACATTTAAAGGACAGCAGTATATGTGGACGTGTCTCCACAAAGGTTTCACAATAGCCCCTCAATTTCCACCAAAGCATGGCCAAGGCAGTAAAGGGTTTTAGTCAGCCTGACTGGTTGATCTAATATGTGGATGACCTGTTATTATTCTCCGTAGGTACGGAGGATCACGGGCCATTACTGAGTGAATTATTGGAGTTGTTAAAGGAAGCAGGTTTTAAATAAATCCAAAGAAAGCCCAAGTTGTACAAGGGGAGGTGCAATTTTTAGGATTGACCATTAAAGCAGGAGAAAGAGCTATAGATGGAGTGAAGAGAAAGGCAGTCCAGGAACTACCCGTTCTGAAGGACGTGTCTGGGGTAAGGTCTTTCCTGGGAATAACGGGTTACTGCAGTGAGTTTATCGAAGGGTATGCAGCCCCGGCAGCCCATTTGCTGAGGCTTCTTAGGAAGGGAGTAGAATGGGAGTGGGGTGAAAGTTGCCAGGAAACATTTACGCACTTAAAAGAGGACCTATAAACGGCACCCAGGTTAGGAGCGATAAATGGGGACAAGGACTTTTACCGGGAGGTAGCGGCTACTGGGGACAGTTTAAGCGCAGTGTTACTCCAAGAGCGGCACTGCAAGTTGAGACTGGTGGCCTATGCCTCCCGAGTTCTTACAGAGGTAGAAAAGAGCTTTTCTAATTGCGAATGGCATCTTTTGGCGACCTTTTGGGCTGTCAAACACTTTCAGTCGTTCACAGGGTCAGCTACAGTGACCCTATTGACCTGTCACACCCTGACACAAATGTTACTGGACGGTAGGATGAAGGATGGGACAGTGAGTAGCAGTAGGATAGCCCGTTGGACGTTGCTGCTTTCTCAGTTGGAACTGAAAGTGGAAAGACTAGGGGAGCCAAAGCTAGCCCTGAATCTGGTTTATCCAGGTACGGCTCACGTGTGCTCAGTAGGAGTGTGGGATGTAGATGTGGGATTCCGGGCCGGGGAACACCCGACAGGTAGAGACATTTATGTGGATGGGTCTAGTTCAGTGACAAACAAAGAAAGAAGGACAGGTTGCGGGATTTATGATCCAGAGGCAGGGATAGAGAAGGCCATAAAACACCCCAACACTTTGAGTGTACAGCAGGCCGAACTGGCGGCCGTAACATATGTAGTCACACACCCCAGTGAATTCCCAACCCCCTATACAAAGGGTTCGATTTTCATTGGGCCGTTGAGGCGGGATTGGAGGTGTGTGAGAGGTTAAAATCACGAAATCCGGGGGCACGAACCCATCCCGCCCCCAACCCGCCTCCATGCCAGTTTCAAAGGAGGTGGATACTCGACCTGTGCTAGGAGCCACCTCCCCGAGGTAGTTAACAGGCAGTTTTTAGCCTAATCCCTATTTTTATCCCTGAAGTGTGGGATTCGCAACTGCTCCAAACCACGCCAAGTTAGCGAGGCAGACCGTCGGTCTGAAGAGCTTGGAGGGTTCGAGATGTCCGTTGTTCAGGTGAGTGATGTGTGCATGAGTGCTGAGGTAAGTGTGTTTGATGTGTGTGAAGTGTTTAAATATGTTTTACTTACCTTTACTTACCTTTACAACCTTTACTTACCTTTACAGCCTTCCTTCCTTCAGGTCTCGGGAGTCCCTCATCTCACCGGCACAGAAAGCAGAATGGCCGCGAGCTATCAAAAGTTTCTGTTCTGGAGAGATCTCTAAATCAGCCTGAGAAGAAGGAATTAACTTGGAGTACAGGTTGTCAGTGTTTGACAGCTTCAAACAGCTGTCAAACACTGATATTTCACCTGTCAAAAGCTCTTGACAGATGAAATGTCAATCTGTGATATCACCTGTTGCCAGGTGGCCATTAATTGGCCTGCTGAGCCCACTGGGCGGGCTCAACAAGGTCAATCAAGTGAAAATTGCATGGGTTGGCCACAACTCGATGGAGGCGGGACTACCACCCCAAAAGTTGTAGTCCCGCCTCCTACAAGCCTCCAGTATCAAAATCCAGCCCAACATGTTCACTTGCAACTCCTGCACGGAGTATCTAGCAATATGGGCTCGGCGAGAGTTCAAGTCCTCAGATGGGAAGCCGTTGGTGACGGCCCCTCTGTTAGAAGTCATTCTGAAAGTCACGGGTAGTAACCAGCAGGATTACTAGATCCAAAAGGTTAAAGCGCATTCCAAGACAGAACCTAAGTGGAAAGGGAATCAGAAGGCTGATGTACTGGCCGAAATGGGGGCAGGGGAAGGGATACCTTGGGACCCGTACCAATCTGGACAGACCATGGCTGTAACGGGGAAAGAGGAACCCAAGGAGGTACAATTGCCACCCGATTTGAAACAGGCTCAGCTGCAAGATGCAGTCCTTAAAACGGTAATTAAGGATAAGGAATGTGGGAAGCCTGTAGAGGGACCTTTGGAGCAGCAGACGTAGCAGTGAAACAGGGGATGTTAGTCAAGGGGAATAGGTGGGTCATGCCTATTATGTTCATGTGTAATTGAGACACGGACTGCAGGAGTTGGTTACAACAGGTCTTTACTGAGTGGAGACAAACTGGAACTACTATGCAAAAGTTACTACACAGGCTTATATACAGGGGTGGTCACTACTGGTACTGCAGTATACAGGGGCTGCAGAATATAGTTCCTTCTGCAAAGTACATACACTACAATTCCTCCCCTTTTAGCTAAACAGTACATAACATTCGATTAATAATTAAATAACATATTTACAATTACAGTTGCTAGATACATTAGCTGAAGTTAAGCAATTATAAGTTCAGTCTTTGAGGAGGCGTCCTGATTCTGTCTGGATAACGCCTCTTTGGGGTATCAGGTTCTTCTGGCAAAGTTGATTCGGGATCAATGTCGTTGTTTGGTTCGTCTGCTTCCAATATCACCGATTCTGAGGCAGATGCAATTGGTACTTCGGTTTCATCACCAGGTGTATTGGATCGTGGTGTGGAATTGACGTTTTCCAGTGACTCTAGAATCTGGTCAGCATGGCGCCTTACAATGCTCTCTCCAACATCCACAGTATACATTAGGGGTCCTTGCCGTGTGCAGATCGTTCCTGGCTGCCATTTCTCTGTGCGGTAGTCCCGGGCCAAAACTGGTTGACCTATCTTAAAACTCCTGGTTGGCCTTTCATTCATATTCTGAAACTGCCTGTTCTCCACATCTCTTCTGATGTTTGGCTTAACCAAATCCAAGCGGCATCGTAGTCTTCGATTGAAGAACATCATGGCTGGAGTTTGGTTGGTAACCGCATGTGTCGCATTCCGGTAGGCAAACAAGAAGTTATCCACCTTGTGTTGTAGGGGTATGTCTTCATTACACATTGCCTTGATAGCCTTCTTGAATGTTTGAACGAACCTCTCAGCCAATCCATTGGTGGCTGGATGATATGGGGTGGATGTGTAATGCTTAACACCATTGTTCTTTAAGAACCTCCGGAACTCTTTAGACACAAACTGTGGTCCATTGTCGGAGCAAATCTGTTCAGGCAGCCCATTTCTGGCGAATATGGTTCGTAAGACTGTGATAGTTTTTTCTGTGGTGGTTGAGGACATTTTTATTACCTCTGGCCACTTTGAATGTGCATCCACTGCAATTAAAAACATCGAGTCCATAAATGGACCAGCAAAATCAATGTGCACCCTTTGCCATGGAGATGTGGGCCACTCCCATGGATGTAGAGGGGCTTGTGGTGGGGTGTTTTGGACCTTCTGGCATCCGGTACAGCTCTTGGTCATCTCTTCGATTTCTCTATTGATTCCCGGCCACCACACAAATGCTCTGGCTAAGTTCTTCATTTTTACCCCTCCCAGATGACCCTCATGAAGCTCATTGAGCACTCTATCCTTCAATTTGGGTGGAATTACTACTCTGGATCCACACATCAAGGTTCCTCTGCACACTGACAGCTGTTCTCTTCTCGGCGAGAATGCTGGCAACAGTGGTTCGCCATGTGCTGGCCATCCCATTGTAGGGGGTTTCTCTTGCTTGCTCTGGTCTCCTGCCAGGCTTCTTGCAATAAATACCCGTGAGTGGTTCGACCCACTTGCCCCTACGGTTCTCGACCTTGGACTTAGGTGCAGGGAGCTGTGGTGCAGAAAAACTCAATAGACCAGGTCGAATAGCACGAAATGGATGCCTTTATTGAACAGTTTGCAACATTTTAAAATACATGTCATATGCGCAGATTAAAGAAACTACAAGCATGCACACATCTATAAACTTAACTCTATAGAAATGGGGAACACACGGCACATCGTAAAAGGGGTAACACATTACAACTACCCTTAACCCCCTCCCCTAGGCCTAACTAAGTTTCGACTTGAGGAACTCGGGATCATGCTCACCACTTTAAGAATTGCGAAAAAGGGGTTCACAGCCTTTCGACACCGCTTGCCGTTGTCACGTGGGTTTGGAAGCTTCTGGCGCAGCTTGTTTTCCTCTTGGTTCTCCTGCGATGAGGCAGCCGATACAGCCTTGGTGAGCGCTCGCCACGGATGAATCCGTTACCGGTGTGATGTTAAGAACTGGATGCACATGGATGAATCCATTACCGATGTGATGTTGAGACACTGGAGTGCTGTGCCCTGAGTGTCTTCTTCTCCGGCCTGGGTCGTCGATGATCTCCCGACAAAAGTACCCGGGCCACCCTCGTCGTCTTCCCGTCATGGCCGGGCCTTGCCTGGCCGAGCTGGCTTCCAAGCCGAAGTCTTCTTGTTGTCTTCCGTTCCGAACCGAAGTGCTGTGTGAAGGTCTCAACCGAAAAGTCTGTCCGAAGCGTTTTTGAAGCGTTGAAGAAGTGAAGCCCCTGATGGACTTTTCAATCCACAGTTATACCTTTTTGGAACATTCTTATCTCCCGCCAAATCATAGTCCTGTCTTTGTAATAATTTTGGCGGGTAGAACTCTCTGCAGGGGTGTTTTGTCTTAAAACGGGAGCCGGTGATAGCTTAACTGGCCTTCCTGGGCCGATAATGTCTTTGCTTTGTCACCGTAACTCGGTTTGTATATTGATCGGTCTGGAGATTGCCCTTGATGGCTGTTAAACGGCTTCTCTTTGTACAGTAAATGGGTTAAAGTGTTCATTCAATTGTCCGCCCATTTCTTGATGGGTCTCATCCTGCTACCCAAATCTGGCCTGTACTTATAATCTAATCAATATGCATACGCAGTTCCATGAGTTTCGGCTTCCCGAAACTGGTTTTCACGGGCTTAATGTCCTCAATCCACAACCCTGTCTGGCTTGCAGTAACAGAAATTCAAATGGTCCCAGAAGCTGGACAGGAGGTCTGGCGGCCATTTTGTGTGCCCTTTTATCAAAGGTTTCTCTGTACAAGCTTCTTTTTGGTCAATAAAGCTGTCTTATTAACCCTAATTTCCTGCGTGATTATTTGATGAAAACTTCGCGAATCTTACAGTCCCTCCTGTGATACTGATAGCTTGCTTAACGTATCAATAATCCTTGGTGAGCAAGTTTTCCCTGATTCCCCACATCCAAACATTCCTGGCAATTAACTATCTATAACCCCCACGACACATGCAGTTCCCATTTCAGAAAAATTACATTGTGTACAGTTGGACAATCATAGGCAGTACTACCTCAAACTATAACACATTCATCTTTCAGATGTGAAGGGGCCGATACCCTTTACACCACCTGCATACACATTTTATTAATCAAAAATAGAAAACCTGGTCAACGGTTATAACACAACAGTATTCATACACTTAAATCATATATTAACCAAAACCAAAAGTGGAGGGACACTTTATCCTTTAATACTTAGCAGCTTAAGCGGGGGTCTCTTCACCCACTCGTACATGGCGTTCTCTCCATTCTCCTGTGTTCTCATGCCTCTGGAGGCGTTTGCCTCTCTTGCAATGCACGAACAGTAAAAATATTACAATCAAAACCTGACACACTACTAGGATGTGGGATGCTATTCTAATCCAGGGCGGGATCTCTATATTAGTGAACAGTTCCCACCATGGTGGGGTGACTATGTCTAATATGTCCTTCCCTATCTCCAATGTCTTCTGCTCTAGTGTGTAAAAATACTTCTGTGAAACTATTACAGCTTTTAAAATCTTGGTGAGGTGTTCGGGGAGAGGGGGAATGACATAACCAAAATGCGCAACGAATCGCTAGTAATCCGTGAAATTCTCTTTTACAGTGAGGTGAACGGTGGAAGGTACAGGAATGGGGACAATTCGCTGTTGTGCCACTTGAACTTCAGCCCTGGGTTTGAAACAGAAACTGCTGTCACTGACCGGACACCACCCGTGCTGTCCGTGGTGGTAGTGAGGCACTGCAGTGGTAACACAGTATGTTCCACCTCCGATATATGCCACCTGTGGGGGCACATGGTCCTTTGCCATTGCCTCCATGGTGCAATTTATCGGCTTCGCACCAGCGGCTCTGAACCCGCACTGTGGTTTTAAAAAGGCATTCAAGTGCTGGGGACACAGGATGATGTGTGCTCCCCGGCTTCGACACCCCGAGAGGTCAGTGCCTGTCATCGTACGCTCCCATCTGATGACATAAGGTGGGACCACTGCGTAACGAATGTGCGCACCCCCCTGAATGACTCCAATGTTCTCCACCCTGTATACCGGGGCGGGTTTTGCTGTGGGACCCAACACCGGCATCCTCACCACTATTCCCATGATGGTGTGATTCAAGCGTCCGCAGTCCACTGGGACTGGGTACGCCTCTGCAGCTAGTCTGAGCTGGCACGGACTTAATGCGTTCTCAAAAGGGTGGAGCGCTTGCAAGTGCTTGTTGCTGATCCAGGACGGGACCAAACCTTGTTTTAAATCCTCCAGATTACTGCGGCCCTCGTCCAGTAACCACGCCCCATATAGCACACAAGCCTCGTTCTGCGCAGCCTGATCGGACGCATTCTGATCCTCCCTAATGAGTGCATTTACCGTTCTAGCGTGTTTCTCCAGCTCAGCGATTATTTCTTTTAAGTGTAGTGTCATGGCCTGGTCCTCATGTAGCTCAGAACCCACTACCTTATTTTTGTTTGTCAGTATGTTCCTTAACTGGGCCTTTAGACCATTAACCTGTGTCTGCAGCTCCATGTTGTCTAGAGCGTTGACAACAGATGTCCCGGTACTAAAAGCAGTGAAGATGTCATTTACAGTACCCCTTCTTTGCCTCCCCACCTGATCCAAAACTTCCTGTGGTGTGGTGTACAATTTGGCTTTGTCGATGTCGGCAAAGTCAAATTCATAAAATTGTCTGAACATCCTGGTTAACAGGACCTGGTACAATTGCTTCGTTTCCTTGGGACACCACTCTGGCAATCGTACCTCAGTGAGGTTTAAAATCACTGAGGCCACCGCGTAGTGTACCCCTTGGTACAGCACCTGACCGGTGGGTACCAATACTAAACCGTTCCCGGGTCCCTTTGTGGTGGTGGGGCACCCTTCCTTCTGGGCTAGTGCTACCGGAATCGTGGGCAGGGGCTTGCGTGGGCGGGTGATGAGTTCAGTGGCGTTTACCGGAATCGGGGAGAATGGGACTCCGCACGCCCGGGTGCTGACGTCCCACCTCATCCCTTTCCCTTCATCCTGCCACTGCCTCTGGAAAAAGATGGATATGCCTTTGGGGCAAACGCGCTTCGAACCCCACATGCAGACATATATCCCTTCATCTGGTTCCCACCATTTGTCCCAACACACACGTAACTGTCCGTGAGTCCCCGTAATTGTCCGATGGGTATTGTTACCCAGTCGCTCCCACTCGATTGCAGAGTTCTTCATATTCTTTCCCAGCTTTCAGAGCCACCACCATCTACTTAGTGGTACGTTCCCATTACACACCAAACAGATCCTCTTTCCCACGGTAACGCTGACTCTGGGTGCAATGATCCTCACCCGAGGGCACAGTAATGAAGTCTCTTGGTAGGCAAACCCGGATTTGCTGGAGTATTCAGTAGAATTCGACCCCAGCCATCCTGGCCATCTCCCTTGCTGGAAGTAGGTGGCGGTTTCCTCAACCTCTCGCTTCCCCGTCCCATCCGTCGTGATGGGGGCTGTATCCCCGGAGCATCCGAACACGATGACGTCCTTCGTGCGGCCTCGGTAGGCCAGCCCGCACCCGATTGCCGCGAGCACCACGATAATCCTCTCCATTGTATCCCTGGTTTCTGTAACTGATAAGATGATGTAGCCAGGCTCCCAATAGGCGCTGGCCTAATTAAACGGACGCTCGGGTCCCCTGACCCCGCTTCCAAACAAACACACATACTGGGCAGACTTCGAAAACTATCTTTTTAAACATCCCCATCATCTTAAACTTTACATGCCTTAGACTAACATCAAAATTACTTAACTTAACTTATCATAACCTAAACTTATGTACAGCGCCGCCCTCCTTCGGGCGGCCTACCTAATTCCTGTGAGGGCTGCAGCGTGCCGCTCCCTGTGGCGGGGCTGCACTGACCTTCGGCTTTGATCCCCCGCAGCCTGTCGCTGCTGAACGGGAATCGTGTCTTTCCTGGGCTTTCTGAAGTCGGCGTCTACTGGGAGTGGGTGACTCGGGCCAAGACTTTACAGGCTGAGGCGTTCGGGTCGACCTACGAGGGAGCGCCTTGGGCGAGGCTCCCAGGGCTAACGGACTGGGGATCGGGACCTTTACCGTCGCAGCCTGTGGTCCCACCACAGCTGCCGGATCCGGCTCCGGCTCCCTTCCCTCAGGCTCCGCCCCCCTGGGGCCGGGATCCGTGGCATCCGACTCCACCCCACCTGTCCCCACAGGTGGTGAGTCTCCGCCCCCAATCCCTACCTCCCCTATGCTCGAGTCGGGGTCGGGACCTTCGGCCTCCGACTCCTCCTCCTCCTCCGTGATCGGGTCCGGGGCGGGGTCGAGCTGTTCGGGCTCTTCCTCGTCCGAATCCCAAACTAACGGGGAGACCTCCCACTCCGTTGGGATGACGCCTCCCCTCACGCAGGCTACAGTTCCAGCCTGTGTGGTCTGTGACCCTGTCTCAGGCTGAGGATTTTTGTCCTCAGACCTGGGCTCTGTTGTTGGCCCTTGTGCACCCGGCTTAAACAGTTTACACTGGTTAATGTGAAATGATTTAGTACGTCGGGGCACCTTCACTGCGTACACCATGGGGCTGGCCTTGTCTACAATGCTGTAGGGCCCCATGTACAGTGGTTCTAGACTCCCTACTCGGGCATAGTTCCTAACCATGACCTGGTCTCCGACTTCCCACTCTTGCTTCTTACGGGGTTCCAGCAACAGTCGATTGCCCTGATGCTGTCTCCCCATGTTCCCAGCCGCTTGCTCATAAACCTGTTTCAGGCGCTCCAAAAGGGTTTGGACGAACTTGTCCCGATTCACCTCTTGGAGCTGGCCCTCAGTGAGCACCGGGGCTAGTACATGGGTGGGTGTTCGCATGATCCTCCCAGTCACTAACTCGTGCGGGGAGTACCCCGTACTTTTGGACTGGCTGGCCCGGATCCCCATGAGGACTAGAGGCAGGATCTCTGCCCACTTCTTGGGCGAGCCCATTGCCTCTTTCCTCAGCTTTTCCTTGAGGGTCCGGTTCATGCGTTCAACAATCCCGGATGACTGGGGATTGTGCGCTACGTGCCACTTCCCTTCAATGCCCAAGAGCATGAGGGTGTTCTGCATCACTTGGCCGGTGAAATGACTCCCACGGTCGGACTCAACAAACCGGGGGAGCCCCCACCGTGAGAACACTTCCTGGCAGTACCCAGCGCCGTAGCTGTTCTACACGGGAAGGCTTCTACCCACTTGGTAAACACATCCACCAGGACAAGGCAGTACTTATAGCCTCCCTGGGCGGTGGGCAGGGGCCCTATGTAGTTGACCTGTATCGACTGCCATGGTCCCTCTACCCTCCTGATGTGCCCCATGGGCACCTTCCTTTTCTGGGGGTCTGGGTTGTTTGCAGTGCACACAAGACAGCTTGCACAGAACTCGCGGACATCGTCTCGAAGTCCCGGCCACCATCCCGCCTGCTCCACCCGTTGCCAAGTAACCTCAGGCCCGGGGTGTCCTGCCCCTGGACCCTCATGGGTCAGTTGAAGGAATTCCCTCCGGTGCTGCTGCGGCACAACCCACTGTTCCTCCCGGAACAACACGCCTTCCTTGACGGAGAGGGCTGCCGTACTGTACGGACCCTCTACCGGCTTGCCCTCAGCAATAGCATTGAGGACTGTTTTCAGGGTGGGATCCAGGGTTTGGACGGTCTTTAGGTCTAGGGACGGTGTCACCCCTGTGTTCCCTGGAGTCCCCTCCCTGCCTCGGATCGCTGCCACGGGTCCGGGTCCATAGGGGTCCCAGAAAATGCCGTTGCGGGCACCCTCCCTGGCTAGCGCATCCGCCTGCTGGTTGCCCTGACTGCGGGGTTCTGTGGTGGAATGAGTCTTCACCTTGTGGATGAACACCTCCCCTTCCTCCCCCACTGCTGCCAGGATCTTTTCCAGCAAGTGCTTAACTGTTAAAGGTCGTCCGTCCGCGGAGGTATATCCGCGACGAGACCAAATGGCCAGGTATTCCGTACACGAATTGCATGTGAACATGCTGTCCAAGCAGATCGTGTATGGGGTTGGGAAGATCTCGGGGTGGGTAACCACGTACGCCACCGCAGACAGTTCAGCCTGCTGTGCGCTCATAGTGCTGGGGAGCCTAATCGCCAGGGCAATGTTTGCCGCGGGGTCATAAACTTCACACCCTGTGAGTCGTTCGCCAGCAGATACCGTGCTGGAACCGTCTACGTAGATCTCACGGCCTGTGGGGTGTATCCCGGCCCGTAATCCTATGTTGACCTCCCATACCCCTTCGACGGAACACCGATGGGCTGTTCCGGGATATACCAGGTTGGCCGCGAGCTTCAGCTCGCAAAGACCTTTAACTTTGAGATCCATCTGAGAAAGGAGGAGGGTCCAGCGCGCAATCCGAGCGCTGTTTACAGTCCCATCCTTAATCCTTCCATCCAGAAGCATCTTTGTGGGTGTGTGGTGGGTGAGGAGAGTGATGGGAGAGGCTCCTGTGAAGATCGCTGATCTGTTCACAGCCCAATGCGTGGCCAGGAGATGCCGTTCGCAATTGGAAAAACTCCTCTCCACATCCGTAAGCACCCTGGAGGAGTAGACCACCGGCCTCAGCTTGCCTTGTCGCTCCTGGAGCAGCACGGCACTCAGGCTGTCTCCACTAGCGGCTACTTCCAGGAAAAACTCCTCCCCCCCATCTATGGCCCCTAGGGCTGGCGCGGTCTGCAGGTCCCTTTTCAGCTTCTCGAATGCTGCCTGACAACCCTCATCCCAAGACCACTCGACTCCCTTGTGTAAGAGTCGGAGTAGCGGGGCTGCTGTGGCTGCATAGTCCTCGATGAAGTCTCTGCAGTATCCGGTCAGTCCCAGAGAGGACCTCACACCCGTTACTGTGTTAGGAATCGGCAAATCTTGCACCGATTCCCGCCTAGCCTTATCTATGGCTCTTTCCCCAGCGCGGATGGCCAGACCCAGGAATTTCACCTCCTGCTGGCCGATCCGTGCTTTCTTTGGGTTTACTTTAAAACCCTCCTTTCCAGTAGCCCCAATAATTCGGCTAATAGTGGGCCGTGCTCCTCCCTTGAATCCGTGAACAGGAGCAAGTCGTCCACATACTGCACTATCTGATTGGGCTGGCTAAATTCCTTTAAACTTCCTGCCATGCACTGATGGAAAATGCTGGGGCTGTTGTGGAAACCCTGTGGCAAGCAGTTCCAAGTGTACTGTTGCCCTTTAAAAGTAAAGGCAAACTTGTACTGATCCTCCCGCCGCAACGGAATGGACCAAAAACCGTTCGAGATATCCAGCACCGTGAACGTGGTCGCGGATGCTGGAATACTCCCTATTAGGTCGGCAACTGCTGCTACCGTGGGCGCACAGGCTGGGATGTTACTGTTAAGGACTCTGTAGTCCACCGTGGCCCTCCACGAATTGTCCGGCTTCTTTACCGGCCATAATGGGGAGTTCACGTGAGTGGCTATCGGCCTCAACACGCCCTGCTGCACCAATGAAGATATTGCTGTCTTCATGTCGGGTTCTGCTTCCTTGGGGAAGTTATACTGCTTTTGGGGTCGGATCATGGGGTCCCCGTCTACGCTGACCTCAAACCCGGTAACCCTCCCACAGTCGTGCTTGTGGGTGGCAAACGCGGTCAGATTGTCCGACACACATGCTTGCAAGTCCGTTGGGATGTCCGCGACCATAAGCTCGAGGTCGTAACCTCCTGACGGCTTCATGGTGCACAGGGTCCCCTTTCCTCCCTGTGGTAAACCACGTTCACTATTGTATCACTGTTAGTAGTTAGCACTGTTCACCACTGTTCGTTATAACTGTATCACTGACCACTATTGTATCACGGTACGAGGTCGCCTCTTGCCACACTGCTATACCTGGGATGACCACTGCCGACTCCGCCTTGGCTCCACCCACCAGGCCAGGTATAAAGGTGAGCGACTGGCTGGTATTCCTCCTGCTTGGATCGGATCACCCACGAGAGTGGGCTCTGTTATTTAGTCAATAAAAACCTTTAGTCACCTTCGTAACTCTTCGCCTTTTATTGGAGGAATTGATAGGTATATCAATTTTATTGACTAAATTTAATGATGTCCAACAACGAGTCACAACCGGCGGAGGAGCCACCAGCGCAGCTCCCAGGAGCACAGCCACACCAGCCAGCTTGGCTGCGAGCCCTCAGACCGCCGTACCTGGACCTGAACCCACGAGCAGCAAACTCAGCCGCAGACTTTAAACACTGGCTGGTCTGCTTCGAATCATACCTGAGAGAATCCAGCGTCCCTCAGGCATCCAAACTAAGTGTCCTGCAGGCACAACTGAGCCCGAGAGTATACACTCTCATCGAGGACATGACTACCTACGAGACCGCCATCAACCTGCTGAAACAGAAGTACCGGACCCCGGTAAACTACATGTACGCTAGGCACCTCCTAAGATCACGGCCGCAACAGCCAGGAGAATCAGTAGCCGAATTCTCACAGGCGCTATATGCACTCGCCAGGAACTGTGAGTTTAAATCGGTGTCGGCAGCCGAAAATACTGAAGATAATATCCGCGACGCATTCCTGAAAGGCCTACGGTCCGAGTACTCACGGCAAAGACTGCTGGAAGCTAAAGACCTCAGCATGGAAAAAGCTGAAGCCCTCGCTATCTCCCTGGAAGTGGCCCACCAAGATCAGGAAGCATTCACCAGGTACTGCTCGCGACCCTGGGACTCGGGCCCGACCCCTACCACAGCACCCTTCCCAGCGCCGCCCCCGGGACCTACCTCTGCGTCGGCGTCCCGGACCCGACCGGCCCCGCCACCCCCGGCACCGGCCCCGACATCGGGCATCCGCGATCGGGCCGCCGGCTGTTTTTTTTGTGGCCAGGAGAAGCACCCGAGGTCGCGCTGCCCAGCCAAGAACTCCATATGTAAAACCTGCCTGAAGAAAGGCCACTTCTCCAAGGCCTGCAGGAGCGGATCCTCAGAGGCCAGCAGTGCCGCATGCGAACTATGGGGGCGGCCATCTTCGTTTAGGGCAACTGAGGCCAGCATCCCCACACATGAGTCATGGGGGCGGCCATCTTTGTTTAGGGCAACTGAGGCCAGCATCCCCACACATGAGTCATGGGGGCGGCCATCTTTGATTAAGGCAACCGACCCCAATAGTGCCTCATGGGGCCCTACCTCGTGGGAGACGCCATTTTACTCACCACGCCCGACCGCCTCGCCCGCAGATGACAACGACTCGCTCGGCTACACACTAGCTTCCGTCACCCTGGACCAAGCCCGCCCGCACCATCTGTCCAAGTCAATGATGGACATCAAAGTGAACGGCCACGCCACGACCTGCCTGTTCGACAGCGGAAGCACGGAGAGCTTCATCCACCCAGACACGGTGAGCCACTACTCCCTCTCTGTCCTACCAACGCGCAGCCGAATCTCGATGGCATCGAGGTCCCACGCCACGGACATCAGCGGCTACTGTGTCGTGACCCTGTCGGTTAAGGGCACGGAGTATAAAAACTTTAAACTCCTCGTCCTCCCCCATCTCTGCGCTGCCGTCCTACTAGGGCTGGACTTCCAATCCCACCTCCAAAGCGTAACCCTAGCATACGGTGGACCCCTCCCCCCACTCACAGTCAACAACCAGCAAACGTTAAACCGCCCACCGCGTAACACCTGCAGCCTCTCCACCCTCAAGGTCCCGCCACCCTCTCTGTTTGCTAACCTTACCCCTGACTGCAAACCCGTCGCTACCAAAAGCAGGCGGTATAGCGCCGGGGACAGAGCCTTCATTAGCTCTGAGGTGCGGCGCCTCCTGAAAGAGGGCATTATCGAGGGGAGCAGCAGCCCCTGGCGTGCCCAGGTCGTAGTCGTAAAGACCGGCGATAAAAACCGCCTGGTCATCGACTACAGCCAGACCATAAACAGATATACCCAGCTGGACGCATACCCCCTCCCCCGCATATCTGACATGGTCAATCAGATTGCACAGTATAAAGTATTCTCGACCATCGACCTGAAGTCGGCCTACCACCAACTCCCTATCCACCCTGAGGACCGCCAGTATACCGCCTTCGAGGCGAATGGGCGCCTATACCACTTCCTTAGGGTCCCCTTCGGTGTCACTAATGGGGTCTCGGTCTTCCAAAGGGAGATGGACCAGATGGTTGACCAGAACGAACTGCAGGCTACATTCCCCTACCTAGATAACGTCACTATCTGCGGCCGCGACCGGCAGGAACATGACGCGAATCTGGAGAAATTCCTCCGTACGGCCCAACGGCTGAACCTCACCTACAATAAGGAGAAATGCGTGTTTAACACCACGCGCCTTGCCATCCTCGGCTGCGTAGTGGAGAACGGAATCATCGGCCCCGACCCAGAAAGAATGCGCCCCCTCATGGAGCTACCCCTCCCCCACTGCCCTAAAGCACTTAGGAGAACCCTGGGGCTTTTCGCCTACTATGCCCAATGGGTACCCAATTACGCGGACAAAGCCAGACCCCTCCTGAAAGCCACTTCCTTCCCCCTCACGGAGGAGGCGTGCGCGGCCTTCTCCCTCATTAAGGGAGACATAGCCAAGGCCACGATGCACGCAGTGGACGAGTCCATCCCCTTTCAGGTGGAGAGCGACGCATCCGACTTCGCCTTAGCCGCCACCCTAAACCAGGAGGGGAGGCCAGTGGCCTTCTTCTCAAGGACCCTACAGGGCCCCGAGATCCGACATTCGTCGGTCGAGAAAGAGGCCCAGGCGATCGTGGAGGCAGTACGGCGCTGGAGGCACTACCTGGCAGGCAAACGATTTACCCTCCTCACCGACCAGCGTTCGGTGGCTTTCATGTTTAATAACAAGCTGAAGGGCAAAATCAAGAATGACAAGATTTTGAGATGGAGAATCGAGCTCTCCACCTACGATTATGAGATCTTGTACCGGCCAGGCAAGCTGAACGAATCCCCTGATGCCCTTTCACGAATGACATGCGCCAGCGCGCATATCGATAGGCTTCAGACCCTCCACGACCAGCTCTGCCACCCCGGAGTCACCAGACTCTACCATTTCATTAAGGCCCGCAACCTGACCTACTCCATCGAGGAGGTCAGGACCATGACCAGGAACTGCCAGACCTGTGCGGAGTGCAAACCGCACTTCTATAGGCCGGACCGAGCAAGCCTGATCAAGGCCACCCGCCCCTTCGAGCGCCTGAGCATCGACTTTAAGGGGCCCCTCCCGTCCTCTGACCGTAATGTGTACTTCCTCAACATCGTTGATGAGTACTCCCGTTTCCCCTTTGCCTTCCCCTGCCCCGACATGACCAGTAGCACGGTCATTAAGTGCCTGAATGCCCTCTTCGCCTTGTTCGGGTTCCCGAACTATATACACAGCGACCGGGGCTCCTCCTTCATGAGCGAGGAACTCCGGCAATTCCTCCTAGAGAGAGGTATTGCAGCAAGCAGGACCACCAGCTACAACCCCAGAGGTAACGGTCAGGTGGAAAGAGAGAACGCGACGGTATGGAAGGCCGTCCTCTTAGCCTTAAAGTCTAAGGGCCTCCCAACCTCCCGCTGGCAAGAAGTCCTCCCGACAGCGCTGCACTCCATCCGGTCATTACTTTGCACGGCCACTAACACCACCCCCCATGAACGAATGTTCGTTTTCCCCAGGAAGTCGACTACGGGAACCACTCTACCAACCTGGCTGACCGCCCCGGGGCCGGTCTGGCTGCGGAAACACGTGAGGACCCATAAAACGGACCCCCTGGTCGAGAGGGTGAACCTCCTGCACGCCAACCCCCAGTACGCCTACGTGGCGTACCCAGACGGGCGGGAGGACACTGTCTCCCTACGAGACCTCGCACCCTCAGCCGATCCGGAAACACCGCCACCACCCCCCCCAACCTCAGTCCAGGTAGACGGCATGCCGGAACCCCACGAGCCCTCGCCGACCACGCAAACACCAGCATCAACACCGGATAAGGCACCAGCACCGGATAAGGCAACACCACCGCTGCGGCGATCGGAGAGGCTTACGAAGCCTCCGGACAGACTGACCTACCAGAATTGGTAGTACACTTCACCCCGCCGGACTTAATTCTAAACAAGGGGTGAATGTGGTAAACCACGTTCACTATTGTATCACTGTTAGTAGTTAGCACTGTTCACCACTGTTCGTTATAACTGTATCACTGACCACTATTGTATCACGGTACGAGGTCGCCTCTTGCCACACTGCTATACCTGGGATGACCACTGCCGACTCCGCCTTGGCTCCACCCACCAGGCCAGGTATAAAGGTGAGCGACTGGCTGGTATTCCTCCTGCTTGGATCGGATCACCCACGAGAGTGGGCTCTGTTATTTAGTCAATAAAAACCTTTAGTCACCTTCGTAACTCTTCGCCTTTTATTGGAGGAATTGATAGGTATATCACTCCCTTCTCTGGGATCACGACTACCTTGCCTAACCCATTCTCGGCTCCCCAGAGACAGTGATTTCTAAGGTCCAAGAGGATCCCGTGTTCCACCAAGAAATCAGACCCGAGGATGCCTTTACCACCCCCCTCGTTCCACTTCAGCAGGATACACGTCCATGTGGTGTGGAGTGCTCCCAAATGAATGGAGAGCGGGATGGAGAACGCGCCAGCCTGTTCTTTGCCTGTGAAACCCGCTACTGCGAATGGAGCCTGGGTAGACAGGGGTGAGGCAAAAGGTTTAGCTGTGTGGATCACGGTACATGATGCCCCCGTATCCAACAGGTAACTACCCTTTTCCTTCTCTACCTCCATCTCCACAAGGGGTCTTCTCCACGCGTCATAGCGGAGCGGACACAGGTAGACGGGCTGCGCTGGCTTTAGTCATTGGGGCTCTGCGGCTGGGGTTGGGGGAGCAACAGGGCCGTTGACGACTGCCACCTTCCCCTGCGAGGTCATTAGAGACCGCATTGCCTCTAAAACTGACTCGATCGCATCGGGATGGATCGACACATCGGCTCCTTTCTCCCGGATGGGCGTCTGGGCTGGGGCTGAGGGAGCTTTTCCCTTTGAATCCTTCCAGGGATTTTTACAGTCCCGGCGCCAGTGACCTTCCTTCCCACACCCGTAACAACTGCTCTTGGCTTGGGGAGGGCGATTCCCCTCCTGACGCCACTCCTGCTTGCTTGGGGCTGCGGGTTTTGCCTCATGCACCTTTCCCTTCGGGGGAGGCACCTCCTTACTCCTGCTGTTCCTGTAACCTATCGTGAGCTGATCGAGTACTAACTCTTCCGTGGAGCGGGGGTTATTGGGGTCAAACCATGTTTTGGCCTGCTCCCTCACCTGGGGCAAGCAATTGGTGACCAGGCACCGGAGCCAATGAGCCCTTTGACCATCGTCCAGCCCGTTCCGGGCCGGCCCGCCTGGGCAGCTGCGCCGATACACTGACCACAACCTTCCGGCGAAAACCCGTGGGGGCTCTCCCTCTAGCTGTACCGTCCTACCCAATCGGAGGAACGGATTTCCGTCGTCTTCCCCCATAACCTGCAGGACCTCGTCCCGTAAATCCTCGTACACCCCGTGTCCTCTCTTGCTCTCGTCAGAGAGACACTGGAGGATCGAGCTGTCCAGGGAGAACAGTAGCATTCTGGACTGCTCTCTCCCGTCGCAGTCATTAACTGCTGCGGTCTGCTCCACGTCCCTAAAATGGACGAAGGGATCTCCTGACTCGGAGAGTTTTGGGATGTGGCTTATCATTGCCCTTAGCTGTTGTGCGCTGTGGGGCATTATGATCTGATTCACGAGGGGTCCGTCCTCGCCATCATCGTTGCCCGGACCGAGCCTCCGGTGTCGAGCGGGACACATCGGTGCCGGCTTCGACTCTACTACCTGGGGTTGCTCTACCTCCGGGATCTCTTCATCTAACTTCACCGTTTCCTTCCCCTCATCCCAAGACTCAGTATAGCTGGGAGGTGCCGAGGGCAGGGTGGTTGGTACCACAACTGCCTCTTGCGGAATCGGTCTTTTGGCTTCCCTGGCTAACTGTAGCTGGCTCGCTGGTGGGTTTATGAGACACACCAAGCCGTTTGCCTTCGCTAGGGCCGTTCTCAGGTCCTCTAGCTCCCTTTGGCAAGCGCTATGGTCGGCGTTCTCAGACCTATCCTCCATGGCCATCTTGTACGCTGCTCTAGCTCCCAGAATACTTTCCTCCTGTGCCTCTACCTGCTGAGCTAGGCGGAAACACCTGTCCCTTATTCTACCTTCACTGGCCTTGGCCTCAATGACCTGACACTCCAAGTAATCTATCTTGGTCTCATGGCGATGGATTACGGATTGGCGTTCCTGATTCAGCGCGTTGAGCGATGCAATCAGTTTCTTTCCTCCCGCAACCTTTTCCTCTACTTCTGCTAGTAACCCTTTGATCTGGGCCGTCTGTGCTGCAACGACTTGGTCCAAAAGCTGGGCTTGCTTCGTGTAGCACATCAGCCAGACCGCTTTTTCTACAGATCTTTTGTGCTCTTTGCCCTCTGTCCACTTGATGGCTGCGTCTAGCGGGCGCCTATCTCTTAATAGGTCAGATATCCACTGTTTTGTAAGGTTTACCTTCCCAAAAACATAATCCGCTATTCTCTCATCCATCACATTTCGTTTATTCAGACCTTGATCTAAAACACTACATTCCTGCTGCCAAGGTCCTGCCGCAGTCGCCATTTCTGTAGGGGGTTTCTCTTGCTTGCTCTGGTCTCCTGCCAGGCTTCTTGCAATAATTACCCGTGAGTGGTTCGACCCACTCGCCCCTACGGTTCTCGACCTTGGACTTAGGTGCAGGGAGCTGTAGTGCAGAAAAACTCAATAGACCAGGTCGAATAGCACGAAATGGATGCCTTTATTGAACAGTTTGCAACATTATAAAATACATGTCATATGCGCAGATTAAAGAAACTACAAGCATGCACACATCTATAAACTTAACTCTATAGAAATGGGGAACACACGGCACATCGTAAAAGGGGTAACACATTACAACTACCCTTAACCCCCTCCCCTAGGCCTAACTAAGTTTCGACTTGAGGAACTCGGGATCATGCTCACCACTTTAAGAATTGCGAAAAAGGGGTTCACAGCCTTTCGACACCGCTTGCCGTTGTCACGTGGGTTTGGAAGCTTCTGGCGCAGCTTGTTTTCCTCTTGGTTCTCCTGCGATGAGGCAGCCGATACAGCCTTGGTGAGCGCTCGCCACAGATGAATCCGTTACCGGTGTGATGTTAAGAACTGGATGCACATGGATGAATCCATTGCCGATGCGATGTTGAGACACTGGAGTGCTGTGCCCTGAGTGTCTTCTTCTCCGGCCTGGGTCGTCGATGATCTCCCGACAAAAGTACCCGGGCCACCCTCGTCGTCTTCCCGTCATGGCCGGGCCTTGCCTGGCCGAGCTGGCTTCCAAGCCGAAGTCTTCTCGTCGTCTTCCGTTCCGAACCGAAGTGCTGTGTGAAGGTCTCAACCGAAAAGTCTGTCCGAAGCGTTTTTGAAGCGTTTTTGAAGTGAAGCCCCTGATGGACTTTTCAATCCACAGTTATACCTTTTTGGAACATTCTTATCTCCCGCCAAATCATAGTCCTATCTTTGTAATAATTTTGGCGGGCAGAACTCTCTGCAGGGGTGTTTTGTCTTCATAACGGGAGCTGGTGATAGCTTAACTGGCCTTCCTGGGCCGATAATGTCTTTGCTTTGTCACCGTAACTCGGTTTATATATTGATCGGTCTGGGGATTGCCCTTGAAGGCTGTTAAACGGCTTCTCTTTGTACAGTAAATGGGTTAAAGCGTTCATTCAATTGTCCGCCCATTTCTTGATGGGCCTCATCCTGCTACCCAAATCTGGCCTGTACTTATAATCTAATCAATATGTATACTCAGTTCCATGAGTTTCGGCTTCCCGAAACTGGTTTTCACGGGCTTAATGTCCTCAATCCACAAGCCTGTCTGGCTTGCAGTAACAGAAATTCAAATGGTCTCAGAAGCTGGTCACGAGGTCTGGCGGCCATTTTGTGTGCCCTTTTATCAAAGGTTTCTCTGTACAAGCTTCTTTTTGGTCAATAAAGCTGTCTTATTAACCCTAATTTCTTGCGTGATTATTTGATGAAAATTTCGCGAATCTTACACCATCACCGTTAAATCATAGACACAGGAGAGTGTCGGGTCATTTCGTGTTTCCTTTTCTATGTTTGCATTCGTCACAGGTAGACATTCGACTATGGTCGAGTGGAATATCTCCACAGGATCCACTGCAGGTGCTTCTTCCACCGTCGGCAACGGTAGGCGCGACAATCCATCAGCATTCCCATGCTGTTTAGTTCCTTTGTACTCGATGATATATTGGTGTGCCCCTAGGAAAAGGGACCACCTCTGTAGCCGTTGTGCTGTCCTTATCGGGACGCCCTTCTGAGGGTTGAAAATGGAGACAAGAGGTTGATGATCAGTTAGTAGAGTAAATTTCTGACCGTGCAGGTAGTGATTGAACTTCTTCACCCCCCACACTAGGCTGAGGGCCTCTCTGTCAATCTGGGCGTAGTTACGCTCGGCCAAAGTCAACGAGCGTGACGCAAAAGCTATCGGCCTCTCTGAACCATCAACGAATTTATGTGACAGTACCGCTCCAATGCCATGGGGAGACGCATCACACGCCAATCTTATCGGTAGTGATGGGTTGTAGTGAGCCAATACTTCTCTTGAAGTGATTAGTTCTTTACTCTTCTGAAAGGCCCGCTTACATTCATCGCTCCATTTCCATGCTACTTCAGTTTGTAGTAGAGCATTCAGTGGGTGCAGAATTGTGGACAAATTCGGCAAAAACGTATGGTAGTAATTCACCAATCCGAGGAATGACCTCAGTTGCGACACATTTTCAGGCGCTTGAGCCTTACCCACCGCTTCAATTTTGTCAGGGGACTTATGTAACCTCTCTTCATCAATCACGTGGCCACAATACAATATCTGTTTCTTAAAAAACTCGCACTTGGAGCGATTGGCTCGTAACCCATGTTCTCTTAGTCTAGTGAGCACCTGCTCTAGGTTGGCAAGGTGTTCACTGTCATCTTCACCTGTCACTAGGATGTCGTCCAAGTAACACTGAGTCCCCGGAATCCCTTGCAGGACTTGTTCCATCGCTCTTTGCCATATCGCCGGAGCTGATGCTACTCTGAATACCAGTCGATTATACTGGTAAAGACCTTTGTGAGTATTTATCGTGAGATACTTCCTAGAGGATTCTTCAACCTTCATCTGCAAATATGCTTGTGCTAGGTCAATTTTTGTAAAACGCTTCCCTCCAGATAGTGAGGCGAAAGTATCTTCTATCCTCGGGAGCGGATATTGTACTGTGTGAAGGACTGGGTTCACCGTCACCTTGAAGTCCCCACAGATGCGAACCTTCCTTGGCTCCTCAGACTTATTGTTTAATGTTTTCTTCATGACAGGAACGATGGGTGTCGCCCACTCGCTCCAGTCTACCTTAGATAACACGCCTGCATTCCCCAGATTCTCCAGCTCTGCCTCGACGGCTGGGCGAATTGCATACGATACCGGTCTTGCTTTGAAAAACTTGGGAATTGCATTCTCTTTTATTTTTATCGAGGCGGTTACGCCTTTAAGAGTTCCCAGTTCTTGTTGAAATACCTCTTTGGCGTTAGCTAAGATTTTTCACAATCGTCCAGGTGTGACGTCGTCATCCTTTTTACCAGCCACCGTCAGTGCCTGAATGGAGTGCCAGTCTAAACTTATCTTTCTGATCCATTCACGTCCCAATAACGGTGGTCCACCATCTTGCAGTATGTACAGATACAATT
Organism: Somniosus microcephalus; assembly: GCF_052327205.1. Lineage (NCBI taxonomy): Eukaryota > Metazoa > Chordata > Chondrichthyes > Squaliformes > Somniosidae > Somniosus > Somniosus microcephalus. The sequence goes on from NC_140994.1 coordinate 235,544,987, forward strand.
TCTGTATTTCCTTGCCGTTGTATTCAACAGGCACCCTTATTTTCCCTCTGGGGTATACTTTCTGCCCCATATACGTCTTCAAGACAATGGATGTCTCTTTCAAGGGTATGTGTGAGAATAGCCGCTCGTAGTCTCATCGATTCATGATGGTCAGGGCTGATCCTGTATCCAATTCCATTTTGACTTGGGACCCTGCTATCGTGAGGGTGACCCACATGGTTCGGTGATCCTCTTTTGCGATTACGTTGTGAAGTTTGAGACAGCTTAGTCTCTTGTTCCCGGATTCACTTTTGCTCTTCTGGTCTTCGGAACTACTGTCCGTCATCTTTTGTACTTTCCTGTACTGTTCCTTAGTAGCCTTTTTGTTGTCGTTAGTCTTCTTCCCAGACCTGCAACCTCGTGCAATGTGTCCCATCTTTCCGCGTTGCCTGCATATTTTGCCCTTGGACCAGCAGTCCTTTTGGTCATGGGTTGTTCTGCCGCAGCGATAACATTTTTCAAATCCCCGTGTCATTTCGTGGGTGCCGTATTCCTGTGGCTTTTGCTGTATTTCCGCAGCTCCCCTTGCTGCTGCTTCGTACGATACTGCCACGCTGAAAGCCTTATGTAGCGTCAGCTATTTCTCTGAGAGTAACCTCCTCTGGGTTCCATCACTCAGGAGTCCACAGACAAATTTGTCTCGTAGAGTATCTGTCAGTCCTGCTCCGAACTGGCAGTGCTTTGATAGCTTGCGTAGTTCCGTAAGGTAATCAGCATTGCTCTCATCTTTATGCTGATTTCTCCTGTGGAATTTAAATCTTTCTGCTATCAGCAGCGGTGTAGGATTTACATAGATACATAGAAGAAAGGAGCAGGAGTAGGCCATTCGGCCCCTCGAGCCTGCTCCGCCATTCAATGAGATCATGGCTGATCATCCAAATTCAGTACCCGGTCCCTGCCTTCTCCCCATATCCCTTGATCCCTTTAGGCTTAAGAAATATATCCAACACTTTCTTGAATATACTTAATGAACTGGCCTCCACCGCCCTCTGTGGCAGAGAATTCCACAGGTTCACCACTCTCTGGGTGAATAAATTCCTCCTCATTTCAGTCCTAAATGGCTTACCCCTTACCCTTAGACTATGAACCCTGGTTCTGGACTCCCCGGCCATCAGAAACATCCTTCCTGCATCTAGACTGTCCAGGCCTGACAGAATTTTATAGGTTTTGATGAGATCCCCTCTCAATCTTCTAAACTCCAGTGAGTATAAGCCCAATCGACACAATCTCTCCTCATATGTCATTCCTGCCATCCCAGGTATCAGCCTGGTGAATCTTCGCTGCACTCCTTCCATGGCAAGAACTTCCTTCCTCAGGTAAGGCGACCAAAACTGCACATAATACTCAAGGTGTGGTCTCACCAAGGCCCTGTACAACTGCAGCAAGACATCCTTGTTCTTTTACTCGAACCCTCTTGCTACGAAGGCCAGCATACCATTTGCCTTCTTAACCGCCTGCTGCACCTGCATGCTTACCTTCAGCGACTGGTGTACAAGAACACCCAGGTCTCTTTGCACTTCCCCTTCTCCCAACCTATTACCATTCAAATAATAATCTGCCTTCCTGTTTTTGCCACCAAAGTGGATAACCTCACATTTATCCACATTATAGTGCATTTGCCATGTTTCTGCCCAATCACCCAACCTGTCCAAATCGTGCTGGAATTTCACGACATCCTCCTCACAGCATACCCTCCCCCCCAGCTTTGTGTCGTCTGCAAATTTGGAGATATTACATCCAATTCCCTCGTCCAGATCATTAATATATATTGTGAACAGCTGGGGTCCTAGGACCGATCCTGGCGGTACCCCACTAGTCACTGCCTGCCACTCGGAAAATGACCCGTTTATTCCAACTCTTTGCTTTCTGTCCGCCAACCAGTTCTCTATCCAAGTCAATACCTTGCCCCCAATCCCATGTGCCTTAATTTTGCACGCTAATCTCTTATGCGGGATGATATACCTATCAATTCGTCCAATAAAAGCGACGAGTTAGGAACGTAACTAAAGGTTTTTATTGACTAAATAACAGAGCCCACCCTCGTGGGTGATCGGGTCCAACAAGGAGGAATACCAGCCAGTCGACTACCTTTATACCTGGGCAGGTAGGTGGAGCCATGGACGGAGTCGGAGGTGGTCAGCCCAGGTATAACAGCGCGACAAGAGGCGACCTCGTATCGTGATACAACAGTGATAACGGTGATAACAATACAACAGTGATAACTATAGTGTAACGATAAAAGTGGTTTACCACATTCACCCCTTGTTTAGATTTGAGTCCGGCGGGGTGAAGTGTACTACCAGTTCTGGTATGTCAGTCTGTCCGGAGGCCTCGTAAGCCTCTCCGATCGTCGCAGCGGCGGTGCTGCATTATCCGGTGTTAGTGCTGGTGTCTGCGTGGTCGGCGAAGGCTCGTGGGGTTCCGGCATGCCGTCTACCTGGGCTGGAATTGGGGGGGTGGTGGGGGGGGGTAAAGGTGGTGTCTCCGGAGTGCCCGAGGGTGCGAGGTCTCGTAAGGAGACAGTGTCCTCCCGCCCGTCTGGGTAAGCCACGTAGGCGTACTGGGGGTTGGCGTGCAGGAGGTTCACCCTCTCGACCAGGGGGTCTGTTTTATGGGCCCTCACGTGCTTTCGCAGCAAGACGGGCCCCGGAGAGGTCAGCCAGGTTGGTAGAGTGGTTCCCGTAGTCGACTTCCTGGGGAAAACAAACATTCGTTCATGGGGGGTGGCGTTAACGGCAGTGCAAAGTAGTGACCGGATGGAGTGCAGCGCTGTCGGGAGGACTTCCTGCCAGCGGGAGGTTGGGAGGCCCTTAGACTTTAAGGCTAAGAGGACGGCCTTCCATACCGTCGCGTTCTCTCTTTCCACCTGGCCGTTCCCTCGGGGGTTGTAGCTGGTGGTCCTACTTGCTGCAATACCTCTCGCTAGTAGGAACTGACGGAGTTCCTCGCTCATGAAAGAGGAGCCCCGGTCACTATGTATATAGTTTGGGAACCCGAACAAGGCGAAGAGGTCGTTCAGGCATTTAATGACCGTGGTACTGGTCATGTCTGGGCAGGGGAAGGCAAAGGGGAAACGGGAGTACTCATCAACAATGTTGAGGAAGTACACGTTACGGTCAGAGGACGGGAGGGGCCCCTTAAAGTCGATGCTCAGACGCTCGAAGGGGCGGGTGGCCTTGATCAGGCTTGCTCTGTCCGGCCTAAAGAAGTGCGGTTTGCACTCGGCACAGGTCTGGCAGTTCCTGGTTATGGTCCTGACCTCCTCGATGGAGTAGGGCAGGTTGCGGGCCTTAATGAAGTGGTAAAGTCTGGTGACCCCGGGGTGGCAGAGGTCGTTGTGGAGGGTCTGAAGTCTATCACTTTGCGCGCTGGCGCATGTAATTCGTGACAGAGCATCGGGGGGTTCGTTCAGCTTACCTGGCCGGTACAAGATATCATAATCGTAGGTGGAGAGCTCGATTCTCCACCTCAAGATCTTGTCATTCTTGATTTTGCCCCTCAGCTTGTTATTAAACATAAAAGCGACCGAACGTTGGTCGGTAAGGAGGGTAAATCGTTTGCCTGCCAGGTAGTGCCTCCAGCGTCGTACCGCCTCCACAATCGCCTGGGCCTCCTTCTCGACCGACGAGTGTCGGATCTCAGGGCCCTGTAGGGTCCTTGAGAAGAAGGCCACCGGTCTCCCCTCCTGGTTAAGGGTGGCGGCTAGGGCGAAGTCGGATGCATCGCTCTCGACTTGGAAGGGGATGGACTCATCCACTGCGTGCATAGTGGCCTTGGCAATGTCTCCCTTAATGAGGGAGAAGGCTGCGCACGCTTCCTCCGTAAGGGGGAAGGATGTGGACTTCATGAGGGGTCTGGCTTTGTCCGCATAATTGGGCACCCATTGGGCATAGTAGGCGAAGAGCCCCAGGGTTCTCTTAAGTGCCTTAGGGCAGTGGGGGAGGGGTAGCTCCATGAGGGGGCGCATTCTTTCGGGGTCGGGGCCGATGAGTCCATTCTCTACTACACAGCCAAGGATGGCAAGGCGCGAGGTGTTAAACACACATTTCTCCTTATTGTAGGTGAGGTTCAGCCGTTGGGCTGTACGGAGGAATTTCTCCAGATTCACGTCGTGGTCCTGCCGGTCGCGGCCGCAGATGGTGACGTTATCTAGGTAGGGGAATGTGGCCTGCAGTCCGTTCTGGTCCACCATCCGGTCCATCTCCCTTTGGAAGACCGAGACCCCGTTGGTGACACCGAAGGGGACCCTAAGGAAGTGGTATAGGCGCCCATTCGCCTCGAAGGCGGTGTACTGGCGGTCCTCGGGGTGGATAGGGAGTTGGTGGTAGGCCGACTTAAGGTCGATGGTCGAGAATACGCGGTATTGTGCAATCTGATTGACCATGTCAGATATGCGGGGAAGGGGGTATGCGTCCAGCTGGGTGTATCTGTTTATGGTCTGGCTGTAGTCGATGACCAGGCGATTTTTATCGCCGGTCTTAACGACCACGACCTGGGCACGCCAGGGGCTGTTGCTCCCCTCGATGATGCCCTCCTTCAGGAGACGCTGCACCTCAGAGCTAATGAAAGCTCTGTCCCCAGCGCTGTACCGCCTGCTCTTGGTAGCGACGGGTTTGCAGTCGGGGGTGAGGTTAGCGAACAGGGAAGGTGGCGGCACCTTGAGGGTGGATAGGCTGCAGGTGTTACGCGGTGGGCGGTTTAACCTTCGCTGGTTGTCGACTGTGAGTGGGGGGAGGGGTCCACCATATGCTAGGGTTACACTTTGGAGGTGGGATTGGAAGTCCAGCCCTAGTAGGACGGCAGCGCAGAGCTGGGGGAGGACGAGGAGTTTAAAGTTTTTATACTCTGTACCCTTAACCAACAAGGTCACAGCACAGTAGCCGCTAATGTCCGTGGCGTGGGACCTCGATGCCATCGAGATTCGGTTGCGCGTTGGCAGGACAGGGAGGGAGTAGTGGCTCACCGTGTCTGGGTGGATGAAGCTCTCCGTGCTTCCGCTGTCGAACAGGCAGGTCGTGGCGTGGCCGTTTACTTTGATGTCCATCATCGACTTGGACAGGTGGTGTGGGCGGGCTTGATCCAGAGTGACGGAGGCTAGCGTGTAGGTAAGCGAGTCGTTGTCGTCTGCGGGCGAGGCGGTCGTCGGGTCCGGGGGCCCGGTGGCAGTCGGGCGTGGTGGGTAAAATGGCGTCTCCCACGAGGTAGGACAAAATGGCGGAGAAGATGGCTGCCCCCATAACTCACATGAGGCACTATTGGGGTCGGTTGCCTTGATCAAAGATGGCCGCCCCCATGACTCACGTGTGGGGATACTGGCCTCAGTTGCCGTGAAAGAAGATGGCCGCCCCCACAGTTCGCATGAGGCACTGCTGGCCTCTGAAGATCCGCTCCTGCAGGCCTTAGAGAAGTGGCCTTTCTTCCTGCAGGTTGTGCAGGTAGAGTTCCTGGCTGGGCAGCGCGACCTCGGGTGCTTCTCCTGGCCGCAAAAGAAGCAGCCGGCGGCCCGATCGCGGGTGCCCGATGTCGGAGCTGGTACCGGGGGTGGCGGGCCCGGTCGGGTCCGGGACGCCGACGCTGAGGTAGGTCCCGGGGGCGGCGCTGCGAAGGGTATTGCGGTAGGGGTCGGGGTAGGTCCCGGGGGCGGCGCTGCGAAGGGTATTGCGGTAGGGGTCGGGCCCGAGTCCCAGGGTCGCGAGCAGTACCTGGAAAACGCCTCCTGGTCCTGATGGGCCACCTCCAGGGAGAGAGCGAGGGCTTCAGCTTTGTCCAGGTCGAGGTCTTTAGCTTCAAGCAGTCTTTGCCGTGAGTAGTCGGACCGTAGGCCTTTCACAAAGGCATCGCGGATATTATCTTCCGTATTTTCAACAGCCGTCACCGCTTTAAAGTCACAGTTCCTGCCGAGTGCTCTTAGCGCCCGTAAAAATTCAGCTACAGACTCTCCTGACTGTTGCGGGCGGGATCTTAGGAGGTGCCTGGTGTACATGTAATTTACCGGGCTGCGGTACTGCTGTTTCAGTAGGTTGATAGCGGCCTCGTACGTAGTCGTGTCCTGGATGAGTGCGTATACTCTCGGGCTCGCTTGGGCTTTCAGAAGTCTTAGTTTGGATCTCTGCGGGGCGCCGGATTCTTCCAGGTAGGATTCGAAGCAGTCCAGCCAGTGTTTGAAGTTGAGGGCTGCGTTTGCTGCCTGTGGGTTTAGATCCAGGTACGGTGGTTTGAGGGCTTGCAGCCAAGCCGGCTGGTGTGGCTGTGCTTCTGGGAGGGCTTCTGGCTGGCCAGTAGTAGACATCTTTAAAATTTAGTCAATAAAATTGATATACCTATCAATTCGTCCAATAAAAGCGACGAGCTAGGAACGTAACTAAAGGTTTTTATTGACTAAATAACAGAGCCCACCCTCGTGGGTGATCGGGTCCAACAAGGAGGAATACCAGCCAGTCGACTACCTTTATACCTGGGCAGGTAGGTGGAGCCATGGGCGGAGTCGGAGGTGGTCAGCCCAGGTATAACAGCGCGACAAGAGGCGACCTCGTATCGTGATACAACAGTGATAACGGTGATAACAATACAACAGTGATAACTATAGTGTAACGATAAAAGTGGTTTACCACACGGGACATTATCGAAAGCCTTCTGAAAGTCCAAATAAAACACATCCACTGGTTCTCCCTTATCTATTTTACCAGTTACATCCTCAAAAAATTCCAGTAGATTAGTCAAGCATGATTTACCTTTTGTAAATCCATGTTGACTTTGTCCGATCCAGTCACTGCTTTCCAAGTGCTCTGCTATTACATCTTTTATAATGGACTCTAGCATTTTCCCCACTACCGATGTCAAGCTTACCGGTCTATAATTCCCCGCCTTTTCTCTACCACCTTTTTTGAATAGTGGGGTAACATTAGCTACCCGCCAATCCATGGGTACCGTTCCAGAGACTATCATAAGAACATAAGAACATAAGAAATAGGAGCAGGAGTAGGCCAATCGGTCCCTCGAGCCTGCTCCGCCATTCAATAAGATCATGGCTTATCTGATCCTAACCGCCAATCCAGTATCACAGAACCACCTCCTGAATCTAACAGAATTAGACACACGAAATAGGAGCAGGATCAGGCTACACGGCCCCTGGGCCCGCTCCGCTACCCATAGGGCCATGACCGATCCGAACCTAGACTCATGTCCAAATTCCTGCCCGCTCCCCGTAACCCTTAATTCCCTTTACTTCTAGGAAACTGTCTATTTCTGTTTTAAATTTATGTAATGATGTAGCTTCTACAGCTTTTTGGGGCAGCATATTCCATGGACCTACCACCCTCTGAGTGAAGTAGTTCCTCCTCATCTCAGTTTTGAAAGAGCAGCCCCTTATTCTAAGACTATGCCCCCTAGTTCTAGTTTCACCCATCATCGGGAACATCTTCCCCGCATCCACCCGATCCAACCCCTTCACAATCTTATATGTTTCAATAAGATCGCCTCTCATTCTTCTGAACTCCAATGAGTAGAGTCCCAATCTACTCAACCTCCCCTCATATGTCCATCCCCTCATCCCCGGGATTAACCGAGTGAACCTTCTTTGTATTGACTCGAGAGCAAGTATATCCTTTCTTAAGTATGGACACCAAAACTGTACGCAGTATTCCAGGTGCGGTCTCACCAATACCTTGTACAACTGAAGCAATACCTCCCTATTTTTATATTCTATCCCCCTAGCAATGAAAGCCAACATTCCATTGGCCTTCTTAATCACTTGCTGCACCTGCATACTAACCTTTTGAGTTTCGTGCACCAGGGCCCCGAGATCCCTTTGTACTTCAGTACTTTCCAGTTTCTTGCCATTAAGATAATAACTTGCTCTACGATTTTTCCTGCCAAAATGCATAACCTCACACTTTCCAGTATTGTATTCCATCTGCCAAATCTCTGCCCACTTACTTAGCTTGTCTATGTCCCCTTGCATGTTTTTTATGTCCTCCTCACTCGCTACTTTCCCTCCCATCTTAGTATCATCTGCAAACTTTGATATGTTACACTCGGTCCCCTCCTCCAAATCATTAATATAGATTGTAAAGAGTTGGGGACCCAGCACTGACCCCTGCGGAACACCACTAGTTACTGATTGCCAGTCTGAGAATGAACCATTTATCCCAACTCTCTGCCTTCTGTTAGATAGCCAATCCTCTATCCATGCCAGAATATTACCCCCATCCCATGATTTTTATCTTAAGCAATAATCTTTTGTGTGGCACCTTGTCAAATGCCTTTTGGAAGTCTAAATACACTACGTCCACTGGTTCCCCTTTATCCACCCTATATGTTACTTCCTCAAAGAGCTCCAGCAAATTTGTCAAACATGACTTCCCCTTCGAGTTCTGGAAGATGACCAGCAATGCATCTACTATTTCTAGGGCCACTTTCTTAAGTACCCTGGGATGTAGATTATCAGGCCCTGGGGATTTATCGGCCTTCAGTCCCATCGATTTTCCTAACACCATTTCCCTACAAATACTGATTTCTTTCAGTTCCACCCTTTCATCAGACCCGGCATCTCTGGGAGGTTATTTGTGTCCTCCTTTGTGAAGACAGAACTAAAATATGTATTTAGTTGGTCTGCCATTTCTTTGTTCCCCATTATAAATTCCCCCGATTCTGACTGCAAGGGACCTACGCTTGACTTCACCAATCTTTTTCTCTTCACATATCTATAAAAGCTTTTACAGTCAGTTTTTATGCTGCCTGCAAGCTTACTCTCATATTCTATTTTCCCTTTCTTAATTAATCCCTTTGTCCTCCTTTGTTGAATCCTAAACTGCTCCCAATCCTCAGGATTATTGCTTTTTCTGGCCAATTTATATGCCCTCTCCTTGGACCTCATGCTATCCCTAATTTCCCTTGTTAGCCACGGTTGGGTCACCTTTTTTGTTTTATTTTTATGCCAAACTGGGATGAACAAATTCTGCAGTTCATCCATTCGGTCTTTGAATGTTTGCCATTGCCTATCCACCGTCAACCCTTTGAGTGCCATTCCCCAATCAATCCTACCCAACTCGCTCCTCAGACCATCATAGTTTCCTTTATTTAAATTGATGACCCTAGTCTCCGAGTCAACTACTTCATTCTCCATCTTAATGAAGAATTCGATCATATTATGATCGCTCCGACCCAAGGGGCCTCTTACAACAAGATTGCTAATTAATCCTTTCTCGTTACATAATACCCAGTCTAAGATGGCCTGATCTCTGGTTGGTTCCTCGACATATTGGTCCAGGAAACCATCTATTTGCGCAGCCAATTCATCCACCTTATTACAAATGCTCCTCGCATTAAGACACAAAGTCTTCAGGCTTGTTTTTTAACGCTCTTAGACCTATTAGAATTATTATTTACTGTGGCCATGTTTGATTTAAACCATTGATTTCTCTGACTGCCACTTTTGTTTTTCTCCTTCCTATCTTTTGCTTTTATCCTTGTTTCCCTTTCCTCTGTCTCCCTGCTCAGGTTCCCAACCCCCTGCTATTTTAGTTTAAACCCTCCCCCACAGCACTAGCAAACACTCCCCCTAGGACATTGGTTCCAGCCCTGCCCAGGTGCAAACCGTCCGGTTTGAACTGGTCCCACCTCCCCCAGAACCGGTTCCAATGTCCCAGGAACTTTAATCCCTCCCCCTGGCACCATTCCTCTAGCCACGTATTCATCTGAATTATCCTTCTATTTCTACTCTGACTAGCACGTGGCACTGGTAGCAATCCTGAGATTACTACCTTTGAGGTCCTGTTTTTTAATTTATCTCCTAACTCCCTATACTCCGCTTTTAGGACCTCATCCCGCTTTTTACCTATATCGTTAGTGCCTATATGCACCACGACAACTGGCTGTTCACCCTCCCCTTCCAAGATGTTCTGGAGTCGCTCGGAGACATCCTTGACCCTTGCGTCAGGTTTCCTGTAGGATATCAACAATTTCGTTAAAACTCTTCGCCATCGGTTTGGCTGGAGTGATCAGGTTCTGCAATAGGCCATACGTCCTTGCGCCCATTAAGTTTAGTAACACCGATGCCTTTTTCTCATCGGCTACTTCGTTTGCCTTGCAATATACTTCGACTCTTTCCACATACGTGGTCCAGTTTTTGATTGAATTATCGAAGGCAGTGATATTGCCAGTCTTCGGCATCTTGGAAATCTAAGATGGCGCCTCCCGAGCTTTGACTTCTTCCCCGATTTAACAAAATGGCGCCTCCCGCGCTTTGCCTTCTTCCCCGCTGGATTAAGATGGCGCCTCCCGCGCTTTCTGTCTTCTCCGCTGCTGCTAGCGCTGTTGCTGGCATTTTATGCCTTGATGGCGACGCCCTATGGTCTTCGCACACTTCCCAACCCCCCGCGCTGCTGCTAACACTGCTCTCCACGGTTCCCGTGGCAAACTGCAGCTCCTCGCGGCTTTCTGCGCTTCTAATTTCTTTTATTTTCCCGTCATCAGAGCAACCCTACGGGACACTTTCCTCCCTCTTCTCGGGTCTGTACGCTGCCCGGCTTCGTAGCACCGGCCGCGCCCTGTGTGCTCCACCCTCTCTCTCTCTCTCCTCTTCCCGACAACGCTGCTCGGCCCCGTTGAAAAGCCACCCGATCGAGCTCTAGCCCGCCGCAGCCCAGGAAGGATCAGTGTACTACCTGCCACCAGCCCGATTAGCTGGAACACCATAGACAGGATAGCCAAGCCCCGCTCTCGACAGCCTCTCCTGCAAATCTTCAACTCCGATGAATCAGAGGCAGTTGCCCACGGTCGATGCCCGTTTCTTCTGTTTGTTTTTTTTTCTTTCTTCCTTCTGGCCTCGACCTCTAACAACTTCGCTTCAGGGATGGATCCCCATGAGGTGGTGCAGAACTGTAGATAAGTTCGGATCTGCTCGTCGCCAGTATTATGTCCGTGTGTAATTGAGACACGGACTGCAGGAGTTGGTTGCAACAGGTCTTTACTGAGTGGAGACAAACTGGAACTACTATGCAAAAGTTACTACACAGGCTTATATACAGGGGTGGTCACTACTGGTCCTGCAGTATACAGGGGCTGCAGAATATAGTTCCTTCTGCAAAGTACATACACTACAATGCCCATGCAGTACAGGAAGAATTTTTGCAGCTAGCTCATGGGGGTCCGGGGACCGGACATACAGGGCCAGAAACAACTTGGAATAAAGTTGAGGCTGTGGGATGGTGGCCCCAGCTCAGGGAAGATGTAAGGGATTATTGCGAGAACTGTTTAGTGTGCGTGGCGAATAATCCAGACCCCCACCGAAGGAAGGTTCTGTTGAGACACACGAGGAGGGTAGAGGGACCATGGCAGTCTATACAGGTAGATTTCATTGGGCCTCTGCCCACCACAAGTAGGGGCAATAAATATTGTCTGGTATTAGTGGATACTTGCTCGAAATGGGTGGAAGCTTTTCCTTGTAGGGCAGCGACAATGTTAAACACGGCGAAGATTCTAGTGACGGAAGTGTTTTCCCGGTGGGGACTGCCCCGATAGTAGAGTCAGATCAGGGAAGTCATTTCACCGGACTAGTAATGCAGGCCACCCTGAAGCTGCTAGGAATATAGGGAAAGTGGCATGTGACGCATAACCCCCAATCATCGGGTATAGTAGAGAGGATGAACCGGACCTTAAAAGAGAGGCTTAGGAAAGAGACAGGAGAGATCCCGAAGAGATGAGATGAAGTCCTACCCCTGGTCCTAATAAGCATCAGAGCAAGTCTCTGTAAAAATACGGGACACTCCCCACATGAGTTAATGACAGGGGGGTTGGTGAGGACCTCGACTCATGTGTTGGTCCTGGTCCTGACCCAAACACAGGTTCAGCAGGTCACACGGGACAGGTTTGTTAGAGATCTGTACCATACTCTAAGGGGGCTGCATTGGGAGGCAGCTAACAATATGGGAAGGCAGCACCAACAGAATAAAATGCTGTTGGAACCACGAGTGGAAGGTAGGGGACCAGGTAATGGTCAGGAATTATGCCAGAGTAGGAGCATTCAAGCCATTATTTAAAGGACCCTATAATGTCGTGGACAAGGCAAGTCCTGTGGTCTATGCGATCCAGCTGCTGAGGTGAGTAAAATGGTTTCACATTAACCAGTGCAAGCTGTACGACTCCGGAGAGAGAAGCACAAAATGGGCCAAGGCCCAAGGAACCGTAATGAGTTTGATCAATGTGAGCCTTTCTCCCGTGCTGTGGGATGATGAGGATGACTCAGAGGGCGGAGCGGTGAGACGAAGTAGTCGGGTGCCGAGACCCAGGGTGCTCTGGACACCTCCTCTTACTCCACCCCCGGGCCTCAAGAAGCCCAAACATCGGGACAAGAAAAAACGAAAGCAGTGATTGAACCAAAGTGTAAATATGTGTATCATTTAAGTGTGACCTGTGAAGGGGAGACCCCTCACAGAGCAGTGTTATTCTTTTGTTTTTATAGAAGCGAATCGAATCAAGGACGCGAGATGAGGTGGACGCTGTGGATGATCCTGATTAAAGCAGGGTGGGGAGATCAGGGAGACACCGAGACATTCTTTACATATGGGTGTATGGGAGGAACTGGCCCCAATGTAACTCGGGTGGGGGAAGGGGTTACACGGGGTAATAGTGGTACAATTACATACTCTCACGATGGGAATTGGTCGGGTTGACTAGGGTTGAACTCAACCAAGTATTCAAGGTGAACCGGGGACTAGATTTGGGAAGTGTCGGTGTGCTGCCCTAAGGTAAACATCATGACTAAGAGGGTACGGATGAAAGAGGGTAGACGGGTTTGTCTGGAATGTAAGGGGAGCACCCCCATGGGATGATGGTGGTGATTGCGGAAAACAGACAAAGGTAAAAATAACGCATCCATGGAATGGGAAAAGTTGGGTAATAATTCAAACAGACGGACCATGGGAACTAAGGAAGGGGTAAAATTGTATTGGGATAAATGTGGAAGAAGGAGCAAGGAATTATATCGAAACATAGAAGATAGGAGCAGGAGTAGGCCATTCGGCCCCTCGAGCCTGCTCCGCCATTCAATGCGATCATGTCTGATCATCCAAATTCAGTACCCTGTCCCTGCTTTCTCCCCATATCCCTTGATCCCTTTAGCCTTAAGAATTATATCCAACACCTTCTTGAATATATTTAATGATTTGGCCTCTACTTCCTTCTGTGGTAGAGAATTCAACAGGTTCACCACTCTCTGGGTGAAGAAATTCCTCCTCATCTCTGTCCTAAATGGCTTACCCCTTATCCTTAGACTGTGACCCTGGTTCTGGACTCCCTGACCATCGGGAATATCCTTCCTGCATCTAGTCTGTCCAGTCCTGTCAGAATTTTATAAGTTTCAATGAGATCCCCTCTCATTCTTCTAAACTCCAGCGAATATAAGCCCAATCGACCCAATCTCTCCTCATCCATCATTCCTGCCATCCCAGGTATCAGCCTGGTGAATCTTCGCTGCACTCCTTCCATGGCAAGAATATCCTTCCTCAGGTACGGCAACCAAAACTGCACACAATACTCAAGATGTGGTCTCACCAAGGCCCTGTACAACTGCAGCAAGACATCCTTGTTCCTGTACTCAAACCCTCTCGCTACGAAGGTCAACATACCATTTGCCTTCTTAACCACCTGCTGCACCTGCATGCTTACCTTCAGCGACTGGTGCACAAGGACACCCAGGTCTCGTTGCACTTCCCCTTCTCCCAATCTATTGCCATTCAGATAATAATCTGCCTTCCTGTTTTTGCCACCAAAGTGGATAACCTCACATTTGTCCACATTATATTGCATCTGCCATGCTTCTGCCCAATCACCCAACCTGTCCAAATCATCCTGGAGTTTCTCGGCATCCTCCTCACAGCACACACGCCCACCCAGCTTTGTGTTGTCTGCAAACTTGGAGATATTACATATAGTTCCCTTGTCTAGATCATTAATATATATTGTGAATAGCTGAGGTCCAAGGACCGATCCCTGCGATACCCCACCAGTCACTGCCTGCCACTCGGAAAAAGACCCATTTATTCCAACTCTTTGCTTTCTGTCTGCCAACCAGTTCTCTATCCAAGTCAATACCTTGCCCCCAATCCCATGTGCCTTAACTTTACATGCTAATCTCTTATGCGGGACCTTATTGAAAGCCTTCTGAAAGTCCAAACACACCACATCCACTGGTTCTCCCTTATCTATTTTACCAGTTACATCCTCAAAAAATTCCAGTAGATTAGTCAAGCACGATTTACCTTTTGTAAATCCATGTTGACTTTGTCCGATCCTGTCACTGTTTTCCAAGTGCTCTGCTATTATATCTTTTATAATAGACTCTAGCATTTTCCCCACTACCGATGTCTGTATTTCCCCATTTTCTCTCTACCACCTTTTTTGAATAGTGGGGTAACATTAGCTACCCTCCAATCCATGGGTACTCTTCCAGATTCCATCGAATGTTGGAAGATGATCAGCAATGCATCTACTATTTCTAGGGCCACTTCCTTAAGTACCCTAGGATGTAGATTATCAGGCCCTGGGGATTTATCGGCCTTCAATCCCGTCAATTTCCCTAACACCATTTCCCTACAAATACTGATTTCTTTCAGTTCCTCCCTTTCATCAGACCCTATGTTCCCTGAGTTTATGTGTGCGTGGTCGGGTCGGCGCACGGCTGCAAAGGCGGGGGTTGCTATTACTTTCAAACAGCAGTGGCAGGACTCCGAGTCAGGAGTGAATTGGACTCAGAGTTTTGACTCTTGCGTGACCCTGTATCCTCCAAAAGCAGTCAATGCGACCGAACTGGTTGCGAGCAAGATGAAGCCTCTACCTAAAACCCCAGAGACTCAGGGTACAGAGGTCAAATGTCCCGTAACGGCACCCGGGCCTAAAAATGTGCTGGAGTTGATCCCAACAGGAAAAAAGATGTATTATACCATAAATTACGAAGTAGCGTTGGTTATTCTTAATTTAACGGAGTTACAGTTGCCCCGGTGGTGCCCGCCAGAGACGGAAAAGTTGTATGAAAAGTTGTTAAGAGAAATGTTCAGACAATTCTACGAGAGGAATTATGGGGATGAAAGTCGGGGGGGGGTTGGGGGGAGTGTATAAACGGTAAATAACAGCCACACGGGCTGGGGGAGACGAAAAAGGGGACCGATTAATGATGCGGCCATGGTGTTTAATACAGGGACGTCACTGGTCAGCAGTATGGACAACGCGCAGTTGCAATTACAAGTAAATACCCTAAGGGATCAGCTAAGGAAGATACTGGGGGAGGGTAATGACATTGAGGGTCACGAATTGCAGGAAGACCAGGTGATGACAATTCATCTAAAGGAAATGGTAGCTGAGATGGGGACTCACGCGCAGACCATCAAATAAAGGAGGGCCGTAATGAATCGGATCGGACTGCCCAAAATGATGTGTTTATCATGTATGGGCCTGGTTGTTAAAAGAGGGGTGCAGTAATTTAGAGGATTTAAAACAAGGCCACGTACCATCGTGGATAAGTAACAGGCACTTAAAGGCTTTAAGCGCTTATAACAACCTCATGAATCCGTGTCAGCTTCAGTCGGCCTCCGAAGCGTACCCAGTTCCTGTCAACTGTGGTCAGAATAAACAACCAGTAATGGGGATAGTTCAGGGGATGCCGGTGATGGATCAGGAGCAATGACCCGCACCAGTATGCCGGGTAGAAAACATTGGTGTAATTCGAAATGGGGTACATGTGAAGCAGCATAAAACCCCTCAGTATGTGGTGAAGTTGGGGAACTCGATAACCGGCACTAGTCTGGAGGGATGTCAGGAAGGAGGTACACATGTGGTATTATGTCCCTACCATTTGAATCCTTTCGATCAGCCGGTATGTGGGTTTGAATACGGAGACGGGCAGCCTATCAGCTGTATAATGGAAGTAATGGCTCACAGCCATGTCCCGCCATTGGTTGCGTACAAGGGTAACGGAACCTATTGTGTACCCACTAGCAAAAGTCGGTACAGAATACACAGGGACACCTGAGGCTGGATTTTGTCAATGGGGAGCTTTTGGAGGCGTGACTCCCACTTGTTGGGTTTTAGTCCCACCTCCATCGACCTGTGGCCAACCAATGCTATTTTCCCTTGATTGACCTTGTTAAACCTGCCCAGCAGGCTTAGCAGGCCAATTAAGGGAAAGCCAGTTACAGGTGACGTCAGCGAGTGCCGTTTCATCTGTCAAGAGCTTTTGACAGATGAAAAATCAGCGTTTGACAGCTCTGTGAAGCTGTCAAACACTGACAATCTGTCTTCTAAGTTGAGTCTTTACTCACGACTCAATTAGAAAGCCTTCCTGAGCAGCTTTTGACAGTTCAGCGGCCATTCTGCTTTCTTTGCTGGTGAGCTGAGGGACTCCTGAGACCTGAAGGGAGGAAGCCTGCAGGAAGAAGTAAAGGTAAGTAAAACTTATTAAAACACTTTACACACACCTCACACACTTACCTCTGCACACATGCACCCATCACTCACCTGCACACTGGACATCTCGGCCCCTCCGACCCCCGCAGACCGACGGCCCGACTCGCTGACCTTGGCGAGGTTCGGAGCCGTCAGGAAGCCCACACTTCAGGGCTCAAAATAGGGATTAGCCAAAAAACTGCCTGTTAACTACCTGTTAACAGGCAGTTAATTGGCATTAATCCCCTACCCGCCTCCTGGCAAGATGGCATGGAGGCAGGTTGGGGGCGGCTTGGGCACCTGCCCCCAAATTCTGCCATTTTCCCGGCAGTCCCGCCTCCAAACCCGCCTCCCGAGGGCTGGCAAAATCCAGCCCCTGGTGTCCAGTTCAAGATTCCACCTTTGGCTTCAAGCCCCAGGTAGAGACACAAGTAGCACAAGAAAGGGTAATCCCCATCTTAGACCACAAACACATCGGGATCACAGTTAATGGGACTTTACCCAACCTCCGAGAATCCATATCGCATTTTGGATACGATATCCCACCGTTACCTGAACATTTGGTTAAGCTATTAAAGAACCTAGAGTTGTCCCAAAAACATTATTACAGCAAAAGAATGAGAAAGAAAGGGAGGAAATCGAAGAGATGATTACCCCTCCGTGGTGGGATGTGGGACTCAACATTGAGATCCCTCCTTGGATTCGAATCGCGTCGCATGTGTTGGTAATTGTACAATTGTGTATGATGTTGTATCTATTAATCTTGTCATGTAAATTAAAAAGGAAGACAAGAAGGGGGAAACTTAAAAGATTGAAACGGGAGGTTCAGAGTGTTTGAACCAAATGTATGTATGTATGTAATAAAAGTGAAATGTAAAGATTTGGTTGAGACCGGCAATGCACCCAAAGGCAAAGAAGAAGTAGAATTCATCAAGAGTAATGTCTCTAGTTTATAAAGAGGCATTAAAGGGGGAATGTTGATTTCAAAAGAATCCTGTACAATAGCAAAATGCTGGAAACCTGTTTGGCCCAGTGGTAAGGGCATGACACAGTTAAACCTAGAAGCACAGACACACCTGTGAGTTTTAATTTAACTTTGGAAAAGACATTTACTTTGGACAATGAGACTTTGGGGGAAAAATTGGGTGAGTAGCGCCACCTGTTAGTGCCTAAAGAGGCAGTCAGTGGCTGTAGCGCCACTGGCTGCACCTCCCGCGATATTCAGCAGGGGCGCTAATGGTGGCGTTAGCCATTTGCGCTGTGCCGCAACGGATGACATCATCAGTGTGCGCCGCACCCCATTCACACTCCGTTCACGATATTTGGTAGCGAACGCCGCAGTTGCGCTGTTCGCTACCCACGCCCGGTTCACGGGGCCTTACTGTGCCGGCAGTGGCGCAAGTTAAGGTGGAGGTGCGGGGCGGCCGCCTTTTTCGGCGACCGTCTGCCAGCACCTCCGTCCCTGGCCTCCTAACACCCTCCCCCCACCCCGGCGGCATTGTCGGCTGTTTCCCGAGAGCCTGGCACTTCTACTTGGCGCCGGGCTCGTTTGCCGGCACTCGCGAGCGGGGATCGCGCTGTTGCAGGCACCTCCCCCTTAACAATGGGAGGAAGGCATGCAGTACCGCAGCGTGCCATGCCGCAGCGTGTGGCGCTGCGGCACGTTGCACTGCGATATTCAGTTTCAGCGCCCTAAGAGGGACGCGGAGCGCCTCGAGCCTCGCCCCGTGTCCCTCGAGGGGCAATGAAACTGAATATCTGACGATCGCTAAAGCCTCGAACGCTGCGCTAAATCCTGCGCTCAGGTGAATTTTGCGCCACTTTGGTGCCCCAACCCAATTTCTAGGCCTTTGTGTTTTAATGGATTTCGATGGATCATCAATGGATAAGATAACAATACCAGTTTCGCTGGAACAATGGACTTCTGGCCTCAATGGAAAACACTTTAACCTTGGGCAAAACACATCAGCAGTAAGATTAAATCACATTAAATATGTACCACAGAGGGGGGAGACAAGACAAGGAATTATCTTCCATCCCTCAGCCCTGTACATATCCTGTGGTTTGGATTACTAGGTGTGTAAAAGAAGAGTTGAGGGAAGGCCCAGACTCGAAAAGGCATGACGGAAGAGCTGTAAAAAGGAACCATGCCACAGCTCTCTCTCTCTCTCTCGGAAGCTAGCTCTGACTACAGCAGCTGCCAGGTATAAGAAGGAAGGGAAGACGGTCATCTCCAGCTCTCAGCCTGCAATCGATGTCGGCCACGACCAGCCGGACGGGTGATTGTAAGTATCAGTTGACTCTTGTAGGATTCTCAAAATTTACAGATCCCCCATTACGAAAGAAAACCCTATTAAAGTGACTTTGGACCCTTGCTAAAAGCGTCAGGAGGATAAAAAGCATGTTGGGCCTAGCAGGGAGATTCAAGGTCAAAAACAGACTTGGCATTTTGAAAGGACATGTTCAGGCATGTTTGGGAAAAAGGCTGCAACAAAGAATTTGGGATCTACCTATGCAGTAGCCAGTTTGAGTATTCAAGGTAATCAAACTGTCTGGGGGAACTGTAAACATCACTCAGCCCCTATCAAGACATTTACATGCTAACAATAGACCCACGGAAGAACAGCCTCACAGAACCCATCCAAAAATATGCATAAACCAAATCGTTTCACCAAACTACAAAGAATCTCAGGCCCCACAGGAAACTCAAAGCTTGAGGACAATTCAATACAATTAGATAAGAGCTCAACAGCTCAGGAACCATCCTGAAACCACTTCACACATTCTTAAAACTTCAACAGCCCATGGAACCATCCCGAAACCACTTTAAACAACTTAATCAGATTAGGAGGCCCCAATTAGTATAATTGAAAGCCTGTTTTCTAAAGACAGAGAAGTCAAGAAGCTGGAAAGACTCGTTCAGCAGTTCAGTTCAGCAGTTATACAGTTGTAACAAGTTCTCTAAAAGCTCTACAGTCCTGGGCAGTTGTCAGGAGTGCATCAAGTTCGAAGAAGTTCACAGTTCTGGAAGCAGGTCAACACACAAGAAAAAACCAGTGCAACAGTTTCAGTGACCATCACACACCTCGCGGCAACAAGGGCCTTACGAAACAACCAACCGGGGTATGGCAGGCACCAACCAACACATCCAGCGAACCCCAAAACCGCGAACCAGCTCAACTGTCAAGGATCCGTTTGGTGAGCATTATCCCTGGTCCTTCAGAGCCTAACTTAGCTTAGGATTGGGAGGGGTGAGATATTTGTCTACTATAATTTTTCCCTCGTGTATGTCGAAGTGCTTCCCCATTTTATTAGAGTGTTATTATTGTGTTGTATTTTCTTTCTTAAATAAAGACCAAAGTTATTGCACCAAAAATCAGTTGTCAGCTGCACTTTTATCACAACCCCTAAATAATTCCAAGGTCTAGAACCAAGGGAGTGGGAGCGATTCGAAACGCTCATAAGTCAGAGGTGAAGCTGACCCCAATCACCACCCGCTACACTCTACAAGGGGTTTGCGCTGTGTAGGCAGCTGTAACCAGATAAAGGAGAACAGGGACAGATCGTCTCCGATCCAGGCCTACAATCCACAGCGGTAACAACCGGCCGTATGGGTGATTGTAAGTTTCAGCCAAATCTCAAAAGGGTTTTGTCTGTGTTTTGCTGGTTTTAATAAATTAACAGTTTTGGGTTGAACCTAAACCTTGTGTCATCTACCATTTTGTTCCAGTAAAACCCAGAGTCAAAGACCCCTTGTAAGGATGAGGAAACCAAACGCCTTACAGGAGATACCCGCCTCTCAGGGTTTACAGACAGAGATAGGCTACCTGAACATAATTGAGCTGCAGTGCCAAAGGAGGCTGAGACTTTTGCGAGAGGTTGTCGGGGACATCTGCACACTGCTGCACCAACACCTGGAGCCCAGAGGAGTGGGTGACCACCCCTTACCAGTGACTGTCTCAACTTTTTTGCCTCAGGCTCCTTCCAGGGACCATCAGCAGACATCAGCGGCATCTCCCAGTCGGCTGCCCACAGTTGCATCATGCAGGTTACCGATGCCCTTTTCGCAAAGGCGCACAATTACATCCACTTCTCAAGGGATCAAGTAAGTGTAACTGCGTGTTCAGTTGGCTTTGCAAATATGGCAGGCTTGCCAATGGTCCAGGGCACCATAGACTGCACACATGTGGCTCTTAGGGCACCCCATCACAACCCAGCTATCTTTGTCAAACTGACCTGTTTGGACACCATTCACACCTTTGATTGTTGTGATTATCTCTCTGCCGAGGTGTGATAAATGGCAGTTGGAAAGATTACCTGTAAAAATCTGACATTATTCTCTGACTATATAAGCTGTGTCTTTATGCATTTCTCCACTTCACCTGATGAAGGAGCAGCACTCCGAAAGCTTGTGATTTCAAATAAAGCTGTTGGACTATAACCTGGTGTTGTATGACTTCTTACATTTGACAGATCAAGTGGAGCCCTGCAGTATTCAGCAGCCAGGGTCTCCAGAATGGTCGTAGTCTGCTGGGCACTGCACAACATGGCACAGCGTCATTGCTTGCAGCTTCCTGATGAGCAAGTCGCTCAGTTCATAGCCTCCTCAGATGAGGAGGAGGAGGAGGACCGAGCGGTGGCATATCTACCGGCAGCAGCAGCAGCACGTGAGCACATGGCTGCCCGTGATGCAATGGATGCAATCATCCTGGCCAGATGTGCATAGGTTGCCCATTGTGGCACATGTGCTTGGCTCCTTCTTAACACATGATAGACAATGGACATGACTCTCTGGCCTCCTTTCACTCTGACCACCAACCTGACCATGCAAGTGTCGCGGAGCCCGCAATGTGGAGCTGCCTAAGGTGAAATAACAGATGCCACCACGCCAACAGTTTGCCATCACCTCATTTTAATACATTCAAACAGGGACGGCATTTCATCAATAAACAGAAACAATCACCCAATCTGCACACAGATCTGGAGGTTATATCCCTTGCGAGCTGAACCCACACAGCCTTGGTTTCTTTGGGAGGCCTCTTCCTACTAGATATGGGGAAGAGCACCTCCCTGCTAGCTCTCGCCCCCTCAACCAGCATACCCAATGCTCCATCCGAGAACCTCAGGGAGGCCCTTGCCTTGGAGCTGGCCATTCTTCAAGGAGATAAAAGTTTGCAGGTGGTGCACCATCGACCAAAAACCAGTGGAATGAGCCAAGGCAGCAAGTAGCCCTTAAATGAAGCTGGATAAGTGACGTCAGCAGAGGCGAGTTTCAGTCCCAAAAGACTAATTGGCCCAGGGGAACCCACACCTCTGAAATTAACTGGCCAAATAGGGGAAAATCGCAAACTTTTCCCACCTGACAGTGGAGGCGGGTTTGCAACCCACCCAAACCGAAACCCGCCTCCAACCCGCCTCCAATGGGAAAACCGCGCCCGTTAACTCTGTTTCTCCTCTCTTCGATGCTGCCTGACCTGCTGAGTGTTTCCAGCACTTTCTGTTGTTATTTTTATTATACGGTAATATATTTGGGTTTTCAAAATGGGGGCACTGAGTGCAAGAGTTAATAGGTCATAATACATTTGTACAAGGCAATGGTTAGGCCTCAGTTAGAGTAGTACGTGTTGTTTTAGGCACCCCGTTACAGGGAAGGACATTGTAAGTCTAGGGATCTCAAAATTCCTGCACTCCCCGAAATTATGGATCAAGGGACCCTGTTTGGACAAGTTATTAAAAACAGGGTACCCAAAATGGCTTCTGTAACCTCGTGACCAAAACCTACAGGATTTTTAAAACAAGGCCCTGCAGATAGGCAGGCCCGGAGACGAAACTTAACATGCAGGAATCTGTGAGAAGGACTCTGTGGAGACAGACAGCCAAAGTAAACACAGAATATGCATTCATTCGCCTTGAAACAAATCAAGCTAGAATGGGCCTAAAATCGAGGCCATTAGGTTTCTGCATATTTAATCGGTAACAGCTCACAGTAGCCATCAAGTCAGGATGGGGACAATTAAGTTTCATCCATGACAAACAACCAGGACATCGGGGCCATTGGACCCGGAGACAACCACTCCACAAGTCGTTAAAATAAATGGCTGTAATCAGTTTAAACGAGCCCGTCAAGAGTTAGACAAAAGAACCGACCTGATTTGGCGCGCAGATAAGCAGTTGAACGGGTATAATTGTAGGCCCATCAGTGGTAATCGCTCTCTTGGCTCTTGCCCTTAGCTCTTGCTGCTGCCTCTCGTTCTCGTGCCCTGGCCTCGTGGCGGGCTCTCTTCTCGCTCCCCGCACCGCTCAACAACCAGGGATGCCCATTACACTGGGGCCAAATGCGGGAGGAGAACGAGACCCGAGTTCAAAACCACACAGGACACCCAGGCCACAAACGGGCAGACGAGATGAGACGAGACGAAGAAGAAGGTAAACCGATAAGAGCAGAGAAGGGCAGCGAAAGACGCATTGGGGAAAACCAAACGCCTAGTTATAAGCTGATGTTTGGTGAATAAGTTGGCGTTGCATGCATGGACAGTAAAACCCCATTGTGACGAATAGGCTGGTGTTCAAAGAATGGGTAGCAGCGCCTGTGACGAATAAACTGGCGTTTGAAGCATGGGTAGTAAAATCTTTTAGACGGTAAAAACCGCCAACCGACCCCCAACCGTAACATTACCGTTGACGACCACCCGAGGGAGAAGAAGACGAAAACCCATCGTGACTCGATGACGACGGTAGCTGACGAAAAGGAGGGTGCTTCGCATCAACAGCTCCAGCACCGCGCCCTGAGACCATGTGGCGATGGGATACCCCAAAGGACAGCAAGAGCGGACCTCAAAACCAATCCAATTAAAGCAACAGGTTTTGGATTGGTGAGCATGAATTCCTGGCCCCTCATAGCTTAATCTAGTTAGGTATAGGGGGTGGGATTAAGAATAAGGGGATTGTTAATGTAATTGTTTTCCCTCGATGTGCCGAGTGTTCTCTATTCCCATATAAGTGTAATTGTTTATGCCTGTATTTTCATACCAGTAATTTTCATAAGGTTGTTTTATTCTGCTTTTAACAAAATTTTGGTTTTCTTACACCAAACCACTTGTCTACTCAATTTTTTGTATCGCCGCCTGTACCTAAGTCCGGTGTCTAGAACCCAGGGGTGTGGGAGCAATTCGAACCGCTCAAAAGAGACAGTCAGAGGTGAAGCTGACTGGGCGCACACCACCCCCCTACAGAAATGGCGACTGCGGCAGGACTCCGGCAACAGGGGTGCGATACAGTAGACAATGGTTCGGATGAGCAAACCATGATGGAGGAAATAATTTCTGAATATGTGTTTAGCAAGGTGAATATCACGAAGAAGTGGATCACCACTCTGTTAAGGGCTGGGCGTCCGATAGATGCAGCAGCTAAGTGGACAGGGGGGAGGGAACACAAGAAATCCTTAGAGAAGGCAGTCTGGCTGATGTGTTTCAAAAAGCAGGTCCAGCTTTTCGACAGGCTCATTGCAGCATAGGCAGCCGTATTAAAGGAGTCAGCCCTGGCGATCCAGGATAAGGCTCTAGCAGGGGAAAAGTTACTGGTAGCATTGAATCAGGAGAGTTTGCATTTAATGGGAGAACACAAGGCCAAGTTGGAATACCTACAGTGCCAAGTCACCGAAGCCAAAGGAAATGAGTTAAGGTTGCGGGAAAAGAACGCCCGCCTAGCAAGGCAAGTTAGCGAGCAGGAGGAGAAAGTAAAAGAGGTAAAGGCAGCTTAAAAGCTAGCGAGTGAACAGGGGTTTGAAGATGCAGATCATGGCCCCTGCAAGGAGCAGATAGAAACTCTGAGCCTGGCCTTGAGGAAGGCAAAAGGCATGGTGTGCCTCATAAGCCCGAAGGCAGGCCAGGCGGATTTTATGGGGAACGAGGGGAGGACAGTGCAAACATCACTGGTAGTGCCCAGGGACGACCCGGTTGAGGAACAGGAGGTCTCACGACCACCACCCGTAGCGTCAGGTTTCAGCGAGGTCTGGCAGCAAGGGGGGGTGGAGTCAGAGGTGGGAATGGAGGTGGAGCAACCCCCGCCAGAGAGGCCGGAGCCGGGAGCAATGTACCCAGCCCGGCATTGGAGGTTCGGCCCACCCGTCAATGGCGAAGATGAGGGACCCCTCCAAAACCAGTTCGTATTACCCTATAGCACCTAACAGCTTAGGGCTATGGTGAGCCATATCCCAAAGCTCTCCGAAAAAGGGGACCCCGCGATCCACTTCAAGGAAGTAGAGCAGGCCAGCGTCAACGATAGCGCTGAGCAGGCCAAAATGCTGCTATTCTCCCTGGAGAGTAGACTCCTCCAATCCCTCTCTGACAAGTGTAAGAAGGGGCAGTGCAGGTATGAGGAGCTCAGGGATGAAGTTCTGGAGGCCATGGGGATGAATGAGGGAAGTCCTTTCTCCCGTGTGGAGATGACGGTGCAGCTTGCAGGGGAAACCCCGCAAGCCTTCGCGGACAGGTTATGGCCGGTGTACCGGAGTGCCTGTCCGGGGGCACCTAACCGGGCGTTCCTGAACGGGGATCCACTGGCCCATTGGCTCCGTTGCCTGGTGGCAAACAGCTTGCCACAGGTCTGGGCCAAGGCAGAAGCCTGGTTCGACCCCAAGAATCCCCAGACCACCGAACTTACGGTGATCAGACAGTTGACCCTAGCCTATAAGAACGGTGGGGGAACCGATGCACACCCACCCAAGGGGAAGGTGCATGAGGTAAAACCCGGACAGGGTAGGAAAGAGTGGCATCAGGAAGGGAATAACCCCTCAACACAAAGACGAATTGTTACGGGTGTGGGAAGGACGGTCATTGGCGGAAGGAGTGCAAAAACCCTAGGAAAGACAACAAGGGAAAGAATTCCACAGCCCCAGCCCAAAAGGCGGAAACGGGGATCCCTCCCGCAGCGGTCGAGTCATTCTTGGACACCATGAGGTCCTTATTGACTGGCCACGGGAGAGTAGCAGCTGCTACCGGTGCTCTGACCCCATCAGCCCCATCCAACCTACAGCCCTGACTAGAGCCAGCGCAGCCTGTTTACCTGTGTTCCCTTCGGTACGATGAATGGAAAAGACCCCTCGTGGAGATGGAGGTGGAAAAGGTGAAGGGGACCTATCTGTTGGACACGGAGGTATCATGCACCGTGGTCCATTCAGATAACCCCACCACCTCACCTCTATCTAACGGGGTCCCATACAGTCTGTCGGGGTTCACAGGCAAAGAACAGGCTGGCTCATTTTCCATCCCGCTCGCCATTCGGTTAGGACCACTCCACTCCAAGTGGACCTGTGTCCTGATGAAATGGGAAGTGGAGGGTGGAAGAGGGATCCTGGGAGCCGACTTTATTGTAGGCCGCGGGATCCTGGTCGATTTAAGAAATCATTGCCGATGGGGGGCAAGTACAGGAAAGGACGGCGAGATAGTAATAATCCCAGGGAAAGAAGGGAAGGGGACCCTATGCACCATGAAGTCCAAAGAGGGTTATAACCTCGAGCTCATGGTCAGTAACACCCCAAAGGAGTTCCAGGCATTTGTGCGCACCCACCTGGCCACATTTGCCACACACAAACACGACTGCGGGAGGGTCAACGGGTTTGAGGTCAGCCTAGACGGGGACTCCATGGCCCGACCACAGAAACAGTATAACTTCCCCAGGGAAGCGGAGCCAGACATGGAAGCAGCCATGTCCTCCTTAGTACAGCAGGGGTTCTGAGACCGATAGCCACCCACGTAAACTCTCCACTGTGGCCGGTTAGAAAGCCGGACAATTCCTGGAGGGCCACAGTGGACTATCGAGTGCTCAACAGTAACATCCCAGCCTGTGCACCCACAGTAGCAGCAGATAGGAAGTATCCCAGCATCCGCGACCACTTTCACGGTGCTGGATATTTCCAACGGGTTTTGGTCCATCCCTTTAAGGAGGGAGGATCAGTACCAAGTCTGCCGTTACGTTTAAAGGGCAACAGTACACGTGGAACTGCTTGCCTCAGGGCTTTCATAACAGCCCCAGCATTTTCCATCAGTGCATGGAAAACAGTTTAAAGGATTTCAGTCAGCCCAGACAGTTGGTTCAATATGTGGGTGACCTGCTTCTCTTCACCGATTCGAGAGAGGAACATGGCCCACTACTGGCCGAACTGCTGGAGCTGTTCGGGCAGTAGGGTTTCAAGGTAAACCCCAAGAAAGCGCAGATCAGCCAGCAGGAGGTGAAATTCCTAGGCCTGACCGTAAGCGCTGGAGAAAGGGCCATAGATAAGGCTAGGAGAGAAGCGGTACAATACTTACCAGTCCCCAACACAGTCACAGGTGTGAGGTCATTTCTAGGGCTAACTGGGTATTGCAGGGACTTTATTGAAGACTATGCAGCCACAGCAGCCCCTCTGCTCCGACTCCTACACAAGGGAGTGGAGTGGGTTTGGGATGAGGGTTGCCAGGCAGCATTTGTCAGGCTCAAGAAGGACTTGCAGACCGCCCCAGCTCTAGGGGCCATAGATGGGGGGAAAGAGTTTTTCCTGCAGGTAGCAGCCAGCGGGGATAGCCTGAGTGCTGTGCTGCTCCAAGAGCGGAACAGCAGGCTGAGGCCAGTGGTCTACTCCTCCAGGATACTCACGGATGTAGAGAGGAGCTACTCCAACTGTGAGCGGCACCTCTTGGCCACACATTGGGCTGTGAAGAGATCACTGATCTTCACAGGCACCTCTCCCATCACCCTCCTCACCCATCCCACACCCACCCAGATGCTTTTGGATGGGAGGATCAAGGATGGAACAGTGAGCAGTGCCCGCATTGCCCGCTGGACCCTGGTCCTCTCACAGATGGATCTTAGAGTGAAGGGTCTCTGTGAGCCAAAGCTCACAGCCAACCTGGTATATCCTGGAACAGCCCACCGGTGTTCCATAGAAGGGGTTTGGGAAGTGAACATAGGTTTACGGGCCGGGATACATCCCACGGGCCGTGAGATCTATGTAGACGGTTCCAGCATGGTATCTGCTGGGGAGCGTCTCACGGGGTGTGGAGTTTATGACCCATCGGCAAACATTACCCTGGTGATTAAGCTCCTCAGCACCATGAGTGCTCAGCAGGCTGAACTGTCCGCGGTAGTGTACGCCATTACACACCCCAAAATCTTCCCTACCCCATACACGATTTGCTCGGACAGCATGTTTACATACAATTCGTGTACGGAGTACCTGGCCATCTGGTCCCGCAGCGGATACACCTTCGCTGACGGGAGACCCCTCACAGTAAAACCCCTGCTGGAGAAAATCCTGGCGGTAGTGGGGGAGGAAGGGGAGGTTTTCATTCACAAGGTGAAGGCTCATTCCTACACAGAACCCCGCAGCCAAGGCAACCAGCAGGCTGACATGCTCGCCAAGGAGGGTGCCCGCACAGGCACTTTCTGGGACCCATATGGGTCCAGACCCATGGCAGCAGTCAGAGGTAGGGACGGGACCCAAGGGAGTGCAGGGGTAGCTTTAGCCCCGGACCTTAGGACGGTCCACGCCCAAGATCCCGTCCTCAAAGCAGTCCTCAGTGCAGTGACTGAGGGAAAAAGGGTAGAGGGTCCTTACGGCACAGCAACCCTCTCCGTCAAAGAGGGCATGCTGTTCCGGGGGGAGCAGTGGGTTGTGCTGCAGCAACACCGGAGGGAATTCCTTCAACTGGCCCATGAGGGTCCAGGGGCAAGGCATCCCAGGCCTGAGACCACCTGGCAGTGGGTGGAACAGGCGGGATGGTGGCCAGGACTCAGGGAAGATATCCGCGAATTCTGCGCCAGCTGTCTGTTGTGCGCTGCTAATAACCCTGACCCCCACAAAAGGAAAGTACCCATGGGACACATTAGGAGGGTAGAGGGACCATGGCAGTCGATACAGGTCGACTACATCGGGCCTCTGCCCACCACCCAGGGAGGCTATAAGTACTGCCTAGTCCTGGTAGATGTGTTCACGAAATGGGTAGAGGCCTTCCCCTGCAGAACAGCCACAGCTCTGGGTACTGCCAGGATCCTGGTCCGGGAGGTGTTCTCATGGTGGGGGCTACCACAGTATGTGGAGTCTGACCAAGGGAGCCACTTCACCGGACAAGTGATGCAGAATACCCTTATGCTGCTAGGCATCGAGGGGAAGTGGCACGTGGCCCACAACCCACAGTCATCAGGGATTGTGGAGAGGATGAATAGGACCCTAAAAGAAAGGATGAGGAAGGAGACTGTGGACTCACCCTGTAAATGGGCTGAGGTCCTACCGTTGGTTCTGATGGGGATCAGGGCCAGCCAGTCGAAAAGCACGGGGTACTCCCTGTACGAGCTGATGACTGGCAGGGTTATGTGGACCCCACCCATGTACAAGCCCCGGTGCTCACGGAGGGTCAGCTCAGGGAGGTAAACCGGGACAGGTTCGCCCGAAACCTCTTCGAGCACATTAAACAGGTCCATGAGCAGGCGGCTGGGAACATGGGAAAGCAGCATCGGAGTAACCGATTGCTGTTCGAACCCCGAAAGCACCATGAGTGGGAGGTAGAGGATCAGGTCATGGTGAGGAACTATGCCCGAGTAGGGAGTCTGGGGCCCTACAGCATTGTAGACAAAGCCAGCCCCATGGTATACGCCGTTAAGATGCCTCGGCGCACCAAATGGTTTCACATTAAGCAGTGTAAACTGTTTAAACCCGAAAAGAGAAAACAGCCAGTTGGGGCAGGGTCTGAGGATAGAGAACCTCAGCCTGCACCGGGTGCAAGTTCACAGACTGCACAGGAAGGCGCTGTGGCTTGTTTAAGGGGGGGGAGCCATCCCGCCCATCGATTGGGACACTCCCCCACTCTTCTGGGATCCAGATGAGGAGGGACCCGAGGGCGAAGACCCCGCCCCTGACCCAGGTTTAGAGGAGGAGGGACCCGAGGGCGAAGACCCCGCCCCAGACCCAGGTTTGGGACCTGGGGGCAGAGACTCTCAGCCTGCAGCAACAGGCTGCAAAGAGTCACCTGCCCCTAGCCCAGGTTCGGGAGAGGTAAAGCCTGAGGACGAAGATCCCCGGCCAGCGGCAGTGGTAAGCCCACCGGCTGCACCGGAGGGGACGGCGGTTCGGGTTAAAGGCCCACCAGCCAAGAAAACCCCACCCGCCAAAGTCCCTAGAAGGTCCCCACGGACGCCCCAGCCAAGGAAACCTGGTCACCAGCTCCCCATTTTAAAGGGGCAGCCTCCCGAGTCAGGGGTAAGTCCAAAGGCAGAGGTCCCCAGCCAGCAGCCGCAGGCTGCGAGGGACCGGAAGTGCAGGGCAGCGCGGCCACACCGAAGGGAGCGGTGTGCCGCAGCCCTAACAGGGATTAGGCTGGCCGCCCGGAGACAGGTAGCAGATGTACATAGTTTAGGTAATTTAAGTTTAGGTATTTAGCTTAAGTTTGGGTGTTTAGCTTAAGCATGAAATAAGGTGATGGGTAGTTTTAAATAAGTAATAATCTGCTAAGAGTGTGTGTATTTGAGTCGAGGTCGCGAGACCCGACATTGCTTCACCCAAGCCAGAGAATCTCTTGGGGACCTGGCTGTATGTTTTTGTATCTGTTGCAGAAAGACTTTCAGGATGAAGGGGGGCGTAATCCTACTCGCCCTGATAGGACTGAGCATTGGAAAGCGAGGTGACGTGGAGGAGTCCCACATCTATGGGTGCTCGGGAGAAAGAGCACCTATAGTAACCGATGGAAGTGGCGAACGGGATGTGGAGGAGACCGCCGTCTACGTCCACGAGGGAAAGTGGCCAGGGTGGTTGGGGTCCAATTCATCTCAGTACTCCAGCCAGACCAGGTTCACGTACACGGAGGCCTCCCTCCTGTGCCCCAGGGTACAGGTCGTTACCACAAGGGTTAGCGTCACTGTAGGGAAACGTGTATGTTTAACGTGCAAGGGACACATTCCTTTGGGTAGGTGGTGGTTGTAGTGTCCGTGTGTTGATAAAGACACTGAAGACAGGAGTTGGTTCATAGGTATTTATTAAGCAAAGTCTGGGGGGGGGTTCTAACGGATATACACAATACACAGGCTTATATAGCCCGAGTGGCAATCACCGGCACCACAGCACACCTGGGGATCTTAAAGGCACATACACTACAATTCCTCCCCTTTTAGCTAACCAGTACATCATATTTTAAGTAATTATTAATTACATGTTATAAGCAAAATAATATACATTGCTGTAGTTAATTAATTATAAGTCAGTCTCTCAGGAGGCTTCCTGACTCGGTCCGGATAACACCTCGGGGGTGTAGTAGTTTCTGGTGGTGTAGTAGGTTCTTCTGGCAAGGCTGATTCGGCTTGAATGCCAGTGTCGGGTTCATCGGGTTCCAGTATCACCGGATCGGAGGTAGATATGGGTATCTCTACTTCATCGTTAGATGTATAGAGTTGTGGTGTAGGTTGTCCCTTTTCGGATGACTTTATGATTTGGTCAGCATGGCGCCTTATTATGCTTTCTCCGATGTCCACGGTATACATCAGTGGTCCTAGTCGTGTGCAGATAGTTCCAGGTTGCCATTTCTCGGTACGGTAGTCCCGGGCCAAAACTTGTTGACCTATCTGGAAGGTTCTAGTTGGCCTTTCATTCATGCCTTGAAACTGCCGGTTCTCCACGTCCCTTCTGATGTTGGGCTTGACCAAATCCAGCCGGCATCTTAGCTTTCTATTGAAGAACATCATGGCGGGAGTTTGGTTGGTAACCATATGTGTTGCATTCCTGTATGCGAATAAGAAGTTATCCACCTTGTGCTGAAGTTTTATGTCTTCATTACCCATGGCCTTTATGGCCTTCTTGAAGGTCTGGACAAACCTTTCAGCCAATCCATTGGTGGCGGGATGGTATGGGGCGGACGTGTAGTGCTTAACCCCATTGTTTTTTAAGAACTTTCTGAATTCTTCGGACACAAATTGCGGTCCATTATCAGAACAGATCTGTTCCGGCAGCCCATTCCTGGCAAATATGGTCCTTAATACTGTGATGGTTTTTTCCGTGGTGGTGGAGGACATCTTTATTACCTCCGGCCACTTGGAGTGTGCATCAACCGCGATTAAGAACATTGAGTCCATAAATGGACCAACAAAGTCGATGTGTACCCTTTGCCAGGGAGATGAGGGCCACTCCCATGGATGTAGAGGGGCTTGTGGTGGAGCGTTTTGGACCTTCTGGCATCCTAGGCAGCTCTTGGTCATTTCTTCGATGTCTCCATCGATACCTGGCCACCATACAAACGCCCTGGCTAGGTTCTTCATTTTCACTCCACCCAGATGCCCCTCGTGAAGCTCCTTTAGCACTTTATCCTGGAGTTTGGGTGGAATCACCACTCTGGATCCACACATCAAGGTTCCTCGGCACACTGACAGCTGTTCTCTTCTTTGCGAGAATGCTGGCAACAGTGGTTCGCCATCCCTTCACTGTTAAATCGTAGGCCCGTGAAAGAGTCGGGTCATTTCTCGTTTCCCTTTCAATGGCAGAATTTGTTACTGGTAGACATTCCACTATGGTAGACTGGAACATCTCCATTGGGTCTACTGTAGGTGCCTCTTCTACTGTTGGCAACGGTAGGCGCGATAAACCGTCAGCATTCCCATACTGTTTTGACCCTTTGTATTCTATGTTGTATTGGTGTGCCCCTAGAAAAAGGGACCACCTCTGTAGCCTTTGCGCTGTCATAATGGGAACACCCTTTTTAGGGTTGAATATGGAGATGAGGGGTTGATGGTCAATCAACAAGGTAAATTTTTGTCCGTGTAGGTAATGGTTGAATTTCTTTACTCCCCATACCAGGCTGAGTGCTTCCCTGTCGATTTGGGCATAGTTACGCTCAGCTGAGTTCAATGAGCGTGACGCAAAAGCTATCGGCCGTTCTGAGCCATCAGGGAATTTACGCGATAATACTGCTCCTATGCCGTAAGGGGATGCATCTCACGCCAGTCTGATTGGCAGTGATGGGTTGTAATGAGCCAAAACTTCTTTGGATGTGATTAAGTCTTTGCATTTATGGAAGACACTTTTGCAGTCTTCGTTCCATTTCCAAATTACTCCTGTTTGTAGCAGTTCATTAAGAGGGTGTAGAAGAGTTGATAAGTTTGGTAAAAATTTATGATAGTCATTTATTAATCCCAGGAACGACCTTAATTGTGAAACATTTTCAGGTGCTGGGGCTTTTATGACCGCCTCAATTTTTTCAGGTGACTTATGCAACCCTTCCTTATTTATTATGTGGCCACAATATGATATTTGATTTCGGAAAAATTTGCACTTGGGGCGATTTGCTCGTAAGCCCCGTTCTCTCAGCCTAGTGAGCACCTGCTCTAAATTGGCAAGGTGCTCATTGTCGTTTTCTCCTGTTACAAGGATGTCGTCTAGGTAGCATTGAGTCCCCGGAATCCCTTGGAGGACTTGCTCCATAGCTCTTTGCCAGATAGCTGGAGCGGATGCTACTCCGAAAACCAGTCGATTGTACTGGTACAGACCTTTGTGTGTATTTATCGTGAGATATTTTTCAGAGGCCTCTTCAACCTCCATCTGTAGATATGCCTGTGCCAAGTCAATTTTGGTGAAACGTTTCCCTCCGGATAGTGAGGCGAAAATATCTTCTATCCTCGGAAGAGGATACTGTACCGTGTGAAGGACCGGGTTTACAGTCACCTTGAAGTCTCCACAGATGTGAATTTTTCTCTGTTCTTCAGATTTATCATTCTTCAATGCTTTCTTCATGACTGGGACGATGCGTGTTGCCCACTCGCTCCAATCTATTTTAGATAATACGCCTGCCTTTTCCAAATTCTCCAGCTCTGCCTCGACTGCTGGACGAATTGCATATGGCACCGGTCTTGCCTTAAAAAACTTGGGAATTGCTGCATCTTCCACTTTTATTGAGGCGGTGATGCCTTTCAAGGTTCCTAGTTTCTCTTGAAACACTTCCTTGGCGTTGGCCAAGATGTCTTTTAATCGTTCAGGTATGACGTCATCATCATTTTTTTCCTTACTGGTCACCGTCAGTGCCTGAATGGAGTGCCAGTCTAAACGTATTTTTCTGATCCATTCACGTCCCAACAGCGGTGGACCACCATCTTGTAGAACGTATAAATACAACTTCGGTATTTCCTTGCTGTTGTATACAACAGGCACCCTTATTTTTCCTTTGGGGTATACTTTCTGCCCCGTATATGTTTTCAAGATAATGGATGTATCTTTTAAAGGTACATGCGGAAATAGCCGCTCGTAATCCCGTCGATTTATGACGGTCAGAGCTGATCCTGTATCTAGCTCCATTTTAACTGGGGACCCTGCTATTGTGAGGGTAACCCAAATGGTCTGGTAATCTTCTTTGGCAATTACATTATGTAATTTGAGAGAGCTTAGTCTCTTGTTCCCGGAGTCGCTATCGCTCTTCTGGTCTTCGGAGCTACTGTCCGTCATCATTTGTACCTTTCTGTGCTTTTCCTTATTGATTCTTTTCCTGTTAGTGGATTTTTTTGTTTTCAGATCGGCACACACGTGGAATGTGTCCCATCTTTCCGCATCGCCTGCATGCTTTTTCCTTGAACCAGCAGTCCCGCTGGTCATGGGTGGATCTGCCGCAGCGATAACATCTCTCGAAACCCCGTGTCATTTCATGGGTGCCGAAGTCCTGTGGCCTGTGCTGTATCTCTGCAGCTCCTATTGCACTGAAAGCCTTGTCCAGTGTTAAATTTTTCTCAGAAGATAGCTTTTTTTTGTGTTTCTACACTTAGGGGATTGCAGGCGAATTTGTCTCGCAGAGAATCTGCCAGTCCTGCCTCGAATTGGCAGTGTAGGGTATCAACAATCTCCTCAAAATTCTTGTCCATCGGTTCGGCTGGAGTGATTAAGTTTCGTAACAGCTTGTATGTCTTTGCGCCCATTAGATCCAGAAATACTGAAGCTTTTTTTTCATCTTCTATTCCATTTGCGGTGCAATATACCTCCACTCTTTCCATATATGTGGTCCAATTCTCTATCTTGTTATCAAAAACATCAATATTGCCAGAATTAGGCATCTTAGAAAAGATATGGCGCTTCCCGCGCTTTTCTTTCTTTTCTGTAGAAAAGATATGGCGCTTCCCGTGCTTTCCCGCTGCTGCTGCCGCTGACAACGCTGTTTACTGCGGTTTCCGTTTGTTTTATTTTTTTATTTACTGTTGGAGGCTCGTTCCCGCCGGAGTTTCTCTCCAGGTCTGAACGCTGACCTGCTTGCCGCGCCGGCCGTCTCCCGAGTGCTCCCTCCCAGTCCGTTATTGTTTGCCTCCGATTTCGCTGCCTGTCTCAGCTGTAGAGCCAGCCGCTGGAGCCCCAGCCTGACGCCCAGGAAGGATTAGCGCAGTACCTGCCACCAGCTTGGCCAGCTGGTGAAACCACAGCTTCTCTCACTTCCTTGAGTCTTCAGGACGCCCGAGGAATCGATGTCCTTGAGGTGCTGCCGAATTGCAGGTAAGTCCGTTTCCACTTCGTCGCCACTGTAGTGTTCGTGTGTTGATAAAGACACTGAAGACAGGAGTTGGTTCATAGGTATTTACTAAGCAAAGTCTGGGGGGGTGTTCTAACGGATATACACAATACACAGGCTTATATAGCCCGAGTGGCAATCACCGGCACCACAGCACACCTGGGGCTCTTAAAGGCACATACACTACAGTGGTGGCTCAGAAAGCTGAGCAAAAATATGAGAGACCCCGCAGTCGAGTGGGAAAAGTTGGGGAACAATACCCACCGGACGATTACAGAGACTCACGGGGGATTAAGTGTGTGCTGGGACAAGTGGTGGGAACTGGATCAAGGGATTTATATCTGTATGTGGGGGTCAGAGAGGGTCTGCCCCGCAGGCATATCCACCATTTTCCACCGGCAGTGGCAAGACGCCGGGGAGGGGATGGAGTGGGATACCAGCCTGAAGGCGTACGCGATCCCATACTCCCCGATCCCAGTCAATGCCACTGAGCTTGTGACCCGCCCCCGTAAGCCCCTGCTCATGACCCAGGCGGCGAGGACACCCAGGGAAGGGTGCCCCGCCACCACCAAGGGACCAGGGAATGGGCTGGTACTAGTGCCTACGGATCAGGTGCTGTACCAGGGGGTACACTACCCGGTAGCCTCCGTGATTTTAAATCTCACCGAGGTACACTTACCGGAGTGGTGCCCCAAGGAAACAGAGCAGCTATACCAGGCCCTATTAAAGGAGATGTTCAGAAAATGTTATGAGTTTGATTTCGCCAATGTCGACAAAACCGAACTGTACACCACACACCATGAGTTTTTGGGTAATGCAGGGAGACAAAAAGGGGAGCATGGAATTATGTTTTTACAGCGTTTAACACTGGGTCCTCTGTCATCAACAGTTTGGATGACATAGAATTACAGACCCAGATAAACGGTTTAAAAAAACAGTTGAAGAAAATCCTAATGGATGAGAACAAGGTAGTGGGCTCAGAGTTACATGAGGACCAGGCCATGACGGTCCATTTAAAAGAAATTATAGCCGAGCTGGAGAAGCACGCAAAGACCGTAAACACCCTCATAAGGGAGGACAGAAATGCTTCGGACCAGGCTGTGCAGAACGAGGTGTGCATGCTGTACGGGGCGTGATTGCTGGGTGAGGGCCACAGTAATCTGGAGGTTTTAAAACAGGGTTTAGTCCCCTCCTGGATCAGCAACAAGCACCTCACAGCCCTCCATCCATTTGAGAATGCATTAAGCCCATGCCAACTCCGGCTAGCTTCAGAAGCCTACCCAGTCCCAGTGGATTGTGGACGGTCCAACCACACCATCATGGGCATAGTAGTTAGGATGCCGGTCATGGGTAGGACAGCCCGACCTGTGCCGATATACAGGATTGAGAACATCGGAGTCATTCAAGGGGGTGTACACATTTGTTTCACAGTGGTCCCACCTTACGTCATAAAGTGGGAGCACGCTATGACAGGTACTGACCTCTCAGGGTGCCGGAGCCGGGGAGCACACATAATCCTATGTCCCCAGCACTTGAATGCCTATTCAAAACCACAGTGCGGGTTCAGAGCTGCTGGCGCGAAATCTATAAATTGTACCATGGTGGCAATGGCACGAGGCCATGTTCCCCCACAGGTAGTATATATAGGAGGTGGGACATATTGTATCACCACAGGAGCGCCCCACTACCAGCATGGACAGCATAGCTGGTGTCCGGTTAGTGACAGCAGTTTCTGTTTTAAACCCGAGGCAGAAGTTCAAGTGGCCCAGGAACGAATTGTCCCCATTCCTGAACCCTCCACTGTTCACCTCACTGTAAAAGAGAATTTTACCAACCTGCAAAAGTATGTAGTGCATTTCGGCTATGAAATTCCCCCTCTCCCAGAACACCTTACCAAAATACTCAAAGCAGTTATAGTTTCACAGTAACATTTTTACACTCTGGAGCAGAAAACAGTAGAGATAGGGGCTAAGATATTGAACATTGTGATTCCACCCTGGTGGGACATTTTCAATAATATAGAGGTCCCTTCGTGGATCAGACTGGTTTCCCACATTCTCGTGGTTTGCCAGTTGGGGATAGTATTGTACCTAGTATGCACTCAGTGCAAGGGAAAGGTTCAGATACTAGAATTCCGAAACCAAAGGACCTGGAAAGAACATTATGTTAAGGTGGAGGGAGATACACTTGTTTGAATTTGCTGTTTGTATTATTGATTAAGGATTGTTGTTTTTTTATGCACTTTTATTGTTTTTAATAAAGATGTTCAGTGTGTTGTTTGTAATAAAGATGATGTGTACCAAGTGGTGCAGGGGTGTTGGACCCCTCCGTGCTTGGTTGTGTGTAAATGACTGTAATTATTCTACGTATGCTTATGTACACTACATTTTTACAGAATGGGAAATGCATGTGTCGTGGGTACCTTAGATAGGTAATTACAGGGGAAGGTTGACTATGGAGGGTCGGAAATTTTGCTCACCTCATCAGGATGATACTTAAAGCAAGTTTAGTATCAACAGGGGGGAGTGTAATTCTAGGGTTCTCAAAATTCCCGCATTCCCCGAAATTATGGATCAAGGGACCCTGTTTGGACAAGCTATTAAAAACAGGGTACCCAAAATGGCTTCTGTAACCTCGTGACCAAAACCGACAGGATTTTTAAAACAAGGCCCTGCAGACAGGCAGTCCTGGAGACGAAACTAAAAATGCAGGAATCTGTGAGAAGGACTCTGTGGAGACAGACAGCCAAAGTAAACACAGAATATGCATTCATTCGCCTTGAAACAAATCAAGCTAGAATGGGCCTAAAATCGAGGCCATTAGGTTTCTGCATATTTAATCGGTAACAGCTCACAGTAGCCATCAAGTCAGGATGGGGACAATTAAGTTTCATCCATGACAAACAACCAGGACATCGGGGCCATTAGACCCGGAGACAACCACTCCACAAGTCGTTAAAATAAATGGCTGTAATCAGTTTAAACGAGCCCGCCGAGAGTTAGACAAAAGGACCGACCTGATTTGGCACGCAGATAA
The DNA here is from genome assembly GCF_052327205.1 of Somniosus microcephalus. Classification (NCBI taxonomy): domain Eukaryota; kingdom Metazoa; phylum Chordata; class Chondrichthyes; order Squaliformes; family Somniosidae; genus Somniosus; species Somniosus microcephalus. The sequence continues at coordinate 235,582,993 of NC_140994.1, forward strand.
GGAGTTGAAGAACGGGTATAATTGTAGGCCCATCAGTGGTAATCGCTCTCTTGGCTCTTGCCCTTAGCTCTTGCTGCTGCCTCTCGTTCTCGTGCCCTGGCCTCATGGCGGGCTCTCTTCTCGCTCCCCGCACCGCTCAACAACCAAGGACACCCATTACACTGGGGTCAAACGCGGGAGGAGAACGAGACCCGAGTTCAAAACCACACAGGACACCCAGGCCACAAACGGGCAGACGAGACGAGACGAGACGAAGAAGAAGGTAAACCGATAAGAGCAGAGAAGGGCAGTGAAAGACGCATTGGGGAAAACCAAATGCCTAGTTATAAGCTGGCATTTGGTGAATAAGTTGTCATTGCATGCATGGACAGTAAAACCCCGTTGTGACGAATAGGCTGGCATTCAAAGAATGGGTAGCAGCGCCCATGACGAATAAACTGGCGTTCGAAGCATGGGTAGTAAAATCTTTTAGACAGTAAAAACCGCCAACCGATCCCCAACCGTAACATTACCGCCGACGACCGCCCGAGGGAGAAGAAGAAGAAAACCCATCGCAACTCGATGACGATGGTTGCTGAGGAAAAGGAGGGTGCTTCGCATCAACAGCTCCAGCACCGCGCCCTGAGACCACGTGGCGACGGGATACCCCAAAGGACAGCAAGAGCGGACCTCAAAACCAACCCAATTAAAGCAACAGGTTTTGGATTGGTGAGCATGAATTCCTGGCCCCTCATAGCTTAATCTAGTTAGGTATCGGGGGTGGGATTAAGGATAAGGGGATTGTTAATGTAATTGTTTTCCCTCGATGTGCCGAGTGTTCCCCATTCCCATATAAGTGTAATTGTTTAAGCCTGTATTTTCATACCAGTAATTTTCATAAGATTGTTTTATTCTACTTTAAATAAAATTTTGGTTTTCTTACACCAAACCACTTTTCTACTCGATTTTTTGCATCGCCGCCTGTACCTAAGTCCGGTGTCTAGAACCCAGGGGCGTGGGAGCGATTCGAACCGCTCAGAGGCGAAGCTGACTGGGCGCATGCCACCCCCCTACAACATCAAAGCCATAGAGAGAGGACCATGCTGATTCACCAGGATGAAATCAAGGATGAGAAAGTATAGTTTGAGGAGAGATTGAGATACTGGGACTATTTCCACTGCAGCAGAGCAGACTATAGGGAGATTTAATAGTGTTTAAAAAAAAATTATGCAGCAGGTTAATGGGGTGCGTAGGGAAAGACTATTTTCTTTGGTTGAGGAATCAGTGAGAAAGGGACGTCAATTTAAAAGCGCTTTGCCACAGGGAACAGTTCAGGCAGAGACCATTGCCCCGCTTAAGGGAAAAGTGGGTAAATATCTGAAACAGATGGAGATACAGAGCTGTGGGAAGGAAGCAGAGCAGTGGGCTTAGCTGCAGATTGCTGCAACAAAGAGCCAGTACAGACACAATAGGCCGACTGGCCTCCTTCGGTGCTGGAACTTTTATAATTTTAAACAAAATACTCTTCTAATGAATGGTCGCGTATGAAATGTGTCTTTCCAACATGTTCTGATTTTATTCTTTTTATTTCACAAAACTTACAGATAGTTCTTTCAGATTAGTTGTGTCTAGTAAACTATACCCTCTGCATCTTTCTCGGCCTGTCCGCAGCCTTTCACACGGTTGACCACTACAACAACAACAACACCTTGCATTTATATAGTAAAATGTCTAAAGCAGCTTCACAGGAGCGGTATCAAACAAAATTTGACACTGAGCCACATAAGGAGAATTTAGGAGAAATGACCAAAAGCTTGGTCAGGGAGGTAGGTTTTAAGGAGTGTCTTAAAGGAAGAGAGAGAGGTAGCGAGGCGGAGATGTTTAGGGATGGCATTCCAGAGCTTAGGGCCTAGGCAGCAGAAGGCACAGCCGCCAAAGGTGGAGCGATGTAAATCTGTGATGTGCAAAAAGCCAGAATTGGAGGAGCACAGAAATCTTGGAGGGTTGTCGGGTTGAAGGAGGTTACAGAGATAGGGAGGGGCGAGGCCATGGAGGGTACTGAACACAAGGATTGGAATTTTAAAATCAGAGCATTGCTGGACCGGGAGTCAATGTAGGTCAGCAAGCACAGGGGTGATGGGTGAACGGGACCTGGTGCGAGTTAGAATACAGACAGCAGAGTACTGTATGAGCTCAAGTTTATCGAGGTTGCAAGGTGGGAGGCCAGCCAGGGGACATATATGCTGGTACAATGTGAACATGGAATACAGCACATTATATGTAGTTTGTATTTAATACAATGGTGTCACTCAGGTCAGTGAGGTTGCAGAGCTGTGTCGTACTGAATTGTGGGATTTGCAATCTGTTTTCACTTTGTGAGATAATGCAATTGGCTGGCATAAGTACACTATTCTAGAAGCCAACAGCCAGTGGCATTTCTATGGGGAACAGGAGATGATGTTAACTAATGACCACTGACCATATGCTCATTGCAGTGTCTCTACTCAAACATACTTTACCCAGCATGAACCATGCTTAGGCAACTACCCTGATATCTAGTCAAACTGCCTCAAATGATCTTTCCTAAAGTGATGTAGGAATTCTGAAAATGCAGCTCCTCCAAAATAATAAAATCAAATCTGAAGCATCTTATTTTTAAGCCCCAGCAAGTCAGCATCCTTTCTGAGTTACAGGCAATAATAGCCCAGAAATTAGTTTCGGGGGCTTGCCGCGCGTGCAAGCCCTCGATGTGCACTTACCCGGCGCGCTGACGTTTCAATCCTGGTCCGCATTGCATTTCCTGTCACTGGCCCGCTTCAGGTCCTGCCGCGCTGTGCGTGCGTGACCCAGCGGCGTACTTAGTGCGATGAGCCGGCTGGGATCACGTGAGCACTGGGCAACCAATGGGAGGTTGCAAAAGTTAATTCAAGAGTTTGATAGTAAGAACTGTCAAACGCATGAAAACTCCTGGCCCCAAAACACTACTTAAACTTGAAAGAAAATTTAAAAAAACATCGCACTACTTAAATGAACTATAAATAACTGTAAAAAACGATTTTAAACAATAATTTTTAATTTTGAAAAAAATTATTATATAAAAAATCAGGGCTAAAAATACACTTATCTTACTGTAAAGTCTTCAAAAATAATGAACCTGTGGAAAAAATTTCTAATTTTACTTAATAGGCCACTTACCTGTTAAAAGTAAGTACGTACGGCTGCTTTTTTCACGCGTAAAAACCGGAGTCTTTTCCCCACGGGCAACTCTTCAAAAAAAAAGGAAGTTCAGCACGCACGCGCTACCTGAAACCTCGCACGCGTTCCGCCTCTTAACCCCTTGGGTCAGAGGAGAGGAAATGCCGGTTTTCCCCGCATGCGCTGTGCATGCTGAAAACCAGCAATTCATCCGGGCCCACGCGTGAGTACCCCGTCCGTACTCACGCGTTGGGACAGGAATTACTGGCCCATTATGTGTTTTATTAACACGAGAGACCATGAGGGCAATTTTCAACTGGTATCCACCCATTAATGCTGGAAAACGGGGCACCCGGCAGTTGTAAATGAATAAGTAAATTGCCCATTATATGCCGCCTGAGGCCTGCCTGATGCAGTTTTGAGGCTAGCCTGCAAATGGGCGGCTATGCTCTTGCCTGAAGCAGCCTACATGAATATGCAAATTACGGTCCTACGCCAGTTGTAGGATCTTGTTTGCAATTTTCAGTACCAATGGACAGACCGCGCACTCTGCATAACTCTGCCCATTGGTACTAGGCCTTTAGCGACTTAACCAGCCATCTTTAAAGTGACCGCTGGAGGCCGCTCACAAAATGGCCACTATAAAACTTTTCATTGTGAAGATATAACAGGCATATTCCACATGTTCATCAACAATTGCATTTCTGTACTATATATCAGGGCTATGAGTAAAAACTCCATGCAGGAACAGGCCAGGAAAGAAGGAATATATGGGGGAACAGGCCAGGTTCCTGGCAAAGAGGAGAGACAGCAGAACATGGCCAGACCTTGGCAAAGAGGAGTGACAGCAGAACATGGCCAGACCCTGGCAAAGGGGAGAGATAGCAGAATATGACCAGACCCTGGCAAAGGGGAGAGACAGCAGAATATGACCAGACCCCTGGCAAAGAGGAGAGACAGCAGAACATGGCCAGACCCTGGCAAAGAGGAGAGACAGCAGAACAGACTAGGCCCTGGCAAAGAGGAGAGATAGCAGAATATGACCAGACCCTGGCAAAGGGGAGAGATAGCAGAACATGGCCAGACCCCTGGCAAAGAGGAGAGACAACAGAATATGACTAGACCCTGGCAAAGAGGAGAGACAGCAGAACAGACTAGGCCCTGGCAAAGAGGAGTGCCAGCAGAACAGACCAGGCCCTGGCAAAGAGGAGTGCAAGCAGAATATGACTAGACCCTGGCAAAGAGGAGAGACAGCAGAACAGACCAGGCCCTGGCAAAGAGGAGAGACAGCAGAACAGACCAGGCCCTGGCAAAGAGGAGAGACAGCAGAACATGGCCAGACCCTGGCAAAGAGGAGAGACAGCAGAACATGGCCAGACCCTGGCAAAGAGGAGAGACAGCAGAACATGGCCAGACCCTGGCAAAGAGGAGAGACAACAGAACATGGCCAGACCCTGGCAAAAAGGAGAGACAACAGAACATGGCCAGACCCCTGGCAAACAGTATCAGAAGGACCAGGTCAGATTCCTTTAAGGAGAAGTATCTGGAGAAAAGCCTGGACTTCTGGCAAGGAGGAATACTGGAGAAATAGAAGGAACAGACAAGGCTGTTGTGGAAAGGGATGTCTGGAGTAATGACCTAAATTACTTAACAATAAATGCTTAGGATTTTAATTAATGCCTCCTTCGTTAAAATTACCAAGATAGATTTTTAGATCATGGCGAAGTGTAGAATGGATAAGCTCTAGTCAAAAATTGCAGTGCTAACTGCACACCATCTTTGAGTCAGCTCGCAGTGGAGCTTTGGCCTTGTGCAGGGTGCTAGCCTAAGGGGGGAGGGGAGGCCAAAAAAAAATCACAATATTAATGAAATTTAAAGGGATGTGGCCATTTAAGGGCTAAAAATTCAACTGTTACTTCCCATGTTGAGGAGGGTGAATAAAAATTCTTGCTACTTTCAGAAAGGTGAAAAAGGTACTCTAACATGTTTGAAACCTTTTCCAGAGCTAAATGAGCAGTAGGGTTGCCAACCCTCCAGGATTGGCCTGGAGTCTCCAGGAATTGAAGATTAATCTCCAGGACGCTACCGCGAGCAACCCTGGTGAAAAATCATAGGAGCAATAAAACATTGCGTGTTTTTTTTTTCCATTTTCTTTGTTTATTAGATTCTAAAAATATTGGAGATGGGGGCAAAAAGGCTGTTTGGATCGTCCAATCGGGTAATGAAGAGTTTTTTTTTGCTTTCCAATTGGTATCGGAAAGCGGTGCGCCGCGAGGCTGGACGTGCTGGCCGACCAATGGGGGGAGCGAGGCAGAAGGTCATGTGATGAAACCTCCAGCAATACACTCAAGCAGAGTTGGCAACTGTAATGAGAAGGAGGACCAATCCCCCCTCAATTGCACATGGTGCTTCCTGTGCATCCGTTCAACAACAATTTGTATTTATATAGCACTTTTAAAGTAGTAAAATGGCCTTTGTAGGGAAAAAGTGCAATCTCAGTGCAACAGCCGGAAAATTGCAGCATCTATTCATTTAAATTTTAACGGCCCAGAAATTCGGGTCTCCATGGATGAGTACGCACGGGGTACTCACCCGTAGGCCCGATGGAAGTGCCGGTTTCCTGCATGCACTGCACATGCGCGGGAAACCGGCACTTCCATTCCTCTGAAAGCAGGGATTCAGAGGTCGAACGCGTGCACGGGGAGTCTGCGCGTGTGCTTTGAACTTACGTTTTTTTTACAGGTTTTTCCATGAGGGTAAGTCTTTAGAATTTATAAATGAAAAAAGCAGGCATAAGGCTTGCTTTTTACAAGGTAAGTGGTCAATTAATTAAAATTAAAACATTTTTTCCACAGGTTTATTATTTTTAAATAATTTAAAGCAAGGTAAGTTTATTTTTAGCCCCGTTAGAATATAAAATTATTTTTTTCAAAAATTTAAATTATTGTTTAACGTAATTAAGGTATTTAATGTAATTTATAGTTTATTTTAAAAATGTGATATTTTTTAAAAATTTATTTGAAGGTTTACTGCTATTTTGGGGCCGTAGTATTTATAAGTCTTGACAGCTCTTCCTGTCAAGGCTTATGAATGGAGCATTCCCTGCTCCGATTGGCTGCCCATGGCCCATGTGATCCCAGGGGACGCATCGCACTAACTGCGCCCCTGGGACACGCAAGCGCTGTGCGCCGGCAGCTGGGCCAGGCCCCAGATCGGAATTCCAGGGGGCCCTACAGCTCAACTGCCGGCGCGCAAGCTAAGTGCAGGTCGGGGGCTTGAACCCGCGGGAAGCCCCCGACCCGAATTTCTGGGCCAACATTTCTGCAGGCATTCTGAGCCCTTAATGCAAATATGACAGGAAGTGGTCAGTTTTCTACCACGGCGTTCCTTGCACAGAGCCTTGTGCGCTGGACGTGCACAATTGGGAATTTGGGTAAATGCCAAATTCCTGATAATGCGGTCCTGGTGTGCAAGGCTTTGTGACAGGAGTGCTGAAGACAAAAAATGTACCTCGAACTGCGCGCAAGCACACAAAATGCAGCCAGACAGAAAATCAAAGGTAGAAAGAATTGGGTGCAAAACACCTCTGTCGCTTGCTCCCCCAGATTTCTAACCCCCTACACCTGGTTCTGCATCTACACAACAGCGGAGTATGACCTGAAAACCTTCCCCAACATGTTCAAAAGTTTCGCATTCGAAACCTGACTTGGATTTTGTGGGCGGGATTTATGTCGCTGCTTCTATTCCCAAAGGTTTCAGCTCCTGTCGTGATCTTCACAGTGTCCCTCCATGTCGTGACATCAAGCAGCAGAATAACTCACACAAGCTGAGCAGCGAAACATTAACTTCCGCTGCTGATTGATTTTTCCGAAGCTTTCCACGCTAGTTTTTAATAAGGGACGCATTAGTTATTAGAATTTAAGTAGCAGGCAGTTAGCTTGGGAGTTACTTTAATGAAGCTGCAGCTCACAGAGTGAGGCAATGTGCAGGCTCATTAACTTCAAATTTGTTTTCTGATTATTCTTCAAACATGACTACTTCCCAAGGTGTAAGTCAGTAAATGCTTGAAAAACACTTTCATTTTGCCAGAAACTAAATTTGTCAAAAGCAGCCCAAACAACAGTTGAGTCCTGTGTAACTCCGCTTATAACCAGAATTGACCAGGCAAAGAGTATTTTAACTCAGCCAACCTTAACCTTCTATTAAACTTTACTAATATCATAAATTATATCACTATTACAGTCTTCCTCAGCAAGGAATCACTTGTTAGTACAAGTTGATGTGACCATTTTCAGTTGTAAGCAAGCAGGGTGGATACCAATTGTTCTCTTTGCTCCGGTTGCTTGCATAACAGGAGCTTGCTTGATAGCCTATACAACAACAACTTGTATTTATATAGCACCTTTAACGTAGTAAAATGTCCCAAGGCACTTCGCAGGAGTGCTATAAGACAACAAATTTGACAGCAAGCTACATAAGGAGAAATTAGGGCAGATGACCAAAAGCTTGGTCAAAGAGGTCGGTTTGAAGGAGCCTCCTAAAGGAGGAAAGAAAGGTAGAGAGGCAGAGAGGTTTAGGGAGGGAATTCCAGCGCTTAAGGCCTATACCAGCTCAGTGTGTACATTTTTTTATGGCCCAGGAGCAGTGCACTATGAACTTTGCACTTACATCAACTAGGAACAGCCAACTCTGGAAGATCCGTATGTTATATATTCATTGAGGTAATACATTTTGAGAGAAAGAGCAAAGTATGCACTCAAAGAAAGATGCTGAAGTGTGCCGATGAACAGAGAAATCTAGGGGCTCAAATACATACTTCCATGCAGGTAGATAAAGCCATATAAAAAATGCCAACAGTATTTTTATTTTTAATAAATAGGGTACAAGAGTAAAGAAGTAATAATACATTTGCACAAACCACCGATTAGACCATGGTTACAGTATTGTGGTTTGGGCTCCTGATGCGCTATCAATTACTCATAAAAGACTGAGAGTTAAGAGAGTAACTAAAGGCTTTTATTAACAAAAGAATGAAGGTCTGCCTCGAGTGGTCGACCAGTCCAGAAATACAAAGGGCTAGGGAGCAGTCACCTTTATACTAGGACTTGTGGGAGGAGTCAGCCGAGGCATGTCCAGGCATGTACACAGTGGAATACAAACAGTGGTTTACCACATTCACCCCTTGTTTAAAATTGAGTCCGGCGGGGTGAAGTGTGTTAAAAGTTAGTGTATTGGAGTCTCTCCGGAGGTCTTGTCTGCCGCTGTGATCGGCGTGGCGACGGCAGGGGGAGTGGAGCTTCCGGCGTCGAGTCCTGCGTGGGCTGTGGCACAGGCGTGTCGTCCTCGTAGATGTCGAGCGGGTCGCGGGGCCCAGGCCTGCCGTCTGCTGGGGCTGGATATCGGATCGTGGGGGGGGGTGGTAGTGAGTAGTGGGTTACTGCGGCCCCCGAGGGTGCAAGGTCTCTTATGGAGACTGTGTCCTCCCGCCCGTCCGGGTATGCAATGTAAGCATACTGGGGGTTGGCGTGGAGGAGGTCGACCCTCTCGACCAGGGGGTCCATTTTATGGGTCCTCACGTGCCTTCTCAGTAGGACCGGCCCTGGGGACGTCAGCCATGGCGGTAGCGATGTCCCCGATGTGGACTTCCTTGGGAAGACAAACATTTTCTCATGAGGGGTGGCGTTAGTGGCAGTGCAGAGCAGTGACCGAATAGAGTGGAGCGCATCGGGGAGCACATCCTGCCAGCGGGAGGTTGGAAGGCCCCTAGGCTTTAAGGCTAGCAGGGCGGCCTTCCAAACTGTCGCATTTTCTCTTTCCACCTGTCCGTTCCCCCGGGGGTTGTAACTGGTGGTCCTGCTTGTGGCAATACCCCTAGTTAGCAGGTACTGACGGAATTCATCGCTCATAAACGATGAGCCCCGGTCGCTATGGATATAGCTGGGGAAACCGAACAGGGTGAAGAGGTCGTTCAGACATTTAATGACCGTGGCACTGGTCATGTCCGGGCTGGGGATGGCGAACGGGAAACGGGAGTACTCATCAATAATATTGAGGAAGTACACATTGCGGTCGGAGGAGGGGAGAGGCCTTTTAAAATCAACGCTCAGGCGCTCGAAGGGGCGAGTGGCTTTTATCAGGTGGGCCCTGTCTGGTCTATAAAAGTGCGGTTTGCACTCAGCGCAGACTTGGCAGTTCCTGGCCATGGTCCTGACCTCCTCAATAGAGTAAGGCAGGTTGCGGGCCTTGATGAAGTGGAAGAACCTGGTGACCCCCGGGTGGCAGAGGTCATTGTGGAGGGCCCGCAGTCTATCGATCTGCGCGCTGGCGCAGGTGCCACGCGATAGCGCATCCGGGGGTTCATTGAGCTTCCCGGGCCGGTACAAGATCTCGTAATTGTAGGTGGAAAGTTCGATTCTCCACCTCAAGATCTTGTCATTTTTGATTTTGCCCCTCTGCTTGTTGTTAAACATGAAAGCAACTGAACGTTGGTCAGTGAGCAGGGTAAATCGTTTTCCGGCCAGGTAGTGCCTCCAATGACGCACAGCCTCCACAATCGCCTGGGCCTCCTTCTCAACAGCGGAGTGTCTGGTCTCCGGGCCTTGGAGGGTTCGTGAAAAGAAGGCCACGGGTCTCCCCGCCTGATTGAGGGTAGCGGCCAGGGCAAAGTCGGACGCGTCGCTTTCCACCTGGAAGGGGATGGATTCGTCCACTGCGTGCATGGTGGCTTTGGCAATGTCTTCCTTGATACGGTGGAAGGCTAAGCGGGCCTCTGCCGTCAAGGGAAAAGAGGTGGACTTGATCAGCGGATGGGCCTTGTCCGCATAGTAGGGGACCCACTGGGCATAATAGGAGAAAAACCCTAGGCACCTCTTCAGGGCCTTGAGGCAGTGGGGCAGTGGGAGTTCCATAAGGGGACGCATCCGGTCGGGGTCGGGGCCGATGACTCCGTGTTCCACAACACAGCCAAGGATGGCGAGGCGGTTTGTGCGGAATATGCACTTCTCCTTGTTATATGTCAGGTTCAGGAGTTGGGCGGTGCGGAGGAATTTTTCGAGGTTTGCGTCATGGTCCTGCAAGTCACGGCCGCAGATGGTCACATTGTCCAGATATGGGAAAGTGGCCTGCAACGCATTTTGATCTACCATCCGGTCCATCTCCCTTTGGAAGACGGAGACCCCGTTGGTGACGCCAAAGGGAACCCTAAGGAAGTGGTAGAGGCGGCCGTTTGCCTCAAAGGCAGTATACTGGCGGTCCTCAGGGCGGATAGGGAGCTGGTGGTACGCTGATTTCAGGTCAATGGTCGAGAAGACGCGGTACTGCGCGATCTGGTTGACCATATCAGCTATGCGGGGGAGTGGGTAGGCGTCCAGCAGGGTGTAGCGATTTATTGTCTGGCTGTAGTCGATGACCAGGCGCTGCTTCTCACCGGTCTTAACGACCACAACCTGGGCTCGCCAGGGGCTGGTGCTGCCCTCAATAATCCCTTCCTTCAGGAGCCGCTCCACTTCGGTTTTAATGAAAACCCTGTCCCCGGCACTGTATCGCCTGCTCTTTGTGGCGATGGGCTTACAGTCGGGGGTGAGGTTAGCAAACAGAGGGGGGGGGTGACTCTGAGTGTGGAGAGGTTGCACCTGGTGCGCGGCGGGCAATTTGGGAGCTGCTGGCTGCGGACTGTGAGTGGGGGTAGGGGTCCACCTTACGCCATCGTAACACTTTTAAGGTGGCACTGAAAATCTAACCCCAGCAGGACGGCAGCGCAGAGGTCGGGCAGGACCAGAAGTTTAAAATGATCGTACACGGTCCCGTCTACTACGAGTGTCACTACGCAGTAGCCGCCGATGTCCGCCGACTGGGGCTCGAAGGCCATAGAAATCCGCTGGTGCGCAGGCAGGACTGGGAGAGAGCAACGCCGCACCGTGTCGGGGTGGATGAAGCTCTCCGTGCTCCCAGAGTCAAAAAGGCAGATTGTATCGTGGCCATTTACCTTAATGTCCATTGTGGAACTGGCCAGCTGGTGCGGTCTCGCTTGGTCCAGTGTAACGGATGCCAGCGTAGGGGTCGGTGTGTCGCTGCGGGTATCAGATGAGGCGGTGTTGGGGACCTGCTGCGTTCCGGCTGTCGTCCAAGATGGCGGCGTCCATGATCCCCATGTGGCTGGAGGCGTCCAAAATGGCTGCTGTACCGGTGGTTCGCACATGGCCGGGGAGGCCCAAGATGGCGGCCCGCATGGCCCACACACGGCACTGCTGGGGTTCGGGGTGGCTTTGGCCCTGCAGACGTTAGCGTAGTGTCCCTTCTTCCCGCAGCCCGAGCAGATCGCGTTTTTCGCCGGGCAGCGCGCTCTGGGGTGTTTTGCCTGGTCACAGAAGTAGCATTTCTGGCCTTGGGGCACTGCTGTCTGGCCTTGGGACACTGCTGCGGTAGTTGGGCCGTTGCTGGGGTGTGGCTGGGGTGGCACGGCGCTATGAGGCGGTCCTACCGTGTCCCAGGCTGTCATTCCCCGCGGCGTCCACGGTGCAGAGGAGTAGGCATCCATGCCCCGGTAGGCTGCATCCAATGATAGTGTGAGTTCAGAGGCCTTGTTGAGGTCGAGGTCACTCTGCTCCAACAGTCGCTGTCGGGTGTAATTGGATCTGTGGCCCGCTACAAAAGCGTCCCGGATAAGTTCCTCTGTGTACACGGCGGCCTTTACGTCCTTACAACCACAGGCCCGGCCAAGCACAGACAGTGCCTGAAGGTATTCCACGGTCGATTCCCCAGGTTGTTGTTTACGACTCCCCAGAAGGTGCCTGGCGTAGACTTCGTTCACTGGGCGCGTGTACTGGTCCTTGAGGAGCTTGATAGCGTCCGCGTACGAGGTCGCCTCTTGGATGACCGAGTACACTCGGTGGTTCACTTTGGAGGTCAGGACATCCAGTTTGTCCTCGTCCGATTTGATTGCTGCGGAGGCGGTCAGGAATTTTTCGAAACACTTAAGCCAGTGAGTAAACTTGGTGGATGAGTCCGCCTCCCGATGATCTAAGTCCAGGCATGCTGGTGTGAGGATCTTCTCCATTATAAAAATTTTGTTAATAAAATTGATGCGCTATCAATTACTCATAAAAGACTGAGAGTTAAGAGAGTAACTAAAACCCGCCCCCAACCCGCCTCCATGCTATCTTGCCAGGAGGGGGGTAGTCGTCCCGTGCCGGGACCCATCTCCTTGGAGGTGGGAAGGGATTACAGCCACTTAACTGCCTGTTAACAGGTAGTTAACAGGCAGAAAATAGGCTTATCACCATTTTGCCCATACAAGTGCGGGCTTCCCGAAGGCTCCGAACCCCGCCAGGGTCACCGAGGCGAGTAGTGGGTCTGCGGGGGTTGGAGGGGTCCACAAGTGCGCTGTGGAGGTGAGTGCTGGGTGCAAGTGTGGAGCGGTGAGTATCTGAGGTAAGTGGAACGTGTTAGAGAAAGTGTACTTACCTTTGTTTCTTCCTGCAGGCTTCAGTCGGTGGGTATGCGGAGAGTCTTGCACCTCCGCGGTAGAAATGACAGGTGGCTGTTGCATTCTCCAATGCAACAACCATCTAATTTCTACAAAAGAAAGAGGTTTGATGAGTCTTGAATTCAAGAACTCATCAAACTACAGAGAATGTCAGTGTTTGACAGCTTCACAGAGCTACCAAACAATGACAATTCATCTGAAAAGTCATACGTTGATGTTCTCTGCATCCGGCTTTCCCTTAATTGGCCTGCTAAGCCCACTGGGCGGGCTTAACAAGGTCAATCAAGGGAAAATAGCGTGGGTTGGCCAGAAGTTGATGGAGGCGGGACTAAAACCCGACAAGTGGGAGTCCCGCCTCCAAAAGCTCCCCATTGGCAAAATCACCCCCTTTAATTATGAGCAGAGATTTGATGGCTGTGGGACTATTTCCATTGTAGTAGAGAAGGCCAGAGATTTGTCAGGGTTTTGATAGTCAATAGGGAAAGATTAGTTCCTCTGTTTGGTGAACCACTGACCAGGGGTCACCAATTTAAAATTATCACTGAAGACAGAGGTTAGAAGAAATTTCTTTACGCAGCAGGCATTGGAGCATGTAATACTTGGCCGCAGGGAGTGATTGAGGCAGAGATCACTGCATCTTTTAAGGGAAAATTGGATAAATATTTGAAGCAGAGGAAGATCAGGAGAGTGTAGATAGTGGGATTAGTTTTGGATTGCTCTAGCAATGAGTTGGCAGAGACACGATGGGCTGAAAGGCCTCCTTCTATACTATAAACTTCTTTGAAATTGTTCAAATTTAATTAATTCTCCCGAGAAAAGTGAAGAATTCTTGAAGTAAAAATAACCTCTTATTATATAACCTGGAATGTCTGATTAAAGGTACCGTTGGCTGACACGCCAGTGCAATACGGAGGGAGTGCTGCAAGGCCGGCGGTGTCGTCTTTTGGATGAGGCGTTAAACCGAGGCCCCGTCTGATCTCTCAGGTGGGCCTGAAAGATCCCATTACTTTGATGATTAATTTTGTAGTTTTCAATGTTATAGCTCTAGTACAGACTGTGTTTCCAAAATGGTGCTGGTGGTGCTTCTTTTTCTCTTGTCTGAGCACAGTACATCTTTATTTCAGATTTTCTGGCCAATGGCACTTTGGACCCTACTACTAATGGACTACATGCTTGTCGGGATGCTGTAAAGAGCTTTAGACAAATGACTTTAGGCAGAGTTATGTTTACATCCTCATTTGTCTTAGAAGTACATTTGCAAAGGAATGGGGGCTAAAAATATCTTGGATCAGAGTTATTAGCTCACTCACTCTAAAGATCTGGTTTGCCTATATATCTTTCAATTAATCCTCAACATTTCTGCCATTTATAATATGCAATAAACATTGTTTCCTCAAAACTTTTAATGACTTACTCTAGATTTCACATCGTTATCCTTGTCTTTGTTTATTTTAAAAATATTCCAAGCTATTGATTTGTTTCTGGCAAATGGTAAGGACAGCTAAGTGAGAGATCCTGCTCTACCACTCACTATAATGATATCTTAGCTGTCCTGAATTCTCTACATCTTATTTTAATCAGCACTTACAAGCACTCACCACTGCTCATTCTATTTGAGTATGACAATGAATACTTACAGCAAATTATATTAAAGCACAGTTAAGCTAAAATTAAACAGTTGCAGTATGTTTTGTACCAATTTATTAATTTCCACAGAAGAGTGATTTGTCTTCATTTGGAGCAGCACGGAGTAGATATACACAAGAGCTCACAGTTGTAGGATTTCAGTCTCACTTGGCAGTTTCTGAAAAAAATGCCTGAGGGAGAATGTCAAAAGATAGCGCGTGAATAGAGCAGTAACAAAGAGGCCAATATGGGTTGGCACATTCCACCAACAATAAGAGAGCAGTGTCCAATCTTAACTAAGTAATAGGTAATGCACAAGCTTAGCTATAACAGCAGATGAGGCATAAGGAAACATTCAGCATTAGCAGTGCATGGTATACCAAACAGTATCTAGAGTTTCAAAACATGATATACAATAACAGGAACCATCTAACCATAGCAACAATGATGTATAGGCTGTCATAGCTTTGATAAGGTACCTCACACTAAGTTACTTCACAAGATCAAATCTTGTGGTATCAGTGAGAATTTGATATGCTGGATTAGGGATTGGCTCCAATCCCACAGCCAAAATGTTGCAGTTAATGGTTGTGGATCAGCCTGTAGGCATATTACTAGTTGTGCCCTCCCGGGATCGGTCTTAGGCCCACTGCTGTTCACTGTTTTTATTAATGACCTGGACAGTGGTGTTGGGGTATGGTCAGTAAGTTTGCAGATGATACTAAAGTCTATGCAAGGGTTCAGACACAGAGGAGTGCAATCTAATGCAAAGAGATTTGGATGCATTAGGGCAACGGGCCATACAGTGGCAAATGCCACTTAACATAGATACATAGATACATAGAAGATAGGAGCAGGAGTAGGCCATTCGGCCCTTCGTGCCTGCTCCGCCATTTAATGAGATCATGGCTGATCCTTTAATTCAGTATCCCGTCCCCGCCTTCTCTCCGTAACCCTTAACCCCTTTTGCCCGTAGAAATATATCTAATTCCCTCTTAAATATATTTAATGAGCTGGCGTACACTGCCCTCTGTGGCAATGAGTTCCACAGGTTCACCACTCTCTGAGTGAAGAAATTCCCCCTCATCTCTGTCCTAAATGGCTTAGCCCTTATCCTTAAATTATGTCCTCTAGTTCTGTTCTCACCCGCCAAGGGAAACATTCCTTCTGCATCCAGTCTGTCTAGACCTGTCAGAATTTTATACACTTCTATGAGGTCCCCTCTCAATCTTCTAAACTCCAGTGTGTACATCCCTAAACTACATAGTCTCTCCTCATAGGTCATTCCCGCCATTCCTGGTATCAGCCTGGTGAATCGCCGCTGCACCCCCTCCATGGCAAGAACATCCTTCCTCAGATGAGGCGACCAAAACTGTACACAGTACTCGAGGTGTGGTCTCACCAGTGCCCTGTACAGCTGCAGCAAGGTATCCCTGTTCCTGTATTCTAACCCTTTTGCTATGAAGGCCAGCATACCGTTTGCCTTCTTGACCGCCTGTTGCACCTGCATGCTCGCCTTCAGTGACTGGTGTACAAGAACACCCAGGTCTCTCTGTACTTCCCCCTCTCCCAATCTATTGCCATTTAAATAATAATTTGCCCTCCCGTTCCTGCACCCAAGGTGGATAACTTCGCACTTGTCCACATTATAGTGCATCTGCCATTTATCCGCCCAATCGCCCAGTCTGTCCAAATCGCTCTGGAGCTTCCTGGTCTCTTCCTCTGAGCCCACCCCACCTCCTAGTTTAGTGTCGTCTGCAAATTTGGAAATGCTGCATCCGACTCCCTGATCCAGGTCATTAATGTAAATTGTGAACAGCTGGGGGCCCAGGACAGATCCCTGTGGTACCCCACTTGTTACTGCCTGCCATTCAGAAAATGAGCCGTTTATTCCAACTCTCTGTTTTCTATCTGACAGCCAGTTCCCTATCCACGCCAAAACTTTCCCCTTTATCCCATGAGCCTCAATTTTCCATGCTAATCTTTTATGTGGGACCTTATCGAAGGCCTTTTGGAAGTCCAGGTACACCACATCTACTGGCTCTCCCCCATCTATTCTACCAGTTACTCCCTCAAAAAATTCCAATAGATTAGTCAAGCACGATTTACCCTTTGTAAATCCATGTTGACTCTGTCCTATCCTGTCCCCATTTGCTAAGTGCTCCGCTATTTCATCCTTAATGATGGACTCCAGCATTTTGCCCACAACTGATGTAAGGCTTACAGGTCTGTAATTACCTGCTTTTTCCCTACCCCCCTTTTTGAATAGTGGGGTAACGTTAGCTACCCTCCAATCCATCGGCACTGTTCCCGAGTCTAATGAATTCTGAAAAATCATCCTTAGTGCATCCGCTATCTCTAGGGCCACCTCCTTCAGTACCCTAGGATGCATGTTATCAGGCCCTGGGGATTTGTCCACCTTCAATCCCTTTAGCTTCCTTAACACCATATCCTTAGAGATATTGATTTGCGTCAGTTCCTCCTTTGCCAATGTCCCTATTTTTCCCGATATCCCAGGGAGGTTTTTTGTGTCTTCCTTCGTAAAGACTGACCCAAAGTATGCATTTAGTTGATCTGCCATTTCCTTATTTCCCATTATATATTCCCCCGTATCTGACTGCAATGGACCAACTTTGGTTTTCACCAGTCTTTTCCTTTTGATATATTTATAAAAGCTTTTGGAGTTAGTTTTTATATTTTCCGCCAGCTTGTTTTCGTAAGCTATTTTGCCCCTCTTGATCATGCCCTTTGCCCTCCTTTGCTCTATCTTAAACTGTTCCCAATCTTCCGCTCTGGCGCTTTTTTTGGCTATTTTATACGCCCTATCTTTGGATTTTATGCTGTCTCTAATTTCCCCTGTTATCCACGGTTGAGTCACCTTTTTAGATTTCCTTTTATGCCAGATTGGTATAAACAATTTTTGCAATTTTGTCATTCTATCTTTAAATGTTTGCCATTGTTTATCTACCTCCAGTCCTCTCAGGAACATTGTCCAATCAGACCTACTCAGTTCCCGTCTCATGGCATCATAATTCCCCTTGTTTAAATTCAGGACCTTAGTCTCTGAGTCAATTTCTTCGCTCTCCATTTCGAGTGAGAAATCGATCATGTTATGATCGCTCTGACCCAAGGGTCCCCGTACAACAAGATTACTGATTAGTCCCTTCTCATTGCACAGTACCCAGTCCAATATAGCCTGTTCCCGAGTTGGTTCCTCGACATATTGATCCAGATAACCATCCCTTAAACACTCAAGGAATTCCTCCTCCTCATTATTTTTACTGATTAGGCTAGTCCAATCTATATGTAAGTTAAAGTCACCTATGATGACAGCTGTGCTCTTATTGCACGCTTCTCTAATTTCCCTCGTGATGCCCTCCCTAACCTCTATTTTACTATTTGGAGGCCTATATACCACTCCTATTAATGTTTTTCGCCCCTCGCTATTTCTTAGCTCCACCCATATAGATTCTGTATTAACTGAGTTAATATCCTTCCTTTCAATTGCATTTATCCCCTCTTTTACTAGCAATGCTACCCCTCCTCCCTTTCTTTTTTGTCGATCCTTCCTAAATACTGAATACCCCTGTATGTTAAGCTCCCAGCCCTGCTCACCCTGCAACCATGTTTCCGTAATCCCATTTATTAACCTTAATAAATGTAGTGTCATGCATGTTGGTCGGACCAACAGAGAATACACTTATCATCTACAGGGAACAATACTGAAAGCAGTTGAGAGAGAACAGGATCTAGATGTCATAGTGCACAGATCACTGAAGATTCATGACCAATGCAAAGATGTAGCTAAAGCTAACAGGGTTACAAGTTACTGGGCTGTACAGTAGCATAGTGGTTATGTTACTGGACTAGTATTCCAGAGGTCTGGTTAATGATCTGGAGACATGAGGTCAAATCCTCCCACAGTAGCTGGGGAATTTAAATTAAATCTGGAATAAAAGTAATGGTGACCATGAAACTACCAGATTGCCGTAAAAACCCATCTGGTTCACAAATGTCCTTCAGGGAAAGAAATCTGGTCTGGCCTATCTGTGACTCCAGACCCAAAGCAATGTAGTTGACTCTTAACTGCCCTCTAAAATGGCCTAGCAAGCCACTCAGTTGTACAAGGTGGCTCACCACCACCTTCTTAAGGGCATTTAAGGATGGCAATAAATGCTGGCCTTGCCAGAGACACCCGCATTCTGTGAATGAATAAAAAATAAAGAATCACTTAGTACAAATCAAAGGACACCATTCTGTCATCATATAGGTTGTTGGTTAGACCGCATATGGAGTACTACACCCAGTTTTGATCCCCTCACATGGTGGGTGGCCTTAGAAAAAGTTAAGTGGAGAGCTACAAGAATGATTCTTAGCCTAATAAACATTAGTTGTTCAGATAAGCTTAAAGAGCAGGGCCTTTTTCACTCTTGAGCAGTGTAGACTGAGAGGCGACCTGATAGAGGTTTATAAAATAATGAAAGGGCTGGATTGCGAGCCTATTGATAAATTATTCCAGTTTGACAGATTAGGGTGGACCAAGGGATATGCGTTAAAATTATACAGAAGTAGGAAGAGACTGGATGTTAGGCGGTTCTTCTTTTCCCAGAGAGTAGTGAACCTCTGGAATGCATTGGCAGCTGGTGCAGTGGTTGCTGACTCTCAGCATGCCTTCAAGGTGGAGCTGAACTGATTCTTGACTGGAGCAGAGATCGCATCATATAGAAGGTAAGTGGATTAACAGGTAACAAACACTCGCTGGTCCATGTGGTCTCCTGGATTGGTTTTGATCACCTGAGAATGTTGGAGAGGAATTTTCCAGAGTACTTTTTTCCCTTATTGCCCCTGGGTTTTTCCTCTTTTTTTTGCCTCTCCCAGGAGATTACATGGCTGCAGTGGGGGAGGGGTTGATTTTAACTCAGCTGCGGGCTATTGGCGTGTTCCCCGAATTGCGTGTTTCCCACACGAATCTAAATGGATGTGGGAGATTAATGCAATTTTAACTCAATTGGCCAATTGATTTCCAACGTGTGGGAAGCCTTTGCAAATGGGTTTCTCATGACTGAAAGTCCCCTCCGATTACGTCATCATTGCTGCTGCATTTAAGGTCCACAGCAAGCCTTGCTTCTGCTGCAGGCTGCCAAGCTTTCTCCATTTGATGGCATAGGAACCCGCAGGAACAATGGCCAGCGGGAGGCCAAGAGCAGCTCTTAAGTTTGACCCGGCAACACTACAGGCATTGGTGGATGGGGCTAGGGTCCACAGGGAGGTCCTGTTCCCTTCATCAGGGAGGAAGAGGCCTCCCAGTCAGACCAAGGCTGTGTGGATACAGGTGGCTGGGGAGGTCAACTTCTTGGGGGTCACATGGCGCACCTGGATGCAGTGCAGGAAAAGATTCCATGACCTTCAACGCACTGGAAAAGTAAGTAAAAAGATACCATCACCCTCAATCTGATCAACATTGCCTTTCCTCACCAGCACTCAGCTTTAGCAATCTCTTCCTCCACACCCCACTTGACACTCACATCCATGCACCCTTACCCATTCCCTCTCTCTATGCTCACATTCACATAACTATTCCACCATGCAGCCCTCACACTCCCTATCACTCTGATGCATTGAACACAACCGACAACACACAGGGAGGGCCCTTGGTCTTGCAACCTCACTCCATCTTTGTCTCCTTCTATGTATCTATGCTACGCAATCTCTACACTCACTCCTTCATTCTCACTCAACCTCCACTTGTCTCCCTCATTGCAGGAAAAGAGAGCTCACAATAAAAGGGAAAGAGCCAGGACAGGAGGAGGCCCACCATCATTAGCCCAGCTCACCCCCTGGAAGGAAGCCGTCCTGGAAATTGTCGGGGTTGAAAAAGATGCGCACCTTGGGGACAGACAAACGGGTGCATCACAGCAAGCTGGTGACAGAATAGTTTTCCATCTCTCTCATTGACATTGCATCATTGCATGAGTCGCTGATAATGATTCTGAAGCTATAACAGATGGACTTATGATCATCTGCAATATGCAATGTGCATGTAACCTTGACCTCACATCTCTAACTCTTTCCCTTACTCCCCCACAGGACCATCGAGAGCCTCCGTCCCCACTGTGCAGGAGGAAGAGCCTGAGCTTCCAGACTCTTCAGAGGAATCTGCAACCTCAGAGGGCGCAGTGTCAGCAGAAATAAGTGCACCCAGCACCAGCGCAGACACTCACACCTCGGTGGGACCTTCGGGACATAGAGTAGTATTGTCACCTGCTGCATCACAGCTCACAAGTGAGCATCAGCAGATTGTGGAGACAGGGACAGCAGTGGAGAGTCCTCGTCAGAGGGCGCAGGACTCTGCCAGCTTGGCTCAGCTGCATGTCGACCCTCTGCCTCTGGGTCCATCCATAAGGTCAGAGGTGATGGAACTCCATGCACAGATGCAGGAGTCTCTGGCAGGTTTTGTCTCTAGGGTCGCTGCGAGTGTGGAGCGAATGGAGGAGTCCATAGCGAACATGAGCAGAGCCTTTGTGGAGTCATTGGCGCATGAATGCATCAACATGGAAAGGCTGGCTATGGTAGAGGAGAGGAGGGCTACGGCCATGGAGGAGGTTAGTCGCCAGGTTATGGAAAACATGGTGAGTGTTCAGAATAGAATGACATCTCTTGAGAAGCGATGGGCTTCTATTGAACATAGAAACCAGACCTTCATGGAAGTCCTTCTGAGTAGGACTGCCATTGCAGATACGGGTCCCCATGGGCCCCCTGATGTGCAGCAAGGTGCTCTCCAGCCACTTGCAGGCGCGGACGGGGAGCTGACCCTTGAGAGGGAGGTTGGTGGCAGACCTCAAGGAAGTGGTCATTCCTCTCCAAGTGCTCACACTTCCATGCCACTGCAGAGCTCTCGGTCAGAGCCCCACCGGAGTCCACACCCAAGTGAGATAGACGTCTCAACTCCTGCACAGCTGCAGGAGCAGCAGACTGTTGACGAGCCCTCACAGGCTCGCCACCCCAGAGGACGCCCGCCAAAGGTGTCGAGACAGGAGCAGCAGGAAAGTGAGCAAGGGGCCTCCACATCTGCTGAAGCCACAGGGGAACCACGACGTAGGAGCACACGTAAGAGGAAAATAAAGCACAAATAGTCACAAGGGTAGTCACTTGGGTGAAATTTTAAGTATTGTTAAAAAAAGTAATCAGATGAATTCTGTCAATAAAAAGTCTGATGGCTACTGCTGTATTTGTGGCGTGTGTCATTTCGCGAATTGGACTTTCACATTGAGGGCTTAGGATTACTTCCAATTGTCAGTATGCTGGACAAATAGCTAGGAATCCGCAGTGTCTTGGCCATTGTCGATGCTCAGGTAAGAAGCTGCGAGGCAAAAGTGCTTGATTGGCTAGGCTAAGCAAATCTGGCCAGGATGAGTGCGTTCCTTGCATCCCGGGCAGCAATGTTCGCGCGTACTGCTGCCGCTGGTTGATGGGCCTCTGCAAGATGTTCGTTTCTGCCCTCCTCATCATCATCATCATCAGCATCATCTGAGGAGGGTACGTGAAGAGCCACTTGGTCCTCAGGAATCTGCAAGCCATGACGCTGTGCCATGTTGTGACGTGCACAGCAAACCACGACGATTCTGGAGACCCTTTCTGCTGAGTACTGTAGGGCTCCACCTGATCTATCCAGGCATCTGAAGCGCATCTTCAGCAAACTGATGGTTTGCTCGATAATGGATCTGGTGGAAATGTGGCTGGAGTTGTAGCGCTCCTCAGCTTCGTTGGCTGTCCTCCTCAATGGCGTCATTAGTCAAGTCCTCAGGGGATAGACCTTGTCCAAGTAGCCATCCGTGAAGTTGGTCTGGCGGCCTGAATAGCGGAGGCACACTAGACTGAGGTAGTATGAAGGAGTCATGGCAACTGCCAGGGTACATGGCACAAACATGCAAAATCTCCTTCTTGTGGTCACACACCAGCTGAACGTTAAGGGAGTGGAAGCTCTTGCGGTTGACAAAAATACCTGGATTGCGATGGGGTGCCCTAAGGGCCACATGTGTGCAGTCAACGACACCCTGCACCCTTGGAAAGTCTGCCAGATGAGCTAATCCAACCGCTCGCGCTGTCACACTTGCTCGATCCTTGGTGAAATGGATGTGATTGTGCACAAGGGCAAAGAGGGCATCGGTTACCTGCGTGATGCAAGTGTGTGCAGCCACCTGGGAAATGCCGCTGATGATCCCTGGAATGAGCCTGAGGCAAAAAAGTTGAGTGCGGTGGTGACTTTGATGGCCACTGGTAAGGAGTGTCCACCTGGCCCTCTGGGCAGCAGGTCTTGCTGTAGCATTGCGCAGATGTCAGTCACTACCTTTCGCAAAAGTCAGAGCCGCCTTTGGCACTGCTGCTCAGTCATGTTGAGGTAGCTGACCCTGTGTCTGTAGACCCTGTTTGGGTGGTACCTCCTGTGCCGATGGGCTTCCATGCGCTGGCCCCTTCTGGCCTTTGCTGCCTCAGGTGGGTGAGCAGCAGCCTGTCACTCCTGCTGCTGCTGTTGCTGCTGTTGTTCTTGGTTCTGCTGCTGCCTGGTGCTCGAGCTCCTCTAATGCCCAGAAGGGAAGGAAAAAAATGGCTCCCATGCTTCTGGCATATGCCTCCGTTGAGGAAGTGCTGAGTGAAGGTGGCGAGAGGGGTTTCCCAGGAGTTCACACTGGAGATGTGTGTGAGGCTCCAACTTTCCACAGGTGTGGTTAAGCCTGGTAAAAGTTGCCCCAGGCATGAGACAAAAAATCCTGCCAGCTGCAAATGATGGCTGATCAAATCTCCTCTTTAATGGTTGACCTGCAGCTGATAGTCAGCAAGCCAATAGTGCTCCCCCCAGGTTTCCCAGTCGTGATTCTCACCAGGTGTGTTTTACATGGAAAAAGGGTTAAAAGTGCAAGGGACTGTTAAAATGGCATTATAGAGGCCATTTAGTGAGGATTAAGGGCCTTAAAGACCAGTCCCGCTGTTGGATGCGGGACGAATTTGGGACCATCAGACACGCCGGAGTAAAAATGGCTCGGAGTCGGGAACCAGGCGGGGGAGTCCCGACCGCCAGTTTTGCCGATTTTAACCCCCCGCACGCCTCCAAGCCCGCCTCCACAGCTCAGTTAAAATCGAGGCCGAAATGTCTAGTCATGATACTTAACAACAACAACTTGTATTTATATAGAGCCTTTAACATAGTAAAACATCCCAAAATGCTTCACAGGACTATTATAAGACAAAAAATTTGACACTGACCCACATAAGGAGAAATTAGGGCAGGTGACCAAAAGCTTGGTCAAAGAGGTAGGTTTTAAGGAGTGTCTTAAAGGAGGAAAGAGAGGTAGCGAGGCGGAGAGGTTTAGGCAGGGAATTCCAGAGCTTAGGGCCTAGGCAACAGAAGGCACAGCCACCAATGGTTGAGCGATTATAATCAGGGATGCTCAAGAGGGCAGAATTAGAGGAGTGCAGATATCTTGGGGAATTGTGGGGCTGAAGGAGATTACAGAGATAGGGAGGGGCGAAGCCATAGAAGAATTTGAAAACAAGGATGAAAATTTTTAAATCGAGGCGTTGCTTAACCGGGGGCCAATGTAGGCCAGCGAATACAGAGGTGATGGGCGAATGGGTCTTGGTGTGAGTTAGGACACAGGCAGCCAAGTTTTGGATCACCTCAAGTTTATGTAGGGTAGAATTTGAGAGGCCAGCCAGAAGTGTGTTGAAATAGTCAAGTCCAGAGGTAACAAAGGCATGGATGAGGGTTTCAGCAGCGGATGAGCTGAGGCAAGGGTGGAGACGGGCGATGTTGAGGAGGTGGAAACAGCCAGTCTTAGTTATGCTGCGGGTGTGTGGTCGGAAGCTCATTTCAGGGTCAAGTATGACACCAAGGTTGCGAATAGTGTGGTTCAGCCTCAGACAGATGTTAGGGAGAGGGATGGAGTCATTGGCTAGGGAACGGAGTTTATGTTGGGGACCAAAAACAATGGCTTTGGTCTTCCCAATATTTAATTGGAGAAAATTTCTGCTCATCCAGAACTGGATGTCGGACAAGCATTCTGACAATTTAGAGACTGTGGAGGGGTCAAGAGAAGTGGTGGTGAGGTAGAGCTGGGTGTTGTCAGTGTACATGTGGAAACTGATGCTGTGTTTTCAGATGATGTCACCAAGGGCAACATGTAGATGAGAAATAGGAGGAGGCCAAGGCTAGATCCTTGGGGGACACCAGAGGTAACGATGCGGGAGCAGGAAGAGAAGCCGTTGCAGGTGATTCTCTGATTACAATTAGATAGATAAGAATGGAACCAGGCGAGTGCAGTCCCACAGTGGAGAGGGGGTGGAGAAGGATGGAGTGGTCAACCGTGTCAAAGGCTGCAGACAAGTCAAGAAGGATGAGGAGGGATAGTTTACCTTTGTCAAAGTCACAAAGGATGCCGTTTCGGTACTGTGGCAAGGGCGGAAACCTGATTGGAGGGATTCAAACATGGAGTTGCAGGAAAGATTGGCACAGATTTGGGAGGTGACAACATGTTCAAGGACTTTGGAGAGGAAAGGGAGGTTGGAGATGGGGCGGTCGTTTGCAAGGACGGAGGGGTCAAGGGTTCGTTTTTTTGAGGAGAGTGGTGATGACGGCAGATTTGAGGGAGAGGGGGACAGTACCTGAGGAGAGAGAACCATTAACAACTTCAGCTAAAATGGGAGCCAGAAAAGGAAGTTGGGTGGTCAGCAGTTTGGTGGGATTTGGGTCGAGGGAGCAGGAAGTGGGTCTCATGGACAAGATGAGCGCAGAGAGGTCATGAGGGGAGATCGGAGAGAAACTGGAGAAAGATGTGAGTTCAGGGATAGGGAAGGGGGGAACCTTAGAGGTAGTTTGACCCGGTGGGCAAGGGGAAAGAAGGAAAGTGGCAGAGGTAGCTGAACGGATGGTCTCAATCTTAGAGACAAAGAAGTCCATGAGCTCCTCACACTTGTTATTGGAGGTGAGGGTGGAGGAGACAGGGGAGAGGGGTTTAAGAAAACAGTTAGCAGTGGAGAACAGAAACCGGGTTTATCTTTGCATTCCAGAATGATTCCGGAATAGTGAACAATGTTGGCAGATGAGAGCAGGGCCCGATAGTGCTTTATGTGGTCCAGCCAGAACTGGCAGTGAATGGCTAAATCAGTTGTCCGCCATACCCGTTCAAGTCTGTGTCCCTTGAGCTTAAGGGAGCGAAGATGAGGGCCGTACCGGGAGAACGACCAGGGTGAGAGAGAATAATTTTTTAATAGGGGCTAGGGCATCAAAAGTGATGGTGACGGTGTGGTTGAGCAGATCGGTAGCTGCAGAAATGTCATGGTGAATGGAGGTCCAAAGGCTGGACAGTTGGGATTTAATAAGTACAGTTGTAAGAGAGTTGGGAGAGAGGTTTTTTTCAGGGGCTTGTTACTCCAGCCATCATGAGTGTGGGGCAGGCATGAAGGAGCAGCTGGTCTTTTCCTGCCTGTCATTTTCGTATCTTCATAACATGTGGTGTGTGAAACACTGCCTAACTATAGCAACATATATCACTAGTTAAAATCTGGCAGAATCATGATATAAGAAAAAGAATTGGGTCATTGCAATATGATGTTTTGGACCACATCTGACCAAACACGATATATAAAGATATGGGGCTAGAAATAGCGGTCGGGGGCGTACCTCTGGAGTATGACTCCGACCCGCGAAACAATTACGAACCTACCTGCTTGCGGCGAGGCTGCAAAAACTTCCAATCTCAGGCCTCGAGGCGGAGCGCAACGTAATGGCGCACGGATTCCAGGGACGCATGCGGTGCGGAAGCGTACCTGGGATCACATGGGCCCGATCCTCCAATTACAAAGCAGAATTCCATTTTAATCATTTACAAAGGGAATCCCTAATGAGGTGCAATGAAACCCCAAAACCTAATCTAATTACAAATTACAGAATTGGAATTTTATTCATAATTACCTTCATTCCGCCAACCACACTAAAAAATTTATTTTTTGATAATTTATTACATCACTAAAACTGTAATCCAGGCCAATATTTGCATAAATTAATTTCATACCATGTATTTTAGCTATGAGGGAAGATTGGATAGGCTGGGGTTGTTTTCTTTGGAACAGATGAGGCTGAGGGGAGACTTAATTGAGGTGTATAAAATTATGAGGGGCCTAGATAGAGTGGATAGGAAGGACATATTTCCCTTAGGAGAGAGGTCAATAACCAAGGGGCCTAGATTTAAAGTAATTGGTCAAAGGATTAGAGAGGAGTTGAGGAGAAATCTTTTCACCCAGAGGGTGGTGGGAATCTGGAACTCACTGCTGAAAGGGTGGTAGAGGTAGAAACCCTCATCGCATTTAAAAAGTACTTTGATATGCACTTGAAGTGCTGTATTCTTCTTCTCCTTCTTAGGCAGTCCCTCGGAAACGAGGATGACTTGCTTCCACATTAAAAATGTGTTCTCAGGTGACTGATGCGTCTAATGCGGGACCTACAGTCTCTGTCACAGGTGGGGCAGACGGTGGTTGAAGGGGCGGTTGGGTGGGGTGATTGGGTTGATGTGTGCTCCTTGCGCTGCCTGCACTTGGCTTCCGCTTGCTCCCGGCGAAGAGACTTGAGGTGTTCGGCACCTTCCCGAATGCTTCTCCTCCAATTTGTGTGGTCTTGGGCCAGGGATTCCCAGGTGTCGATGGGGATGTTACACTTTTTCAAGGAGGCTTTGAGGGTATCCTTGAAGCGTTTCCTTTGCCCACCTGGGGCTCTCTTGCCGTGCCGGAGCTCCAAGTAGAGCGCTTGTTTTGGGAGTCTCGTATCGGGCATGCGGACAATGTGACCCGTCCATCGGAGCTGATTGAGCGTGGTCAAAGCTTCGATGCTGGGGGTGTTGGCCTGAGCAAGGACACTGATGTTGGTGCGCCTATCCTGCCAATGGATTTGCAGGATCTTGCAGAAGCAGCGTTGGTGGTACCTCTCCATTGCTTTGAAGTGCCTGCTGTACATGGTGCCTGCTGTACATGGCTGTAACCTGCAAGGCTATGGACCAAGAGCTGGGAAGTGGGATTAGGCTGGATAGCTCTTTATTGACTGGCACGGACACGATGGGGCAAATGGCCTCCTTCTGTGTCATAAATCTCTATGATTCTATGATATGCATAATTTAGGATATGAAAATCTTTCATTAATGGCTTAGATATCCCCTTATGTTGATGCAAACAGACCCTGCACATGCTTGCAGCAACCGTAAGACTTCCATGCGCAATCGCTGGCCAGTCAGTAGGCAAATAGTCCAACTCTGCGCCAGCAATTGCTTTTTCATGGCCTGTGCGGATGGCCTGTCAACGCATACATTGACAGGCTGCAAGTTCCGGATTCCACAAAATCCCGAACTTGTGGTGGATTTCAAAGGGATACACACTGCAATTTCATGACCAGGATAATATTAAATCCGTGTGTTAATGGAGACACGGAATGCAGGAGTTGGTTTCACAAGTCTTTACTGAATGGAGACAATCTGGATACTGAAACTACAGAAGCCTGCCGGGGCCTTTTATACAGGGATGGTCACTGCCGGTACTGCAGTCTGAGACCAGTTATTCCCTTAAAGGGTCATACACAACAATTCCTCCCCTTTTAGATAAACAGTACATAACATTCATTTAACAACTAAATAATGACTAATCACAATTACAATTACGGTTGCTAGATACATTAGTTGAAGTTAAGCAATTATAAGTTCATTCTTTGAGGAGGCTTCCTGATTCTGTCTGGATAGCGCCTCTTTGGGATATCAGGTTCTTCTGGCAAGGTTGAGTCGGGATCAATGTCGTTGTTTGGTTCGTCTGCTTCCAATATCACCGATTCTGCGGTAGATGCAATTGGTACTTCGGTTTCATCGCCAGGTGTATCAGATCGTGGTGTGGAGTTGAGGTTTTCCAGTGACTCTAGAATCTGGTCAGCATGGCGTCTTACAATGCTTTCTCCAACGTCCACGGTATACATTAGAGGTCCTTGCTGTGTACAGATCGTTCCTGGCTGCCATTTCTCTGTGCGGTAGTCCCGGGCCAAAACTGGTTGACCTATCTTAAAACTCCTGGTCGGCCTTTCATTCATATTCTGAAACTGCCTGTTCTCCACATCTCTTCTGACGTTTGGCTTAACCAAATCCAAGCGGCATCGTAGTCTTCGATTGAAAAACATCATGGCTGGAGTTTGGTTGGTAACCGCATGTGTCGCATTCCGGTAGGCAAACAAGAAGTTATCCACCTTGTGTTGTAGGGGTATATCTTCATTACACATTGCCTTGATAGCCTTCTTGAATGTTTGAACAAACCTCTCGGCCAATCCATTAGTGGCTGGATGATATGGGGCGGATGTGTAATGCTTAAAACCATTGTTCTTTAAGAACCTCCGGAACTCTTTAGACACAAACTGTGGTCCATTGTCAGAGCAAATCTGTTCAGGCAGCCCATTCCTGGTGAATATGGTTCGTAAGACTGTGATAGTTTTTTTCTGTGGTGGTTGAGGGCATTTTTATTACCTCTGGCCACTTTGAATGTGCATCCACCGCAATTAAAAACATCGAGTCCATTAAGGGACCAGCAAAATCAATGTGTACCCTTTGCCATGGAGATGAGGGCCACTCCCATGGATGTAGAGGGGCTTGTGGTGGGGCGTTTTGGACCTTCTGGCATCCTGTACAGCTCTTGGTCATCTCTTCGATTTCTCTATCGATTCCCGGCCACCACACAAACGCTCTGGCTAGGTTCTTCATTTTTACCCCTCCCAGATGACCCTCATGAAGCTCATTGAGCACTCTAACCTTCAATTTGGGTGGAATTACTACTCTGGATCCACACATCAAGGTTCCTCTGCACACTGACAGCTGTTCTCTTCTCGGCGAGAATGCTGGCAGCAGTGGTTCGCCATGTGCTGGCCATCCCTTCACCGTTAAATCATAGACCCAGGAGAGTGTCGGGTCATTTCGTGTTTCCTTTTCTATGTTTGCATTCGTCACAGGGAGACATTCGACAATAGTCAAGTGGAATAACTCCACTGGATCCACTGCCAGTTCTTCTTCCACCGTCGGCAACGGTAGGCGCGACAATCCATCAGCATTCCCATGCTGTTTAGTTCCTTTGTACTCGATGTCATATTGGTGTGCCCCTAGGAAAAGGGACCACCTCTGTAGCCGTTGTGCCGTCATTATCGGTACGCCCTTCTGAGGGTTGAAAATGGAGACGAGAGGTTGATGATCAGTTAGTAGAGTAAATTTCTGACCGTGCAGGTAGTGATTGAACTTCTTCACCCCCCACACCAGGCTGAGGGCCTCTCTGTTAATCTGGGCGTAGTTACGCTCGGCTGAAGTTAACGAGCGTGATGCAAAAGCTATCGGCCTCTCAGAACCATCAAGGAATTTATGTGACAGTACCGCCCCAATGCCGTAGGGAGACGCATCACACGCCAGTCTTATCGGTAGTGATGAGTTGTAGTGAGCCAATACTTCTCTTGAAGTGGTTAGGTCCTAACTCTTCTGAAAGGCCCGCTTACATTCATTGCTACATTTCCATGCTACTCCCGTTCGTAGTAGGGCGTTCAGTGGATGCAGAATTGTGGACAAATTCGGCAAAAACTTACGGTAGTAATTCACCAATCTGAGGAATGACCTCAGTTGTGACACATTTTCAGGCGCTAGAGCCTTAACTACCGCTTCAATTTTGTGAGGGGACTTATGCAACCCCTCTTCATCAATCATGTGGCCAAAGTACGATATCTGTTTCTTGAAAAACTCGCAATTGGGGCGATTTGCTCGTAGCCCATGTTCACGTAGTCTAGTGAGCACCTGCTCTAGGTTGGCAAGGTGTTCACTGTCATCTTCACCTGTCACTAGGATGTCGTCCAAGTAACACTGAGTCCTCGGAATCCCTTGCAGGACTTGTTCCATCGCTCTTTGCCCTATCGCCGGAGCTGATGCTACTCCGAATACCTGTCGATTATACTGGTAAAGGCCTTTGTGAGTGTTTATCGTGAGATACTTCCTAGAGGATTCTTCAACCTCCATCTGCAAATATGCTTGCGCTAGGTCAATTTTTGTAAAACGCTTCCCTCCGGATAGTGAGGTGAAGATATCTTCTATCCTTGGAAGAGGATATTGTACTGTGTGAAGGACTGGGTTCACTGTCACCTTGAAGTCCCCACAGATGCGAACCTTCCTTGGCTCCTCAGACTTATTGTTTAATGTTTTCTTCATGACAGGAACGATGGGTGTCGCCCACTCGCTCCAGTCTACCTTAGATAACACGCCTGCATTCTCCAGATTCTCCAGCTCTGCCTCGACGGCTGGGCGAATTGCATATGGTACCGGTCTTGCTTTGAAAAACTTGGGAATTGCATTCTCCTCTATTTTTATCTAGGCAGTTACGCCTTTAAGAGTGCCCAGTTCTTGTTGAAATACCTCTTTGGCGTCAGCTAAGATTGTTGACAATAATCCAGGAGTGACGTCGTCATCCTTTTTACCAGCCACCGTCAGTGCCTGAATGGAGTGCCAGTCTAAACTTATCTTTCTGATCCATTCACGTCCCAATAACGGTGGTCCACCATCTTGCAGAATGTAGAGATACAATTTCCGTATTTTCTTGCCGTTGTATTCGACAGGCACCCTTATTTTTCCTCTGGGGTATACTTTTTGCCCCGTATACGTCCTCAAGACAATGGATGTCTCTCTCAAGGGTATGTGTGAGAATAGCCGCTCGTAGTCTCGTCGATTCATGACGGTTAGAGCTGATCCTGTATCCAATTCCATTTTGACTTGAGACCCTGCTATCGTGAGGGTGACCCAAATGATTCGGTGATCCTCTTTTGCGATTACGTTGTGAAGTTTGAGACAGCTTAGTCTCTTGTTCCCGGATTCACTATCGGTCATCTGGTCTTCGGAACTACTGTCCGTCATCTTTTGTACTTTCCTGTACGGTTCCTTAGTAGCCTTTTTATTGTCGTTGGTCTTCTTCTCAGACCTGCAAACTCGTGCAATGTGTCCCATCTTTCCGCATTGCCTGCATATTTTGTCCTTGGACCAGCAGTCCTTCTGGTCATGGTTTGTTCTGCTGCAGCGATAACATTTTGCAAATCCCCATGTCATTTTGTGGGTGCCGTATTCCTGTGGCTTTTGTTGTATTTCAGCAGCTCCCCTTGCTGCTGCTTCGTACGATACTGCCACGCTGAAAGCCTTATCTAGCGTCAGCTCTTTCTCTGAGAGTAACCTCTTCTAGGTTCCTTCACTCAGGAGTCCACAGACAAATTTGTCCCGTTAGGTATCTGCCAGTCCTGCTCCGAACTGGCAGTGCTTTGATAGCTTGCGTAGTTCCGTAAGGTAATCAGCATTGCTCTCATTTTTATGCTGATTTCTCCTGTGGAATTTAAATCTTTCTGCTATCAGCAGCGGTGTAGGATTTAGGTGTTCCTGTAGGATAGCAACAATTTCGTTAAAACTCTTCGCCTTCGGTTTGGCTGGAGTAATCAGGTCCCGCAATAGGCCGTACGTTCTTGTGCCCATTACATTTAGCAATACCGATGCCTTTTTCCCCTCGGCTATTGCGTTTGCCTCGCAATATACCTCGACTCTTTCCACATACGTGGTCCAGTCTTCTATTGCATTATCGAAGGCAGTGATATCGCCAGTCTTTGGCATCTTGAAAATCTAAGATGGCGTCTCCCGCGCTTTTCCTTCTTCCCCGCCGAGTTAAGATGGCGCCTCCCGCGCTTTCCCGCCGCTGCCGCTGCTGTCAACGCCGCTCTCCGCGGTATTTTAATTTTTAACCAATCCCGTCGTGGAGCGGACCCTCTGGGACACTTCCCTCCCTCTTCTTAGGTCCGAACGCTGCCCGGCTGTGAAGCACCGGCCGCGCCCTGTGTGCTCCATCCTCTCTCTCTCTCTTTGCTTCCCGTCTCGCTGCCCGGCCCCGTTGCAGAGCCACCCGATCGAGCTCTAGCCCGCCGCAGCCCAGGAAGGATCAGTGCACTACCTGCCACCAGCCCAATTAGCTGGGAAACCACAGACTGGGGAACCAAGCCTGGCTCTTGACAGTCTCCCCTGCAAGTTTTCAATCTGATGATTTGGAGGGCGGTTGCCCACGGTTGACGCCCGTTTCTCGAGTTTCTTTGGATTATTTTTTTTTTCTTTTCTGGCTTCGACCTTCAATAACGTCGTCTGAGGTGCTGCCGAGTTGCAGGTAAGTTCGTTTCTTACTCGTCGCCAGTATTAAATCCGTGTGTTAATGGAGACACGGAATGCAGGAGTTGGTTTAACAAGTCTTTACTGAATGGAGACAATCTGGAAACTGAAACTACAGAAGCCTGCCGGGGCCTTTTATACAGGGATGGCCACTGCCGGTACTGCAGTCTGAGACCAGTTATTCCCTTAAAGGGACATACACAACAGATAACATAGGACACATATAGAAACATCTAAATTACCTGCATTCTGTTCAGCAACTCTTCCACAACAACAACTTGCTTTTATATGGCGCCTTGAAAAAAATCCCGAAACAATGCATAAGAGGTAGCAAAAAAATATTCTTTTAATGCTCTCTCTCTTTCTGCTTCTATCAGTCATGGGAGACAGATGGCTGAGCTTAAAACAGTTATTTTATTTAGCCATGCAATTGGTTTCATTGAGGCTAGACCAGCTATAATACCAGAATGAAACCAGCATGAAATAAAACCAGAGAACCACAGACATTTACAACACAAGAGGTCATTCGGCTCATTTTGTCTGTGCAGCTCTTTGCTAGAGCAATTCCAAAATTAATTCCACTGCCCTGCTTTCTCTTGATAGTCATATATCTTCCTCCACTTCAAATATTTACCTACTTTTCCCATAAAAGATGCAATCGTCTCTGTCTCAACTATTCCCTGTAGCAAAGCATTCTATACTCCAACAATGCTCTGTGTAAAGAAATTTCTCCTAACTCCTCTCTTCACTCTCTTAGCGACAATTTTATATTGATGACCTCTTGCCACTGATTCCCAACCAGAGGAAATAATGGCTTTTCTCTTTACAAAATGTTGCCACTTTGAATATGATATACAAGGAGTGAAGGATATGCTAGATGCAACACATGCCCTTATACCTCCCCCCTTCCCACTGTCCAGGGCCCCAAACACCCCTTCCAGGTGAAACAGTGATTTACTTGTACTTCTCGCAATTTAGTATATTGTATTCGCTGCTCACGATGTGGTCTCCTCTACATTGGGGAGACCAAACACAGATTGGGTGACCGCTTTGCGGAACACCTCTGTTCAGTCTGTAAGGGGGACCCCGAGCTTCCGGTCGCCTGTCATTTTAATTCACCGCCCCATTCCCACTCAGACCTCACCGTCCTCGGCCTTTTGCATTGTTCCACGGAAGCTCAGTGTAAGCTCGAGGAACAGCATCTCACCTTTCGATTAGGCACTTTACAGCCTTCCGGACTCAACATAGAGTTCAGCAGTTTCAGATCATAACCTCAGCCCCTATCATATATATACATATATTTTTTTTTTTATCCACACTTTTTGTCTGTGTCTTTTTTTCTTCTCCCCCACTTGACAGCTCTCTTTCATTCTGCCAGCACAATTTACACTTCATCTAGAGCCATCCTTTGTTTCTTAACCCGTTCCATTACCATCTCCTTTTGCCTTGAATATCTCTTAATGTCTCTTCATCTCTTCCACCTTCCATCCTATCACAGACCTTCCCTTTTGTTCTTTCATCCCCTCCCCCCTTTCCCAGCCTCTTCACTTGTTTAAAAATCTGTTCCATTTCCTGCTTTTTTTCAGTTCTGACGAAAGGTCACCGACCTGAAACGTTAACTCTGTTTCTCTCTTCACAGATGCTGCCTGACCTGCTGAGTTTCTCCACCATTTTCTGTTTTTATTTCAGATTTCCAGCATCTGCAGTATTTTCTTTTTGTAAGGATATGCTATTTATGGTTATCATTTGTTTTAATTCACTTGTTGCGGTTTGGAAAGATTTGCTATGTGCTTGCCAGTTTTGAGATTTCCCTTCTTACTGAAACAGTGTCCATTAATTGAACATAAGAAATAAGAAGTAGGAAATAGACCCCTCGAGCCTGCTCTGACATTCAATAACATCATGGCTGATCTCTTACCTCATCTCCACTTATCCACATATCCCCATACCACTTGATTCGCTGAGTGCCCAAAAGTCTATCGATCTCAGTCTTGAATATACTCATTGACTGAGCATCCACAGCCATCTGGGATAGAGAATTCCAAAGATTCACAACTTTCTGAGTGAAGAAATGTCTCCTCATCTCAGTCCTAAATGGCTGACCCCTTATCCTGAGACTATGACCCCTAGTTCTAGACTCTCCAACCAGGGGAAACAGCCTCTCAGCATCTACCCTGTCAAGCCCGCTTAGAATTTTATATGTAACAAGATCACCTCTCATTTTTCTAAACTTAACATGCAATATTGCTAATCTTTTGAAATTTAGTCGTGAGAACAGCTTAAATGCTGACTTCACTGGAGGGGAGAGTGCATGTAACTCAGCCCATCATTTTCCAACTGAGTATTGCACAAGTTCCTGATAGGCACTCCCATGATACATCAAAAGCAGCAAAGTTGGAAATCTGGCCTTATTTATCAATCTGCATGAATTTAGGAGTTAAAATGGTGCTAGTTTATTAAATAACCTCTATAAATAAATTAATCTTATATGTACTATTATATAATTAACCAATCTCTGTCCTCTGGGCAATATAATTTACAAAACAGGTCTGGGCTAGATCAAGAATTAGATGAAGTTGGAGAAAAGATAACAAACACAGAAAGTATACTTATTCATAATACAGTGTGTGTGAAATTCCTTGTAACAAAAAGAATGATTTTCTTTGTACTTATTAATCCACTAATGAAATCACAGGTATAAAATGCAGGTGTTTCAGCAGTTTTGCTAACAGGTTGTTAATCATGAAGGAAAACAGGCAATTTTCCACTTTTCATGAAAAGAATTTAATTCCTCAAAGAGTCAGTCTGCCTCAGAATATTCTACACTATTTGCGATAAATTACACCATTGTACACTCCTCATTGCACATGAATCTGTTATGACTATACCTGCATGCACTCAAGTACAAATCCGTAATACACCCTGCTGACTATACTCTGGCTTTAATGTGACATGGTTCCCTGCTTTCTTGTTATGTTCAGTCCAAGTAAGAGTGAAGAACTGTTTTTAAAATTAGAAAGCAATCCTTTGTACAAATCTCATATAGTCAAAATTTGCTGGAGCTTTTGCATTCTGTACGGCCTCAATACAGTCTCATGGATTACTATAGACAGCTGCTGTTGAACTCAAGATTTACCAGGAAAAGCACAAATGAGAGACACAGACAGACAAAAGGGTAAATTCACCAACCAGCAGTCAAAGGAAGTGCGAGTCCGAGACTCAGTGCTCCAGTGTTGTAGACCTATCTCTTACCCGCATTCCTTCGAGCAAGACTTCCTGCTGGAAATGGGGGATTACTAAAGCACCAATATGCCAGGCAGGAAACGTACGCACAATTCTGGATGGAAGTGTGTCGCCCACCATATTGGGTAAGGACAAAAAATTTGCGTCCTTTACCCACACCTGAAACAGGCGTTAGGCCCTTTGCATATGCAAATAAGGAGCCTAGCGCCTGTTTGAGGCCGCCTGAGGCAGCTGGTGCCAGCACTGGCTACACTCAGGGATACCAGGCCTAGAGATCGCCAGCAAGGCCCAACTAAAACTAATGAGTGCTCCTCCCGCCCCCCACATTAAAAGGAACCGATTGCCACCCTCACCATCATCACCCCCGTCGCTGTTTTTCCCTGCCCTGAACCCCAACCTCCCTGCCGACAACCCCCAATCCCTGGCCCTCGATCCCCTGACCCCGGCCCCCAATTCCAGACCTGAGCCCCCGGCCCCCAGTATCGTGCCGCAACACCCGGCCCCTACCTGACCCAATCCCCGGCTCCAATCACGATCGCGATCCCTGACCTGGCCCTGGCCCTGGCCCTGACCCCTGTCCCTAACCTGGTCAATATCACATTGCTGTTTGTGGGATCTTATTGCATGCAAATTGGCTGCCGGGTTTCCTACATTACAACAGTGACTGCACTTCAATTGGCTAGAAAGCGCATTGGCGTGTCCTGAGGTTATGAAAGGTGATATATAAATGCAAGTCTTTCCTTTTTTCCTTATAGCAGGTTTCTGACAAAATGGACTATTTTTGTGCCTGTCCTCGATAGCTATATAGAAATAAACATCTTTGAGGTCAATGTATGTTAAACAATCCATAGGAGACACATTTTTGATAACTACAAGCCATTTTCAACTTTAATTTCATAAGATTTCAGTCACATTTCTGAGGTCTAGAAGCATGCATAAGCATTCTGTTCTCATATGGACTTCATGGTGTAATTGTCTCTCCACAACAATGAAGGTTCTCCCAAGAAGTAGAAAACATCCAGCTTGAAACTTGTTTTTATTGTCAATAACAGTGGAGAGATTTATATATTTCTGTGAATGTGGATTGCTGAAATTGTTGGAGCTCAGCGTTTTCCTTTAGCGTGGTCCTTGACAGCATCACCACCACACAACCAAGTTTTATCAAACATGCATTTAATCTCATCATCTTGCCACAATAATATTATGATCCGATTGGAAATAGGACAAGTGACAATAACTTGAGACCAGTTAGAATCACCTGCTCAATGAGCTGCCAAATTTGATTACTTTACCCATCAATGTGAACTGCACTTTAGACTTAATTGGTTGCTGCTACATGGGCATTCAATTCAGCTGTGCCTGTACGCAACTGTGGAAATAATACATCTGTTGCCTGCTTAACCAGCAAGCTTACTGAGACTTCAACGCATGAAGGTAAATCTGCAAAATCAGATCAGTTGTTCAGGGATTATTATCTGTTATTAATAAGCTTGCATTTCACCTACCAGGCTACTACCTGCTGTTAAGTCACTTAGAAACAGTTTGTGAAATCATCACCAATTTTTATTCAATTTACATGTTTTGCATATTTTGCAGAGATTGCAATAACTTTCACTGATTCTTTATCCTGTGGTGATACCAGGACCCTCAGTCGAGTCTAAAGCGCAACGTCACTGATTGCCAGCTGCTACTGTGAAATGAAAAGCCACGTTGTAGAAGAACAATGTTATTTTTGTTCGTGACATTTAGGGTGGATTAAGGACAATCGCTCAGATCAATTCGGAATTCACATTTGGATCGCCTGAATTTGGATGATCTAAATCCAAGAGCAGGTGGGCACATCACTGAGACATTTTCTTAGAACCCTAGGGAGCCCTGGTGGCCACCAGAACCGAGTGCAGGCCTCATTCCAATATTGAAATGGGAGTTCTGCACCCATTGTAGGGCGATTTGTGAAATTCGTTCAGCTCCAACTAGTTTTGTCCAGATCAATAGTGACCTAACCAGCGGTCCTTAAAGGGACCACTGGAGGCTGCCGACGAAAAAAACCGTCAGGTAATTTTTTTATACTTACCTCAATATGGAGCCAGGAGGAGCAGAAGAGCATCTCCTGCTTCCACATTAGTACTGTGGGCTGCTGCCGACCCACGTTCACCTCCCTTCCATCAGCCCCCCCTTAACTAGAGACTACTGCCAGCAAGGTAGTCAGCCCTAATTGGACCATTGCAATTATTGAAATGAGGACCAAGTCTAATTTCTGTTGTGCATTGAGTGCGTGCTGAAAGCGCTCCATCAGTTATGTGCCAAAAAATGGGCCATAACAAATTTCTACTCCAAAATAATTCATGAAAAAAAATCATAAACTTCCCAGTCGCACTTCGTATCACTTAAACCTCAATCAACGTCACTAAAAAAAACAGATTATCTGGTCATTATCACATTGTTGTTTGTGGGAGCTTGCTGTGTGCAAATTGGCTGCTGTCTTTCCTATATTACAACAGTGACTACGCTTCAAAAAGTACTTCATTGGCTGTAAAGCGCTTTGGGACATCCGGTGATCGTGAAGGGCACTATATAAATGCAAGTCTTTCTTTCTTTCTCTTCTACCTTCCCTCATAGGAAGGAACATAAGAACATTGGAACAGCAGTAGGCCATTGAGCCCTTCGAGCCTGTTCCACCATTCAATGAGATCATGGCTGATCTGCGACCTAACTCCATATACATTAGCCTTTGGCCCATATCCCTTAATACCATTGGTTAACAAAAAGCTATCAATCTCCAATTTAAAATTAACAATTGATCTAGCACCCTTGTATGCAAAATAAGCAGTCTGTACTATGGTACAATATCCCCATGTAGGAGGCAACAGTATACTTGTCCACACCATGTACTGCATGGCCTGGCCCAACTCAATCGGAACATCCTATGGTGTGATGAGAAGAAGACATGTCCATCAGACCAAAGGCATGCACATCCTGATGGCTCCACCTCTTTCTGCCCTCCATGCTTTCCTGATCAGCCACTTCATCCACTCATGGTTTTCTGCTCAGTGCTGGCTCTAACCACTCCCTGCCTGCTCACTCCAGCACAAAGGAGTAGGGGTGGGCATGGATCCATCTAACTGAGACTGTGGTAATAATAGGTCATATTTGTGTTCACTGCTGAGCAAATTGAAGGAGTTGGTTAGCCTCTAACATCTTCCTTGGCCAATCAGAACTGAACTAACCTACTGCTACAGCTTGTGTTTTCCATTAAATAAATCCCCTGGCACAAGCGTCCATGATGACAGTCCAGGAATCACATGCCACATATACATTTATAGAATGTACGATTTCCTGTTAAAGCATCTGTGCCTATTAGGACAAGATATTAGGGAAGGTTGAAATGATAAAGCCCCATTTGGTTCTCTGTTTATGCTGCAGCAGGAAGTGTGGAAGTGCACATAAGAAAAGAAAGGCTTTGCAGTTATATAGTACCTTTTACATCCCAAAGCATTTCACAAGTAATGGATTACCTTTAAAGTAGTCGTGGATATGTAGGTAAACCACCATCAGCCAATTTCCACAGAGGAACATAGGAATACAGGAACAGAAGTAGGCCATTTAGCCCCTCGAGCCTACTCCACCATTCAATGAGATCATGGCTGATCTGCGACCTAACTCCATATAACCGCCCTTGCCCCATATCCATTAATACCTTTGGTTAACAAAAATCTATCAATCTCAGGTCTAATATTAACAATTGATCTAACAGCAATCGTCATTTGTGGACGAGAGTTCCAAACTTCTACTACCCTTTGTGTGTAGAAGTGTTTCCTAATTTCACTCCTGAAAGGTCTGGCTCTAATTTTTAGATGATGCCCCCTAGTTCTAGACTCCCCAACCAGCGGAAATAGTTTCTCTCCATCTATCCTATCAGTTCCCCTTAATATCTTGAAAACTTCAATCAAATCAGCCCTTAACCTTCTAAATTCCAGTTTGTGTAATCTTCACATTGGTAATAAAGCATTTGTTTGCTAAATATGAATTTCCAAAGACACTGCCACCAGGCCATTCACTATTTGTAATCCTGAGATGCCTCTCAACTCTTATATGGCTTTCACCTACAACAGTACCACCAGGATTTTTTCCACTAGATTAGTTGCATTTTAAATCAAGCAGCATGAATGGTGTAGAATTCGCAAAATTGAACATTGTCCTATAAGGGTCTATTGGCAGAAAAGGCCTTAATTTTTAAAGACTGTTTTAAAAGAAGCCCAGAAAAAGGGACACACAAAATGGCCACCAGACCCCGTGACCAGCTTTTGGGACACTTTAAAATGGTTCCTGCAGTCCCCAGACAGCTTTTGTGGATTCAGCCCACAGTAGGTTCTGGAAGGCAGTTTCAGGGAAATCGAAACCAGACAGAGTCCCATACATATAGATTGGATGCAGATCCGATCAGATCGGCCTGTAGATAAAGGCCATCTAAATGTTTACCCAGACAAAGGGGAACAGATTCAAGTTAGAAGAGGGACATTAAAGACAATACAAGGTCATTCCAGACCAGAGATGGCAGTTACCGGCCATCCCAAAGATACTTTAAAAACAAAGACTACCCCGCTGTGCTACAAGCCCGCCAAAAGTTAAACAAAGACTATCCTTGATTTGGCGGGAGATAAGGGCCTCCATGGAAAAGTATAACTGGAGTCCCGGGGTAGCCATCAGGAGCTTTTTGCAGCTTTTAGCTTGGTAGCTTGTGAAGAGCCAGTCGTTTCGAGAGATTGCTCGGGGGTCCGAAGAAGGCCTTTTCGGACTCAGAAGAAAAAGACGAGACCCGGGGTAGTTATCGGGAGATCATCGACAAAAACCCCGGGCCATTGACGAGACGAGGAGAGAGTTGACGAGAAGAAGAGGAGATGAAATGCCCTACAGAATGGGTGGCCAGCATTGAATGCAGGAGCACAGAGAAATCAGGACTGTGACCACCATCGTAGTATGCAGGAGCACGGAAAAAAACGAACTGCGGGTGAAATGATGGTCAGCACGTCTTGCTGAAGAGAAGGAGCCATCAGCTTGAGCAGCCCGCTGCTCCTACAGCCCAACGACCACGTGGAGACAGGACGCCTGAGAGGACCAAAACGCAAACTTCAAAACCTCTATGATTCTAACTGGGATTGGTGAGCATGTTTCTGGCCCCTCATAATCTAATCTAGCTAGGTTTAGGGGGTGGGCATTTAGGGGATAATTAACAATGAGTTGTTGTCCCTCGATGTTCCGTATGCTTCCCTATTTCATGATGAACCTTGTAAAGCGTAATATGCCTGTAGATATGTTGGTTAGTACTGTATTATGATTTGTTTTTCCCTCCCATGTACCTTATTGGCTTACATTCAATTCTTCCTTTGTGCAATAAAATTTCATTTTGTTTCCTTAAACTTGGTCTATAGAGTATTCTCTGCATTGTAGTTCCTGCCTCAAAGTCCAGTGTATAGAACCTAAGGGGTGAGTGGGTCGAACCACTCGGTGAATTACTGTGCAAGAGAGCGAGGCCTCTAGAGTGAGAGAGAGAGACCTCGTCGATCGAAAACCCCTTACAATGGAGTATAAACAACAACCCCGAAAATGAACACACTGGTTAATAAAAGTTCTACTTTGGTGCATAACTCAGCAAAGAGGCTCATCCACATGAGTGTGCAATCTACCGATGCATGTAATATCCATGTGGATGGCACTGCTTTCAGAATATGGCATGTTTCCAACAATGCTGCATAATGCATTTTTGGTATACTATATAGCTACATCACGCAACACATATTCAAACAATTTTAGTCTTAATGCTGCACCTTTTACATTATGCTAACAGAAAAGAAATAAAAACATTACCATGTTATATACTGCTCATCACCATTCTAATTCTGTGCCTCCAAAGCTTGCTTTCGTTGAGTTCATTGCAAATACTCACTTTCAGCATCTTTGTGCTGATGCAACGTTGGACATTTAGAAAATAAACAAGGAAAGAAGCAGCTTGTATCTGAAGTGCAGAAGAACAGCTGGCCTGAGGATGAATTACTGAGTATATTGACATTGCAACATTGGCCCTTATCTGTAAGGACTTGGTGTATACAGTGAGTAATAGTAAGATCAATAACCTATATGCCACAATGATGATGAAGAGCTATAACTTACTGAGCTTTCTGAATAAATTATGCAAAACTTGTGTTAGATAATGCTTTTTGTATGATTTACGATCGTGCCTCCATAAATGTGATTACTGATTTACCATAAATTATCAGTTCCTCCATGCTGGTTAGGATATTTTTATAAATGCCTCCAAGCATTAGGCTTCCAACTCCTCAGAATGTGTGATGACTCATAATGGTAGAAAGTCAAGTATGTCAGTGGGTGGGAAGAGATGTTGGAAATGAAAACCCTGAGTGATCGGCATTCCTCTGTCCCTGAAACTTTGCAATACAAAGTGCACATTCATAGCGTTTGGGCAAAATGATGGGAAAAAGCAGAAACAGATTCATTATCCCTGTGTTGAGCATTCCTACACCTCAAGAATATGGGGGAAAAAACCACAGTTGAATTTGTTGTGACCTTGCTGAAGGTTTTGAGTGAAAAATCAGGGCAGCAACACATCCAAAGTGAGTGCTTTATGGAAGTTTAGACCTGCTGTAAGTGAAGGTA
This sequence comes from Somniosus microcephalus, assembly GCF_052327205.1. Taxonomy (NCBI): domain Eukaryota; kingdom Metazoa; phylum Chordata; class Chondrichthyes; order Squaliformes; family Somniosidae; genus Somniosus; species Somniosus microcephalus. Next base: position 235,625,422 of record NC_140994.1, read on the forward strand.
ACAATTGGGAAACGTTCTGAGTAGCAGGTGCACAGTGATTAGTATAGGAGCTTTCTGCTATTTTCACTTCTCATATCTTGCATGTTGGGGGTGAAATTGGACATGGGCAGGCACGGAAAACAGGCGGAATGGCATTTGCCGATCGTTACGGGACATGCTCCATATTCAGTTGTATTGAAGTCAGTGGAACTGAATATCGGGTGTTGCATATAACAGGAGACTGATGCGTTGCCGCCTGTTTTACATCCGCGCTCATTTCCAATTTTAATTGTGTCAGCTGTGGCTCAGTAGGTAGCACATTTGCCTCTGAGTCAGAAGGTTGTGGGTTCAAGTCCCACTCCAGGGACCTGAGCACATTAAAGCTAGGCTGACACTCCAGTGCAGGGCTGAGGGAGTGCTGCACTGTCGGCAGTGCTGTCTTTCGGATGAGACGTTAAACCAAGGCCCCGTCTGCTCTCTCAGGTGGACGTAAAAGATCCCATGGCACTATTTCAAAGAAGAGCAGGGGAGTTATCCCTGGTGTCCTGGCCAATATTTATCCCTCAACCAACATAACAAAAACAGATTATCTGGTCATTATCACATTGCTGTTTGTGGGACCTTGCTGTGTGCAAATTGGCTGCCGCGTTTCCTACATTACAACAGTGACTACACTTCAAAAGTACTTCATTGGTTGTAAAGTGCTTTGAGACGTCCAGTGGTCGTGAAAGGCGCTATATAAATGCAAGTTTTTCTTTTCACCCCCATTATATTCTTGTTAAATTTTTCCATATCTGTTACAACTTTCCTTCATGTGCATATATCTCCTGTGTGCCTACTTCATGCTAACATTTATGTTTTCTCTTTATGTTTCGCTCAACATTGTACAGCTTTTTCTGTGCCTTCTGCCAAGTCATTTGAGTGGAGGGGATAGTGTTGATGCTGTTAATGACACATTGCCATGCTTGGGGCTTTCCTTGCTGTGCATCCCCCACTAAACATAACCATGTTATCTCCATAACTATGCTGAAAAGCACTTACAAAACCTCCTTGTTGAGACTGGCTTTGTATTGCAGCTACTGTCTATTACTGCCACACACAGCATAATTGTCAGTTTATTTCAGTAGTAACATTGTGAATCAGAAGGTTGCGATTCAAGTCCAGGGCTTGAGTGCATCAACAACAACAGCAACTTGTATTTATGTAGGGCCTTTAACGTAGTAAAACATCCCAAGGTGCTGCACAGGAGTATTTTAAGACAAAAAATTTGACACTGAGCCACATAAGGGGAAATTAGGGCAGGTGACCAAAAGCTTGGTCAAAGAGGTAGGTTTTAAGGAGCGTCTTAAAGGAGGTCATCTAGGCTGCCACTTTTGTGCAGTACTGAGGGAGCACTGCATTGTCTTTTGAATGAAACAGTAAGCCGAGGATCTGTCTCCATGTTCCGGTGGACATAAAAGATACATAAGACATTTTCGAAAAAGGGTAGGGAGTTTTCTTGGTGGTCAACATTCCCCTAATGTTGGCATCTGAGTCAATGGAAATAAAAATGAAGAGAGATGTAAAAGGGGCTGCCGACTCACTATCACCCGATTTACACTCTCGCACAAAGTCAAGATTTACCCCATAAATTCCAATGCGGGGACAACTTAAATAAACATTCAAAGTCTACCATTTGTTGGTTATCAATGCAGCTTCCAAAATAAAGCATTTTTATTTGCTGCGAAATGCGGTGCACTGAAATAGGGTGCACTATCCACAGTGCCTGATTTTGTGACTTGCACCCGCCCAAGAAAAGCCTTGCAAAATAGTGGCTAAAATGCACATAGAAACATAGTAACATAGAGGATAGGAGCAGGAGTAGGCCATTCGGCCCCTCGAGCCTGTTCCGCCATTCAATGAGATCATGGTTGATCATCCAAATTCAGTACCCTGTCCCTGCCTTCTCCCCATATCCCTTGATCCCTTTAGCCTTAAGAAATATATCTAACTCCTTCTTGAATATATTTAATGAATTGGCCTCAACTGCCTTCTGTGGTAGAGAATTCCACAGGTTCACCACTCTCTGGGTGAAGAAATTCCTCCCCATCTCAGTCCTAAATGGCTTACCCCTTATCCTTAGACTGTGACCCCTGGTTCTGGACTCCCCCGCCATCCGGAACATCCTTCCTGCATCTAGTCTGTCTAGTCCTTTTAGAATTTTATAAGTTTCAATGAGATCCCCTCTCATTCTTCTAAACTCTAGTGAATATAAGCCTAATTGACCCAATCTCTCCTCATACGTCATTCCTGTCATCCCAGGTATCAGTCTGGTGAATCTTCGCTGCACTCCCTCCATGGCAAGAACATCCTTCCTCAGATAAGGCGACCAAAACTGCACACAATACTCAAGGTGTGGTCTCACCAAGGCCCTGTACAACTGCAGCAAGACATCCTTACTCCTGTACGCGAATCCTCGCGCTATGAAGGCCAACATACCATTTGCCTTCTTAACCGCCTGCTGCACCTGCATGCTTACCTTCAGCGACTGGTGCACAAGGACACCCAGGTCTCATTGCACTTCCCCTTTTCCCAATCTATTGCCGTTCAGATAATAATCTGTCTTCTTGTTTTTGCCACCAAAGTGGATAACCTCGCATTTATCCACATTATACTGCATTTGCCATGGATCTGCCCAATCACCCAACCTGTCCAAATCATACTGGAGTTTCTCTGCATCCTCCTCACAGCACACACGCCCACCCAGCTTTGTGTCATCTGCAAACTTTGAGGTATTACATCTAGTTCCCTCGTCTAGATCATTAATATATATTGTGAATAGCTGGGTTCCTAGCACCGATCCCTGTGGTACCCCACTAGTCACTGCCTGCCACTCGGAAAAAGACCCGTTTATTCCAACTCTTTGCTTCCTGTCTGCCAACCAGTCCTCTATCCAAGTCAGTACCTTACCCCCAATCCCATGTGCTTTAACTTTGCATGCCAATCTCTTATGCGGGACCTTATCGAAAGCCTTCTGAAAGTCAGAATGAAAGCAATGGGAACTCAGAATCTTTTATCCATAGTTGTCTGGATTTTGTCTCCAAATCGATTGAAGCAAGCCATTGTTACAATGCGAACCTCAGCCATTCAAAAGCATGAGGGATTGCATTCCAGGAAGATGTTCCTACTGTGCCGAGAATTGCAATTCATTGTAGTCATTCCTTTGTGCAGTCACTTATGGGGGTAGATTTGTAACATGCCACCTGAGCAAAATCTGGCATTGCGGATTACAGAAACCAATGGAATTGAAAATCGTGTGGCTTCTAGAACAGGCAGACAATCCACAATACCAGTATGGCACCGGGCAACAGGTTGAAAATCTACCCATGGTTTGCAAAATAAACCAACTCATTGGTTGACATTTATGTCATGAAAGCATCAATCAGCCTGCTTTTTGGAAAATTGGAAATTACAGAATCCAGTTTCATTGTTACATAGAAACATAGAAGATAGGAGCAGGAGTAGGCCATTCGGCCCCTTGAGCCTGCTCCGCCATTCAATGTGATCATGGCTGATCATCCAAATTCAGTACCCTGTCCCTGCTTTCTCCCCATACCCCTTGATCCCTTTAGCCTTAAGTTACAGTCCCGCAGGCCATGCTGTCGTATGACTAGATATGACTAGATATCAGGTAGCACATGTGAACTCCTGATCATAAGGGACGTAGAATCTGCCAATGGGAGAGACAGGTGATGCTGAACCTGACAGAATCTCTTGTGCAGACCCATACTTTGTAACAGTGAGTGACACTGTAAGCACGCTGCATGGAGTCCCTTTTCTATAAACCTGCTTGCTGAAATACACCCACTTCAGTGTCCATTCTCTTCTCGCCACTTTTTGCAATGCCTGCAGTTATAACAAATATTTCTCTCGCATGTGCTATTTTCAAGCACCTCTTTATGTAGCCACTCTAGTTAATTCGCGTCATCCTATGTATTCTCCTGGTAGGTTTTGATTATATGAAAATAGGCTAACTACTGTCATTGCATAGTTATTTAAATCTATATCTGCAACACAAGTGGTGAGAGCATATTCATTTAAATTTCTCATTAGATCATCTTTTATTCCCTTTAATGTAGGATGTGATTGCTAAATATATGTGGAGTATTACTAGAATAGTGGACTGAGACAAAAAATCTACTTCAAGTTCTGGTTTCAGTCCGCTCGACCACATAGTAGAGACCTTGCTTAATTTTTGCACCTTTCACATGATTGAGCAGCTTCCTCTTGACTTTATCCCCAAGCATGATGGGTGCATGAGATTGCATTGATCTCCCCTTTTATCCTCTCCAAGAGTTAGGACTCAGTGCAGTACTGAGGGAGTGCTGCCCCATCGGAAGTGCTGTTTTTTCAGATGAAACGTTAAACCGAGGCCCCGTTGGCTCTTTCAGGTGGAGGTAAAAGATCGCAAGACACTATTGGAAGAAGAGCAGGGGATTTCTCCTCAGTGTCCTGGGCAATATTTATCCTGCAACCAACATCACTAAAGATTATCTGGTCATTATCACACTGCTGTCTGTGGGACCTTGCTCTGAGCAAATTGGCTGCTGCGTTGCTTTGATTAGAACAGTGACGACACTTCAAAACTACTTAATTGGTTGTAAAACGCTTTGGGATGTCCTTAGTTCGTGAAAGACGCTATGTAAATGCAAGTTCTTTCTTTCTATGATTTGGCACATCCTCTGTTTGCTGATTGTTTGCCATTTGCCCCCATAGAGGTTAACTCGCTGCTCCTTCATTCCATTTACAAGAGCCTGCAGGCCATCAGCACTGAATTACAGTTTTCTTTCACAGCTTGTCTGCTCCATCACTCACAAATTTCCTATTGTACAGCGAGATTACCACTAAATACGTGTCTTACACCATCTTAAGAGGCTTGGTAACAAGTTACTGAGTAGCACTATCGTGGGTGTATTCTGATTGGTTTGTTTGCTATTTGTACCACATCACAAAAATCACTGCGAGTGAAAATCACTTGTTCCTATGAAAAGAAAGACTTGCGTTTATATAGCACCTTTCACGACCACCGGACATCTCAAAGCGCTTTACAACCAATGAAGTACTTTTGGAATGGAGTCACTGTTGTAATGTGGCAGCCAATTTGCACACAGCAAGATCCCACAATCAGATAATGACCAGGTAATCTGTCTTTGTTATATTGGTCGAAGGATAAACATTGGCCAGGACACCAAGGATAACTCCCCTGCTCTCCTTCGAAACAGTGCCATGGGATCATTGCTTTAACGTCTCATCCGAAAGATGGCACCTCCAACAGTGCAGCACTCCCTCAGCACTGCACTGGAGTGTCAGCCTAGCTTTATGTGTGCAAGTCCATGGAGTGGGAACTTGAAACCACAACCTTCTGACTCAGAGGTGAGTGTGCTACCCACTGAGCCACAGCTGACACTAAGTTCAACGAGTTCAATGGAAAGTCAGTTTAAAACAATTAAACTCAATTATCATTTTTCTGCATGAAATTTTTTAATCTTTTAGCCTTCAAATTGAATACTATTAGAATCTGCAATTTAGTGTTCACCGGAATAACACTGTGTAGATAATGGAAAATAACTTGGGATCGTAACTCACAATGAAGGTAAATTGCTGGATACATCATTGATTTACTACCTGAATACTTCCACTGCCTGACGAAATATCTACTCTGATAAGAATATCCAGCTTGTTACGTAAATCATGTAATTGCAGCATTACATTGGTTTATAATACGCAGGCCCTTTATGTAAAATGCTTTAAAACAGGCATCTAAAAACAACTTATTACAGAGCGTTGTGTGAAGTGAAAATGAACAAACTGAGTCGGCATAAATCGGATTCCTCACTTTCTTGCGAGTAGTCCGGAATGCTCAATTCCAGTGACCAACTCTCTTTGAGTAGATTTTCAATTCGCTGCCCACTGATTTCAATGAAAATAAAAAGCGGGCTGTTTCTATTTGGGGCGGCTGATCCACAATGTCAGTTTTACGCCCCGGGGCAAATTTGTTAATCTACCCCTTTGCTTCAAAGATTCCTCACCCAGAGGTTTCTGGATCACACTTAGTAGATGGCATTGTGCCCTGCAAGAACCGACATGACTTTGTAATTGGGAAAAAAATTACCAGTTACTTTCCTCATCGCTGAAGAGTTCTCCCCAGTAACCTCTCTAGGAGTGACAGCATTGGTCTTCAGTGCACACCAGTTTCTTTATCAGGATTATTACTTTGCTATTTTATTGCTAAACCTACAGGCTTTTTCTGGGAGGCAATTCAGGTATTGCCAAATGCACCCGCCCACATGTGGGAAGGCGTATGCAAATCACTGGATAAAGAGGGAAACAGCGTCTGCCATGTGTCCTGCCATTTATGCTGTTCCAAAAGTGGAAGCTTGGGTTGTTTGCTAAACCCCACTGTCCAACGTTCAGATGTCATTGGAGGGCCTCAGGCTAATTACAGAACAAAGGCATGTGCGATGATTTAAATTACTGCGATACACAGGCCCTATTCAAAATTTAACGGTAGAAAGAAAATTCTGCATCGTATTAATTCAAAAGCCGGTTTCCCTACTGCAGAGAATTTTGAAAATGAAGACCGTTTTCCATTTTCTTCTTAGATCTTCGGCTTTCACAGCCAGCCAACTTATGCTGCAGTAAGGTGCCACAACAATAGCCCTCCCCCACACACCAAGAATGGCGTGGGATTTTGGATGGACACAAGAATTATGGGGCTCTAATATTTTTAGAATATATGATGCCTATAGGATCATCAGAGTAATCAGCCACAAAGTATCTCTCAATCATCCTCTAATAATTAAATTAATATTGTTAATCCTCTCATGGAATTATCATCCCATATCAGCAACACATCTGAGGGTTAAAATCACGTTGTGCAATATTACTGACCAACCCTTCATGTGTTTATCTGAAATTCCTTTGTCTGCTTCTCCAACATTACCATAAAGGTAAGAAATATGTTCATAGAAATGTAACAATATATCTGCTCCTTAAACTGCGCAACACAATTTCAACCTATTGGTGTCAATACAAACAGGCACTGTTAGCAAAAAAAAGTCCCAAAACTGAATAAGACTCGCATACCTTTAAAGTATACATATTATTCAAAAATAAGAGATAGCAGAATCCAAATTCAAGGCTGTCATTTAATGTAGAGGCTAACATGATCGTTATAAATTGCACGGGTTTGCTCTACTGCTTTATAATGCCAGATTCAATTATTGCCTTGTGCCTCGCTCTTAAGTAACCATTATTCTATGGAGAAACCATCTGAACCTCTCTAGCAGATTACTGCCTTGTAATCACTTCCTGGTATCCATAATTCCAATTATGAAACAATCGTAATTTGTTAGTTAGATAACCGTCTGTAATTCATTCTGAGGTATTCTCCAATCAATAGATAAAAAATCTGAACCCCTCAAATGTAATCACTCCCTAGTTATCCATTATTCTCTACGCAATTCGTCTATAAGTGGAATTTTCAATTCATTAATCAGTCACAGAATTGTGGCAGCTAATCTATACTGATATTTATTTAGTGGAGTTTACAGTCAACCATCATAATCTTTAATGTAATGTAAACACAAGATTGGATCTATGTAAAAATCACTTCATTGTGTAGGAATTAATACTAGCGGGGTTGGGGTTATTGTCTCTGGCCAGTCAGAAGCCTCTGAGCTGCTCCAGGGACCCCCGTGCGGTTTCGAAGCGCTCCCCTATTCCTGGTTCTGACCGCCGGACTTATTCGGTAGCGATGTAGATAGAAAAACGTGACTTGTGGTTCGGGTGCAAAACAGACAGTATTTATTTAAACAAAAGAAAGAAACAACTTAAAAATAATCAATACAACACACCTATGCCTGGTACACTTTGCTCACTACAGCACCTCTGCTTAGTGGCTTTTACTTAAATACAACACTTTAATACAGCTGCTTAGTGTCCACTGAAGCACCTTTCTGCTTAGCGCAACACTGTTACTCAAATACAGCACTTTACTTCTTACAAATCACTTAATGTTCACTAGCTTAGTGCAACACTTTTATTTAAATACAGCACTTTTAATACATAACTCAGTGTTCAGTACAGCACTTCTCTGCTAGTGCAACACTGTTACTTAAATAGGGGAGGAGAGAATGGACACAACGAGGGAAAATCGACTAAAATTACAGTTCTAACAAAATTCCCCTTAATTCCCACCCCTATACCTATTCTAACTTGCCTTGTAATGGGCCAGAAAATTATATGCTCACCAATGAACGCCTGCCCCGTGCCCCCTGTGGTCTATGATCTTCACTGCCCCGAAGTAGAAAATACCCCAGTATTTAAAAGTAAACTGCTGGTATTCCACTCCTTTAGGCAGGCTTCTGAGCTGTTCTTCTGTAGGCAGAGCATGGAGGCGAGGCGGCAGAGTAAGAGAGAGAGATGGCTTCTTGAGAAGCTATCTTATACCCCATTTGGGGCCGAAACCTTCCCGCCCAGATCCAGGTGCATCTGGGCTGAACAAAAGGGATCCAAACTGTCCCCATTGTCTGTGATGGGTTTGTGAATGTATTCCCATTCATCGTACTGGGTTTGAATGGAGCTGCCTTGGTTTGAAAAAATGCATGTCTTTCTATAATTGCTGAGTAAACAGCTTTGGAAGTTAGTGTAAACAAAAGTCATTCTCCTGTGGTCAAACTGAAACCGTAGTCTCAAGTGGTTAATCCTTTGTGTAAACATAGTAGCAGTTTCTGTCGATTGTCTCTGCAGGGAGGGGAGCTCCCTGAACTGCCTTTGATTGGCAGTTTAGTCAGCCATCTTTGATCTTCCCTTTTCATATGGCCACAGTCTGTGTCCTGACACGAGGTCGGGCAGCCATCTTTGATTACCCCTTTTCCACAGACACACACAAGCTGCCTTTTCAATGTCTTTTATCTTCTGCCACGAGGTCTGATGGCCATTTTGATCCCTGGATTTTAAAGCTATATTACGCAGGTATTCTTTAATCAAAATTCAATCTTCGGAACTGTAGGAAATCTCAAAATTATTGCGAAATCCTTACAGTCCCCCATCGGATACTAAAACTTGCTTGTAGTATCCTGGCCAAAGGTGAGCAATAATTTCTGACCCCCCACAAACAACCTTCCCTTATTCTTATGTAAATCTGTCTATGATCTCCCGACACCTCCATCTCCCCTGCCCAGAGAGAATTGCAGTATGGTAGGCACCTATCGACAGAAAACAAGGTTAATTAAATAATCAATACACGGAGGGGGTCCAATGCCCCTGCACCACTTATATTCACAATAAGTCAAGCATGGAGGGGTCCAACGCCCCTGCACCACTTGTAACATAATTTTAACATGATACAACATCTTTAATGGGATTGTCACCCAGCCAACATATCTGCTAAAAATACACATGGAAGACAATGAGCTTTCCTTTTTTTATTATTACAATGCAATTGCCTGGCACTTTATTAAATGGCACTATTCTTCAGCCATAAATGTATCTTAAATTTCACAAACTGCAAGCACAACAATTCATAGGCATATGCAATTCGTTCCCTTAACTCCAAACAAGCAGTAAAATAATTAACAAGTTTTGTAAATTCTTAGTCTTGTATTGAATTTCCAGTAACAGTTTAAATGTTGTGGGCATCCGCCTCCTGCAGACCCCTTCCTTCGCGGGCTGGGAATGCTCCTGCCTTGAGCACTCACTGACACGCTGGTCCTCTGTGCCTTCCGGAACTCTGAAAAAGACTAAAAAAACAAAATCTCACCAAGTCCCCTGGCTCGGGGGGGGGGGGGTGTAATCAGGTCCCGCGACCTCCATTCACAATACAATTCCGGAACGGTACCATACTTAAAACTTATACACTAATAATATCACTACTGAATTGCAATATAAAAATTAAAATTAACACGTTCTACCTTAATCTTTATACACACTACTTGAACAAAGCTATATACAAGCGCCGCTCATCTCCGGGTGGCCAGCCTAATCCCTGGTTGGGCTGCCACAGGCTGCTTCCTGTGGCATGGCTGGACTGATTCCAGCTTCAAGTCCCTCGCAGCTTATGGCTGCTGGTTGGGGACCACTGCCTTTTAGCCTCTCCCTGACTCGGGAGTCCACCCTACTCCACTGGAAAGTGGGTGACCATACTTTCTTGGGCTGGGGTACCCGAAGAGATCTCCTAGGGAGTGTCGCTGGTGGGGCTACCCCGGTGACCAGACCCTTGGCTTGGGTCACACTCCCTGCTGGCTGGGGACCTCCTCCTTCGGGTCCCTCCCTTCCCAAACCTGGGCTGGGGACAGGCAATCCCTTGTCACTGGCTGCCGGTGGATGTGAGCCTCCCCCTTCAGGTTTAAAACCTGGTTCAGGCTCCTCCCCGGAGTCCCACAAGAGAGGGGGAATCGCTGGGGCCATGTGCTGGGGGACTTCTCCTCTTATACACCCAACTGCGCCTGCGTGTGCAGTCTGTGTGTGCATACACATTGCAGGCTGGGGATTTCTAACCTCAGGTACAATCCCAGCTGCCTGTTTCCCTGCCCCTTGCTTAAACAAACCGCATTGTTTGATATAACTGGTTGCCTGCCAGTAATCCTGTTCAGAATCCATTTCTCTTACCAGGGTGGCCTTGAAAGTGGAGTCTGGGGCTTGGATTTGCTTTTGGTCTGGGGCCAAAACTATCCCCTGTGTGCCTCCCTTGTCCTGGATTACTGCTACCGGACCTGCTTTACAGGGGTCCCAGAACTCTCCTTCCCTGTTCCCCTGCTTGGATAACTTACTCTGGTCATGAATGGCTCCTCCCCTAACACAAGCCACAGCGCCTGCCTGTGCAGCCTGTGAGCTTGTACCTGCTGTAGGCTGAAGATTTCTGACCTCGGGTTCACTCCCAGCTGCCTGTTTCCTTGCCTCCGGCTTAAACAACTTGCACTGATTCACATGGAACCAGTTTGTGCGCCGGGGCAATTTTATCGCATAGACCATGGGGCTGGCTCTATCAACTATACTATAGGGTCCCATGTACAGTGGCTCTAAACTCCCCACCCGGGAGTAGTTCCTAACCATGACCTGGTCCCCTATCTCCCACTGATGGCTCTTGTTGGGCTCGAGCAGCAATCGGTTATTCCGATGCTGCTTCCCCATACTACCTGCTGCCTGCCCATAAATTTGTTTTAGGCGCTCGAGGAGTTCTCGGGCGAACTTATCCCGATTTATTTCTCGAAGCTGCCCTTCAGTAAGGACTGGGGCTAGGACATGGGTGGGGGTCCTCATAACCCTACCGGTCATGAGTTCATGCGGGGAATACCCTGTACTCTTGGACTGACTGGCCCAGATCCCCATGAGGACTAGAGGCAGGGCTTCTGCCCATTTTTGCGGTGACCCCACTGTCTCTTTCCTCAGCCTTTCCTTAATGGTGTGGTTCATGCACTCCACAATCCCTGAGGACTGGGGATTGTGAGCTACATGCCACTTCCCCTGAATACCAAGCAGCATGAGGGTGTCCTGCATGACCTGGCTGGTGAAGTGGCTTCCCTGGTCGGACTCCACAAACTGGGGGAGTCCCCACCGCGAGAACACCTCCCGTACCAAGATCTTTGCAGTCCCCAGTGCTGTGGCTGTTTTACAGGGGAAGGCTTCCACCCATTAGGAAAACACGTCAACCAGGACGAGGCAGTATTTGTAGTCTCCCTGGGCAGTGGGCAGGGGCCCGATGTAGTCGATCTGGATCGACTGCCATGGTCCCTCTACCCTCCTAACGTGTCCCATGGGCACCTTCCTTCTGTGGGGATCGGGGTTATTTGCAGCACACACGAGACAGCTAGCACAGAACTCGCGGACGTACTCCCGGAGTCCTGGCCACCATCCCGCCTGTTCCATCCATTGCCAGGTGGTCCCAGGCCCGGGGTGTCCCGCTCCCGGCCCCTCATGGGCCAGCTGAAGGAACTCCCTCCGGTGTTGCTGGGGTACTACCCACTGTTCCTCTCTGAACAGCATGCCTTCCCTTATGGAGAGGGGGGCTGCGCTGTAAAGGCCTTCTAACTTCCTGCCCTCCATTACAGCACTCATGACGACTTTCAGGGCTGGGTCTTGGGCTTGGACCGTCTTAAGGTCCGGGGCTAACACTACCCCTAAGCTCCCTTGGGTCCCATCCCTGCCTCCAACTGCCGCCACGGGCCTGGACTCATACGGGTCCCAGAATGTGCCTGTGTGTGCACCCTCCTTGGCCAGCATGTCGGCTTGCTGGTTACCTTGGCTGCGGGGTTCTGTGGAGGAATGGGCCTTCACTTTGTGGATGAAGACCTCGCCTTCCTCCCCCACAGCTGCCAGGATTTTCTCCAGCAGGGGCTTTACTGTTAAGGGCTTCCCGTCGGCGGAGGTATATCCGCGACGGGACCAGATGGCCAGGTATTCAGTACATGAGTTGCAAGTGAACATGCTGTCAGAGCAAATCATGTACGGGGTAGGGAAGATTTCGGAGTGGGTAACCACGTACATCACCGCGGACAGTTCAGCCTGTTGGGCGCTCATGGTGCTGGGGAGCTTGATCACCAAGGCAATGTTTGCCGCTGGGTCATAGACTCCACAACCCGTGATTCGTCTGCCAGCAGATACCATGCTGGAACCGTCTACATAGATCTCACGGCCTGAGGGATGTATCCCGGCCCGTAAACCTATGTTCACCTCCCATATCCCTTCTATGGAACACCGATGGGCTGTTCCAGGATATACCATATTGGCCGTGAGCTTTGGCTCGCAAAGGCCCCTCACCCTCAGATCCATCTGCGAGAGGAGGAGGGTCCAGCATGCAATGCGGGCACTGCTCACTGTCCCATCCTTAATCCTCCCATCCAGAAGCATCTGGGTGGGTGTGTGGTGTGTGAGGAGGGTGATGGGAGAGGTGCCTGTGAAAATCAAAGATCTTTTTACAGCCCAAAGTGTGGCCAAAAGGTGCTGTTCACAGTTGGAGTAGCTCCTCTCCACATCCTTGAGGACTCTGGAGGAGTAGACCACGGGCCTTAGCCTGCCGTGCCGCTCCTGGAGCAGCACAGCACTGAGACTATCCCCGCTGGCTGCTACCTCCAAGAAGAACTCTTTCCCCCCATCTATGGACCCTAGAGCTGGTGCAGTCTGCAAGTCTCCCTTGAGTTTAACAAATGCTGCCTGGCAACCCTCATCCCAAAGCCACTCCACTCCCTTATGTAGGAGTCGGAGCAGATGGGCTGCTGTGGCTGCATAGTCCTCAATGAAGTCTCTGCAGTACCCTGTTAGCCCTAGAAATGACCTCACACCCCTGACAGTGTTAGGGACCGGTAACTCTTGTACCGCTTCCCTCCTAGCCTTATCTATGGCCCTTTCTCCAGCGCGGACGGTCAGACCCAGGAATTTGACCTCCTGCTGGCCGATCTGCACTTTCTTTGGGTTTACCTTGAAACCCCTTTTCCTGAGCAGCTCCAGCAGTTCGGCTAACAGTGGGCCGTGCTCCTCTCCTGAATCAGTGAACAGGAGCAGGTCATCCACGTATTGAACCAGCTGTGTGGGCTGGCTGAAATCTTTTAAACTATCTGCCATAAACTGGTGGAAGATGCTGGGGCTGTTATGAAAACCTTGTGGCAGGCAGTTCCATGTGTACTGTTGCCCCTTAAAGGTAAAAGCAAACTTGTACTGATCCTCCCTCCTTAAAGGGATGGACCAAAACCCATTAGAAATATCCAGCACCATGAAAGTGGTTGCGGATGCTGGAATACTTCCTATCAGGTCGGCAACTGCTGCCACCGTGGGTGCACAGGCTGGGATATTGCTGTTAAGCACCCGATAGTCCACCGTGGCTCTCCAGGTATTGTCCGGTTTCCTGACCGGCCAAAGTGGAGTTTAACATGGGTGGCTATGGGCCTCAACACTCCCTGCTGCACCAAAGAGGACATGGCTGCCTCCATGTCGGGTTCTGCTTCTTTGGGGAAATTATACTGCTTCTGGGGCCGGGCCATGGGGTCCCTGTCCACTCTGACCTCAAACTCTGTGACTCTCCCGCAGTCGTGTTTATGCGTGGCAAACGCAGCTAGATTAGCCTGCATGACTGTCTGAAATTCCCCCGGGACACCATCGACCATGAGCCCGAGGTTGTAACCTTCTTTAGGCGGCACCGTACAAAGGGTCCCCTTCCCTTCCTTGCTGGGGATGACTACTACGCCTCCTTCTTCCCCCGTGTTGGCTCCCCACAGGCAATGATTGCGGAGATCCATGAGGATCCCGTGGCCCACCAGGAAGTCGGCTCCTAGGATCCCTTTCCCTCCCTCCGCCTCCCACCTTGCCAGGATGCACGTCCATTTGGTCCGGATCGTGCCCAGGCGGATTGAGAGTGGCTTGGAAAATACTCCCGTCTGTTCCTTACCGGTGAACCCCGATAAGGCATATGGAACCCCGCTAGACCGAGGTGAGGTGGTGGGATTAGCTGCATGGATCACGGTGCATGATGCTCCTGCATCCAGTAGATAGATCCCTTTAACCCTCTCTACCTCCATCTGTACAAGCCGTCTCTTCCATCCGTCATACCGGAGGTCACACAGGTAGACAGGCTGTGCAGGCTCTAGTCATAGTGGGGCGGCAGAGGGGGCCGAGGGAACTACAGCACCGATGGTAGCTGCTACTCTCCCCTGGCCAGTCAGAAGAGACCGTAGGGACTGTAAAAATGATTCAATTGCTGCGGGAGGGTGGTCTGGCCCTACCTTTTGGGCTGGGGCTGTGGGATTCTTTTCCTTGTCCTTCCAAGGATTTTTACAGTCTTTTCTCCAGTGACCATTTTTCCCACACCCAGAGCAATTTAACCTAGCCTGGGAGGGATGGTTCCCCTCCTGGTGCCACTCTTTATTACTCTGGCTCCCAGGTTTAACCTCATGGACTTTTCCCTTGGGTTGGGGCGTCTCGATACCCCTCCTGTTTCTCGGAGCTGTGGGTGGCAGTCGTGGGACCTCTGATTCCCTGACCAACCTTTCCCTGGGTGTTGCCTGTGGGACGGTTTTACTTGGGCTGCCAGTAAAATCCGGCTGACCTGCCTTCGGGCTGATCAGACATATCATCCCCTTTGTTCTTTTTAAAGCCATATTCAAGCTTTCTATCTCTGCTCTACAGGGGCCATGATCTGCTTCCTCAAACCCTTGCTCGCAGGCCAACTTATATGCTTCCTTTACCTCCCTAAACTTTTCCTCCTGCTCTTTTATTTCTTGTATGAGGTGAGCGTTCTACTCCCGCACCCTCATCTCATTGTTCTTGACCTCTGCAACTAGGCACTTCAGGTACTCTGACTCATGCCTCGTGTGGCTTTTGCCCTCACTAAACTGAACCACCAGGCGCTCTACCTTGGCCTGGTATTCTTCAACCTCCCTTTCCCTATCTCAACTCGCTGCTCTGGCTTCCCTACGCCTGCGGGTGACTTCCTCAAGCCTGCGGGAACCTAACCACAAACAAACCATTGGGATAAAAAGAAACCCAATAACTGCTGCTCTTTCCAGACCCAAACCACTGTCTGCCACATCGCACACCGTTGCCGACAGTCCTGCCGCGGTTGCCATTTTGTAGGAATTAACACTAGCGGGGTTGGGGTTATTGTCTCTGGCCAGTCAGAAGCCTCTGAGCTGCTCCAGGGACCCCCGTGTGGTTTCAAAGCATTCCCCTATTCCTGGTTCTGACCGCCGGACTTATTCAGTAGCGATGTAGACAGAAAAACGTGACTCGTGGTTTGGGTGCAAAACAGACCAGTATTTATTTAAACAAAAGAAAGAAACAACTTAAAAATAATCGATACTACACACCTATGCCTGGTACAGCACTTTTGCTTAACACAGTTCACTTATCGTTTACTGCAGCACTCTTTTGCTTAGTGGCTTTACTTAAATACAGTACCTTTAACTAGTGCAACACACCTTTAATACAGTACACTTTGCTCACGACAGCACCTCTGCTTAGTGGCTTTTACTTTAATACAGCACTTTAATACAGCTGCTTAGTGTCCACTGAAGCACCTTTCTGCTTAGCGCAACACTGTTACTCAAATACAGCACTTTGGTCTAGAAATTCAGTATGGCCACTTTTGGGGCGGAAAAGTCGGGCGGCCGCTAAAGTTTGCGCCCGGCGCAAAGTCGAGGCCGCTTCGCCGATATTCAGTAGCTTCGCCCTAAGAGTTTGCTCGAGCGCTAAAACTGGCGATGCACGGCTATCTTTAGGCGCTAAGCCGGTGGTGCTGAGCTAAACCGCCGAGGCCGGGCGCAGCGCAGGTGCGGTCATTTCTTGATTGACAGCAGACACCCTGGCGCCAGCCAGCTCTTAAAGGGGGAAGGGTCGAGTTCATCTGCTGCCACGCCCTGGACACTGCAGCCCTCCAGCTAGGCCTAAACACTGCTGCTGAACGGAAATAGCGCCAGGAAAGATGCAGAAGGCCCGTGAACGAGCGCAGCGCTTCTCTGGCCATGATTTGAAGCTGCTGGTTGGGGCTTTGGAGAGGAGACGCAAACACCTGTTCCCGGACAGTGGGAAGAAGCCTGCGACCAGCGTCTACAGGAAAGCCTGGAGGGAGGTCGCCATCAGGGTGACAGCCAACAGCGAGGTCCCCAGGAACTCTATCCAATGCAGAAAAAAGTTCAATGACCTCACGAGGATTGTCAGGGTGAGTAGCCTTTCCAGTGTCCTCCTCATCCTTGCATGTGCACCTCACATTATGGGCAAAGGGACCTGAAAGCCCTAATGGCCAGCCCTCATCCAGCAGCTATGGGACTGGCATGAACATCAATTGCACATTCTGCACTTGACACACTGGCCAAGCTATTCGACCATGGGAGGCAGTGCACATCAGATCAGGGCTCCACACTGGCCAAGCTATTCGACCATGGGAGGCAGTGCACACCAGATCAGGGCTCCACACTGGCCAAGCTATTCAACCATGGGAGGCAGTGCACACCAGATGAGGGCTACATACTGGCCAAGCTATTCGACCATGGGAGGCAGTGCACACCAGATGAGGGCTACACACTGTACATGGAGGCCGTCCTTTCTCTTGCAGGCCAAGCTGGCCCACAATCAGAAGAGCCGGACTGAGACCGGGGGAGGCGGTCCCCAGATCCAGCAGCTCACTGACCTGGAAGAGCGCGTGGGTCGCCTCATGGGAGCCCGGGTGATTGGCCCCGTTGCCAGTGGAGATGCCGACCCTGTTCTGGGCACCAATGGTAAGGACATCACCTTTTGGACCTCTCTCGTCCCACTTGCGCATCAGATCTACATCCTTTGCCACTGTCCGACCAATGCGCTGAATGCCACCACTCATGCCTCCCTCGCTGACGCCCTCTCCTCAATCTAAAGCTACTCTTGTCCCTTCCTGCTTTCAGATGGTGAGGAGGAGGTCCCTGAAGCTGCCACTGACAGCCCCTCGGAAGAGGAAGGCGGCCCATCAGGGGAACCCTCACCCGCGCCAGGGAATGCCAATGTAGGGGACACGTCTTCCTTGGAGGAGAGCGTGGGGGAAGTGTCGGAGGGGAGTGTCGCTCCTGGGACCAGTGGTGTGCAGCAACGCAGGGGGTGTGCGGTTGCTCAGCGGCCTTTTTCCCAGAGGGGTGTAGTTGCTGGGCCCAGTGGCATCCAGCAATGCGGGAAGGGTCGGCCAGCTCGGCGGCCTTCTCCCCAGAGGGAGAGTCCGGCCTCCAGTCCGGCGACGGTCAACTCCGAGGAGCTGCGCCTCCTCGATCAAATGTCCGTGGACTCGGAGCGCCGGCACACCGAGCTCATGGGGGTTGTGGCACGGATGCCTGAGGCCATCGAGTCCCTGGCTCATAGTGTGGCCGAGTTCGGGGCCTCACAGGCCAGGAGTTTGGAGCTATTCGGGGCAGCACAGGACGCGAGTCGTGCCGAATTCGTGGCAGCACAGGCAGCGAGTGGGCAGCTGATCAGTGGTGCCGTGCAGTCACTGGCTGGTCTGATGCGGTCACAGACCAGGGCAGCACGGGCACTCACTGCTGCCACACTCGCTGCGTCAGCCAGGCATCGCCAGGACACCCGCCGCGCTGTAGCAGCACAGCGGTCTGTCGTTCGGCACATGGCAGCGCATGCTGCAGTGCAGGCCCGGGCGAGTGCCAGTGTGTCACTTGACCAGCGGCGGCCTGCCATACGCCAGCTTGCCCCCATTCCTCCAGCCGCCACTGTCACTCCCCCAGTGGAGCTGCCACGAGATGCTGGTCCGACTGATGCTGGCCAGCCACAGCTGCAGCATTCACCAGCCGGCCCCTCGAGGCCCAGACCTCGTCTAGGCCGACCCCCAAGGGCATCTGCCGTGACGACATGTGCCCCTCAGGAGCCTTCCCCCAGCCTTGCAGCAGCCACTGGCCATGGTTTGAGGAGGAGCAGCAGGGCGGCCAGGGGCCGCCAAAGGCTGGACAAGGAATCACCCTTGCGGGCCACAAAGTAGAGGGTGTGGACAAATGTTTGTTTATATTGGGATGGTTGTTTTGTTTCTGGGGATGGTTGTCTTGTTTCTGGGGATGGTTGTTTTGTTTCTGGGGATGGTTGTTTTGTTAAGGCCGAGGATGAAGGCCATTTTTGTTCAAATGTTTTGTTATTCCTCCCCAGGTTGTGGGAGTGAGTCATGTGTGTGACTGTTTTTTGGGGGGTGTTGTCTGTTTTTGGGTTTCATGTGGGAAGGGCCTGAGTTTGTTCAATAAAGCATTTTATTTATTCATATTGTCCATGTTTGATCTTTGAAGTGTTTGTTGTCTTAAGCGGCTGAGGGCTTGCGGAGCGGCTGCATTCATGTTCTTTCATTGGCACAAGCCATGCCCTGACAGGGGGCCTAGAAGTGACGTTCAATAAGCCGCCGACGGGCGGCCCTTGGACCTTGTGCCTCCCTCCTGGCCTGGTACTCCTCCTCCTCCTCCTCCTCATGCTCCTCCTGCTCCTCCTCCTGAGGTGGTGCTCCAGCGTGAGGTGGCAGTGCCTGAGTCCTGCGGATAGCCAGGTTGTGCAGCATGCAGCAAACGACCACGAACTGGGAGACTCGCTCCGGCGAATACTGCAGAGATCCGCCGGAACGATCCAGGCAGCGGAACCGTTGCTTGAGGACGCCAATTGTTTGTTCTATGATGTTCCTAGTCACTTGATGGCTCTCGTTGTATGCCTCTTCAGCAGGGGTCCTGGGAGCGCGGAGCGGGGTCATGAGCCAGGTACACAAAGGATAGCCTTTGTCCCCGATAAGCCATCCTCTTGGGTGAGGCTGTGCCTGGAAGATATCAGCCACAGTAGTCTGTCGCAGGATAAAGGCATCGTGGCTGCTGCCTGGAAAGCGGGCATTGACAGCTAGGATGCGCTGCCTGTGGTCACACACCAGCTGTACGTTGAGGGAATGGTAGCCCTTCCGGTTGCGGTAATCCTCGGGATGGTCCAGAGGTGCCCGCAAAGCCACATGCGTGCAGTCAATGGCGCCCTGCACCATGGGGAAGTCCGCGATTCTTGCAAATCCCACTGCACGCTGCTGCTGCCTCTCCAGGGTCATGGGGAAGGAGATGAATTGGCGTCTCCTTCTGAAAAGGGCATTGGTGACCTGGTGGATGCAGCAATGGACGGCGAACTGGGATATGTTAGCAATGTCCCCAGCAGCTGATTGGAAGGAGCCGGTGGCATAGAAGTTCAGAGCCACCGTCACCTTCACTTCCACCAACAGAGACGTCCTGCAACTCAGCTGTGGACACAGATCTCTGTGAAGCAGATGGCAGATCTCTGCAACCACCTCCCTTCTGAATCGCAGCCTCCTAACACATTGCGCGCCAGTCATGTTGAGATACGAGACCTGCTGGCGGTATTGCCTGAGTGGGTAAGGCCCACGTTGCCGACGCCTGTTGCCCCCTCTGCGTCTAGCCACGGCTGCCCCTCTAACCCAGTGTCTGCGAGCCCTTCCGACATAATCCTGAAACTCAGCATTGGCACCCCATGCAGCCCCCATAATATGCTGGCAAACAATGAGATATTAGTGAAGGCGAATTGCCAAGCTCTGGCCTGAAGCCAAAAATACCTGTCCTAGTGTTGGCCCAAAGCAGTAAGCTCCCTTCCTTGGTTTTTTCAAAAAATCCGTTGCACAGGAGTGATTGCTGCAAAATGGCAGCCCTTTATAGTGCAGGGTAAGTGCCCTTTAATTTGCGCTCCCCGCGGCCCGCTTCGGCTGTGTACCGTTCCACTCCACAGTCGTTAGGGCCGCCCGGCGCACAATGGGCTGGCGCGACTGAAGTTCCGGTTTGGGGCGCACAAAGGGTGTTGCACGAGGAAATGACGTCATAATCTGCGCGCGCAGCAGGGCGCGCGCAAAGACTTTGCGCCGGCGCTAAATGTATACTGAAGTTGGGGCGAGGCGCAGATCGTGCTGCGCCCGGGCGCTAAGCGCCTAGCGCTCGAGATCTACTCCTCCTAAGGCGCTAACGGCTGGCGCACGCTACTGAATTTCTAGGCCTTTACTTCTTACAAATCACTTAATGTTCACTACAGCACTTCCCTGCTTAGTGCAACACTTTTATTTAAATACAGCACTTTTAATACATAACTCAGTGTTCACTACAGCACTTCTCTGCTAGTGCAACACTGTTACTTAAATAGGGGAGGAGAGAATGGACACAACGAGGGAAAATCGACTAAAATTACAGTTCTAACAAAATTCCCTTTAATTCCCACCCCTATACCTATTCTAAGTTGCCTTGTAATGGGCCAGAAAATTATATGCTCACCAATGAACGCCTGCCCCGCGCCCCCTGTGGTCTATGATCTTCACTGCCCCGAAGTAGAAAATACCCCAGTATTTAAAGGTAAACTGCTGGTATTCCACTCCTTTAGGCAGGCTTCTAAGCTGTTCTTCTGTAGGCAGAGCATGGAGGTGAGGCGGCAGAGAGAGAGAGATAGATGGCTTCTTGAGAAGCTATCTTATACCCCATTTGGGGCCGAAACCTTCCGGCCCAGATCCAGGTGCATCTAGGCTGAACAAAAGGGATCCAAACTGTCCCCATTGTCTGTGATGGGTTTGGATGAATTACCCATTTATCATGATGGGTTTGTGAATGTATTCCCATTCATCGTACTGGGTTTGAATGGAGCTGTCTTGGTTTGAAAAAATGCATGTCTTTCTATAATTGCTGAGTAAACAGCTTTGGAAGTTAGTGTAAACAAAAGTCATTGTCCTGTGGTCAAACTGAAACCACTGTCTCAAGTGGTTAATCCTTTGTGTAAACATAGTAGCAGTTTCTGTCGATTGTCTCTGCAGGGAGGGGAACTCCCTGAAGTGCCTTTGATTTGCAGTTTAATCAGCCATCTTTGATCTTCCCTTTTCATATGTCCACAGTGTGTGTCCTGACATGAGGTCGGGCAGCCATCTTTGATTACCCCTTTTTCACAGACACATGCAAGCTGCCTTTTCAATGTCTTTTGTCTTCTGCCACGAGGTCTGACGGCCATTTTGATCCCTGGATTTTAAAGGTATATTACCCAGGTATTCTTTAATCAAAATTCAATCTTCGGAACTGTCGGAAATCTCAAAATTATTGCGAAATCCTTACAATTGCTTATAACCATGGTTTGTGTGTTGCCCTTGCAATCATATGTGTGTGCAGGCATGCTTGCATGAACCTCATTATCTCTATTCCATATAATCCTTCATAGATCACAGGAATATTGCTGTGTGATTCATTATTTTCTGAAAACTATATTGACAACATATCGGGGGCCATTTTGGCATTGGCCGGTAGTGTAAACAGGTGA
Organism: Somniosus microcephalus; assembly: GCF_052327205.1. Lineage (NCBI taxonomy): Eukaryota > Metazoa > Chordata > Chondrichthyes > Squaliformes > Somniosidae > Somniosus > Somniosus microcephalus. The sequence continues at coordinate 235,647,199 of NC_140994.1, forward strand.
TATTGGATCAGCCACCTGTTGATCTCTCTCAATTATCATTACCACAGAAATGTATAATGGGCGGCTGATCTAATATCACCCGGTTTACACTATGTCAAAATTACCTCAATATGGTGCAAAAAACCTACTCTGACTTTCAAGGTGTGAACAATGTGGTGAAACACTGCAATGAGTAAGCATATTTTGGCAGTCTAATTCTTATCTCATCCTCATACTTTAGATTTGTTCCCTTAGATCTTGATTGATTGCATTCCCAGAACTACTTTTATTGAAGGTGAGTCCTTCTTTTATCAGGTATTTCCTCTTCCTTGTGTCTCCCCATGTCATGTATCCTGTGTGAGACAGGTGTGAGAAGAGATACCCTATTCCAAGGCCACATGAGTATTACTTTGGAACTAGCTGCTCGAAAGTGCACAAAAGCAGCCTGAATGGTTCACCTTCCAACTTTTCCTTCTTCCCATCATGCCTACCTTTTCTCAGAACCTCTTCGGAGCAGTAAAACTAAGCCTGGAAACTAAAACCAATCAGAAGATCTAAATCTATAGAAAGAAAAAAAAGAAAGACTTGCATTTATATAACGTCTTTCACAAACACCGGATGTCCCAAAGCGCTTTACAGCCAATGTACTTTTGAATGTATTCCTTCACCCGGAGATTGTGACTGTTGTAATGTAGGAAATGCAGCAGCCAATTTGCGCATAGCAAGCTCCCACAGTCAGCAATGTGATAATGACCAGATAATCTGTTTTAGTGATGTTGATTGAGGGATAAATATTGGCCAGGACACTGGGGATAACTCCCCTGCTCTTCTTCAAAATAGTGGGATCTTTTGCGTCCACCTGAGAGAGCAGACAGGGCCTCGGTTTAACGTCTCATCTGAAAGACGGCACCTCCCTCAGTACGGCACTAATGTCAGCCTAGATTTTGTGCTCAAGTCTCTATGTGGGACAATGAACCCACAACCTTCTGATACATACATAGATACATAGAAGATAGGAGCAGGAGTAGGCCATTCGGCCCTTCGTGCCTGCTCCGCCATTCGATGAGATCATGGCTGATCCTTTAATTCAGTATCCCGTCCCCGCCTTCTCTCCGTAACCCTTAACCCCTTTTGCCCGTAGAAATATATCTAATTCCCTCTTAAATATATTTAATGAGCTGGCGTACACTGCCCTCTGTGGCAATGAGTTCCACAGGTTCACCACTCTCTGAGTGAAGAAATTCCCCCTCATCTCTGTCCTAAATGGTTTAGCCCTTATCCTTAAATTATGTCCTCTAGTTCTGTTCTCACCCGCCAAGGGAAACATTCCTTCTGCATCCAGTCTGTCTAGACCTGTCAGAATTTTATACACTTCTATGAGGTCCCCTCTCAATCTTCTAAACTCCAGTGTGTACATCCCTAAACTACATAGTCTCTCCTCATAGGTCATTCCCGCCATTCCTGGTATCAGCCTGGTGAATCGCCGCTGCACCCCCTCCATGGCAAGAACATCCTTCCTCAGATGAGGCGACCAAAACTGTACACAGTACTCGAGGTGTGGTCTCACCAGTGCCCTGTACAGCTGCAGCAAGGTATCCCTGTTCCTGTATTCTAACCCTTTTGCTATGAAGGCCAGCATACCGTTTGCCTTCTTGACCGCCTGTTGCACCTGCATGCTCGCCTTCAGTGACTGGTGTACAAGAACACCCAGGTCTCTCTGTACTTCCCCCTCTCCCAATCTATTGCCATTTAAATAATAATTTGCCCTCCCGTTCCTGCACCCAAGGTGGATAACTTCGCACTTGTCCACATTATAGTGCATCTGCCATTTATCCGCCCAATCGCCCAGTCTGTCCAAATCGCTCTGGAGCTTCCTGGTCTCTTCCTCTGAGCCCACCCCCCCTCCTAGTTTAGTGTCGTCTGCAAATTTGGAAATGCTGCATCCGACTCCCTGATCCAGGTCATTAATGTAAATTGTGAACAGCTGGGGGCCCAGGACAGATCCCTGTGGTACCCCACTTGTTACTGCCTGCCATTCAGAAAATGAGCCGTTTATTCCAACTCTCTGTTTTCTATCTGACAGCCAGTTCCCTATCCACGCCAAAACTTTCCCCTTTATCCCATGAGCCTCAATTTTCCATGCTAATCTTTTATGTGGGACCTTATCGAAGGCCTTTTGGAAGTCCAGGTACACCACATCTACTGGCTCTCCCCCATCTATTCTACCAGTTACTCCCTCAAAAAATTCCAATAGATTAGTCAAGCACGATTTACCCTTTGTAAATCCATGTTGACTCTGTCCTATCCTGTCCCCATTTGCTAAGTGCTCCGCTATTTCATCCTTAATGATGGACTCCAGCATTTTGCCCACAACTGATGTAAGGCTTACAGGTCTGTAATTACCTGCTTTTTCCCTACCCCCCTTTTTGAATAGTGGGGTAACGTTAGCTACCCTCCAATCCATCGGCACTGTTCCCGAGTCTAATGAATTCTGAAAAATCATCCTTAGTGCATCCGCTATCTCTAGGGCCACCTCCTTCAGTACCCTAGGATGCATGTTATCAGGCCCTGGGGATTTGTCCACCTTCAATCCCTTTAGCTTCCTTAACACCATATCCTTAGAGATATTGATTTGCGTCAGTTCCTCCTTTGCCAATGTCCCTATTTTTCCCGATATCCCAGGGAGGTTTTTTGTGTCTTCCTTCGTAAAGACTGACCCAAAGTATGCATTTAGTTGATCTGCCATTTCCTTATTTCCCATTATATATTCCCCCGTATCTGACTGCAATGGACCAACTTTGGTTTTCACCAGTCTTTTCCTTTTGATATATTTATAAAAGCTTTTGGAGTTAGTTTTTATATTTTCCGCCAGCTTGTTTTCGTAAGCTATTTTGCCCCTCTTGATCATGCCCTTTGCCCTCCTTTGCTCTATCTTAAACTGTTCCCAATCTTCCGCTCTGGCGCTTTTTTTGGCTATTTTATACGCCCTATCTTTGGATTTTATGCTGTCTCTAATTTCCCCTGTTATCCACGGTTGAGTCACCTTTTTAGATTTCCTTTTATGCCAGATTGGTATAAACAATTTTTGCAATTTTGTCATTCTATCTTTAAATGTTTGCCATTGTTTATCTACCTCCAGTCCTCCCAGGAACGTTGTCCAATCAGACCTACTCAGTTCCCGTCTCATGGCATCATAATTCCCCTTGTTTAAATTCAGGACCTTAGTCTCTGAGTCAATTTCTTCGCTCTCCATTTCGAGTGAGAAATCGATCATGTTATGATCGCTCTGACCCAAGGGTCCCCGTACAACAAGATTACTGATTAGTCCCTTCTCATTGCACAGTACCCAGTCCAATATAGCCTGTTCCCGAGTTGGTTCCTCGACATGTCAGAGGCGAGAGTGCTGCTTGTTAAGTCCGTGAATGATTGAGACACGGACTAGCAGGAGAGAAACAAAGAGATCTTTACTGGTGAAAGGCATAAACGAAACTAACCAACAGAGGCTCTCTAGTGCCTTTTATACAGGGGCGGTCACTGCCGGTACTGCAGTCTGAGACCAGTTATTCTCTTAAAGGTACATACACAACAATTCCTCCCCTTTTAGATAAACAGTACATAACATTCATTTAACAACTAATGATAACGAATTACAATCACAATTACTGTTGCTAGATACATTGGTTAAGTTTAAGCAATTATAAGTTCAGTCTTTGAGGAGGCTTCCTGATTCTGTCAGGATAACGCCTCTTTGGAGTATCAGGTTCTTTTGGCAATGTTGAGTCGGAATCAATGTCGTTGTTTGGTTCACCTGCTTCCAATATTACTGGTTCTGCGGTAGCTGCAATTGGAACGTCGATTTCATTACCAGGTGTATCAGATCGTGGTGTGGAGTTGACGTTTTCCAGTGACTCTAGAATCTGGTCAGCATGGCGTCTTACAATGCTCTCCCCAATGTCCACAGTATACATGAGAGGTCCTTGTCGTGTACAAATCGTTCCTGGCTGCCATTTCTCAGTGCGGTAGTCCCGGGCCAAAACTGGTTGACCTATCTTAAAACTCCTGGTCAGCCTTTCACTCATATTCTGAAACTGCCTGTTCTCCGCATCTCTTCGGACGTTTGGCTTAACCAAATCCAAGCGGCATCGTAGTCTTCGATTAAAGAACATCATGGCTGGAGTTTGGTTGGTAACCGCATGTGTCGCATTCCGGTAGGCAAACAAGAAGTTGTCCACCTTGTGTTGTAGGGGTATATCTTCATTACACATTGCCTTGATAGCCTTCTTGAATGTTTGGACAAACATCTCAGCCAATCCATTAGTGGCTGGATGATATGGGGCAGATGTGTAATGCTTAACACCGTTGTTCTTTAAGAACCTCCGGAACTCTTCAGACACTGTAAAGTCTGTGGGTTGTATAGCGAAGTAATACACAGACTACCAGAGTAACTTTAACAGGACTTTACTATTCGAAGGTCAGGGCGAATCTGCCCAATAAATCCTGACACCGCACTTATATGCCGGTGTGGTCACCGTTGGTATTACAGTATACAGCAGCCAAGGCAAAGTAGTGCCACACATAAAATAGTTCTCTTAAAGGTAGAATAGTTACATACACTACAATCCTCCCTTTTTAGCTTACAACATACTTATTCCCCATTAACATAACATCATAACATATATACAACTTTATGCAAAACAGTTCACAGATTCAGTCTCTCTGGAGGTTTCCTGACTCTATCCGGATAACGCCTCAGTGGTGTAGTAGTTTTCGGCGGGGTAGTAGGTTCTTCTGGTAAGGTCGAGTCGGCTTGAAGGACAGTGTCAGGTTCATCTGATTCCAGTATCACCAGATCGGAGGTAGGTGTTCTGGGTATCTCTGCTTCAACATTAGCAGTATAAGGTTGTGGAGTAGGTTGGCTCTTTGTGGATGACCCTATGATCTGGTCAACATGGCGCCTTATTATGCTGTCACCAATGTCCACGGTATACAGCAGCGGCCCTAGCCTTTTTACAATAGTTCCAGGCTGCCATTTCTCGGTACGGTAGTCCCGGGCCAAAACTTGTTGACCTATCTGAAAAGATCTAGTTGGCCTTTCATTCATGCCCTGGAATTGTCGGTTCTCTACGTCCCTTCTGACGTTTGGCTTAATCAAATCCAGCCGGCATCTCAGTCTTCTATTGAAAAACATCATGGCGGGAGTTTGAATTGTGACCGCATGTGTTGCATTCCTGTACGCCAACAAGAAGTTATCTACTTTATGTTGTAAGTTGATGTTTTCATTACCCATGGCCTTTATGGCCTTCTTGAAGATCTGGACAAACCTTTCAGCTAATCCATTGGTGGCGGGATGGTATGGGGCTGACGTGTAGTGCTTGACCCCATTGCTTTTTAAGAATTTCCTGAATTCTTCGGACACAAATTGCGGTCCATTATCAGAACAGACCTGTTCCGGCAGCCCATTCCTGGCAAACATGGTCCTTAATACTGTGATGGTTTTTTCCGTGGTGGTGGAGGACATCTTTATTACCTCCGGCCACTTGGAGTGTGCATCCACCGCTATTAGAAACATTGGCCTAGAAATTCAGTTCTGACGCTATTGCGGCGCTAAAGTCGGGCGCTCGTCAAATTTAGCGCCCGCCGGAAAGTGCAGGCGAGCTCGCCGAAATTCAGTAGATTTGGCCAACTTTTTGGCCGAGCGCTGCACAAGGCGTTGGAACCCTGTGTTCAGGCGCTAATCCGGCGATGCAGCCTAATAACGCCGATTCCGGGCGCAGCGCAGGTGCGATCATGTGGTGAGTGTCAGCAGACACCCTGACGCCGGCCAGCTCTTAAAGGGGGAAGGGTCAACTTTGACTGCAGCCACGCCCTGCATGCTGTAGCCCTGCAACTAGGCCTCAGGAGTGGTTGTGTGGCATATCAACGCCTGGAGGACATGGAGAGGGCCCGTGAAAGAGCCGAACGCTTCTCTGAGCATGCGCTGGGTGTGCTCCTTCATGGGGTGCGCAAAAGAAGGCGGGTCGTTTGCCCGGCTAGTGGCAGGAAGGCTCCCAGGAGCCAGTTCAGGGAGGCCTGGACCAAAATTGCCCGGAGGGTCTCCTCCAGCTCAGATGTTCCCAGGAGTGCGGACCAGTGCCGCAAGAAATACAATGACCTATGTCGGCTGGTCAAGGTGAGTACCCTTTCCAATGTCCCCCTCATCCTTGCATGTGCACCTCCCATTAGGGCCAAAGGGACATCCAAGGTCTAATGGCCAGCCCTGCTGCCGCTGCAATGGCACTTGCATGTTAATCAAGAGCTCTTTCTGCACTTACCACACTGTGCAAGCTATTCCACCATGGGAGGCCTCACACAGAGCTACAGGGCACCACACTGTGCAAGCTATTCCACCATGGGAGGCCTCACACAGAGCTACAGGGCACCACACTGTGCAAGCTATTCCACCATGGGAGGCCTCACACAGAGCTACAGGGCACCACACTGTGCAAGCTATTCCACCATGGGAGGCCTCACACACAGCTACAGGGCACCACACTGTGCAAGCTATTCCACCATGGCAGGCCTCACACACAGCTACAGGGCACCACACTGTACTTAGACGCCCTCCTTTCTCTTGCAGGCCAAGCTGGCGAGGAACGCCAGGAGCCTCCGTGTCACTGGTGGAGGCCCTCGCGAGTTCCAGGAGCTGACGCCTCTGGAAGAGAGGGTGGCCCGACTGCTGCGGCACCCGGTGATTGGGCCTGTGGCGATCGGCGACGCCGACCCTATACTGGAGCCCACTGGTAAGGACAGGACCGGCTGCACCTCTATCCTTGCCCTCGCGCATCAGATCTACATCCTTCCCCAGTGGCCGATAAATGCGCATAATGCACCAGTGCGGCCTCCCTCGCTGTCGGCCTGTCCTCACTCTAAAGCTACACTTGTGCCTTCCTGCTTTCAGCTGGTGAGGAGGAGGTGCTCCCTGAAGCCCACACAGCCAGGCCCTCGGAGGAGGAGGACGTGGAGGAGCAGCAGGAAGGCGCCACCTCGGGGGAACCCTCCTCCACTCCAGGACATGCCAATGAAGGGGATACGTCTGGCGTGCCGGAGAGCCAGGGGGAGGCGGGGGAGGGGAGCCCCGAACCTGGTCCCAGTGGCATGGACGCCCGCGGCAAGGCTCCGGCGGCACGCGGCCCTTCTGCCCAGAGGGGGGAGGCGGTGGAGGGGAGGGCAGAACCTGGTGTCAGTGGCGTGGCCGCACGCGGCAGCGCTCCGGCGGCACGCCAGCCTTCTGGCCAGAGGGTGGAGGCGCCCTCCAGTCCGGACTCGGACGTCGCCCAGGAGGTGCGCCTCCTGGACGAGATGTCGGCGGCGTCGGAGCGCCGCCACGTGGAAATCATGGAGGTGCTGGCACAGATGCCTCAGGCCATCGAAAGCCTCTCTCAAAGTGTGGTGGCTTTCGGCCAAGCCCAGGCCAGGGGCCTCGAGGTTTTCGCTGCAGCGCACGCCAGGGGGGTGGAGCTCCTTGTGGCAGCGCATGAGAGGGGGGTCGAGCAACTCGAGGCAGCGCAGCACGCCAGTCGCCAGCTGAGAGGTGCTGTCCAGACAATGGGACTGCAGATGCGGGGACATGCCGGCGCAGTTGGGGCACTGACTTCTGCGACCCTCGCACTGGCGGGGAGGCGTCGCCAGGCCAGGCGCCGCCCTGCTGCCGCACACCGGTCTGGCCACCCACAGTTTGGCGCGCTTGCTCCCCGGCCAGGCCGCCCGAGTGCACGTGTGTTTGGCGACCAGCGCGCGCCTGGCATCACCCACCTTGTACCCATTGGTGCAGGCGAGCCTGCCACTCCCCCAGCCACGGTGCAAGGAGCTCCTGCAGCCACTGAAGAGGGCCACCCACAGCTGCAGCAGCCACCAGCCGGCCCCTCCCGGGCCCGCCCTCGTGTAGGCCGACCCACAAGGGCATCTGGCGAGACGCCTTGTCGCCCTGAGGATCCTTCCCCCAGCCTCGGCACAGCCTCACGGCCCAGCTTGAGGCGCAGCAGCAGGACGGGCCGGGGCAAAAGACGCCTGTCCACACACTCGCCCTCTCGCCACACCCAATAGAGTGTGTTCACCGAGGGTTTGGGTGATGCGGGGGCTTCTGTTCTGGGGGGCATTATGTGTTTTTGTTTTATGGGGGTCTTTGTGTTGTTGGGGGGGCTTGTTTTTGTTAGGCCAGTGACGAGGCCATTTGGATGCTGATGTTATGTTAGTCCTCCCCAGGTTTTGGGAGTGACAGAAGTTTGTTACTGTTTTTTGGGGTCTTCTCTGTTTTGCTCTTCCATGTGGGAAGGGCCCTGAGGTTTTCAAATAAAGATGTTTATTTATTCACCATGTGCAGGTGTCATGTTTCAAGTGGTTGTTGGGTTAACCGGCTGAGGGCTTGCGAAGCGGCTGCGTTCAGTGGGCCAGGCCATTCCCTGACAGGGGGCCTAGAAGTGTCGAGCAATAAGCCCCCGGCGGACGGTCCTTTGACCTTGTCGCTCCCTCCTGGCCTGGTGCTGCTCCTCCTCAGGGTCCTCCTGCTCGTCCTCCTGAGGTGGTGGCCCAATGTCAGGTGGCAGTGCCTGAGTCCTGCGGATAGCCAGGTTGTGGAGCATGCAGCAGACCACGACGAACTGGGAGACTCTATCCGGCGAATACTGAAGAGACCCGCCCGAACGATCCAGGCAACGGAACCGTTGCTTGAGGACGCCTATCGTTTGCTCTATTAGGTTCCTTGTGGCTTGATGGCTTTCGTTGTATGCCAGCTCCGCTGGGGTCCTGGGCGCACGGAGCGGGGTCATGAGCCATGTGCACAAAGGGTGCCCTTGTCCCCGAGAAGCCATCCCCTTGGTTGAGGCTGTGCCTGGAACATGTCAGCCACAGTAGTCTGTCGCAGGATAAAGGCATCGTGGATGCTTCCTGGGAAGCGGGCATTGACAGCTAGGATGCGCTGCCTGTGGTCACACACCAGCTGCACATTTAGGGAATGGTAGCCCTTCCGGTTGCGGTCTTGCTCGGCATTGCGGATAGGTGGCCGCATAGCCACATGCGTGCAGTCAATGGCGCCCTGCACCATGGGGAAGGCCGCGATCCTGGCAAATCCGAATGCACGCTGCTCCTGCTTGTGTTGGGTCATGGGGAAGGAGATGAATTGGTGGCTCCTCGCGAAAAGTGCTTCGGTGACCTGTCGGATGCAGCGATGCGCGGCGAACTGGGAGATGGTCGCGATGTCCCCAGCAGCGGCTTGGAAGGAGCCGCTTGCATAAAAGCTGAGAGCCACCGTGACCTTCACTTCCACCGAGAGAGACGCCCTGGACATGAGTTGTGGCTGCAAATCTGCATGAAGCCGCTGGCAGATCTCTTCAACCACCTCCCTTCTGAAGCGCAGCCTCTTAACACAATGCGCCGCAGTCATGGTGAGATATGAGACCTGCTCCCGGTATTGCCTGACTGGGTAAGGCCTACGTTGGCGACGCCTAATGGCCCCTCTGCGTCTAGCCATGCCTGGGCCTGTCTCAAAGCGTATGCCAGCCCTTCGCACAAAATGTCGCAACTGAGGGTTGGCCCCCCATGCAGCCCCCATTACAAAGTTCCAACCAGCAAAATCACAAGGATGCAAATGTCAAAGCACTGGCTAGAAGCCAAAAAGACCTCTCCTATGGTGTCCGAAATCAGTAATCTCTGTGCCTTGCTCTCTGTGCAGAAATCCAAACCAGTCAAGTCATTGCAGCGAAATGGCTAGCTTTTATGGGTGAGTGGATGTGCCCTTTAATTAGCGCTCCCCGAATCCCACAGGGCCTCTGTTGAGTTCCATTTCACAGTTCTTAGTAGCGCCACGCCAACATCGGCCGGGCGCCACTGAATTTCCGGTTTGGGGCGCACAAACGGCGTTGCACGACGGAATGACGTCATAAGATGCGCGCGCAGCTGACCGGGCGCTAACACTTTGCGCCGGCGCTAAAGCCCAGCTGAATTTCGGCGTAGGCGCAGATCCGGCGGTGCCCGGGCGCTAAGTGGATAGCGCCGGAAATCTGGCGCTAACGTCTGGCGCAAACAGCTGAATTTCTAGGCCATTGAGTCCATAAATGGACCAGCAAAGTCGATGTGTACCCTTTGCCAAGGAGATGAGGGCCACTCCCATGGATGCAGAGGAGCTTGTGGTGGCGCGTTTTGGACCTTCTGGCATCCTAGACAGCTCTTGGTTATTTCTTCGATGTCTCCATCAATACCTGGCCACCACACAAACGCTCTTGCTAGGTTCTTCATTTTCACTCCACCCAGATGCCCCTCGTGAAGCTCCTTTAGCACCTTATGCTGAAGTTTGGGTGGAATCACCACTCTCGATCCACACGTCAAGGTTCCTCGGCACACTGACAGCTGTTCTTTTCTTTGCGAAAATGCTGGCAGCGTTGGTTCGCCATGTGCTGGCCATCCCTCCACTGTTAAATCATAGACTCGTGAGAGAGTCGGGTCATTCCTTGTTTCATTCTCGATCATCGAATTTGTCACTGGTAGACATTCTACTATGGACGAGTGGAACATCTCTACCGGGTCCACTGCAGCCGCCTCTTCAACTACCGGCAACGGTAGGCGCGATAACCCATCAGCATTTCCATGCTGTTTGGAGCTTTTGTATTCGATGTCATATTGGTGTGCCCCAAGTAACACGGACCACCCCTGTAACCTTTGCGCTGTCATAGTGGAAACGGCCTTGTTAGGGTTGAATATGGACACCAACGGCTGGTGGTCTGTCAGTAATGTGAATTTCTTGCCCTGCAGGTAATGATTGAATTTCTTTACTCCCCACACAAGGCTGAGGGCCTCCCTATCTATCTGGGCATAATTTCGCTCAGCGGAGGTCAATGATCGGGACGCAAATGCGACTGGCCTTTCCGAGCCATTTGGGAACCTGTGTGAAAGTACTGCTCCAATTCCATAAGGGGAAGCATCACAAGCTAGCCGAAGAGGTAACGTTGGGTTGAAATGAGCCAACACTTCCTCAGAGGTAATCAACGCCTTGCTTCTGCGAAAGGCCTTTTTACAGTCCTCGCTCCACTTCCATGGCACTTCTTTCCACAACAGAGTATTCAGCGGATGTAACACCGTGGATAAATTTGGCAGAAACTTGTGATAATAATTAATCAACCCCAGAAACGATCTCAACTGTGATACATTTTCCGGAGCGGGGGCCTTCACGACAGCTTCTATTTTGTCAGGCGACTTGTGTAGCCCCTCTTGGTCAATGACATGACCGCAGTACGAGATCCGTTTCTGGAAGAACTCACATTTCTGGCGATTAATTCGAAGGCCATATTCCTTCAACCTGGTGAGCACCCGTTTCAAATTTGTGAGGTGTTCCTCTTCGTCTTCTCCCGTAATCAGGATATCGTCCAAGTAACACTGCATGCTTGGAATACCTTGTAAGACCTGCTCCATTGCCCTCTGCCAAATTGCTGGAGCCGAAGCGACTCCAAAAACCAGTCTATTATAATGATACAAGCCTCTGTGCGTGTTGATTGTGAGATACTGGCGCGACTCTTCCTCGACTTCCATTTGTAAGTATGCTTGTGCCAGGTCTATCTTGGTGAAGTGTTGCCCACCAGACAATGAAGCAAAGATATCCTCAATCCGCGGAAGCGGGTATTGTACCGTGTGAAGCACCGGATTAACTGTGATCTTGAATTCTCCGCAGATGCGGACCTTTCCCAGTCCCCCTGGCTTGTTACTTGATGAAGACTTCATGACGGGAACAATGGGCGTGGCCCACTCACTCCAGTCCACCTTAGACAGTACCCCTGAACGTTCAAGCTCTTCCAGTTCTGCCTCCACAGCAGGTCGTATCGCGTAAGGTACTGATCTGGCTTTGAAAAATTTTGGGCTTGCATGTTCTGCAATCTTGATTTTTGCTTTAATTCCTCTCAGTGTTCCCAGTCCTTGCTGGAATACCTCTTTAGCTTCGTCCAATATTCTGGACAACCGTTCAGGTTTGACCTCTTCCTTTCCGGAATCTACCGTCATTGTGTTTAGCGAATGCCAGTCTATCTTTATTTTCCTGATCCATTCCCGTCCCAGAAGTGGTGGACCTCCCTCGGGCAGCACATACATGTCCATCCTTTGGTGATCTTTGTCCTTGTATCTCACCTTGACTTCTATCTTTCCGATGGGGTATACTTTGTGCCCCGTGTATGTCTGCAATACCATCTCCGTATCCCGTAGGGGAATATGTTTGAATAACTTTTTGTAATCATGCTTATTCATGACCGTCAGCGCCAATCCGGTGTCCACTTCCATCTTCACTTGGACTTTTGCAATCTGTAGTGTGATCCAGATAGTTTGTCGGTCAGCTTCTTTACTCACATTGTGAATCCTCAGACTACCCAGTTCCTTGCTGTTGGAGTCTGCGTCTGAATTCTGTTTACCTGGACTCTTCCCAGTCACCTCATGTACCTTTCTGTACTTCTTCTGCAGTGACTTATTATTGCTGGTCTTCTTTCCTGCCCGGCATACCTTAGCTATGTGGCCAAGCTTGCCACATTTCCTACATTCCTGGTTTTTAACCCAGCATTGGTTCTGGTCGTGTGTTGTCTTCCCACAACGATAACATTTCGTTGTACTCAAAGTCATTTGATCCACTCTGAGTACCGCTGTCTTCCGCTGCATTTCCGCCGTGCCTCTCGCTGCGGCTTCGTGCGATGCTGCAATAAGGACAGCCTTATCAAGTGTAAGATCGTTCTCTTCGAGCAGTCGTTTTTGTGTTCCTTCCTTCGACATCCCGCACACGAACTTGTCTCTCAGTGCCTCTGGCAGATTTACCCCAAACTGGCAGTATCTTGCTAGCCTCCGCAGTTCAACCAGGTACTCCGCGTTGCTTTCCTCTTTTCGTTGCGTTCTCACGTAAAATTTAGATCGTTCCGCTAACATCAGCGGTTCGGGGTTAAAATGATCCTTCAGGACAGCAACAATATTAGCGAAAGACTGATCTGCCAGTTTAGCTGGTGATAGAAGATGCTTCAATAACCCGTATGTTCTCGCAACCATTAAGTTAAGTAAGGTTAGAGCTTTTTCATAATTTGCTAACTTATTGGCCGTACAATATATCTCGATGCGTTCTACATACGTGGGCCAATCTTCCACCTCGGCATCGAACCCGTTGATGTTACTACGCTTAGGCATCTTCACCTCTTCCTGAGAAACAACAACAATATTCTTTAACTTTTTCTTTTTTATTTTTCCAAGATGGCGGTTTCCCACGCTTATCTTCTTTCCCCGCCCACTTTCAAAATGGCGGTTCCCGCTTCTGTCTTCTTCCCCGCCTACTGGCGGCTTCCCGTGTTTCTTCCCCTGGCGGGAGGGGTAAGCTTTCCCTCGGGCGACGGCCGCTGGCTTTCGCGGTTCGCAGCCTGTGCGTCGGCTTCAGTGCGTTCCCTTCTCTCGGCAGGGCAACCGGCGCTGGGTACAACCCGTTGGCGGCGAACAGTTTCAGCCGCTGGGCTGGTTCTCGCTCGGCCTTCCTTGCCCGGGCTCTGTCTCTCCCGCTCGCTCGGGCTCCCAATCGCGCCTCCCAGCCCTCTCGCAGTCCGGTGCTTCCCTCCCCGGCTGCGGCTGAGTTCTCCGCGGTTTATTTATTTTATCTCTTCCCGCGCCCTACGATCCCGGTCACCGCTTTTCGTGGCCCCGGTCGCTGCCGGCCTTTTTCGCCGGTCGCGGTCTAGCTGTCTCATGACGCCGTTGCGTCTCCCAGCCCGCTTGTACCGCGGCTTCCGTGCTCCACGCTGCCCCCGTCTCAGCGCCTCTGGGCCCGACTTCTGTCCGGCTCCTTTCCCCCCCGACCGTGGTCGAGTTCACCGCCCTTCTCCTTCGTTGATTTTATTTATTTTCCCTTTACTCACAGTCACCATGGCCGACTTGCTTCTCGTGCTGCTCGGCTCAAGCACCACCGTGGCAGAAGGGACAATCCGTGCCTGTTGCTGATGGAAGGCTTCGTGTCTGAAGTCTTCCTTCTTTCTTGCTGTGCAGACTCGAGTTTTCTCTCAGCAGAACGACGAGGGCGGTTGCCTCTTCTCGACGCTTCGTTAACTGCTTCGGACGTATTGCTGCACGCAGGGTAAGATCGAACTCGTCGCCACTGTAAAGTCTGTGGGTTGTAAAGCGAAGTAATGCACAGACTACCAGAGTAATTTTAACAGGACTTTACTATTCGAAGGTCAGGGCGAATCTGCCCAATAAATCCTGACACCGCACTTATATACCGGTGTGGTCACCGTTGGTATTACAGTATACAGCAGCCAAGGCAAAGTAGTGCCACACATAAAATAGTTCTCTTAAAGGTAGAATAGTTACATACACTACAGACACAAACTGTGGTCCATTGTCAGAGCAAATCTGTTCAGCCAGCCCATTCCTGGCGAATATGGTTCGTAAAACTGCGATAGTTTTATCCGTGGTGGTTGAGGACATTTTTATTACCTCTGGCCACTTTGAATGTGCATCCACCGCAATTAAAAACATCGAGTCCATGAAGGGACCAGCAAAATCAATGTGCACCCTTTGCCATGGAGATGAGGGCCACTCCCATGGATGCAGAGGAGCTTGTGGTGGGGCGTTTTGGACCTTCTGGCATCCTGCACAGCTCTTGCTCATCTCTTCGATTTCTCTATCGATTCCCGGCCACCGCACAAACGCTCTGGCTAAGCTCTTCATTTTTACCCCACCCAGATGACCCTCATGAAGCTCATTGAGCACTCTATCCGTCAACTTAGGTGGAATTACTACTCTGGATCCACACATCAAGGTTCCTCTGCACACTGACAGCTGTTCTCTTCTTGGCGAAAATGCTGGCAGCAGTGGTTCGCCATGTGCTGGCCATCCCTTCACCGTTAAATCATAGACCCGTGATAGTGTCGGGTCATTCCGTGTTTCCTTTTCTATGTTTGCATTCGTCACAGGGAGACATTCGACTATGGACGAGTGGAATAACTCCATTGGATCCACTGCAAGGTCTTCTTCTTCCACCGTCGGCAACGGTAGACGTGACAATCCATCAGCATTTCCATGCTGTTTAGTTCCCCTGTACTCGATGTCATATTGGTGTGCCCCTAGGAAAAGGGACCATCTCTGCAGCCGTTGTGCTGTCATTATCGGTACGCCCTTCTGAGGGTTGAAAATGGAGACAAGAGGTTGATGATCGGTTAGTAGAGTAAACTTTTGACCGTGCAGATAGTGATTGAACTTCTTCACCCCCCACATTAGGCTGAGGGCCTCTCTGTCAATCTGGGCGTAGTTACGCTCGGCAGAAGTTAACGAGCCTGACGCAAAAGCTATCGGCCTCTCCAAACCATCAAGGAATTTATGTGACAGTACCGCCCCAATGCCATAGGGAGACGCATCACATGCCAGCCTGATTGGCAGTGCTGGGTTGTAGTGAGCCAATACTTCCTTCGAAGTGATTAAGTCCTTACTCTTCTGAAAAGCACATTTACAATCATCGCTCCATTTCCATGCTACCCCCGTTCGTAGCAGGGCGTTCAGTGGATGCAGAATTGTCGACAAATTCGGCAAAAACTTATGATAGTAATTCACCAACCCGAGGAATTACCTCAGTTGCGACACATTTTCAGGCGCTGGGGCCTTAACAACCGCTTCAATTTTGTCAGGGGACTTATGTAACCCCTCTTCATCAATCATGTGGCCACAATACGATATCTGTTTCTTAAAAAATTCGCACTTGGGGCGGTTGGCTCGCAGCCCATGTTCCCGTAGTCTAGTGAGCACCTGTTCTAGGTTGTTAAGGTGTTCACTGTCATCTTCACCTGTTACAAGGATGTCGTCCAAGTAACACTGAGTCCCCGGAATCCCTTGCAGGACTTGTTCCATCGCTTTTTGCCATATCGCCGGAGCCGATGCTACTCCGAATATCAATCGATGATACTGGTAAAGACCTTTGTGAGTGTTTATCGTGAGATAATTCCTAGAGGATTCTTCAACCTCCATCTGCAAATATGTTTGTGCTAGGTCAATTTTTGTAAAACGCTTCCCTCCAGACAGTGAGGCGAAGATGTCTTCTATCCTTGGAAGAGGATATTGTACTGTGTGAAGGACAGGGTTCACCGTCACCTTGAAATTCCCACAGATGCGAATCTTCCTCGGCTCTCCGGACTTATTGCTTAACGTTTTCTTCATGACAGGAACGATGGGTGTCGCCCACTCGCTCCAGTCGACCTTAGACAACACGCCCGCATTCTCCAGATTCTCCAGCTCTGCCTCGACGGCTGGACGAATTGCATATGGTACCGGTCTCGCTTTGAAAAACTTGGGAACTGCATTCTCTTCTATTTTTAACGAGGCGGTTACGCCTTTAAGCGTGCCCAGTTCTTGTTGAAATACCTCTTTGGCGTTAGCTAAGATTGTTGACAATCGCCCAGGAGTGACGTCTTCATCTTTTTTACCGTCCACCGTCATTGCATGAATGGAATGCCAATCTAAGTTTATCTTCCTGATCCATTCCCGTCCCAATAACGGTGGTCCACCATTTGGCAGTATGTAGAGATACAATTTCCGTATTTTCTTGCCATTGTATTCGACAGGCACCCTTATTTTTCCTCTGGGGTATACTTTTTGCCCCGTATACGTCGTCAAGACGATGGATGTCTCTCTCAAGGGTATGTGTGAAAATAGCCGCTCATCGTCTCGTCGATTCATGACGGTTAGCGCTGATCCTGTATCCAATTCCATTTTAACTTGGGACCCTGCTATCGTGAGGGTGACCCAAATGGTTCGGTGATCCTCTTTTGCGATTACATTGTGAAGTTTGAGACAGCTTAATCTCCTGTTCTCGGATTCACTATTGCTCATCTGGTCTTCGGAACTACTGTCCGTCATCTTTTGTACTTTCTTGTACGGTTCCTTAGTAGCCTTTTTGTTGTCGCTGGTCTTCTTCCCAGACCTACAAACTCGTGCAATGTGTCCAATCTTCCCACATTGTCTGCATATTTTGTCTTTGGACCAGCAGTCCTTCTGGTCATGGTTAGTTCTGCCACAGCGATAACATTTTGCAAATCCCCATGTCATTTCGTGGGTGCCGTATTCCTGTGGTTTTTGTTGAATTTCTGCAGCTCCCCTGGCTGCTGCTTCATACGATACTGCCACGCTGAAAGCCTTATCTAGCGTCAGCTCTTTTTCTGAGAGTAACTTCTTCTGTGTTCCTTCACTCAGGAGTCCACAGACAAATTTGTCCCGTAGGGTATCTGCCAGTCCTGCTCCGAACTGGCAGTGCTTTGATAGCTTGCGTAGTTCCATAAGATACTCAGCATTGCTCTCATCTTTGTGCTGAGTTCTCCTGTGGAATTTAAATCTTTCTGCTATCAACAGCGGTGCAGGGTTTAAGTGCTCCTGTAGAACAGCAACAATTTCGTTAAAACTCTTCGCCTTCGGTTTGGCTGGAGTAATCATATCCCGCAATAGGCCGTACATTCTAGTGCCCATTACGTTTAGCAATATTGATGCCTTTTTCCCCTCCGCTGTTTCATTTGCCTCGAAATATACCTCGACTCTTTCCACATACGTGGTCCAGTCCTCTAATGTATTATCAAAAGCAGTGATACAGCCAGTCTTCGGCATCTTGCAAATCTAAAATGGCGCCTCCCGCGCTTTGCCTTCTTCTCCGATTTAACAAAATGGCACCTCCCGCGCTTTTCCTTCTTCCCCGCTGTTGTTAGCGTTGCTTTCCACGGTTTCCTGCGCGTTAAATATTAATTCGTTTTCTTTTATTATCTTCCCGTCGTGGAGCGGACCCTCTGGGACACTTCCCTCCCTCTTCTGAGGTCTGAACGCTGCCCAGCTTCGAAACACCGGCCGCGCCCTGTATGCTCCACCCTCTCTCTCTCTCCTTGCTTCCCGACTCGCTGCCCGGCCTCGTTGCAGCCCAGGAAGGATCAGAGCACTACCTGCCACCAGCCCGATTAGCTGGGAAACCACAGACCGAGGAACCCAGCCTGGCTCTGGACAGTCTCTCCTGCAAGTTTTGAAATCGATGATTGACGGTCGACGCCCGTTTCGCGAGTTTCAATGGCCTATTTTTTTTTTTTTTTCTTCTTTCTTCTGGCTCCGACCTTCAACACGTCGTTGAAGCTGCTGCTGAGTTGCAGGTAAGTTTGTTTCTAACTCGTCGCCAGTGTTAAGTGTGTGAATGATTGAGACACGGACTAGCAGGAGAGAAAGAAAGAGATCTTTACTGGTGAAAGGCATAAACGAAACTAACCAACAGAGGCTCTCTAGCGCCTTTTATACAGGGGTGGTCACTGCTGGTACTGCAGTCTGAGACCAGTTATTCTCTTAAAGGTACATACACAACACTGCTCACTGAGCCATGGCTGATCTACACTGATGTAGCCCACTGATCTACATTGATGTTCCAAAGTAATGTGCTACAGTACTTTGCCACCCCCACCCTCATAATTATCTGGGTCTTCTGTTGGGTCCAGTCTGACCTCATCCTCAGTTACTTGGACACTTCCATAAGGTTTGATCTCGTTCACACTTTTATTTGGTAGCATGCATTGCATTGAATATGATCTCTGCCACATAAAAGAAAAAGGAAAGAACTTGTATTTATATAGCACTTTTCACAACCTCAGCTTTACAGCCAATGAAGTACTCTTAAAGTGGAGACACTGTTGTAATGTTGGGAAACATGGCAGCCAATTTGCGCACAGTAAGGTCCCACCAACAGCAATGAGATAATGACCAGATAATCTGTTTCCTGAGCAGAAAAGTCCACTGGGTCTCATCTGATCTCAGCTACTTAGAATCATAGAATGATACAGCACAGAAGGAGGCCATTTGGCCCATCGTGCATGTGCCAGCTCTTTGGTAGAGCTATGTAATTATTTCCACTCCCCTGCTCTTTCCCCATAGCCCTGTATTTTTTTCTCTTCACGTATTTATCCAGTTCTCTTTTGAATGTTACTATTGAATCTGCTTCCACCACCCTTTCAGGCAGTGCATTCCAGATTAACAGCAACTCGCTGTGTAAAAAATGTTTCCTCATGTCACCTCTGGTTCTTTTGCCAATCAACTCAAATCTGTGTCCTCTGATAACTGACCCTTCTGCCACTGGAAACAGTTTCTCCTTATTCACTCTATCAAAATCATTCATAAATATGAACACCTCTTTCAAATCTCCTCTTAACCTTCTCTGCTCTAAGGAGAACAATCATAATCTCTCCACATAACTGATGTCTTTCATCCCTGGTACCATTCCAGTAAACCTCTGCTGCACCCTCTCCAAGGCCTTGACATCCTTCCTAAAGTGTGATGAATGCAATACTCCAGCTGAGGCCTAATCAGTCTTTTATAACGGTTTAGTATAACTTCCTTGCTTTTGTACTCTATGCCTCTATTAATAAAGCCAAGGATCCCGTATGCTTTTTTTAACAGCCTTCTCAACTTGTCCTGCCACATTAAAAGGTTTGTTTACATACACCCCAGGTCGCTCTGTTCTTGCACCCTGTTTAAAATTGTACCATTTACAGGAAACTCTCGTTTAAATGGCACCTAAATATCTGGAATTCTCTATTAACCGGCAAAATTCTCACTCCGAAAACAATACCTCAATAACCGGCAATGTTGCCATGTCCGAGTCTCCCGCAGTGGCTGAGTTAGTCAGTGGGGGTAGTTCTCCAAACTGCCACTACTCGGCTTCATGGCGCTGTCGGAAGTCGGAACACCTCAATAACAGGAGTCTGACTCTCCTGCACTGCCGGTGGTCTCTTCTGATCCGCCATTTTACAGGGGTACTGTGTGTCTCCCACGCTGCTGGTAGTCATTGCATTGCATTACCCTCAACTGGCAATACTGTACCTAATCAAGCATCTTCCACCATCCATTTAACACAACATTCTGTAAGTGAGTGCCCAATTACTGTATACTGCACATTTCTTGATTGTTTTATTTTTCTTTATTAAAAATAGCCTCAGTAGATAATCATCTCCGTCATCTGGAATTTTTGATCAACCGGCAACACGCCGGTCCCATCGGTGCTGGATACCAAAGAGTTTCCTGTAGTTCATATTGCCTTTTCTCATTCTTCCTATCAAAATGTATCACTTCACTACTTATTCAGTACCTTCCATTATGTCTATTGCAATCTTACCTTCACACTAGCCTGAAAATTTTATCTAGCCCAAGAAAAAAAGAATCCTGATCTAAATATAAACCTGTTAATGGTTATTTAAAATTATGAATTTTTAAATTCATTTGAAGCATCATGTCATCTTATACACCATTGCCGGGAGATTGTGATGCCATTGCCGTGCGCATCGCCCAGGTAGCATCCTGGACCCAAACTTCGGTTCCGTCCCCTGCAGCATTGCCGGGCGATGACACCGACAGCTGCAGGAGGCATTGATCGGGAGGCCGGGCGCTTCGGAGGCGAAAGTTAAAGGGGAGGTTGCCGAGGTAAGTAACTACATTTCTGAAATGTTTTTGTTCAGATTTTTTTACTTCTCCTGGGCCACGATCGATCAGCCCGGCACTCTGCTGAAGTGCATGGGGCTGATCGAGCCGGATCGCGGCCGACCTTGGGGATCAGCTGACTGGTCCCAATGCAGAGCCTGCAGAGATGGCCCTTCCCTTTAAGGGAGGGAAGGAGCCTCGGAACACGGCAGCGCTGCATGGGCCATTGTGCAGCGCTGCACAACTACCGCCCCGCCTGCATCCTTTAGTGCTCCACTTCCTTCCTGGAGCGCTAAACCCAATTTTGTGAAAGCTGGGAATTATTAGCGCCTGGCGCTAAGTTTCCCGGGTTTCAAAAGTTACCGCCCCCAAACGGAGCGATAATGAATTTCTCCCCCAAGGTGTTTTACATCGAACACAAAGCTCCAGATCTTACATTCCCTTTAAAATGGAGCTAATGCTGAAAAAGTGATCAATGGGTAAAGTCTGATCAAGACATAGGGAAACTTAAAGCAAAATCTTACTCTCACACAGCATGAGCCCATGTCATTGCATTAATTTGTGTGCCTACAATGCACATACGGAAATTATACCTTATGCATGGATTCATCTTGACTTCGAATAGCAGACTAAAGGACCCCTTGCTGAACACTAATTGTGGCACAGCTGTCTGATGCTTCCCTCGTTTCACCAGCCTTGGCACACGCTTTGCTACTTAGCTCACTCTCACATAGCCCTGTTCATTTTTTGTTTTGCTCAAACACCTTTGAACGTCAAACAGGCCCTGTGGGTTCAACAACAAAGTGCACTGTGAGTTGTCCACTGCTCTCATTGGTAGCCCAAGTTCCAAGTAGCTTGAAGTGCCATGCTACTTCCAGCCATTCCTGCTTAGTCAGGAGTGACATGGTGATTTCTAAATCTCAATCCTAATGAACCAGGATTCATTGCATAGAAACAGCTGTTGATGTTCTGAACCCCCTGGAAAGACGGGCTGAGAGTAATGAAGAATGAAGGTGGCTCCCAGCATCAAGAAGATACGGGGGGGCTGAGGCAGCATCATTAGTGGAAAATGTCGAGATTTTTTAATGTTGCTACTGATCCTGGCAACAGCCAATCTAAAAACATTTAGTGTGGTTTAAATACATTAAAAATGGCAAATGTACTTTTATCCAGCTCCCTGATCTTGATCATAATAGTTATTAAAATAGATCCACGGGTTCAACAAGAAATGTTTCACTGCAATGCATCATGCTCTCCTTTTTCCATTTCATGAAATTGGAACACTAATATCTGCCTGTGAACTAATGAGTCATACAGGAATACCGAAGCACCATCTATTTTTGATGCCAAGAGCATCATTTTTCATCTTTTATTACATAACTACATAAACACTTTAGAGATTTCACTGGTAATGATTAAATACAGGCCATATCAATAATAACAATTCTCTGGGAGTAAAATTCATCCTCATGTTAGCAGTCTGCCAGAATATGGGATAACTGTGTCTCAAATAAACGCTAGTCCTGGTTCTTTACTCCTCTTTTGGTTCCTCACCAAGATGTCAGCAAAGAATTTAAAAATTCTCTGCATTTCTAAAATGACTATTCCTTAGTTGTTGATTAGGCTTCTTATATTCTACTAGACTGAGTCACTTTGCTTTCTTTAAAAAGACTTGAGTTTTTATAGCACCTTTCAAGACCACAAGGATGTTCCAGTGAGACTTACAACCAATTAAGTCCTTTTGATGTGTAGTCACTGTTGTGATGTAGGAACAATGTAAGAACCACTGAGAAAAGAGAACCTAAAGCAAAGTTTGAAAGTTAGCCAAGAATGCCCTCGAGATATGCTAACAAGCAGAGATAAGGAAATACCCTTCAATTATCAACTCATACCGCTGAGGGAAAGTTCAAACTATTTGCATTCACTCCATTTAATGAGTGCGGCATAGAATAGTGGATAAAATATAACTTTATTTTACACTGAAGGATGTAGGGGGGCATCCTTTATCTGGTTTACGGTAATTTACCTGGTCAGGCAGCCTTTTGCCACTGCACTGTGACCAATTCCTATCAGTAGTTTCAAATTGCTAAACCCTCCTTCCAGTTCTGACTGGAGGAACTTATAATTAATGATATATTAAAAATGGACAAATGGTCTGGATGCAAGAAAGTCAAATTTTATTAAAACTAAAGAAACTACACCACATGATCAAAGTAGTCATGGTAAAATTGCTTAACAGGGGAAGGCAGACGGCAAAAATGAGGGATAAATGGTTACAATGGTAACCTTACAATCATAGCAGCATTTCCCTTAAATTACCACCCCTTTACTTCTCACTAGATTGTCTTGCTAGTGGGCCAGAAGCCTTGCTCACCTGCAGTCCAAAGAGTAAAAGAGAAGAGAGAGAGAGAGAGGACTTCCCGGGCTTAATCTTTATACCCTGGGAGTCCCTGCTGTTTTCGTGCCAAAAAGGTCCATGCGCAATTTCACGCTGAAAAGTCCGAATACACAAGAGAAGGGCTTTTAACCTCCTCCATTCATACATGGAGACATCACATAGTAGAGCCAATTTCAGTGAATGGATGTGCGTAAACAACCTATTGTGCTTACTGTCCGATGATTGGCTGATTCAAATGGGCTACTCCCCAGTGTAAACAAGCGGCTTGTAGGTTACCAGACCCGCCCAATACCACAGGGTGACTGACAGCGCGGGCTCCATTCAAACTTACTATAGGGTAGCACTGAGCTTTTCATATGCTAACAGCCTGTCTGTCCATTTCTGCTTCCTTTTATAATTGTTTCCATGAGGTCTGTTCAGCCATTTTTATGCCCTGGGCAATTTAAACAGTCCGAAACTCAAGAGTATATCTTTTAATAAAATGTACAATCTTAAAGTGTGCGATTTTCACAAAGTTCTTTGATTCCAGTGTCCAAGTGCTGCCTAGCTTACGAGCTTTTTAACGCAGCCTTTTGCAGTTCTGGGTATGTTTTAAAACATTGTCCAACCCAGAGACAATTTAAATCACACAAGTCTTCGTCCACAATGTGGATTAATATTTCCCGATCTTCGGGGGCTGAGGGGATTTTGCTACCCCTACATTCCCTCCTTGGATACTTTCAACTTGCTTGTCGTATCCTCTTGAACAAGTGAGCAACATTTCTGACCCCCCACAAACAATCATCCCCTGTATTTACCAATAGCTACCTATCACTGATTCCCCAACCCGTCTATTCCCCTCAAATCTGAAAAAAACTGTGGTACGGTAGGCATCTACAGATACATCAATTACAAAATGTTACAATAGGGGGACTCATACCCCTGCACCACTTGTTACATTGGCCCAGTAATTCGGGTCCCAACGCGTGAGTACGGACGGGGTACTCGTGCGTGGGCCCAATGGAAGTGCCGGTTCTCAGGATGCACAGCGCATGCGCTGAAAACCGGCATTTCCTGTCCTCTGAACCAAGGGGTTAAGAGGCGGAACGCGTGCGACGTTTCAGGCAGCCCGTGCACATTAAATTTCGGCATTTTCATGAATGGTTTGAGTGAGGGTAAGTCCCCACAATTTACACATAAAAAAAGGATGAGTAAAGCCCCCGAGAAGCTCTAGAGGAAGAACTCTTTCAGCAGTGGAGCTTCTGAACGGCACATTTTTGGTTGGGAAAGGGAGAAAAGTTATTTTAATAAAGTCTGAGGTAAGTTTGCAACTTTAATTTTTTTTTTCTAATGGGTTTTTAGTAATGTAGGTATAAGGAGCAATTGTGGCTGTGTGCAAGGCCTAATTGAATTTGATGTGCTTATTAAATGTGAAAATGACTGTTTTAAAATGAATAATGTAACATTTCCAACATTTTTAAGAAAGAAACATTTCATCAGTAATATATTCTTTTAAGTAATTATGTATGTATGTCTGTATATATTCCTTTACGTATATGTATGTATGTATATATTCCTTTACTTATGTGTATGAATGTATGCATTTAATTATGACTTTCAGGGAAAGTAACTTATTGGAAAATCATCTCGGGCTGTGAAATTGATCAGGCAGGTATGACGTATTACCAAGCCGATAACGCGTTTCTCCTGCCATAGGCCGGGGTGATTTTCTAGCCAGTCACTTCATTAAAATTACTTTAACAACTCTTTCCATTTCTTCCTTGCAAGGACGTCTGTGTAAGGAGGAGGCCTGTGAGCGAGAAAAATGCCATCTAGAAATGCTGCCCTGATACTGTGTGTGATTTTGCTTCAAAGAATTTGAAACAGCAGGGAACAACATAGAAGACTGAGGAACCATAACCGTCTCCTGATCAGAAGGAACTACTACCCACCCCAGAGACTGTACAGGGAGAGGCGATCATTTCAGATGCTGTCGCAGGATTTGTGTGTGAGGAGGCTGCGCTTCAGTAAAGAGGCAATCGGCCGACTATGTGACATGATGAAGGAGGACCTTCAACCACACTCAAACACCCACACTGCCTTGTCAGTGAGGCTCAGGAGAGATACAACCAGGCACACGTGTTCACACGTCAAGTGGTGGAGAGGACAATCGGAGTTCTGAAATCACGTTTCCGGTGCCTGGATAGGTCAGGGGGGACCTTGCAGTATTCTCACCAGAAAGTGACAAGGATTGTGATGGACTGTTGTGCTCTGCATAACTTTGCCCTGCAGGAAGAACTGACCCTTAACACTGCAGAAGAGCTCCCTGCTGAAATGGAGGACATAAGTGATACCAATGTGCCTGTGGCCAGGCCTCATGGGAAGGAGCCAAGTGCTGCCGAAAGTAAGGCTGCTCTGGAACTGCCAGTAGCCAACACCTTCACGAGCTAGTGGCGCTTTGTACCTCCCCCTCCCCCCGCAAGGCAAAGAAAGGAGCAGACACAATTTAAAGTGAAGCAGTGAACTTTTAATGCATCATAAAACAGTTTTCAGGGTCAGTTTTGTTGTAGATAGTTTATAACTTTTAAATGTTAACTAGCTATTTCCTACTTTTCAATCATTTGAAAACATGAATAGTTCAGAAAAAAATGTGTTAACAGTTTAACGTGACTTTTTCTGCTTTCTTACTGCAATAAAGACATTCAAGGTGGAAACTAGCTATGTTCTAATTTTCAAACGGTTGTTGTAAAAATACTTTGGCTCCAATAGAAGTTGCAAATTTTTTTCAAAGTGACTATAGGCTGCACTATTAAAAGGAAAAGGTTACATATCCTTTCAGTCACAAATAAACATTTCAATGAAAACAGCAAACACAACATTTTACATGTCAATAAAATGAAAAATTTAACAATTGAACGATTTGCCCCCTCACATCTGCGACTGAGGGTCCAAGGAGGTGCATTGCGCAAGAGGTCGTCGTTGTACGTGTCCTCACACTGTTCCCTTTGGGGAACTGTATGAAGTGGTGGAAGGATTTCTGGCCATGTTAACGCTCCTTCCGTGACCGTAACCATCTTCATACCAGCCATTCGGGTGGTTAGTCCTATGGCGGGAGGGTTTTACGGGCTCCCACAACCCATACGAGGGGGGGGCCACCCACACCCATGGACGCAAGTGTCCCGCTGGATGTCCACCCAGAATTTATAGTCGGAGCTCCCACCCCACTTGCCAGGACTGTCTGGAGCGGGGTTCGAAACCCTACTCCTTCTGGCCCAGTGGTGGGGATGCTTACCGCTACGCCAAAGGCCCACTCCACGCAAAAGGTGACACCCATACGTTTCCTGCGCCTTTTCCCTCCCCGTGACTGGAGCCCTATGCTGCCACTTGAAAGACCAAGCTATCATCTGTCCTTTTCGCGGCGCCTTGGAGTCCTCATTCCCAATGATGCGCAGGCGCTGCGCCTCCACCTCGTTGAGGAGATTGCTGAGGTCATCGTCAGTTAAATTGTGAGTTCTTTTAATGACATGAATTGTGCTCATTCCAGCCATTTCACATTGCTAATTAAATAAATTGAATGAAAAAAATGCTTTCAGGGCTTTTAAAACTCTTAAAATTGCTTTAATTCTGTTTAAAACTACTTCAGATTCTTCAAAATAATGTAAAAATATTTTAAAAGTTTATAAAAGTTACCAAAAGATTCATAAAAATACAAAGGCCTAGATATTCAGTTGCGTTCGCCAGCCGTTAGCGCCATAAGAGGGGTAGATCTCGAGCGCTAGGCACTTAGCGCCAGGGCGCAGGACGATCTGCGCCTACGCCCAACTTCAGTAGACATTTAGCGCCGGCGCAAAGTGTTTGCGCGCGCTCAGCTGCGCGCGCAACTTATGACGTCATTTCGTCGTGCAACGCCGTTTGAGAGCCCCAAACCGGAACTTCAGTGGTGCCCGCCCAATGTGGGCGTGGCGCTGTTAAGAACTGTGAAGTGGAACGCAGCAGAGGCCCTGCGGGCCTCGGGGAGCGCTAATTAAAGGGCACTTACACTGAACTATAAAGGCCAGCCATTTTGCTGCAATGACTTTAGTGCTACGGATTTCTGGACAGAGACCAAGGAAGAGACCTTACTGATTTGGGCCAACATAGGAGGAGTATTTTTGGCTTCTGCCCGGGCTTGGAAATTTGACTCATTGTGATTTCACTGTTTGCAAGTATATTATGGGGGCTGCATGGGGTTCCAACCCTCAGTTCCAGCATTATGTGCGAAGGGCTCGCAGACGCTGTGTGAGAGGGGCAGCCATGCCTAGACGCAGAGGGGCCATCAGGCGTCGGCAATGTAGGCCTTACCCACTCAGGGAATACCGCTAGCAGGTGTCCTATCTCACCATGACTGCCGCGCAGTGTGTTAAGAGGCTGCGCTTCAGAAGGGAGGTGGTTGCAGAGATCTGCCAGCTGCTTCACAGAGATCTGCGTCCACAGCTGATGTGCAGGACGTCTCTGTCGGTGGAAGTGAAGGTCACGGTGGCTCTGAACTTTTATGCAAGCGGCTCCTTCCAAGCCGCTGCTGGGGACATAGCGAACATCTCCCAGTTCGCCGTGCATCGCTGCATCCGGCAGGTCACCGATGCCCTTTTCACAAGGAGACACCAATTCATCTCCTTCCCCATGACCCTAGAGAGGCAGGAGCAGCGTGCAGTCGGATTTGCGAGGATCGCCGACTTCCCCATGGTGCAGGGCGCCATTGACTGCACGCATGTGGCTATGCGGGCACCTTTTGACAATGCCGAGGATTACCGCAACCGGAAGGGCTACCATTCCCTCAATGTACAGCTGGTGTGTGACCACAGGCAGCGCATCCTAGCTGTCAATGCCCGCTTTCCAGGCAGCAGCCACGATGCATTTATCCTGCGCCAGACTACTGTGGCTGACATGTTCCAGGCACAGCCTCCCCCAAGAGGATGGCTTATCGGGGACAAAGGCTATCCTTTGTGTACATGGCTCATGACCCCGCTCCGCGCGCCCAGGACCCCTGCTGAGGAGGCATACAACGAAAGCCATCAAGCCACAAGGAACATCATAGAGCAAACGATTGGCATCCTCAAGCAACGGTTCCGCTGCCTGGATCGCTCCGGCGGATCTCTGCAGTATTCGCCGGATAGAGTCTCCCAGTTCGTCGTCGTTTGCTGCATGCTGCACAACCTGGCTATCCG
This sequence comes from Somniosus microcephalus, assembly GCF_052327205.1. Classification (NCBI taxonomy): domain Eukaryota; kingdom Metazoa; phylum Chordata; class Chondrichthyes; order Squaliformes; family Somniosidae; genus Somniosus; species Somniosus microcephalus. The sequence continues at coordinate 235,675,213 of NC_140994.1, forward strand.
CAGGACTCAGGCACTGCCACCTCACGTTGGACCACCACCTCAGGAGGACGAGCAGGAGGACCATGAGGAGGAGGAGGAGGAGGAGGAGGAGCACCAGCCCAGGAGGGAGCCACAAGGTCCAAGGGCCGTCCGTCGGCGGCTTATTGAATGACACTTCTAGGCCCCCTGTCAGGGAATGGCTTGCGGCAATGAAGGCACATGAATGCAGCCGCTCCGCAAGCCCTCAGCCGGTTAACGCAACAACCACTTGAAACATCACACATGGACAAGCTGAATAAAGAAAAAGTTTTATTGAACAAACTCAGGGCCCTTCCCACATGAAACCCAAAAACACACAACACCCCCAAAAAACACTCAAATACATATCTCACAGCCACAACCTGGGGAGGAATAACAAAAGTTGTCCATCCAAATGGCCTTCATCCTCGGCCTTACCAAAAGAACCCCCCCCATAGAGAACACAAACACCCCCATATAAAAAAACATTTGCCTTCACCCTCGGCCTTACCAAAAGAACCCCCCCCATAGAAAACACAAACACCCCCATATAAAAAAACATTTGCCAACACACTCTACTTTGTGTGCCGAGAGGGCGAGTCCTTGTCCAGGCTTTTCCGGCCCCTGGCCGACCTGCTGCTCCGCCTCAACCTGGGCCCTGTGGGTGTTGCAAGGCTGGGGGAAGGCTCCTGAGGGGCACATTGCGTGACGGCAGATGCCCTTGGGGGTCGGCCTAGACGAGCTGTGGCCCTCGAGGGGCCGGCTGCTGACGGCTGCAGCTGTGGCTGGGCAGCATCAGTCTCTCCAGCAGCTCGTCGCAGCTTTGCTGGGGGAGTGGCAGTGGCGGCTGCAGCAATGGGGGCAAGCTGGCTGATGCCAGGCGCTCGCTGGTCGCCAGAGACACTGCCACTCGGCCGAGCTGGCACTGCAGCAAGCGCAGCAATCTGGTGAAGGCCAGACCGCTGTGCTGCAGCAGCGCGGCGGGTGCCCTGGCGATGCGTGCGTGACACAGCGAGTGTGGCAGCAGTGAGTGCCCGTACTGCCCTGGTCTGTGCCCGCATCAGACCAGCCAGTGACTGCACGGCACCACTGATCAACTCTCCACTCGCTGCCTGTGCTGCCCTGAAGTCGTCCCAACTCGCGTCCTGTGCTGCCCTGAATTTGGCCCGACTCGCGTCCTGTGATGCCCTGAATTCGGCCCGACTCGCGTCCTGTGATGCCCCGAATTGTGCCCGACTCGCGTCCTGTGATGCCCCGAATTGTTCGAGACCCCTGGCCTGTGCTGCCACGAGTTGTTCGAAACCCCTGGCCTGTGAGGCCCCGAAATCGGACACACTATGAGCCAGGGACTCAATGGCCTCAGGCAACCGTGCCACAACCCCCATGAACTCGGTGTGCTGACGATCCGAGTCCGCGGACATTTGATCAAGGAGGCGCACCTCCTGGGCGAGGACCGTCTCCAGACTGGAGGCCGGACTCTCCCTCTGGGGAGTAGGCCGCCGAGCTGGCCGAGCCTTCCCGCGTGGCTGCACGCCACTGGGCCCAGGAGCTACACTCCCCTGCAACACTTCCCCCCTCTGGGGAGAAGGCAGCCGTGCTGCCCGACCCTTCCCGCGTGGCTGGACGCCACTGGGCACAGGAGCTACACCCCCCTGCAACACTTCCCCCTGGCTCTCCTCCAGGGAAGACGTGTCCCCTCCATTGCCATCCCCTGGCGCGGATGAGGGTTCCCCCGATGTGCCGCCTTCCTCTTGCTCCTCCTCGTCCTCCTCTTCCGAGGGACTGACACTCGCAGCTTCAGGGACCTCCTCCTCACCAGCTGAAAGCAGGAAGGCTCAAGAGTAGCTTTAGAGTGAGGACAGGGCGTCAGCGAGGGAGGCATGAGTGGTGGCATTCTGCGCATTGGTCGGACAGTGGCAAAGGATGTAGATCTGAAGCGCAAGGGGAACGAGAGAGGTCCAAACGGTCATGTCCTTACCATTGGGGCCCAGCACAGGGTCGGCATCTCCAATTGCAACGGGGCCAATCACCCGGGCACCCATGAGTCGACCCACGCGCTCCTCCAGGTCACTGAGCTGCTGGAACTGGGCACGGCCTCCCCCGGTGTCAGTCCGGCTCTTCAGATTCTGGGCCAGCTTGGCCTGCAAGAGAAAGGACGGCCTCTAAGTACAGTGTGGTGCCCTGTTGTTGTGTGCACTGCCTCCCATGGTCGAATAGCTTGGCCAGTGTGGTGCCCTGTTGTTGTGTGCACTGCCTCCCATGGTCGAATAGCTTGGCCAGTGTGTAAAGTGCAGAAAGTGCAATTGATGTTCATGCCAGTGCCATAGCTGCTGGATGAGGGCTGGCCATTAGGCCTTTGAGGTCCCTTTGCCCATAATGTGAGGTGCACATGCAAGAATGAGGAGGACACTGGAAAGGGTACTCACCCTGACAACCCGAGTGAGGTCGTTATACTTTTTCCGGCATTGGTCAGCAGTCCTGGGGACATCGCTGTTGGCTGTGACCCTCTGGGCGATTTCCCTCCAGGCTCTCCTGTACACCCTCTTGGGAGGCTTCTTGCCACTGTCCGGGAACAAGATATGGCTTCTCTTCTCCAAAGCCCTAACCAGCACCTTTAAATCATGGGCAGAGAAGCGCTGCGCTCGCTCACGGGCCCTCTGCATCCTTCCTGGCGCTATTTCTCTCCAGCAGCAGTGTTTAGGCCTAGCTGGAGGGCTGCAGTATCCAGGGCGTGGCAGCAGACCAAGTCGACCCTTCCCCCTTTAAGAGCTGGCCGGCGCCAGGGTGTCTGCTGTCAATCAAAACATGACCGCACCTGCGCTGCGCCCGGCCTCGGCGGTATCAGTCTGCACCGCCGGCTTAGCGCCTAAAGATAGGCGTGCAACGCCAGTTTTAGCGCTCGAGCAAACTCCTTGGCCAAAGCTACTGAATATCGGCGAAGTGGCCTCCACTTTCCGGCGGGCGCAAACTTTAGCGCCCGCCCGACTTTACCGCCCCAAAAGTGGCTATACTGAATTTCTAGGCCAAAGAACCTATTTAAAATGCTGCTCTGCATGTAAAAATGCTTTGCAGCTTGTGAGAATGATTGAGGGCGTGTCCTATGGTAATGAGACCTCACGGGGCGTGTCTCACTTACACTCCATGCTAGACGCTTCGCGCTGGCTGCACTCCTGGGCGGCGTGATGTCAGACGCTGCCTGGGAGTCATCATCTGAAAAAAGGAATTCCACGCGTCCCGGGAGCAGAACGGCCGGCGCGCCGGGTAAGTACACATCGGGGGCTTGCACGCGCGGCAAGCCCCCGAACCTAATTTCTCGGCCAATATAACATATTACAAAATGTTGTAATCTTGGTTATACAATGTAATCAAAATGATCCCAAGCACGGAGAGGGTCCTATGCCTCTGCACCGCTTGGAACTGTAAAACAAAAAACAAAAATCCTCATTAAACATTTGAAACAAAATGCTGAAATAAACCCCGACCATCACGTGCCAATGATGGGTCGTGAAATTCGAGTGGGTATTACTCCTCCCACCCGGGCAGTAAATGTTCCTTCCACCCCCCCCTTGAATGGTCTTAAACTTTTAAAACATACGGAATGGATTTTACAGAACATTCTGATCTGCCAGCCCCGAGCCATTCCCTTGCCCCTTTGTGGAGGCGGGGTACCCTTCATGTTTCACAGACCGAGACTGGGGAGTATGGGATCGCGACTCCCAGTCCCTCCCCCTCCGGTCTTCCCTTGACTGGCTGCAGAAAATGATTGGTGCCCGTGTGGCGGCTCTCACTGGCCCCACACTCAAACTTGGATCCCAGATCCGGCCACCCACTCATTCTTCCCAGCCACACTTACACTCTAACTTTGCCCGTGGGCCCCGGGTGAGTTCCTCCCTTCCCCGAATGCACCCACGCGACTCTTGGGTCTCCCCCTCCCCTTTACAATCTTTCCCGGGCCATCACCACCCACTTCCGGGGAACGTGTCCCTATCTGACAAGGCGCCCGCGCCTCCCCACCATGACTCCTCAACAGCGAGGTCTCCCACAAGTGAAATTCGGTCAGGATAGTGCTGGGTTGCAGCTGGGGCCATCTCCTCCACGTAGGATGAGTAGGCAGGTTCCTCCGGACCCTGTCAGGTTTCTCCCGAAGGTCGATGCGGGGTCTCCTCCTGGATTTGTCCAGTGGCGAGGTGATCCCCAACATTCTGTATAACCATATCTTCATTCGATGCCCAGCTCGGGCTGGGCGAACAGGGCTGCTCCTTTGTCCACTCTCCTGCAAAAGAACTTAAAAGGACATGCAGCCAGGTCTCAATGACCTGCTGCCTTAGGTGGAAACATGGTCGGGTCCCTCGACCTCGGACCAAAATACAAGCATTTGGCACACTTATAAACTTAACCTTTAAACTTAAACTCAAAACTACTAGTTACATTCTAAACTTAAAATTTAAACACCTTAAAAGCAAGCTATAAACATTGGTAACTTAACACAAAGCTATAATACAAATGCCGCCCATCTCCGGACGGCCAGGCTAATCTCTGGTGTTACTGTCGCAGATTACTGCTGCCTGCAGCAAAGCTGGACCGCCTCCTGCTTAAAGTCCCTGGCAGCTTATGGCTGCTAGTTGGAGACCTCTGTGATCTGCTTCCTCCTGGGCTCGGGAGATTGCTCTTTGTGGCGGGTACTCTGGTGACCATCTTATCTTGGGCTTGTGGACCCGCTGCGACTTTCTGAGGGGCGTCTCTGTGGGGGAAACTTTTACTGACGGACCCTGAGCCTGGGTCACAGCCCTAGCTGGCTGGGAACCTTCTCCCCCTGATGCAAACAGCCCACACTGTTTAATATACCTGGCAGCCTGCCAGTAATCTGGGCATGTCTCCTTTTCCCCACCCACTCCTGTATTGGTGGCAGGTATCCCCTCACCACCCGCTGCTGGTGGCTGAAAATCTTCCTCTCCAGGTCCAGCTCTTTCCATATGTCCCCTGCAAGAGGAATTGCTATCCCTTCCTCCCCAGAGTCCCACACCATAGGGGGAACCACTCTAGAAGCGGACTGGGAAGCTTGTCCCTTTAAACAGGCAGCTGCGCCTGCGCGAACCTCCTCCCCAGAGTCCCACGGCAGAGGCTGTGAAACATCTGTATTCAAACAGGTGACTGCGCCTGTGCAAAAACTGAAGAGGAGTCGCTGTGGTCACGGGCTAGGGAACGGCGCCTGCGTGAACCTCCTCCCCGGAGTCCCACGGCAGAGGTTGTGAAACCTCTGTATTCAAACAGGCGGCTGCGCCTGCGCGGGAAAACTGAAGAGGAGCCGCTGTGTTCACGGGCTGGGGAACTGCGCCTGCGCGAACCCCCTCCCTGGAGTCCCATGGCAGAGGCTGTGAAACCTCTGTATTCAAACAGGTGACTGTGCCTGCATGGGAAAACTGAAGGGGAGCCGCTGTGGTCATGGGCTGGGGAACTGCGCCTGCGCGAACAGGCCGTTCAAAAGACTGGGGAATTCCTGTCTCCAGACCAGTGACTACGCATGCGTGGGCAGTCTCTTCACAGGGTGGCTCCTCCCTGGAGCCCCCCAAGTGATTTTCTGTGAATGAACTCGCAGCAGCCTGCAGATTTCTACTCTCAGGCTGCGGTTTCTCTGTTTCTGAAATAAATAACTGGTTCAACTTTAAACTTTGGCCAAAACTTAGGTCCCACTGGGGTGGGGAAGTGTCCCAATTGGTGGGCCGGACAACCTTTCCCTTGAAACAAGCCACAGCGCCTGTCTTTACAGCCTGTGAACTTGAACTTGTATAGTCAGATTTATGCAATTTACATTGGTTGGCGTGCATCCCCTTTCCTTCCTCCTTATTCCACTTTGCCAGGATGCACGTCCACTTAGTTTGGAGCATGCCCAGATGGACTGAGAGGGGTCTGGAGTATACCCCCACCTGCTCCTGACCGGTGAATCCTGATAGTATGTATGGAACCCCGTCAGACAGAGGTGAGGCGGTGGGATTATCCATATGGATCACGGTGCATGATGCCCCCGTATCCAATAGATAAGTCCCTGTAACCTTCTCTACCTCCATCTGTATGAGTGGTCTCTTCCATTCATCGTACCGGAGATTACACAGATGGACAGGCTGCGCGGGCTCCAGTCATTGTGGGGAGGCAGAGGTAGGCGAGGGGGCTGCAGCACCACTGATGGCTGCTACCTTTCCCTGATTGGCCCTGAGGAAAGATTTGATCAACTCCATGACGGACTCGACTGTATCGGGAGGAGTTTCTCTCTCTGCCTTCTGAGTTGGGGCTGCGGGGGTCCTGGCTTTATCATCTCTCCCAGGCTTTTCATAATCCCTGCGCCAGTGGCCATCCTCCCCGTACCTGTAACAAGTGACCTTGTTCTGGGAGGGACGGCTCCCCTCCTGGTGCCACTCTTTCTTGTATTGAGCCCCAGGTTTAACCTCGTGGACCTTACCCTTTTGCTGGGGGGTCCCACTATTCCTACCGTTCCTATATGCTACCATGAGCTGCCGGATTACAGTCTCTTCGGTTGCAAGGGGGCTCGGTGGTCAAACCAAGTATCAGCCTTTGCTTTTATCTGGGGCAGGCAATTGGACACCAAGCAACAAAACCATTGGGTCCGCTGCCGCTGGTTCAGGTGTGCCCTATCTTGTCCCCCTGTACATGCGCTGTTGTAGACTGGCCACAGCCTGTCTGCAAATGCCTGTGGGGTCTCCCCTTCCTTCTGCAGTGTTTTCCTTATGCGATTGAACGGACTGCCGTCGTTCGCACCCATGGCTTCCAGTATTTCCTCCTTTATGTCCTCAAAACCCTTCTGCCCTCTCTTAGCCTCATCTGAAAGGGTCTGATGGAGCTTACTACCTACAGAGAAAAGCAACATTTTGGCTATCTCTTCGTCATCACAGCCGTTAACACAGGCTGCCAGTTCTATCTCTTGGAAGTGCATTGAGGGGTCTCCCTTTTTGGAGAGCAGGGGAATATGCTTCACCAGGCCTCTGAGCTGTTGGGTATCATAGGGTACCAGATAGGTATGCTGAACAGCCCCTGGGTCATTATCGTTCACAGGCGGACCGTACCTCCATTGTCGGAGGGGGTACACTGGTCCTGGTCCGCGCCTGCCTGGCGGCACCTGCTGGCATTCTCCTACCACCCCATTGTCCACCCCTTCTTGCTGCCAGAGCTCCTCAAAACTCAGAGCTATGGGCTGCGGTCTTGGGATCTCTAATTCCCTAGCCAGCTCTGTTCTGGGTGCTGCCTATGGGGCGGTTTGATTTGGGCTGCTGGTACTGTCCGATGGACTTCCCTTCGAACTTATGTGACATACCATCCCTTTAGTCCTTAATAACTCCACACCCAAACTCTCTGGCCTAGAAATTCAGTCGCGTTTGCGCCCACTTAGGGGCGAAAGAGTGGGTTGCGCCGGAAGTTTTTTAGTGCCCGAAATTAAGTTGGTCCCTAACAGCGGCGTTAGCCGGTAGCGCTGCGCCGGCACCGATGACGTCATCGGTGTGCGCAGCGCCCCGGTTCCAACACGATTCCGTGTCGAAGGCCAAATTCAGTTGCGGCCGCCTCGCCCGCAGCGGCCGCAAACAACGTTTGAAAAACGGGGCCTTGCAGCTCCGAGAGGCCGGCGCATAAAGGTGGAGGGGCGGCCGGCCGCTTTCCCGGCGGCCGCATGGCCGCACCTCCCTCCCCGGACTCTTGCACCACCCCCCCGCGGCATTGCTGTCTGACTCCCGCGAGCCCGGCACTTCTCCGTGGTGCCGGGCTCATTTGCCAGGGGAATCCAGCGGCGATCTCACGGCTGCAGGCAGCTCCTCCTTAAGAGAAGGAGGAGGCCTGCAGTACCCCAGCCTGCCGCACCGCATCGGGTGGCGCAGCGGCAGCTGGACGCCTGAAATAGACTTTCATCGCCCCAAGCGAGGCGGCCAAACCCTGCAATAGCGCCCGCCTCCGTCTTGGCCCATCGCAACTGAATTTCAGGCGGGCGCTATGGGAATCCGGGCGAGCGCTAAATTTCGGGCGCTAAAGACCTGGCGGGGCCTTACTGAATTTCTAGGCCTCTATCTTTCTGTTACATGGGGTATGATCTGCTCCACTAAACCTTTGGTCACAGGCCAGCTTATAAGCTGCCTTTACCTCCCTAACCTTTTCCTCCTGCTCTGTTACTTCTGAGGTGAGGCGGGCATTCTCTTCCCGCAGTCTCATCTCATTACTCTTTGCTTCTGTAATTTGTCACTTTAGAAACTCTATCCTGTGCCTCGTGTGGCTTTTGCCCTCGCTAGCTTCTTGGGTGAGGTGTGCGTTTTGCTCCTGTAACCTCATCTCACTGTCCCTAACCTCTGTGACTTCCTGCACAAGGCGCTCTATCCCTACCTGGCATTTCATGACCTCTAGTGTGAGGCGTGCATTTTCTTCCCACACCCTCATCCCACTATCTCTGGCCTCATTCACCTCTCTAATGAGGCGTTCTACCTCCGCCTGGCATTTTTCAAACTCTGACTCCCGATTCTTGGCCTCTGTAACCCCCCTCCCACACCCTCATCTCACCCTTCTTAAACCAGCCACCTATACTATAATAGGTCAGCTTACATGCTGCCGCTAACTTCTGCAGGGCTACCCACAGACTGAAAGCAAGAAAAGCAAGAGCTGATGCTTTCTCCAGATCCAGACCACTTATCATATCAAAAACTGCCTCCAGTCCTGCTGCGGTCATCAATTTGAAGGGGGGCATCCTTTACCTGGTTTACGGTAATTTACTTGGTCAGGCAGCCTTTTGCCACTGCACTGTGACCAATTCCAATCAGCGGTTTCGCATCGCTAAACCCTCCTTCCAGTTCTGACTGGAGAAACTTATAATTAATGATATATTAAAAACGGACAAATGGTCTGGATGCAATAAAGTCAAATTTTATTAAAACTAAAGAAACTACACCACACGATCAAAGTAATCATGGTAAAATTGCTCAACAGGGGAAGGCAGACAGCAAAAACGAGGGATAAATGGCTACAATGTTAACCTTACAATCTTAGCAACATTTCCCTTAAATTACCACCCCTTTACTTCTCACTAGATTGTCTTGCTAGTGGGTCAGAAGTCTTGCTCACCTGCAGTCCAAAGAGTAAAAGAGAAGAGAGAGAGAGAGAGGACTTCCTGGGCTTAATCTTTATACCCCGGGAGTCCCTGCTGTTTTTGCGCCGAAAAGGTCCGTGCGCAATTTCACGCCGAAAAGTCCGAATACACAAGAGAAGGGCTTTTAACCTCCTCCATTCATACATGGAGACATCACGTAGTAGAGTCAATTTCAGTGAATGGATGTGTGTAAACAACCCATTGTGCTTACTGTCCGATGATTGGCTGATTCAAACTGGCTACTCCCCAGTGTAAACAAGCAGCTTGTAGGTTACCGGACCTGCCCAATACCACAGGGTGACTGACAGCTCGGGCTCCATTCAAACTTACTACAGGGTAGCGCTGAGCTTTTCATATGCTAACAGCCTGTCTGTCCATTTCTGCTGCCTTTTATAATTCTGTTTCCATGAGGTCTGCTCAGCCATTTTTATGCCCTGGGCAATTTAAACAGTCCAAAACTCAAGAGTACATCTTTTAATAAAATGTACAATCTTAAAGTGTACAATTTTCACAAAGTTCTTTGATTCCTGTGTCCAAGTGCTGCCTAGCTTACGAGCTTTTTAACGCAGCCTTTTGTGGTTCTGGGTATGTTTAAAACCTTGTCCAACCCAGAGACAATTCAAATCACACAAGTCTTCGTCCACGATGTGGATTAATATTTCCCGATCTTCGGGGGCTGAGGGGATTTTGCGACCCCTACAAGGAATAATTACAAGTCCTAGCCCTTTTCGGGCTACCCCAGATCAGGCATATTCCCCAGAAGTTCACCTTCAACTTAAGTTAGAGATAGCCGAATTCTATAAGCTGCTTAAATGGGTCTAAAGGTTCAGGCTATCTCTCCCTAAAGGAAAGGAATGACTGAAGATGTTACCATCCTCCAGATAGCACTTTTAATAAGTATAACTAGAGTGTAACCTTCCAGATATTATGAGGGTCCAGAATACCCCCCAGAATTCTGCAACTCCTTACAAAAGAGTGTACAGAAATTGGGTTCGCGAGATTGATACAGAAATACTCTGTGAGACAATTCTAAAAGAATATAGATTTATTTAAGAGCCGACATTCATTTAACAGCTGTTGAGTCAGTCGCAACATTAACAATTCAAAATACAAATAACTTACATTTCTTATCAGAGATCCTTATTCACAAATCTTAACTTCATTACATTTCCACACTTCTACTTATTCTTAATCCAGAATATCCACCAAAATCAAATATCTTGATTACCCAAGACTCAGAGTTGTAGGCTTCCAGACTGGTTCTGAAGCTGAGAATCATTTGCCTGTCTCCAGTGACTTCAGTTTTCCCATTTGAAAATCCTGGCCTAGAAATTGAGTGGGGTTAGCGCCCATTTTGAGGCGCTAGAGGGCCTAGCGCCGCAAGTACAGCCGATTGAGAAATTCACTTGGGCGCTGCCATCGGCGTTAGCCGGTTGCGCTGCGCCGGCACCGATGACGTCATCGGTGTGCGCAGCGTCCCGGTTGCCGTGGCAACGCGCCCGAACGCTGAAATTGAGTTGCGGCCGCCTCGCCCGTGGCAGCCGCAACCAACGATTTTTCAAAAGTTCGCTACGGGTCTTAGCGCCGGCGCATTAAGGTCGCGCGGCGGCCGGCCGCTTTCCCGGCGGCCGCCTGCCCGCACCTCCCTCCCCGGACTCCTCCAACACCCCCCCGCGGCACAGATGCGTGTGGGCCGCGAGCCCGGCACTTCTCTGAGGTGCCGGGCTCATTTTTCTCCACAGATCAACGGCCAGCGGTCGGGTGCAGGCAGCTCCTCCTTAACGGAAGGAGGAGTCCTGCACTTCCCCAGCCTGCCGCACCGCATCGGGTGCCGCAGCGGCGGATTAGCGCCGCAATGCGGCAGTCAGCGCCCATTGCGAGGCGCTGACACCCTCCAGTAGCGCCGGCAGCTGTCTGGGCGCGGCGCTACTGAATTTTTGGCGCGCGCAGGGGGACTTAGCGCCGGCGCTAAATTTCCGGCGCTAAAGCCCTGGCGCGGCGCCAACTCAATTTCTAGGCCCCTATCTTTTATACTCTTTTTTAGTGGTTTATTCTTTGAAGTTTTCTGCTGATGTAAGCTAATTATCTTATTCATTCTCTCTGTTGAATTCTTTCTATTCTTACTGTCAATTTAGCTGCTGCATGCATAATTATGTCTCTACCTTTAGGTGTTCCAAAAACTTATCATAAAACACTATGGGCTAGATTTTCAGTATAGGCAGTTTTGGGGCGCTAACCTTAGCGCCCGCCCGAAGTTAGCGCCCGCCCCAAAGTAGCGTCCCGTTGCCGGGAATTCAGTGGCTTCGCCCTAAGAGGTTGGTGGAGCGCTAAAAGAGGCGTTCCACTACTCTCTTTAGGCGCTAAGCCGGCGGTCCAGAGGGATAGCGCCCAGGCGGGGCGCAGCACGGGTGCGGTCATTTTTGCACTGACAGCAGACCCCGTGGTGCTGACCAGCTCTTAAAGGGGGAAGGGACGAATTGGTCTGCTGCCACGCCCTGCACACTGCAGCCTTGCAAAGAGGCCTCAACACTACTGCTCAGCCCCAGGGAGTCATGGCAACGCCAGAGAAGGCCCGTCAGCGTGCCCTGCGCTTCTCAGAGGGTGATCTGGACATCATGGTCACAGCTCTGGAGGTGAGGCGCAAGATCTTGTTTCCAGACAGTGGGAGGAATCCAACCCACCACGACTACACCAAAGCCTGGAAGCAGATCGCCCAGAGGGTGACGTTCACCGGCGAGGCCCCCAGGACCCACACACAATGCCGTAAGAAATACAACGATCTGACCAGGATTGTGAGGGTGAGTAGCCTTTCCAGTCTCCTCCTCATTCTTGCATGTACACCTGACATGATGGGCAAAGGGACCTGAAAGTCCTTTTGGCCAGCCCTCAGCCAGCAGCATTGGGACAGTCATGAGCATCAAATGGCCATTCGGCACTCTACACTTTGGCCAAGCTATTCCACCATGGGAGGCAGTGGACAGTACATCAGGGCTTCACTCTGTCCAAGCTATTCCACCATGGGAGGCAGTGGACAGTACATCAGGGCTTCACTCTGTCCAAGCTATTCCACCATGGGAGGCAGTGCTCACTACATCAGGGCTTCACTCTGTCCAAGCTATTCCACCATGGGAGGCAGTGCACACTACATCAGGGCTTCACTCTGTCCAAGCTATTCCACCATGGGAGGCAGTGCACACTACATCAGGGCTTCACTCTGTCCAAGCTATTCCACCATGGGAGGCAGTGCACACTACATCAGGGCTTCACTGCGCACTTACAGCCCGTCCTTTCTCTTGCAGGCTAAAGTAGCGTTTAATCGCCAGGCCCGTGCCAGGGGTGGCCGCGCCAAGCTGCAGAAGCTCACTCAGCTGGAGGAGCGCGTGTGTGTGCTCATGGGAGCACGTGTGATTGTCCCCACAGCGTGCGGTGTATCCGACCCTCCACTGCCCGGCAATGGTAAGGACCTCGCCTTTTGGCCCTCTCGCGTCGCACTGGCCCATCCGAGCTACCTCCTTTGCCACTGTCCCAACAATGCGCTGAATCCCACCAGTCCTAACTCCCTCGCTGACGCCGTCTCCTCACTCTGAAGCTACTCTTGTGCATTCCTGCTTTCAGCTGGTGACGACCAGGACCCTGAGGCTGCCAGTGACAGCACCTCCAACCAGGAGGAGGAGGAGGAGCAAGCCGGACCTTCGGGGGAACAGTCACGTCCCGCAGGAGAGGAGGAAATGCTCGACACCTCCTCACTGGACGAGTGCCTGGAGGAACTGTCGCAGGGCAATGCAGCTTCTGGGACCAGTGGCGTCCAGCCACCCAGCAGCCGTGCGCGTGGCCCGCGGCCTTCCCCCCAAAGGGGGGAAGGATCAGAGGGGAGTGCTGCTGCTCGGCACACTCGCCGTCACCAACGCGGCAAGGGTCCCCTAGTTCGGCCCCCTCCTCCCCAGCGGGAGAGTCGCGACTCCAGTCCGGACACCTTCACTTCGGAGGAGGTGCGGAAGCTCGATCAGATGGCCGACGACTCGGACCGGCGCCACACGGAGCTCATGAGCGTGGTGGGGCGCATGCCTGAGGCCATCGAGTCGCTGGCGACCAGTGTGCGCGAGTTCGGGGCAGCAACTGCCGCGACTGGCCGCATGCTAACTGATGCCGTCAAGACCCTGGCGGATGTGATGCGCGCGCACACCAGGACCACAGGGCCACTCACTGCTGCCACACGCGCTGTCTCAGGCAGGCATCGCCAGGGCAGGCGCCGCGCTGGACCATCCCAGCAAGCCGGCCGTCGGCTGATTGCTGCGGATCCTGCAGTGCGGGCCCGGCCGAGTGCCACCGCGCCACAGCACCAGCCAGCGCATCCCAGACGCCTGCTGGCCCACATTGCGCCATCCGTCGCCGCCATTCCCCCTCTGGGCCGTCAAGGGCAAGCGGCTGCAGCTGAAGGTGGCCAGGCTCAGGTGCGCCACTCAGGAGACGGCCCCTCGAGGCCCAAACGCCGTGTAGGCCGCCCCCCAGCGGCATCTGGCGGAAGGGCATCTGAGCCTCAGGCGCCTTCCCCCAGCCTCGCAGCAGCCACTGGGCAGAGCTTGCGAAGGAGCAGCAGGCAGGGCAGGGGAGGCAAAATGCTGGCCAAGGTCTCGCCCTCGCGGGCCACTCAGTAGAGGGTGTGGCCAGCTTTCCTTTAATATGGCGGTGGCCATCTTTATTTTGCCCATGGTTGTGCTTTTGGAGGGCTTTTTTTTTGCGTTAGGCCGACGTTGAGGCCCGGTTTCAATAAAGGTGGAGTGGCTCCTCCCCAGTTTGTGGGAGTGAGTCGTTTGTTGGGCTTTTTGTGGGGCCCGTTTATTGTTTTTGGGGATTCATGTGGGAAGGGCTTTTCATTTTTGTTTAATAAAAAATTATCTTTATTCATGCAGTCTCCATGGTTGTTCTTCTTAGTGTTTGTTGGCTTCGCCGGCTGAGGGCTTGCGGAGCGGCTGCATTCATCTTCCCTCATGGCCCCTGGCCATTCCCTGACAGGGGGCTTAGAAGTACCGTGTAATAAGGTGGCGTCGTGCGGCCCTTGGCCCTGGTCGCTCCCTCCTGGGAACGTACTCCTGCTCCTCCTCCTCCTCCTCCTCCTCCTCCTCATGCTCCTCCTGCTCCTCCTCCTGAGGTGCTGGTCCAACGTCAGGTGGCAGTGCCTGAGTCCTGCGGATAGCCAGGTTGTGTAGCATGCAGCAAACCACCACAAATTGGGAGACCCGGTCCGGCGAATACTGGAGAGCTCCTCCGGAGCGATCAAGGCAGCGGAACCGCTGCTTGAGGACCCCAATAGTTAGCTCGATGATGTTGCGGGTGGTTTGATGGCTCTCGTTGTAGGCCTCTTCAGCAGCGGTCCTGGGCGCGCGGAGCGGGGTCATGAGCCAGGTGCACAAAGGATAGCCTTTGTCCCCGAGTAGCCATCCTCTTGGGGGAGGCTGTGCCTGGAACATGTCATGCACAGTACTCTGCCGCAGGATAAAGGCATCGTGGCTGCTGCCTGGGAAGCTGGCATTGACTGCCATGATGCGCTGCTTGTGGTCACAGACCAGCTGCACATTCAGAGAATGGTAGCCCTTCCTGTTGCGATACTGCTCGCCATGCTCCAGAGGGGCCCGCAAAGCCACATGCGTACAGTCAATGGCGCCCTGCACCAAGGGGAATTCCCCGAGTCTGGAAAATCCCAATGCGCGCTGATGCTGGCTCTCCAGGGCCATGGGGAAGGAGATGAATTGGCTTCTCCTTCTGAACAGTGCTTCGGTCACCTGGCGGATGCAGCGATGCGTGCCGTACTGGGAGATGTTTGCTATGTCCCCAGCAGCGTATTGGAAGGAGCCGGTGGCATAGAAGTTCAATGCCACTGTCACCTTCACTTCCACCGACAGAGACGTCCTGCACCTGAGCTTTGGCCGCAGATCTCGGCGAAGCAGGTGGCAGATCTCTGCAATCACCCCCTTCCGGAATCGGAGCCTTTTAACACATCGCGCGGCACTCATGTTTAGGTAGGAGCGCTGCTGGCGGTATAGCCTGACTGGGTAAGGCCTACGTGGCCGACGCCTGTAGCCCCCTCTGCCTCTAGCCAGGGCTGCCCCTCTCACAATGCGTCTGCGAGCCCTACGGACATGGAGCTGCAGCTCCGCGTTGGCACCCCATGCAACCCCCATCAAATCCTGGCAAACACTCTAATTTCCAAATGGCCACTTGCAGCGCTGTTGCCTGAGTCCAAAAATACCTGGCTCTTGCTGCTTGAAACCAGTTAGCTATCCTCCTTGTTGTGTCTCCAGAAATGCGTTGCACAAGACTGTTTTCTGAAATAATGGATGGCCTTTATACTGGAGAGGACGGTCCCTTTAATTAGCGCCCCCCGGGGCCCGCGCTGGTTGTGTTGCGTTCCTTTTTCCAAACGCTCCGGCCGCCCGCCGCACAATGGGGCGGTCCGACTGAAGTTTGCAATCGGGGCGGCCAAAGGGCGTTGCACGAGGATGTGACGTCATTTTCTGCGCGCGCATCCGGGCGGGCGCTAAACTTTGCGCCGGCGCTAACGGGCAACTTAATTTGGGGCGGGGCGCAAACTGCGCTGCGCCCGGGCGCTACACGCATAGCGCCCGGAAATCACTTCTCTTAAGGCGCTAACTGCTGGCGCAAGCAACTGAAAATCTAGCCCTATGACAGTTGTCTTTATTTGATGCCATTCTTAGCAAAGGTCTTTAATTCAATTCTTAATATTGGCTTAACTGGTTATAACCACAGACATTGTGGCTCCGTGGTGTTCCAAGTTCAATACAAAAACCATGTGATTGCTTTGTGTCATCTATTGAAGTCATATCTTCAAAGTGTTCTGCAGGTATCATATTTACTACATGTAAATTAAAGACACTTCAACAAGGGTGGTTGCTTGTTTTTTAGCTATCTCAATTGGTTGCATATTTAATCGTGTTCCTGTCTTATTTGATGTTACTTTTACAAAGGAACATGGTTTTTTAATATTCTGTGTTTCTGTTTCACATGTTATTTCTTAACACTTTACTTGGGTCATTCCATTGTGTTTCTCTCAAACTCTGAACCTTTTGGAAGCAACAAGCTGCTATTTCAATAGGGCCATTGTATTAGCATTTTTAACCAAGTCCCATTTCAAAAGCTTGTGGTATTTACAACTTTGTTAACAACTGATCTTTATCTCAGAAGCTTGTATTTCTGTTTACAGCTTGTATCTCTGAGGATTTTTAGATTTTTAAACCCAGTATATCATGTATTAATAATGTCAGAAATCTGTTCATATTATGGTGTATCTCATAAGTATGGCTTATTCCGTCACAACACATCTCATTCTTCTTTTTCCCTGTTAAAGTCCATTTACTGTGACAGTAATGGAGTGTAAAACTCACGTGACTGATACACTACAAGACTGACGTGATAAATATATTGGGGCAGAAATTCGGGTCTCCACGGGTGAGTACGCACGGGGTACTCACCCGTAAGCCCAATGGAAGTGTCGGTTTCGTGCATGCACTGCGCATGCACGGGAAACCGGCACTTCCGTTCCCCTGAAAGCAGGGGTTCAGAGGTCGAATGTGTGCGCGGGACAGGCTGTGCGTGCACATCGAACTTGCGTTTATTTTACAGGTTTTCCCGGGAGGGTAAGTCTGCAGAAGTTACACATTTAAAAAGCAGGCGTAAGGCCTGCTTTTTACAAAGTAAGTGGTGAATTAATTAAAATTAAAACATTTTTTCCACAGGTTTATTATTTTTAAATACTTTAAAGAAAGGTAAGTTTATTTTTAGCCCCGTTTGAAAATAACATTATTTTTTTCAAAAATTTAAATTATTGTTTAAAATAGTTATTTCATGTAATTTATAGTTTATTTAAAAAGTGTGATTTTTTAAAATTTATTTGAAGATGTAGTGAGGTTTTGGGGCCGTAGTATTTCTAAGTTTTGACAGCTCTTCCTGTCAAGCTGATGAATGGAGCATTCCCTGCTCCGATTGGCTCCCCATGGCCCACGTGATCCCAGGGGACGCATCGAACTAACTGCGCCCCTGGGATATGCAAGCACTGCGTGCCGGCAGCTGGAGCAGGCCCAGGATCGGAATCCCACGGGGGCCCACAGCTCAACGCGCGCAAGTTAAGTGTAGGTCGGGAGCTTACACCCGCGGATGCCCCCGACCCGAATTTCTGGGCCATTATGTAAGAAACCCAGAACTAACAACAGACTCTCCTGTGAAAGCGAGGAGCTGTAAATCATCCATGTCAAAATCTCATGGCAGGACAGAATCATAGAACCATAGCGTTTTTTTTATTCGTTTATGGGATGGGGGCATTGCTGGCAAGGCCAGCATTTATTGCCCATCCCTAGTTGCCCTTGAGAAGGTGGTGGTGAGCCTCCTTCTTGAACCGCTGCCGTCCGTGTGGTGAAGGTACTCCCACAGTGCTGTTAGGGAGGGAGTTGCAGGATTTTGACCCAGCGACAATGAAGGATCGGGGATATACTTCTAAGTCAGGATTGTGTGTGACTTGGAGGGGAACTTGGAGGTGGTGGTGTTCCCATGCGCCTGCTGCCCTTGTCCTTCTAGGTGGATGAGATTGCGGGTTTGGGAGGTTCTGCCGATGAAGCCTTGGCTGCAGTGCATCTTGTAGATGGTACACTCTGCAGCCACGGTATGCCGGTGGTGGAGGGAGTGAATGTTTAAGGTGGTGCATGGGGTTCCAATCAAATGGGCTGCTTTGTCCTGGATGGTGCCGAGCTTCTTGAGTGTTGTTGGAGCTGCACTCATCCAAGCAAATGGAGAGTATTCCATCACACTCCTTACTTGTGCCTCGTAGATGGTAGAAAAGCTTTGGGGTGTCAGGAGGTGAGACACTCACTGCAGAATACCCAGCCTCTGACCTGCTCTTGTTGCCACAGTATTTATGTGGCTGGTCCAGTTAAGTTTTTGGTCAATGGTTACCCCCAGGATGTTGATGGTGGGGGTTTCAGCGATGGTAATGCCGTTGAATGTCAATGGGTGGTGGTTAGACTATCGCTTGTTGGAGATAGTCATTGCCTGGCACTTCTGTGGCGTGAATGTTACCTGCCACTTATCAGCCCAAACCTGAATGTCGTCCAGGTCTTGTTACATGCGGGCCATGGACTGCTTCATTATTTGAGGAGTTGTGAATGGCGCTGAACACTGTGCAGTCATCAGGGAACATCCCCATTTCTGACCTTATGTTGGAGGGAATGTCATTGATGAAGCAGCTAAAGATGGTTGAGCCCAGGAGACTGCCCTGAGGAACTCCTGCAGCGATGACCTGGGGCTGTGATGATTGACCTTCAACTACCACAACCAGCTTCCTTTGTGCGAGGTATCACTCCAGCCAGTGAAGAGTTTTTCCCCCGATTCCCATTGACTTCAGTTTTACTAGGGCTCCTTGACGCCACATTCGGTCAAATGCTGCCTTGATGTCAAGGGCATTCACTCTCACCTCACCTCTGGAATTCAGCTCATTTGTCCATGTTTGGACCAAGGCTGTAATGAGGTCGGGAGCCGAATGGACTTCGTGGAACCCAAACTGGGCATCCGTGAGCAGGTTATTGGTGAGTAAGTGCTGCTTGATAACACTGTCGATGACACCTTCCATCACTTTGCTGATGATTGAGAGTAGACTGATGGGGCGGTAATTGGCCGGGCTGGATTTGTCCTGCTTTTTGTAGACAGGACATACCTGGGCAGTTTTCCACATTGTTGGATAGATGCCAGTTTTGTAGCTGTACTGGAACAGCTTGGCTAGAGGCGTAGCTAGTTCTGCAGCACAAGTCTTCAGCCCGATAGCCGGGATGTTGACGGGGCCCATAGCCTTTGCTGTATCCAGTGCGCTCAGCCATTTCTTGATATCACGTGGAGTGAATTGAATTGGCTGGAGACTGGCTTCTGTGATGGTAGGAACCTGAGGATTATGCCGATATGGATCATCCACTCAGCACTTCTGGCTGAAGATGGTTGCAAATGCTTCAGCCTTGTCTTTTGCACTCACATGCTGGGCTCCACCATCATTGACGATGAGGATATTCATGGAGCCTCCTCCTCCTGTTAGTTGTTTAATGGTCCTCCACCATTCACGACTGGATGTAACAGGACTGCAGAGCTTTGATCTGATCCGTTGATTGTGGGATTGCTTAGCCCTTCCTCTTTTTAGCATGCATATAGTCCTGTGTTGCAGCTTCCTCAGGTTGGCATCTCATTTTTAGGTATGCTTGGTGCTGCTCCTGGCCTGCTCTTCTACACTCCATATTGAACCAGGGTTGGTCCCCTGGCTTGATGATAATGGTAGAGTGAGGGATATGCCAGGCATGAGGTTACAGGTTGTGCTGGAATACAATTCTGCTGCTGCTGATGGCCCACAGCACCTCATGGATGCCCAGTTTTGAGCTGCTAGATCTGTTCTGAATCTGTCCCATTTAACACCGTGGTAGTGCCACACCACATGATGGAGGGTGTCCTTAGTGTGAAGACAGGACTTCGTCTCCACAATGACTGTGCGGTGGTCACTGCTACCAATACTGTCATGAACAGATGCATCTGCGACAGGTAGATTGGTGAGGACGAGGTCAAGTAGGTTTTTCCCTCGTGTTGGTCCTCTCACCAACTGTCGCAGGCCAGACTGGCAGTTATGTCCTTCAGGACTTGGCCAGCTCGGTCAGTAGTGGTGCTACTGAGCCACTCTTGGTAATGGACATTGAAGTCCCCCACCCAGAGTACTTTCTGTGCCCTTGCTTCAGTGCTTCTTCCAAGTGGTGTTCAACATGGAGGAGTACTGATTCATCAGCTGAGGGAGGGCGGTAGGTGGTAATCAGCAGGAGGTTTCCTTGCCCATGCTTGATCTGAAGCCATGAGACTTCTTGAGATCCGGAGTCAATATTGAGGACTCCCAGGGCCAGTCCTTCCTGACTGTATACCATTGTGCCACCACCCCTGGTGGGTCTGTCCTGCCGGTGGGACAGGACATACCCAGGGATGGTGATGGTGGAGTTTGGGACATTGGCTGAAAGGTATGATTCTGTGAGTATGAGTATGTCAGACTGTTGCTTGACTAGTCTGTGGGACAGCTCTCCCAACTTTGGCACAAGTCCCCAGATGTTGGTGAGGAGGACTTTGCAGGGTCGACTGGGCTGTGTGTGCCATTGTCGTGTCCGTAGCCGGTGCCGAGGTCGATGCCGGGTGGTCCGTCCGGTTTCATTCTTTTTATTGTTTTTCGTAGCTTGTTAATTACAACTGAGTGACTTGCTTGGCCATTTCAGAGGGCAGTTAAGAGTCAACCACATTGCTGTGGGTCTGGAGTCACATATAGGCCAGACCAGGTAAGGACGGCAGATTTCCTTCCCTAAAGGACATTAGTGAACCAGATGGGTTTTTACAACAATCCGATAGTTTCATGGTTACCATTACTGATACTAGTAATTTTTTGTGTGTGAAAGCAGAAACAGAGCAGATGGTTTTTAGTGAATTATAAGTACAACCAGATAGTAAAAGGTTAAAACCATTGCCTGCTTGCACACAGCAAGGTCCCACAAACAGCAATGTGATAATGACCAGATGATCTGTTTTAATGATGTTGGTTGAGGGATAAATATTGGCCAGGACACCAGGGAGAATTCCCCAGCTCTTCTTCTAAATAGTGCCATGGGATATTTTATATCCACCTGAGAATGCAGATGGAGCCTCAGTTTAACGTTTTATCTGAAAGTCGCTACCATCTGACAGTAACCCATCTATGCTGCCTAGATTTTGTACTCAAGTCTCTGGAGTGGGGCTTGACCCCACAACCTTCTGACTCAGAGGCGAGAGAGCTCCCACTGAGCCACGGCTGACACGCTGAGTGGAAATGGGCCTGGCTCACCTGGCAAAGGAAACATACAACTGGGCCATACAGAGCATTGGCTATGCTGATCAGCTGACCTAAGCCAGGGCAGCAATTGGCCAGGGTTCTCACTCCTGCGTGTGTGTTGGAATTGGATGAAGACAGGACTGAATTTGCCCTTTGTGGTTGAGTAAGCTTCCAACATTCATTGGGAAGGCTGATAAATGAATCATGCACATGTAAGCGGAGATGCCCAGTATCCAAGGAACCATAACTCAGCAAAGGGTCAACGTGCTATGAAGGGGAGGGGGAGCAAAAAATTTACAATGAAAAATGGCAACAAAAAAAAAATTGTACTAAAGGTATATTAGGCAGCATGTAAGGGGTTCTTAGAGATTGCAGAGGTCTCTCTCTCTCTCTCTTGCACAGTAAGCTTTTGAGTGGTTCGACTCACTCCCCCTTAGATTCTATACACTGGTCTTTGAGGCAGGAACTACAATGCAGAGAAAACTCTATAGACCAGGTTTAATGAAAACGAAATGAAACTTTATTGCATAAAGGAACAAATCAAACTGCAAGCCAATAAGGTACATGGGAGGGAAAAACAAATCATAATACAGTACTGGCTAAGATACATACAGGCATATTATACTTTACAAAAGTCATCACGAAATGGGGAAACACACAGAACATTGAGGGACAACAACTCATTGTTAAAATTACCCCTTAAATGCCCACCCCCTAAGCCTATCTAGATCAGATTGTGAGGGGCCAGAAACATGCTCACCAATCCAGTTGGAAAGTATAGAGTTTTGAAAAAGGTCTGCGTTTTGATCCTTTCAGGCGTCCTGTCTCCACGTGGTCAGCACTGCGGACTGCGACTCTCTCTCTTCTTCCTCGAGGTGAAGGTCACGGACAGGCTGGATGCTGGCGGGCCTGGATGGCGGCGTGGACGGAGACCACCTATTTGATCATGGTCAAATAGGTTTCTTCACAGAGCCCAGCTGGTTTACCATTTTCAGATAGGTTTCTTCTAAAGGGCTGCTATCCTTCGTCTCATCAACGGCCCGGGGTTTGTCGATGATCTCCCGATGGTTACCCCGGGGCGGGACGCAGACTCGAATCACCTTTTTGGCTGGTCTCCGGATCAACGTTCCTCCACGGCTCTCGAAAGAGCAAGCTAGCTCAAAAGCTACCAGCTACAGGCTCCAGGTTGAAAAAGCTGCAAAAGCTAAAAAGCTACCAATGGCTACCCCAGGACTCCAGTTATACTTTTCTGTGGAGGCCCTTATCTCCCGCCAAATCAAGGTTAGTCTTTGTTTAACTTTTGGCGGGCTTGTAGCACAGCGGGGTAGTTATTATGTTTTAAACTACTTTGGGATGGCCGGTAACGGCCATCTCTGGTCTGGAATGACCCTGTATTGTTTTTAATGTCCTTCTGATGTCTTAAATGGTTCTTGATGTTCCCCCTATGAATATGAAACTGTTTTCCTTTGTCTGGGTAAACATTTAGATGGCCTTTATCTGCAGGCCGATCTGACTGGATCTGCATCCAATCCCTATGTATGTGGTTCTGTCTGGTTTCGTTTTCTCCGAAACGGCCTTCCAGAACTTACTGTGGGCTGAATCCACAAAGGCTGTCTGGGGACTGCAGGAACCATTTTAAAGTGTCCCAAAAAGCTGGTCACGGGGTCTGGTGGCCATTTTGTATGCCCCCTTTTTCTGGGCTTCTTTTAAAACAGTCTTTAAAATTAAGGCCTCTTCTGCCAATAGACCCTTATAGGACAATGTTCAATTTTGCGAATCTTACAAGCGTGACTTGGAGCAAGGAATTATAATGGAGTAGACAACCTCCTCGGGTTACAACAGGAGCTCAGGAGTAATACATTCACCTGGAATCTACTGCCATTACATCAGCGGCAGATTAGCAGAACCCCCCCGGAGTAATGGCATTAATGGCTAAAAATAGCCGTTTACACTTTTTCTACAGGGTTACGGTTGGAGATCGGGAGAACCCTTGCGGAATATTTTCCCGGCAGTGTTCAGGATACTGGCAGCCTAGTGCAGCGGGATTTTGGAATTCTGCATTGAGATTGACTGTGTTTTTGTATAGGTCAGGAAGGCTGATGCTTTCATAATGTTGAAGCCTAATAATGATAAGTGAACCTGGTACTAATGTAGTAAACAGGCAGCACTGTAGGTCCAGTAAGCTTACAAGGAGTGTTATGCTGTAAAATAAAGGGCCCGTAATTTCCGATATCGGAAAAAAATCTACGCACTTAACTGAGGGCGCCCGAAGTCTGGACACTTCCGCTCCTGGGCCTCTCCACAGTCGAAATGCGCAGGGCCCACGTATCCCAGGGGCGCATGCGGTTCGCAAGCGTCCCTGGGATCACGTGGGTCAGGCGAGCCAATGAAAGAAGGGAGTCTCCCTTCATACTTTTGACAGATAGACCCATCAAAAGTATGAATGGAGATTGCCCCAAAAAGATACTAAAACATTTTAAACATTTTTTAAAAACCATCACGCTTTTAAAATGAGTTAAAATTACATTAAATTAAATATTTTAAACAAAAATGTAATTTTTATTAAAAAATAATTAATGTTTTTTATGGAGCTAAAAATAAACTTACCTTTTTGAAAAGTATTTTGAAATTATAGAATGAAAAATATTATTTTTTTAAACTTTTTTTAAACACTTATGCTGGTAGCCCTTATGCCTGCTTTTACCAGGCGTAAGATTTTTAAGTGATTTCAGCAGGCGGAGGTTCTGCAGAAAGTGGAACTCTCCATCCACAGAGGCCCTTCTCCAGGGAAGGCGTCCGATCTGTCAAGAGAATTCTTGACAGATCGGAAATACTGGTTTTCAGCGCATGTGCTTCGCATGCCTGAAACCAGCATTTCTGATCAATTCAATTCAATTTTATTTGTCATATATGCAGCAGACGTGTGTACTGCACAATGAAATGTTGATTTTTACGAGTCCTCCCAACATTGGAATAAATATGGCATAACAATGATAAAATACTAATAGAAATACAGTAATAATAAATAAAACAACAGTAATAAATAATAATAAATTATACGTTCATGAGTCTTACGGCCTGGGGGTAAAAGCTGTTTCAAAACCTGCTGGTACGAGACCGTATGCTTCGGTATCTCTTACCGGACGGGAGCAGGGCGAAGAGGTTGTGGCTGGGGTGGCTCGCGTCTTTAATGATTCTCAGGGCCTTCCCCCGGCACCTCTCGGGGTAGATATCCTGGACAGCAGGTAGTTTAATTCTGATGTCCCTACGGGTGTGTACACAGCCCGTACACACCCGTAGGCATCGGAAAATACAGACCAAGATGTTTTAAAATAGGCACTTGAGATAATTCAAAAATTATTCATTGGGAACAGTGAGGCTGAATTTCCTTGTTGTTTTTGGCTTAATAACATAATATTTGGGGTAAGTTGGGGTTGAAATTGGGGCAGGACCAGATAACGCCAGGTCCCTGCTCCATTTTCACCCACTGAAACTTCCAGCCCATTTGGGGCAGTTATATAAATACACCCACCCACAAATAGGCAGGTGCATGCAAATGAAGGAGTGATTCACATGACCTCTTAGCAACTCTGGGAGCTTGGGATGCTTATGCATCCGGGGTATCCAGCATTGTCAGGTCATTGGGAGCATTTATAATTTAAAAGGCAAGGGTTTCCCTACTGCAATTCATTGCAGAGTGATTGACTGCGGTATGGAAACTGGTCCCTGAATAAAACAGGGCAACTCATTACTTTAAATATCTTCCAGTTGGCACCCTTACACTGAGCTGACTTTCCTGAGATGGGTGCCCCTGTTGCACTCTTAATGGCACATGGCGCTTAACCAATGGATGTGAATGCCCTCACCCTGGAAAGTGGGATGTGGGTGGAATGCAGCTAGCGGGCATACCCCAGGTCTGCCAGTTTTCAGCCCCCACTGAAATTGAAAATTGGCTCCCTGCGTTTTAAGTTGATTCTATTGGTGAAGGTCATTGAGCTTAGAACTGTCCACCTTCACACAGTGCAAGGGTAGTGCTGTCACCAGCACTAACAAGGTGTATTTATTTAACACTTTTAATGGACAACACATTTTAACATTCTTTACAGGGAAATAATAAAAGGAGCAGATGCCATGTCATGGAGGAAAAGTTAGGACAGGTGACTGAAAGTTGGATGAAAAAGATGAGTTTTGAGAAGGTTTTTAAAGGGAGAGAGGGAAGTAGACAGCCAGGGGGCTAAGGTGACTAAAACCTCTGCCACCGATGATGAGGTAAGGAGAGAAGAATGCACAGGAGGCCAGAATGAGAGAACCAAAGTTTATGGAAGGGGATGTATGGCTGGAGGAGGTTGCAGAGGTAATGAGACGCAAGTCCATGGACAAGGATTTCAATTTGGTTATTTGGAGGGCAGGGAGTCTGAAGATCAGCTAGGATGGAAGTGATGGGTGAGGGGGACTTGGATACAGTTTGGATAAACTGAAGTATATTGGGCGGTGTTGTGTATGTACCTTTAAAACAGAACTGCTTTTATACTGTAGTACCGGCAGTGACCACACCTGTATATAAAGCCGTAGCAGGCTTCTGTACTTTCAGTTCCAGCATACCCTCTGTTCAGTAAACACCTGTTATTACCGTTCTCCTGCAGTCCGTGTGTTATTGTTACGCAGACACGACAGTGGCGACGAGCAGGTTCAAACTCACCTGGAGTACTGCATCACCTCATGGGGATCCATCCCTGAAAAGAAGCTTCTTGGAGGTCGAAGCCAGAGCAACGGGCGTCGACCGTGGGCAACCGCCCAGTGATCCATCGGAGTTCAGAGAATCGCAGAGGAAGCTGTGGAGAGCTGGGCTTGGCTCTCCAGTCAAGGTGTTACAGCAAATCGTGCTGGTAGCAGGTAGTGCGCTGACCCTTCCAGACTGCGGCGGGCTAGAGCTCGATCGAGCGGCTCTGCAAGGGGGCCGTGCAGCGTCATCGGGAAGGAAAAGAGAGAGAGAGGGTGGAGCGCACAGGGCGCGGTTGGTGCTCAAGAGCCGGGCAGCGTTAAAGAAAATAAAAAAGGGGAAGGAAAAGAGACGTGCAGCGGACAGCGTCGAAGAAGAATAAAACTAAGAACATTAATTAACAAAAGAGAGACGCGCAGAAGCCGCGGGGCACCGCCATTACTAATTAGAACACTAGGAGCAGCATTGGCAGCAGGGGGAAGAAGGAAAAGTGCGGGAGGTGCCATTTTAATCCATTGGGGAAGAAGGAAAAGCGTGGGAGGCGCCATTTTAAGCCACCCAAGATGCCGAAGAGTGGCAGCATCACTGCTTTCGACAACGAAATACAAGACTGGACCACGTATGTGGAAAGAATTGACGTGTACTGCAAGGAAAATGAGGTGGCCGATGAAAAGAAGGCATCGGTATTATTTAATTTGATGGGCGCGAGAACGTACGGCCTATTGCGGAATTTAATTACCCCAGCTAAACCAATGGAGAAAAGCTTTGAAGAGATTGTCAATATCTTACAGGAACATCTAAACCCTACACCGCTGATGATAGCAGAAAGATTCAAGTTCCATAAAAGAAACCAGCACAAAGATGAGAGTAATGCTGACTATCTTACGGAACTACGCAAGTTATCAAAACACTGCCAGTTTGGAGCAGGACTGGCAGATACCTTAAGGGATAAGTTTGTTTGCGGGCTCCAGAGTGAAGGAACCCAGAAACGACTACTTTCGGAAAAGGACCTTACGCTAGAAAAGGCTTTCAGCATGGCAGTATCCTACGAAGCAGCAGCACGGGGAGCTGCGGAAATACAACAGAAACCGCAAGAATATAGCACCAATGAACTGGCATATGGAGCAGAAAAGTGCTATCGTTGCGGCAGAACAACCCATGACCAGAAGGATTGCTGGTTTAAGGACAAAGTATGCAGGCAATGTGGAAAAGTGGGACACATAGCACGAGTCTGCAGGTCGGGAAAGGAAACCAACACTAAAAGAACTACTAAGGAAAAGTACAAGAAAGAAAAAAGATGGCGGACAGTAGTTCAGAAGATCAGAAGAGTGATAATGACTCCGGGAGCAGGAGACTAAGTTGTCTAAAGTTACACAACGTGATCGCAAAGGAGGATCACTGAACCATTTTGGTCACCCTCATGATAGCAGGGTCCCAAGTAAAGATGGAATTGGACACAGGATCAGCCCTAACAGTCATGAATCGACGAGACTACGAGCGGCTTTTCTCACACATGCCCTTGAAGGACACGTCCATTGTCTTGAAGACATATACGGGGCAAAAAGTTTACCCCAGAGGAAAAATAAGGGTGCCCGTTAAATACAACGGCAAGGAAACAAAGAAACTGTATCTATATGTACTACAAGATGGAGGACCACCATTATTGGGACGTGAATGGATCTGAAAAATACAATTGGATTGGCATTCCATTCAGGCGCTAACTGTGGCTGACAAAAAGGATGACGACGGCACACCTGGATGACTGTCAAAAATTCTAACTGACGCAAAAGAGGTGTTCCAGCAAAGACTTGGGAATCTAAAAGGCGTAACGGCAATGAAAAAATTGAAGATAACGCAAACCCAAAATTTTTTAAGGCCAGACCGCTACCGTATGCGATCCGCCCAGCCGCTGAAGCAGAGCTGGAGAGTCTGGAGCGTTCGGGTGTGCTGTCCAAGGTGGACTGGAGTGAGTGGGCCACACCCATTGCTCCTGTAATGAAGAAATCATTGAGCAGCACGCCTGGGGAGCCGAAGAAGGTTCGCATCCGTGGGGACTTTAAGATAACTGTGAACCCAGTCCTACACACAGTACAATAGAAGATATTTTCACCTCACTATTTGGAGGGAAACACTTTACGAAGATTGATCTGGCCCAAGCGTATCTACAAATGGAGGTAGAAGAAGCATCTAGAAAATACCTCACGATAAACACTCACAAAGGTCTTTACCAGTACAACCGACTGGTATTCGGGGTAGCATCAGCTCCGGCTATTTGGCAGAGGGCGATGGAACAAGTCCTGCAAGGGATCCCGGGGACCCAGTGTTATTTGGACGACATCGTGGTTACGGGCGAAAATGACAGTGAACACCTTGCCAACCTGGAGCAGGTGCTCACTAGATTACAAGAATATGGGCTACGAGCCAACCGCCCCAAGTGCGAGTTTTTCAGGAAACAAATCTCGTATTGTGGCCACGTGATTGATGAAGAGGGGTTACATAAGTCCCCAGACAAGATTGAGGCAGTAGTCAAGGCTCCAGCACCGGAAAATGTGTCGCAACTGAGGTCGTTCCTCGGGTTGGTGAACTACTACCATAAGTTCTTGCCAAATTTGTCTACAATTCTGTACCCACTGAATGCCCTGCTGCAAACTGGAGTAGCATGGAAATGGAATGATGAGAGTAAGCATGCCTTTCAGAAATGTAAATGCCTAATCACTTCAAAAGAAGTATTGGCCCACTACAATCCAACACTACCGATTCGGTTAGCATGTGATGCGTCTCCCTATGGCATTGGAGCGGTGCTGTCGCACAAATTCCTTGACGGTTCAGAGAGGCCAATAGCCTTTGCGTCGCACTCGTTAACCTCAGCCGAGTGCAACTACACCCAGATTGACAGGGAGGCCCTCAGCCTGGTGTGGGGGGTGAAGAAGTTCAATCACTATCTGCACGGACAGAAATTCACCCTACTGACTGATCACCAGCCCCTTGTCTCCATTTTTAACCCAAAGAAGGGCGTTCCGGTGATGACGGCGCAACAGCTGCAAAGATGGTCCTTTTTTCTAGGGGCACATCAATACGACATAGAGTTTAAGGGTACGAAACAGCATGGAAATACTGATGGGCTGTTGCGCCTGCCGCTGCCTACGGTGGAGGAAGAACCTACAGTGGACCCTGTTGAGATATTCCATTTGACCATAGTCGAATGTCTACCTGTTACAAACTCAAGTATAGAGAAGGAAACCCGATATGACCCGACACTCTCTCGGGTCTATGATTTGACGGTGAAGGGATGGCCAGCACATGGCGACTCACTGTTGCCAGCATTCTCGCCAAGGAGAGAACAGCTGTCAGTGTGCCGGGGGACCTTGATGTGTGGATCCCGAGTGGTAATTCCACCCAAGTTGAGAGATAGAGTGCTCAATGAGCTTCATGAGGGTCATCTGGGAGGGGTAAAATGAAGAGCCTAGCCAGGGCGTTTGTGTGGTGGCTGGGAATCGATAAAGAAATCGAGGAAATGTCCAAGAGATGCACAGGATGCCAGAAAGTCCAAAACGCTCCACCACAGGCCCCGCTACACCCATGGGAGTGGCCCTCATCTCCATGGCAATGGGTATACATTGATTTTGCTGGTCCACTTATGGACTCAATGTTTTTAATCGCCGTGGATGCACATTCGAAATGGCCAGAGGTCATCAAAATGTCCTCCACCACCACGGAGAAAACTATTGCAGTCCTACGGACCATCTTCGCCAGGAATGGCTTGCCAGAACAGATTTGCTCTGACAATGGACCACAGTTTGTGTCCGAGGATTTCCAGAGGTTTCTGAGGAATAATGGGGTAAAGCATTACACATCTGCCCCATATCATCCAGCCACAAATGGATTGGCTGAGAGGTTTGTTCAGACCTTTAAAAAAGCAATAAAGGCGATGTATAACGACAACATACCACTGCAACACAAGGTGGATAATTTCTTGTTTGCTTACCGGAATGCGACACATGCAGTCACCAACCAAGCTCCAGCCATGATGTTCTTTAACCAAAGGTTAAGATGTCGCCTGGATTTGCTCAAACCAAACATAAGATGAGATGTTGAGGATAAGCAATTCCAGCACATCAATGAGAAGCCAACCAGGAGCTTCAAGATAGGGCAACCAGTCTTGACCCGCGACTACCAAACAGAAAAATGGCAGCCAGGAACGATATGCACACAGCAGGGACCACTAATGTACACAGTGGACGTTGGAGAGAGCATCGTGAGACGCCATGCTGACCAGATTCTAGAGTTACAGGAACAAGTCAAACCCATACCGCGAGCATGCGCACCTGGTGATGAACCCGAAGTACAGATTGCGTCTACCTCAGAATCAGTGGTATTGGAAGCTGACGAACCAACCAATGACAATGAGCCAGAATCGACTCTGCTGCAAGAACAGGATACTCGAGAAAGGCGCTATTCAGACAGGATCAGGAAGCCTCCTCAAAGACTGAATTTATAAATGATTACTTTCAGCTGATGTATATAGTACAGTGAAAATTGTAATTGTAATTAGTTTTTATTTAATTGTTAAATGAATGTTAGGTACTGTTTATCTAAAAGGGGAGGAATTGTTGTGTATGTACCTTTAAGAGAGAACTGCTTTTATACTGTAGTACCGGCAGTGACCACACCTGTATATACAGCCGTAGCAGGCTTCTCTACTTTCAGCTCCAGCATACCCTCTGTTCAGTAAACACCTGTTATTACCGTTCTCCTGCAGTCCGTGTGTTATTGGTACGCGGACACTACAGGTGGAAAAGAATGAACATTGGTGTAATTGAGCCTGGAAGCGTCAAAAACATGGATTAGGATTTTAGAACCAGCAAAAACTGAGGCAGAGGTGGCCAATGCTGCAGAGGTGGAAATAAGTGGTCTTGATGATGTGGAATAGGAAGCTCAGCTCTGAGGTGGAGCACAGTTATGTTCAGCCTGAGTGAGTGACCAGAGAGGGGATGGCATCAGTGGCAAATGAGCAGAGTTTATGGTGGGTACTGAGAATAGTGGCTTCAGACATCATGTTATTCATAGGAATATAGGAACAGGAGTAGGCCATTCAGCCCCGTGAGCCTGTTCTGCCATTTGATGAGATCATGGCTGATCTGCGATGTAACTCCATATACCTGGGACCACTGTTGTTCACAATTTATATTAAAGATATAGGGTTGGATTTTATCAATGGAGGCGAGTAAGAGGCAGGACTCCCACTTTTGGGGTTGTAGTCCCGCCTCCATTCTAGCCCCTGTACTTTGGAATCAAAAACACAATTTCTAAATTTGCGGATGACACCAAATTGTGGGGGATAGTTAATACTAAGGAGGACTGCAACAAATTACAGGAGGACATAAACTTACAGAATGGGCATATAATTGCAATTGAGGTTTAACACAGATAAATGTGGTGTATTACATTTTGGTAGGAAGAATAGGGAGGTCACTTATTACTTGGAGGGTGCGAGCCTAGGTGGAGTAAAAGAGTTCAAATACACAAATCACTAAAAGCTGCAACACAAGTTAGCAAGGCCATAAAAAAAGCAAACCAAGCACTAGAGTTTATTTCTAGAAGTTTAGAAATCCAATAAGGAATTCAGAAGAAACTTCTTTACCTAAAGAGTGGTGAGAATGTGGAACTCACTACCACAGGGAGTGGTTGAAGCGCAAAAGTATAGATGCATTTAAGGGGAGGCTGGACAAGCATATGAGGGAGAAGGGAATGGAGGGCTATGCTGATAGATTTAGATGAGGAAAGATGGGAGGAGGCTTGAGTGGAGTATAAATGCCGGCATGGACTGGTTGGGCCGAATGGCCTGTTTCTGTGCCATATATCCTATGTAATCCTATGTAATACCTGCCTTTGGCTCACATCCCTTAATACCTTTGGTTAACAAAAAGCTATCAATCGCAAATTTAAAATTAACAAATGAACTAGCATCAATTGCCATTTGCAGAAGAGAGTTCCAAACTTCTACCACCCGTGTGTGTAGAAGTGTTTCCTAATTTCACTCCTGAATTGTCTGGCTCTAAATTTTAGACTATGCCCCCTAGTCCTAGAATCCCCAATCAGCGGAAATAGTTTCTCTCTATCTACCCTATCTGTTCCCCTAAATATACTGAAAACTTCGATCAGATCACATCTTAACCTTCTAAATTCTAGGGAATACAACCCTAATTTGTGTAATCTCTCCTTGTATCTTAACCCTTGAAGTCCGGGTATCATTCTGGTAAATCCATTGTTTTTAGCTTTTTACCATTTAGAAAGTACCTTGTTCTCTCCTTCTTCAGTCCAAAGTGGATGACCTCGCATTTGTTTACATTGAAATCCATTTGCCACAGTTTTGCCCATTCACTTAATCTATCAATATCACTTTGTAATTTTATGCTTTCATTTATAATGCCGCCTATCTTTGTGTCATTGGCAAATTTGGATATATGACTTTCTATGCCATCATCTAAGTCGTTAATATATATTTTGAATAGTTGAGACCGGAACACAGATCCCTGCGGGATACCACTAGTCACATCCTGCCAATTATCCCTACTCTCTGTCTCCTGCCGCTCAGCCAATTTCCTAACCAGGTCAATAATTTGCCCTCAACTCCGTGGGCTTCTACCTTAGATAACAATCTGTTGTGTGAGAATTTACCAAATGCCTTCTGGAAGTCCATATAAATATCTTCCATGGACATTCCCCTGTCCACTACTTTAGTCACCTCTTCAAAAAATTCAATCAGATTTTTCAGGCATGCCCTACCTTTCATAAATCCATGCTGGCTCTCTCTGATCAACTGAAAATTTTCAAGGTGTTCAGTCACCCTATCCTTAATTATAGACTCTAACAATTTCCCCACATCAGATGTTAGGCTAACTGGTCTATAATTCCCTGGTTTCCCTCTCTCACCATTGTTAAAAAGCAGAATGAAATGCACAATTTTCTAACCTAAAGGGGCGGTTCCTGAATATTGTGAACTTTGGAAGATTATAGTTAGGGCACCTGCAATGTGTTCACCTACTTACTTTAAAACCTTGGGATGGAAACCATCCGGCCCTGGGGATTTGTCACTCTTTAGTGCCATTATTTTCTTTATTACTGTTATTTTACCTACGTTAATTTTACTGAGTCCCTGTCCCTGATTCAATATTAGTTTCTTTGGGATTTCCAGCATGCTATCCTCTTCTTCTACTGTAAATATTGATGCAAATTATTCAACTTGTCTGCCATTTCCCCATTGTCATTGACAATATCACCACTTTATTTTTACGGGGCCAACATTGCTCCTGACCACCCTCTTTTTCCTAATGTAACTATAAAAATTCTTCGCATTGATTTTGATATCCCTTGCAAGTTTCTTTTCATACTCTCTTTTTGTAGCTCTTATCTGTTTTGTGACCCTTTGCTGTTCTTTTTATCTTTCCCATTCGCCAGGATCTGTGCTACTTTTTGCATTTTTGTATGCCCTTTCCTTTAGTTTTATGTTGTCACTTACCTCTTCAGTTGTCCACGGCTGTTTTTGTTTGGCAGGTAGAGCTCTTGCCCCTCAGGGGTATAAACCGGTTCTGTATCACATTAAATTCTTTTTAAACATCTCCCACTGATCTTCTGTCATTTTATCCATTAACAGATTTGCCCAGTTTACTTCGGACAGTCTCTGCCTCATCCCGTTGAAGTCAGCCTTACCTAAATCTAGAATCTTAGTAGCTGTTTCGCGTTTCTCCCTTTCAAACGTTACTTTGAACTCGATCATATTATGATTGCTATTGGATAAATGTTCACGCACAGTTAGGCTGTTAACTAAATCTGGTCATTAATCAATACTAAATCTAATAGGGCTTGCCACTTTGTTGCCTCTAGGGCATATTAGAGTCATAGGGCTCGATTTTCCAAGCCCC
Source organism: Somniosus microcephalus (assembly GCF_052327205.1). Lineage (NCBI taxonomy): Eukaryota > Metazoa > Chordata > Chondrichthyes > Squaliformes > Somniosidae > Somniosus > Somniosus microcephalus. Next base: position 235,708,863 of record NC_140994.1, read on the forward strand.
GAGGAGGCGGGTTTGGAGGCGGGAGTGGTGGGAAAATTGCAGAATCGGGGGGCAGGAACCCAGCCCGCCCCCAACAGGTACTTAACAGGCAGTTTTTTGCCGAATCCCTATTTTTAGCCCTGAAGTGTGGGCTGTCCGACGGCTCTGAAGCACGCCAAGTTAGCGAGGCGGACCGTCGGTTTGCGGGGGTTGGAGGGGTCGAGATGTCCGTAGTGCAGGTGAGTGATGGGTGCATGTGTGCAGAGGTAAGTGTGTGAGGTAAGTGTAAAGAGTTTTAATAAGTTTTACTTACCTTTACTTTCTCCTGCAGGCTTCCTTCCTTCAGTTCTCAGGAGTCCCTCAGCTCACCTGCACAGAAAGCAGAATGGCCGCTGAACTGTCAAAAGCTGCAGCCTCTGCTTTCTGGTCTGGAGAGCTCTCTAACTGAGTCAGAGTAGAAGGGCTCAAGTTAGAAGACAGATTGTCAGTGCTTGACAGCTTCACAGAGCTGTCAAACGCTAATTTTTCATCTGTCAAAAGCTCTTGACAGATGAAATGTCAATTGCTGACGTCACCAGTAACCAGTTGTTCCTTAATTGACCTGCTGAGACCGCTGGGTGGACTTAATAAGGTCAATCAAGGGAAAATAGCATGGGTTGGCCACAAGTCGATGGAGGCGGGACTACAACCCAGAAAGGGGGATTCCTGACTCCAAAAGCTCACCATTGACAAAATTGAGCCCATAGAGTCATAGAGTTATACAGCACAGAAAGAAGCCCTTTGGCCCATCGTGTCCGCACCGGCCATCAAGCCCTGTCTATTCTAAGCCCATTTTCCAGCACTTGGTCCGTAGCCTTGTATGCTATGGCGTTTCAAGTGCTCATCTAAATGCTTCTTGAATGTTGTGAGGGTTCCCGCCTCTACCACACTTTCAGGCAGTGAGTTCCAGATTCCAACCACCCTCTGGGTGAAAACGTTTTTCCTCAAATCCCCTCTAAACCTCCTGCCCCTTACCTTGAAACTATGCCCCCTGGTTATTGATCCCTCTACTAAGGGGAAAAGTTCCTTTCTATCTACCCTATCTATGCCCCTCATAATTTTGAACACCTCAATCAGGTCCCCCCTCAGCCTTCTCTGATCTAAGGAAAACAACCCCAGCCTGTCCAGCATAGCTGAAGCGCTCCAGCCCAGGTAACATCCTGGTGAATCTCCTTTGCACCCTCTCCAATGCAATCACATCCTTCCTATAGTGTGGCGACCAGAACTGCACACAGTATTCCAGCTGTGGCCTAACTAGCGTTTTGTACAGCTCCATCATAACCTCCCTGCTTTTATATTCTCTGCCTCGGCTAATGAAGGCAAGTATCCCATATGCCTTTTTAACCACCTTATCTACCTGCCCTGCTGCCTTCAGGGATCTATGTACATGCACACCAAGGTCTCTCTGATCCTCTGTCATTCCTAGGGCCCTACCATTCATTGTGTATTCCCTTGCCTTGTTAGTCCTCCCAAAATGCATCACTTCACACTTTTCAGGGTTAAATTCCATTTGCCACTGTTCTGCCCATCTAACCAACCCATCTATATCGTCCTGTAGCCTGAGGCTTCCCTCCTCGCTATTTACCACTCCACCAATTTTTGTGTCATCTGCAAACTTACTGATCATACCTCCTACATTCATATCTAATCATTAATGTACACTACAAACAGCAAAGGACCCAGCACAAATCCCTGCGGTATACCACTGGACACAGGCTTCCAGTCACAAAAACAACCTTCGACCATCACCCTCTGCCTCCTGCCACTCAGCCAGTTTAGGATCCAACGTGCCAAGGCATCCTGGATCCCATGGGCTCTTACCTTCTTGACCAGTCTCCTATGCGGGACTTTGTCAAAAGCCTTACTGAAGTCCATGTAGACTACATCAACTGCACTACCCTCATCCACTCATCTAGTCACCCCCTCGAAAAATTCAATCAAATTGGTTAGACATGATCTCCCCTGACAAAGCCATGCTGACTGTCCTTGATAATCCTTGCCTCTCCAAGTGAAGACTAATTCTGTCCCTCAGAATTTTTTCCAATAATTTCCCTACCACTGATGTTAGGCTCACTGGCCTGTAATCCCCTGGTTTATCCCTACTACCCTTCTTGAATAATGGTACTACATTAGCTGTTCTCCAGTCCTCTGGCACTTCCCCTGTCACCAGAGAAGTTCTGAAAATTTGTTTCAGAGCCCCTGCAATCTCCTCCCTTGCCTCACACAGCAGCCTGGGATACATCTTGTCTGGGCCTGTGGATTTATCCACTTTTAAGCCCGCTAAAACCGTTAGTACTTTCTCCCTCTCAATACTAATTTGTTCAAGTATTTCACAATCCCCCTGATTGATTTCTATGCCTACATCATCCTTCTCCATAGTGAACACAGCTGCAAAATATTCATTTAAAACCTCACCTACATCTTCCGGCTCTACACACAGATTGCCACTTTGGTCCCTAATGGGCCCTACTCTTTCCCTGGTTGTCCTCTTGCCCTTAATATACTTATAAAACACCATGGGATTTTCCTTTATTTTGCCCACCAGTGTTTTTTCATGCCCCCTCTTTGCTCTCCTAATTTCTTTTTTAAGTACCCCCTGCACTTTCTATACTCCTCTAGGGCTTCCACTGTTTTTAGTCCTTTGTATCTGCCAAAAGCCTCCCTTTTTTTCCTAATCCATTCTTGTATATCCCTTGACATCCAGGGTTCCCTGGGCTTGTTGGTCCCACCCTTGACCGTTACGGGAACATGTTGGTGTTGTACTCTCTCTATTTCCTTTCTGAAAGGCCCCCACTGCTCTGATGTTGATTTTCCTACAAGTAGCTTATCCCAGTCCACTTTGGCCAGATCCTGCCTTATCATATTAAAATTGGCCTGCCCCCAATTTAGAACCTTTATTTCCAGTCCATCTTTCTCTTTTTCCATGACTACCTTAAATCTCACCAAATTATGGTCACTGTCACCAAAGTGCTCTCCTATTGACGCTTCTACCACTTGCCTGGCTACATTCCCTAGAATTAGGTACAGTACCGCCCTCTTTCTTGTAGGACTTTCTACATGCTGGCTCAAAAAGCTCTCCTGGATGCACTTTAAGAATTCTGCACCCCCTAAGCCTTTCACATTCTGACTATCCCAGTTAATATTGGGGAAGTTGAAATCACCTACTATTATTACACTATTATTTCTACACTTCTCTGAGATTTGCCTACATATTTGTTCCTCTATCTCCCCCTGACTCTTTGGGGGCCTATAGTAGGTGCAGCAGGTGGTTAAGAAGGCAAATGGTATGTTGGCCTTCGTAGCGAGAGGGTTTGAGTACAGGAACAAGGATGTCTTGCTGCAGTTATACAGAGCCTTGGTGAGACCACATCTTGAGTATTGTGTGCAGTTTTGGTCACCTTATCTGAGGAAGGATGTTCTTGCCATGGAAGGAGTTCAGCGAAGATTCACCAGGCTGACACCTGGGATGGCAGGAATGACGTATGAGGAGAGATTGGGTCGATTGGGCTTATACTCGCTGGAGTTTAGAAGAATGAGAGGGGATCTCATTGAAACTTATAAAATTCTGACAGGACTGGATGGACTAGATGCAGGAAGGATGTTCCCGATGGTTGGGGAGTCCAGAACCAGGGGTCACAGTCAAAGGATAAGGGGTAGGACATTTAGGACAGAAATGAGGAGGAATTTCTTCACCCAGAGAGTGGTGAACCTGAGGAATTCTCTACCACAGAAGGCAGTAGAGGCCAATACATTAAATATATTCAAGAAGGAGTTGGATATATTTCTTAAGGCTAAAGGGATCAAGGGATATGGGGAGAAAGCAGGGACCGGGTACTGAATTTGGATGATCAGCCATGATCGCATTGAATGGCGGAGCAGGCTCGAGGGGCCGAATGGCCTACTCCTGCTCCTATCGTCTATGTTTCTATGTAAGTACACTCCCAGCAAAGTGATTGCCCCCTTTTTGTTTTTAAGTTCTACCCATATGGCCTCATTAGAGGAACCTGCTAAGATATCATCCCTCCTTACAGCAGTAATTGACTCCTTGATTAATATTGCGACACCCCCTCCTCTTTTACATCCCCTTTGTCTCGCCTGAAGATTCTATACCCTGGAATATTGAGCTGCCAGTCCTGCCCCTCCCTCAACCATGTCTCTGTGATAGCAACAATATCATACTCCCATGTGTTCATCAACACCTTCAACTCATCTGCCTTACTCGCAAGATTCCTTGCATTAAGATAAATGCCATCCAGCCTTGCCATACTCCCTTGTGCCATTACATATTTGCTGTGCCTTCCAGGCTGACTTGTTTTTTCCTCTATATTTGGCTGTAGAAAACTATCCTGGGCACGCTCAAGAAATTCACTACCTTTCTGACAGATGCTAGTCTGCTGTTTCCATTCTATAGGAAAATTAAAATCCCCATTACCACACTGCTTTTACTACACGCTTGTCTAATCTCTGCATTTATACAATCTAGCACTACAGAGCTACTATCAGGGGTCTATACACAACTCCCACTACAGTCTTAGATCCTTTCCTATTTCTTAATTTAACCCATAAGGCCTCCACTGTCTGCTTACCTCTCTTTAAATCCTCTGTTAACATTGAAGTGATTTCATCCCTAATCACTATAAGGCTACTCCTCACCCTCTGCCATTTTCCCTTTCTGCCCTGTAAACTTTATAACCTGGTATATTTAGTTCCCAGTCCTGACTGTCTTGCAGCCATATCTCAGTAATGGCTACCATGTCATACCCTCCAATTTGAATTCGTACCTGCATTTCATTCAATGTATTCCTTATACTCCATGCATTTGTAAAAAGAACACTTTTTTGGGCCACACACCCTAGCCTGTCCCTCAGCTCTGATGCTTTATTCACATGTTCCTTATTTCTCTCTCCTGGTTTAATCACTTTACATCTTTTAGTTTTCCCTTTACCTGTAGTACCTAAAGTACAATTTCGGACTGCTACTCTACTCTCTCCCCTTTCGTTTGTTTTTGAACTACTATTTGTACTATTTGTATTGTAATTTCCACCTGAGCCCTCACCCCATTTACTAGTTTAAAGTCCTTGTGACTGCCCTATTTATCCTTTCCACTAGGGCCCTGGTCCCAGACTGGTTCAGGTGGAGCCCGTCCCAACGATACAGTTCCTTCCTGTCCCAATACTGGTGCCAGTGCCCCAACAAGTGAAACCCCTCTTTCCCACACCACTCCTTTAGCCACGTGTTCACTTCCCTAATCAGCTTGGACCTACACCAATTTGTACGTGGCTCAGGTAATAATCCAGAGATTATAACCTTTGAGGCCTTGTTCTTTAATTTAGCTCCTAGTTCCTGGTACTCCCCAAACAGGATCTCTTGCCTACTCTTCCCTATGTTGTTGGTCCTCCCACTCCCTCTCCAATATGCTTTCAAGCCAGCTCAAGATATCCCTTACCCTGCCACCAGATAGGCAACATACCATGTGGGACTCTCGATCTTGCTTACAAAGGATGCTATCTGTCCCCCTAATTATAGAATCCCTTACAACTACCACATTACACTTCCTCTCCTCCTCCTCCTCCATCTAGGATTTGATGCTGGACTGGCAGTCCGACAGCACAAAAAATGGTTGTGGGATGCCAGAGAAGTGACAAAAAGGTTGAGCTGGCTTTCATCAGCATACATATAGAAGCTGACCTCATGCCTGTAGATGACCTCATGCGTGCAATAAGGGCACAGCAGTTATCTTGGGTGACTTTAATCTACATATAGATTGGGCTAACCAAATTAGTAACAATACTGTGGAGGAGGAATTCCTGGAGTGTATGCGGGATAGTTTCCTGGACTAATATGTCGAGGAACCAACCAGAGATCAGGCCATCTTAGACTGGGTATTATGTAATGAGAAAGGATTCATTAGCAATCTTGTTGTGCGAGGACCCGTGGGGCGGAGCGAACATAATATGATAGAATTCTTCATTAAGATGGAGAGTGAAGTATTTGACTCAGAGACTAGTGCCCTGAATTTAAATAAAGGAAACTACGATGGTATGAGGCGTGAGTTGGGTAGGATGGATTGGGGAACGTTACTTAAAGGGTTACATAGAAACATAGAAGATAGGAGCAGGAGTAGGCCATTTGGCCCCTCGAGCATGCTCCGCCATTCAATGAGATCATGGCTGATCATCCAAATTCAGTACCCCGTCCCTGCCTTCTCCCAATATCCCTTGATCCCGTTAGCCTTAAGAAATATATCCAACTCCTTCTTGAATATATTTAATGAATTGGCCTCCACTGCCTACTGTGGTAGAGAATTCCACAGGTTCACCACTCTCTGGGTGAAGAAATTCCTCCTCATCTCTGTCCTAAATGGCTTACCCCTTATCCTTAGACTGTGACCCCTGGTTCTGGACTCCCCGGCCATCGGGAACATCCTTCCTGCATCCAGTCTGTCCAGTCCTGTTAGAATTTCATAAGTTTCAATGAGATCGCCTCTCATTCTTCTAAACTCCAGCGAGTATAAGCCCAATCGACCCAATCTCTCCTCATACGTCATTCCTGCCATCCCAGGTGTCAGCCTGGTGAATCTTCGCTGAACTCCTTCCATGGCAAGAACATCCTTCCTCAGATAAGGCGACCAAAACTGCACACAATACTCAAGGTGTGGCCTCACCAAGGCCCTGTACAACTGCAGCAAGACATTCTTGCTCTTGTACGCGAACCTCTCGCTACGAAGGCCAACATACCATTTGCCTTCTTAACTGCCTGCTGCACCTGCATGCTTACCTTCAGCGACTGGTGCACAAGGACACCCAGATCTCGTTGCACTTCCCCTTCTCCCAATCTATTGCCATTCAGATAATATTCTGCCTTCTTGTATTTGCCACCAAAGTGGATAACCTCGCATTTATCCACATTATAATTCATCTGCCATGCTTCTGCCCAATCACCCAACCTGTCCAAACCATACTGGAGTTTCTCGGCATCCTCCTCACAGCACACACGCCCACCCAGCTTTGTGTCATCTGCAAACTTGGAGATATTACACCTAGTTCCCTTGTCTAGATCATTTATATATATTGTGAATAGTTGGGGTCATAGAACCGATCCCTGCGGTACCCCACTAGTCACTGCCTGCCACTTGGAAAAAGAACAGTTTATTCCAACTCTTTGCTTCCTGTCTGCCAACCAGTTCTTTATCCGAGTCAGTACTTTGCCCCCAATTCCATGTGCCTTAACTTTACACGCTAATCTCTTATGCGGGACCTTATCGAAAGCCTTCTGAAAGTCCAAATACACCACATCCACTGGTTCTCCCTTATCTATTCTATCAGTTACATCCTCAAAAAATTCCATTAGATTAGTCAAGCACGATTTACCTTTCGTAAATCCATGTTGACTTTGTCCGATTCTGTCACTGTTTTCCAAGTGCTCTCCTATTACATGTTTTATAATGGATTCTAGCATTTTCCCCACTACCGATGTCAGGCTTACCAATCTATAATTCCCCGTTTTCTCTCTACCACCTTTTTTGAATAGTGGGGTAACATTAGCTACCCTCCAATCCATGGGAACTGTTCCAGAGTCTATGGAATTTTGGAAGATGACCAGCAATGCATCTACTATTTCTAGGGCCACGTCCTTAAGTACCCTAGGATGTAGATTATCAGGCCCTGGGGATTTATCGGCCTTCAATCCCATCAATTTCCCTAACATCATTACCCTACAAATACTGATTTCTTTAAGTTCCTCCCTCTCATTAGACCCTATGTTCCCCGGCGGTGGATAGACAATGGCAAACATTTAAAGATCGCATGGATGAACTACAGAATTTGTTCATCCCTGCTTGGCATAAAAATAAAGCAAAAAAGGTGACTCAACTGTGGCTAATAAGGGAAATTATGGATAGCATAAGATCCAAGGAGAGGACATATAAATTGGCCAGAAAAAGCAGCAAACCAGAGGATTGGGAGCAGTTTAGGATTCAGCAAAGGAGGACAAAGGGATTTATTAAGAGTGGGGAAATAGAGTATGAGAGTAAGCTTGCAGGGAACATCAAAACTGACTGTAAAAGCTTCTATAGATATGTGAAGAGAAAAAGATTGGTGAAGTCAAGCATACATCCTTTGCAGACAAAATCAGGGGAATTTATAATGGGGAACAAAGAAATGGAAGACCAATTAAATACATACTTTGGTTCTGTCTTCACAAAGGAGGACACAAATAACCTCCCAGAGATGTCGGGGAACATACGGTCTAATGAGAGGGAGGAACTGAATGAAATCAGTATTTGTAGAGAAATGGTGTTAGGGAACTTGACAGGATTGAAGGCCGATAAATCCCCAGGGCCTGATAATCTACATCCTAGGGTACTTAAGGAAGTGGCCCTAGAAATAGTAGATGCATTGCTGGTCATCTTCCAAAATTCTATAGACTCTGGAACAGTTCCCATGGATTGTAGGGTAGCTAATGTTACCCAACTATTCAAAAAAGGTGGTAGAGAGAAAACGGGGAATTATAGACTGGTAAGCCTGACATCGGTAGTGGGGAAAATGCTAGAGTCCATTATAAAAGATGTAATAGCAGAGCACTTAGGAAACAGTGACAGGATCAGACAAAGTCAACATGGGTTTACAAAAGGTAAATCATGCTTGGCTAATTTACTGGAATGTTTTGAGGATGTAACTGGTGGAATAGATAAGGGAGAACCAGTGGATGTGGTGTATTTGGACTTTCAGAAGGCTTTCGATAAGGTCCCGCATAAGAGATTAGCGTGTAAAGTTAAAGCACAAGGGATTGGGGGTAAGGTACTGACTTGGATAGAGAACTGGTTGGCAGACAGAAAGCAAAGAGTTGGAATAAATGGCTCTTTTTCCGAGTGGCAGGCAGTGACTAGTGGGGTACCACAGGGATCGGTGCTAGGACCCCAGCTATTCACAATATATATTAATGATCTAGACGAGGGAACTAGATGTAATATCTCCAAGTTTGCAGGTGACACAAAGCTGGGTGGGCGTGTGTGCTGTGAGGAGGATAGGTTGGGTGATTGGGCAGATGCATGGCAGATGCAGTATAATGTGGATAAATGCGAGGTTATCCACTTTTGGTGGCAAAAACAGGAAGGCAGATTATTATCTGAACGGCAATAGATTGGGAGAAGCGGAAGTGCAACGAGACCTGGGTGTCCTTGTGCACCAGTCGCTGAAGGTAAGCATGCAGGTGCAGCAGGCGGTTAAGAAGGCAAATGGTATGTTGGCCTTCGTAGCGAGAGGATTCGAGTACAGGAACAAGGATGTCCTGCTGCAGTTGTACAGGGCCTTGGTGAGACCACACCTTGAGTATTGTGTACAGTTTTGGTCGCCTTATCTGAGGAATGATGATCTTGCCATGGAGGGCGTGCAGCGAAGATTCACCAGACTGATACCTGGGATGGCAGGAATGACGTATGAGGAGAGATTGGGTCGATTGGGCATATACTCGCTGGAGTTTAGAAGAATGAGAGGGGACCTCATTGAAACTTATAAAATTCTAACAGGACTAGACAGACTAGATGCAGGAAGAATGTTCCCGATGGCGGGGGAATCCAGAACCAGGGGTCACAGACTAAAGATAAGGGGTAAGCCATTTAGGACAGAGATGAGGAGGAATTTCTTCACCCAGGGAGTGGTGAACCTGTGGAATTCTCTACCACAGAAGGCAGTTGAGGCCAAATCATTAAATATATTCAAGAAGGAGTTAGATATATTTCTTAAGGCTAACGGGATCAAGGGATATGGGGAGAATGCAGGGACAGGGTACTGAGTTTGGATGATCAGCCATGATCTCATTGAATGGCGGAGCATGCTCGAGGGGCCGAATGGCCTACTCCTGCTCCTATCTTCTATGTTTCTATGTTTCTATGATGTCACTGACAGGAAGTATGTAGATTGGGAACAGAAGGAGGCTAAGGATAGATCCTTAGGGGACTTAAGATGATTGTGTGGGGGAGGAAGGAGAATCCTTTATTAGAAAAGTGAGTTCCACAGAGCTAGAGAATGGAGGAGAAGCGGTAGGAGGAGGATGACATAGCCAACAGTGTCCAATACTGCAGAGAGACCAAGGAGGGATAGCGCAGCACAGTCACACTAATGGTAGTTATTATTCTAAGATAATCACTTTGATGTATTAATATTGGCCCAGAAATTCGGGTCTCCACGGGTGAGTACGCATAGGGTACTCACCCATAAGCCCAATGGAAGTGTCGGTTTCGTGCATGCACTGCGCATGCACGGGAAACCGGCACTTCCGTTCCCCTGAAAGAAGGGGTTCAGAAGTTGAAAGCATGCACAGGAGAGGCAGCGCGTGCACATCAAACTTACGTTTTTTTTGCAGGTTTTCCCGGGAGGGTAAGTCTCCAGAAGTTAGACATGTAAAAAGCAGGCGCAAGGCCTGCTTTTTACCAGGTAAGCGGTGAATAATGAATTAAAATTAAAACATTTTTCCTAGGTTTATTATTTTTAAATACTTTAAAGAAAGGTAAGTTTATTTTTAGCCCCATTAGAAAATGTAATTAATTTTTTCAAAATAGTTATTTCATGTAATTTATAGTTTATTTTAAAAAAGTGATTTAAAAAAAAATGTATTTGAAGATTTAGTGATGTTCTCGGGCTTATAGTATTTCTAAGTTTTGACAGCTCTTCCTGTCAAACTTATGAATGAAGCATTCCCTGCTGCCATTGGCTCTCCATGGCCCACGTGATCCCAGGGGACGCATCGAACTAACTGCGCCCCTGGGATACGCATGCACTGCGCGCCGGCAGTTGGAGGAGGCCCAGGATCGCAATTCCACGGGGGCCCACAGCTCAACGGCCAGCGCGCAAGGCAATTGCAGGTTGGGGGCTTGCACCCGCTGGAAGCCCCGGACCCAAATTTCTGGGCCAATATATTGGTTTGATTGATACATGAGAGGTTAAACATATGGCTCCTTGCAACTTGATCAGGACACCACACCATGATTTTAGGAAATTGTCTTCTGTAAATAATAGTACCTGCAATTATCAATTTGAAAATACTTCATCAAGCTCCAAGTATCAGTATTGACTTTGCCCATTCTAACTGTAGACATTAATCAAAGTACTACATAACTGTAGCAGTCACGCAGCAATATCCTTGAATGGTCACGATTGCAATATCTGTTACAAGATGTAAGGAGGATAAGAAATGCATTATATTGAACTCAACCTGCCAAGAGAGAATAATTAGAGAATTCCTGACTGTTGCCGAATAGCTGCACCAGTTCAGTGAGCCACAGGTCACAACAGTTTACACTGCACCCTCATTACGAGCAACATAGACACTATTGTCTATCAAGGATATTTTAAAATTATTAAGGTGAGGTAATAGGGTTTAATTTTAGGAAAATTGGATAATATTCCACAGAATTCCTGCGAGTATTCATGGTTTCCTGCAAGGTTTGATTACTAAAAGCCAAATGGGTGAAAAGTATGCTTGTGCGACAGTATCTAATCTACCCTTCTGTTCTATTGAAGCCAAGAGTAGAAATATATTATTGTATATCAGCAACCTGTCAGATAGTCTATATATTAGATTTGATAGCCTTGCAAAATATCTTACAGCCTGGATGTGTGATTAAACAAGTGACTTCAGTGTTGCTTTTGTAGCTGTTGTGCTTCTGACGCTAATAATATTCTCTGTATGGCAACAAGACAGCCTTCAGCAACCCCACACCGCCAAATGGGCTCTGGGGCAACTATTTGCTGCCACAGTGTGTGTAATGATATTAGCAAATAGTGATGATATTTGTCTGTGTTTGATTACTTATGCCTTACAGCATATTTGTCTGTGTTTTTGATTACTTGTGCCTGACCAGCAGAGGTCATGTGAGAGACAAGCAGTCCAGAGGAGTTTTACTTTCAGTTTCATTCTAGATGCATCACAGCATAGTGTGTTCTGTAAAAAGCTGTAGAAAGTCTTGAACAAGACTTTAGATTAAACAACATTCTCTTTCAGAAATGAGTCTTTATTGAACCCAATAAGAAAACAAAACATGGTGTCAGAAGTGGGATGAAAGAGAAAAAATCTGAAGTTAGCAACTTGATGGGACAGTGACAGCAGTTGTGGCAAGTAAGCGAAATCAGCTCTCCACATATTAGCAAGCCAGAAGAGAACATCGTTGCTTACCATTAGAGAATAGCTAACGAAGTGAAAAATGGAAGGTTTACTCCCACCGGCGACGCTTCAATTGACAGGTAATGTGGCTGAAAATTGGAGAAGATTCAAACAACGTGTAGGGTTGTATTTATCAGCAATCAGAGCTGACGATAAAAGTAATAAACAGAAATCATCACTGTTCTTACATGTCGTGGGTGATGAAGCACTGGAGGTATATAATAATTTCATATTTGCTGTTGATGGAGACAAAATGAAGCTAGATAAAATAATGGAACAGTTTGAAGCCTACTGCATACCTAAACACAATGTGACCTTTGAGAGGCACAAATTTTTCACATGTGTACAGAAAATCGGCGAGACTATTGATCAGTATGTGACTGAACTGAGAAACCGAAGCAAATCGTGTGAATTTGGGGGACTCACAGACTCGCTGATAAAAGACAGACTGGTGTGTGGTACTCGAGATAATGGTCTAAGGGAAAGACTGCTAAGAGAGCAAGATCTAGACCTGGGAAAAGCCATAGCACTGTGTAGGGTTACAGAGACTGTGAAGTTGCAGGCAAAGGAGCTGTTCAGTGACAGTAGCTGCAACGTGGATGCAGTGAGAAAGAACGGATACAAACCGTTTAACAAAGAGAGCGCCAATGTGAAAAAAGAGACGTGGCCAGCAAACAAAAATGAAAGGGACAATCGGAAGTCATGTAGTCGATGCGGTACACAGCATCCACCAAGAAAGTGTCCAGCATATGGTAAAACATGCAATAGATGCAACAAAAACAACCATTATGCCCGTTGCTGTAAGAACCAAGCGCAACAAAGCAAGGTCCATACAGTAGATGAAAGCGAGATAGAGGAATTCAATGTAGATGTTATGTCTGAAAACAAAAAAGAAAGAGACTGGATGTTGACACTAAAAGTGAATGACATACACATTCCATTTAAATTGGATACTGGAGCACAAGTTAATGTGATATCAGAGACGGATTTTAAGAGAATTAGACCCAGACCAAAGTTACATGGAATACAAGTGAAAGTGACCGGATACTCAGGTACTGATATACCAGTGAAAGGAAAATGCATTGTCAAAGTAACACACAAGGACAGAGAGCACATGCTAGCATTAATCGTGGTGCCAAAGGATGTGCAAGCCATACTAGGTTTAAAAGCCTGTGAGAGACTGAACCTGGTAAAGAGAGTCCTCGTTGTGGAAAGTGAAAGAGAGACAGTCTATGATGAACTGAATGTTGCGTACACACCGGGTAAGCTGATGTATACAGCAGACACGTTGTCCAGGAGAGCCCGCAAACACAGTGAAAAGACTGAAGTACAAGGCAAAAGACAGTGGAACTGACTTCTACCAAAGCATGCTTGTATACCGCACAATGCCGCTCGAGTGTGATATGTCACCAGTCCAACTCCTGATGGGACGTCGGCTAAGGTCAAACCTACCCATCCCGGAGAACCTCCTGAAAACAAAAGAGGGGGAGAAAGTGAGGAAGTTCAAAGAGCAACAGAAAGAAAAGCAAAAGTACTACCATGACAGAGGAACACAAAACATACCTGAACTCCACACTGGTGACCAAGTAAGGTTGAAAGACAAAACAAACACATGGACTCAGAAGGGAACTGTCCTGAGTGAAGTTCAACCAAGATCATACACCATTCAGACAGATGAGGGTGCTGTTCTGAGAAGAAATCGTCGAGATCTTCTCATGGGACCAGCCACAGCAGGTCAAGAGACTGATACTGGTGAACAACCTGATCACACAGCTGAGAACCAATCATCTGAGGCAACAACCCAGATTCAAGGACGATCAATCAGAAAATCCTCAAGACACGTGAAGCCTCCTGAGAGACTCATTGAGCAAATTTAAGGAACTATTGTTAAAGAAGGAAGTAATGTTATCTTATTCTTTCTTCAAGTTCTAGTGTATTGACATATTTCATGTGAACACACAAAGCAAGGGTAAAAAACCTTGATCATGATAATGATAATGTAAGTTCATTAAATGTTGTTAGTTAAAAGTAAAATACTTTTGTTTTAAGAAAGGGAGATGTAATGATATCAGCAAATAGTGATGATATTTGTCTGTGTTTGATTACTTATGCCTTACAGCATATTTGTCTGTGTTTTTGATTACTTGTGCCTGACCAGCAGAGGTCATGTGAGAGACAAGCAGTCCAGAGGAGTTTTACTTTCAGTTTCATTCTAGATGCATCACAGCATAGTGTGTTCTGTAAAAAGCTGTAGAAAGTCTTGAACAAGACTTTAGATTAAACAACATTCTCTTTCAGAAATGAGTCTTTATTGAACCCAATAAGAAAACAAAACAGTGTGGACCTCTTTGTAGTAAAAGAATATTCTTTTCTCGAAAAGTCTAAAAGATTTGAAATGTAGAAAACTTTGCTTCAATAGAATGGAACTATTGTTAACTGATTACTACTTCACTGTAATTTCTCGAATGAAACTATATGGAAACTTCAGACTGGCTTGCACACAGGATGGCCTAGCAATATCTAATATTCTGTATTTAGAAAAGTTTGATGACCTGATTTGACAGCTCAGAAACAGAAAGCGATATGGCATCCAGGAGCATCACATCTTCTACCTTGCCTAATGCTGTCTTTCCTCTCTTCTCATGCGAACCCACAGCAGCCATGAATTCACCTTGGATTTTAGAGATCTGCTAATTTACCTCAAAGTAGTGAAAGACGGTAGTGTCTGGATTGTACAATGTGTAGGGGGTGGCGTGTGGTGGTGTTGTTTGGCGCGTACGCCCAGTCAGTTATGCCACTGACTGTTTATGAGCGGTTCAAATCGCTCCCATGCCCCTGGGTTCTAGACACCGGACTTAGGTACAAGGCGGTGGTACAGAGAAGACTCGGGTAGACAGGTGGTTGGATGTAAACAAAACCCAAGATTTTATTGAAGAGGAAAAATGGATACAATCTTATGGAAAATTACTAGTGTACACTTCTACAGGCAAAATGTAAGAGAATAACTACGCTTATACAGGGAATGGGGAACACATGGCACATCGAGGGAAAACAACTATCTTAACAATCCCCTTATCCTTATCCCACCCCCTATACCTAACTAGATCAAGCTATGAGGGGTCAGAACTTCATGCTCACCAATGAAAAGGTGTCTGCTGGACTCAAAACAGCGGTTGGGTTCGGGGTTCACTCTTGGTGCTCTCTGGAGCCTGCTGTCGTCACGTGGTCTCCAAGTGCTGCAAGGGTGTTGTCCAGGTTCGAGTACTCCAAAGTCAAAGTCTCTGTTTGGGTACTTTACCTTGCAGGGATGATTCTTCGTCGTCGGCCAACAGTTTGAGTTTGTGTGAAGATAGTCGCAGGTTGGCTGAGGCTGAAGGCCCGATGATTTGAAGCCTCTCCTCAGTTCATCTCCTCAGTTGGTCATCTTCAGTCGGTCTTCCTCAGTCGGTCTTCCCTCCTCCCCTCATCGCGTCCCGCCTCGCCTGGCCTGAATTGTCCGTGTCCGCCCGATGCAGTGCCTGGGCGAGTTCCAGATGGAGTGGGGAAAAGGCACGGGCAAAAGCCAGGGGGCAAGCGCGGGACGGGAAATGAGTGGCAGCCATGAGGGCGAGGGGCGGAAGAGCCGAGCAGAGCAGAGAGAGAGAGAGAGAGAGAGAGGGATTGCTACCTGGGGCCTTCAATTATACTCTTTTTGAAAACCTTATCTGCGCACCAAATCAGGTTAGTTCTTTGTCTTAATCTTGGCGGGCTATTTTAAACAATGGTGGCAATCCATACTAACTGTTTTTAGATGGCCGGTAATCGCATCTACTGGCCCGATAATTGACCTGTTTTGTCATGAATGTACCTTGATGGGCCTGTCCAACCTCGATGGCTTCCTTAATCTGTTGTCAATTATATATGTAAACTGCTTGATGGCGCTTCCTTAATCTGTTGTCAATTATATATGTAAACTGCTTGATGGCCTTAACTATAGGCCTAACTGAATTTAGATTTGTCTCCAATTCGGTCTAATACATAATTCAAAGTCCTGTCTGGTTTCAAAATACAAAGTCTCTCTTCACAGAAACTGCAGCTTTGGTTTCGATCCACAAGCTGTCTGTGTTGCAGAGTCCATTTTAAAATCTCACAGGCTTTCTGCCACAAGGCACAGACGCCATCTTGGGTACCCTTTTTAATTTAAAATGTCCACGCAGGGTCCCGTTTATTAATAACAGCCTTCGGGGAAATGTAGAAATTTTGCAAATCTTAAAAATGTAATGTATGCTCTAATTTTTCCAAAGTTATTCAAAGAAAAGCTATCAAGCAAAATGTTCTAGAAACAAAAATATCCCATCATTAGAGCAGATACTGATGCATCCTGGGAAATTAGGTGTACTGCACATGCTCAATTCGCACAATCTAAATTTGGCTCATAGCACTGGGCAAAATTACCAAGTCCAAGCCCAGGCTTTTGGGAGAGCCTTCAGCCTTCAAGTAAAATAATTCAATGGATAAATGTAATCATGTTATTGTGGTATGTATATGCTTTTTAATCTCTTTACTTTATTTAAACCCATATTTTGGACATTAGAATTTTAATTTACTGAGAGAACAACAATGGATGATAAAAACAATCAAAGTAGATTGTCAGAAATTTGTGGTTATCCAATGGCCAGATTGTGAACTCAAGAGTGATGAGTTAATGTAGACACACATTTTTTACGCTACGAGTGGTTAAGATTTGGAATGCGCTGCCTGACAGGGATGGTGGAAACAGATTGAATAGCAGCTTTCAAAAGGGAATTGAATAAATACTTGAACATAGGAACATAGGAATGGGAGTAGGCCATTCAGCCCCTCGAGCCTGTTCCGCCATTCAGTGAGATCGTGGCTGATCTGCAACCTAACTCCATATACCAGCCTTTGGTCCATATCCCTTAATACCATTGATTAACAAATAAAATTATCTGAACAGCAGTAGATTGGGAAAAAGGGAAGTGCAACGAGACGTGGGTGTCTTGTGCACCAGTCGCTGAAGGTAAGCATGCAGGTGCAGCAGGCGGTTAAGAAGGCAAATGGTATGTTGGCCTTCATAGCGAGAGGATTCGAGTACAGGAGCAAGGATGTCTTGCTGGAGTTGTACAGGGCCTTGGTGAGATCACACCTTGAGTATCGTATTGTGTGCAGTTTTGGTTGCCTTATCTGAGGAAGGATGTTCTTGCCATGGAGGGAGTGCAGCGAAGATTCACCAGACTGATACCTGGGATGGCAGGAATGATGTATGAGGAGAGATTGGGTCGATTGGGCTTATATTCGCTAGAGTTTAGAGGAATGAGAGGGGATCTCATTGAAACTTATAAAATTCTAACAGGACTAGACAGGCTAAATGCAGGAAGGATGTTCCCGATGGCGGGGGAGTCCAGAACCAGGGGTCACAGTCTAAGGATAAGGGGTAAGCCATTTAGGACTGAGATGAAGAGGAATTTCTTCACCCAGAGAGTGCTGAACCTGTGGAATTCTCTACCACACAAGGCAGTTGAGGCCAATTCATTAAATATATTCAAGAAGGAGTTAGATATATTTCTTAAGGCTAAAGGGATCAAGGGATATGGGGAGAAAGCAGGGACAGGGTACTGAATTTGGATGATCAGCCATGATCTCATTAAATGGCGGAACAGGCTCGAGGGGCCGAATGGCCTACTCCTGCTCCTATCTTCTATGTTTCTATCTATCAATCTCAGATTTAAAATTAACAATTGATCTAGCATCAATTGCTGTTTGCGGATGAGAGTCCCAAACTTTGTGTGTAGAAGTGTTGAAAGAGAAAATATTACATGGATATGGGGAAAGAGCCGAGGAGTGGGGCTAATTTGATTACTCTTTGAAAGAGCTGGCACAGAGTTGATGGGCCAAATAGCCTCCTTCTGTGCTGTAATATTCTATGATTCTATGAAAACACATTGCAAGTTATTATAAATCTGGACATATGAATTTGAACAAGCTGACAGAAAGTGCCACACAAGCATGACAACAGGAAATCAAGTTGTGTAGATAGGAAATGTTCAGACACAAAATATTAATATATAGATAAAGATAGGTATTGTTAGAAGTGATAGTGCTCTAATTAGCTAGAATTAATTTTGGATCATGCATCTGCTCACCACACTCAGAGCTCAGTGGTATTTCAGAAAGTGTTGAGAGAAAAACAACACAAATGATTCCAGGATTCAGAACCACCCACCTGCTATACAAATACTCTGGGTGGAGAGAGCTAATATTGTTTGGCCTAAACTAACTAAGCAAAAGAAAGAAATATATTCCTTGGGCTGGATTTTGCAGGGGGGTCAACAGGTGCGATCAGTGGCGGGTTGGGTGGGAAAGTGTTTGTTTCCCCCCAGCGGGTCGTGACCCCACTGGGAACGCGCCACCATGTGCCTTTCCCCGATGTTGGGTCTGTCAGCGCTGAGCAGACCCGACAGTCAGTGGTGGGTTCACAGCGGGGGACCCAATCAGATAATTAGTGGCTTGTTTAGAGCCACCTAAGAATAAATTTCAGCTCATCTTCTGCATTTGACAGCTTGCTCATGGGGTCCACGCTGGTTGTAGACCATGCCTGTCAAGCTGAGGTGGGGGTTCAGTGGCCATTTAATCAGCTGTTGAGTTGACAGCTTCAAATGCACAGTAAAAGCTCCCACCTTACAGAGATATCTTCCCTCAGCCACAAGCTCTTCCTCACTGCATTTCCACAACAGATAATAATAATAATAATAATAATAATAATAATAATCAACTTTATTGTCATTGTTAGTGCACAAGTGCAGTACAACAAAATGTAAGCTTGCGGCTCCCGAGAGCGTACATGCTGCAAGTCTTTACACAAGTCTCCATCCAGTCTGACCTCATTACCTCTCTCACCATCAACAGATCGCTTCTGGCATCTCTACTTCACCTGCCATCTATTACATCAGCATAGGTGCCCTTTATACTCTCTCACCTTGGTCCTCAGAATCCTAACATGATCAGCCCCAACACCAGTAGCAGCGGGCACACCAGCAGCACCAACAACAACACCACCAACCTTCTCCGCAATCACCTGATGCTGCACAGGACACAGGGCATCAGCAACCGACCACATTGCTGCCCAGGACGCCAGGGATGGCCTCACCATGACCAGATTTACTTCACTTGATGCTGTTTACCCTGGCTGTCACATGATGTGCCAGGTTGGCACCACCCCACACCAACACCACAAAGTATCCCTACAATGCCCAAGCCATTCCTTTCACACTCATCACCACTGCAGCATGTACCATTATGTCTCACCATTCACTGCAACTCACTAAGCCACTTGCAAAGGTGAACACAACTCTATCCAAGAACAGAAAGTGTTGAAAATAAAGGTTTCTATGTTTGACACCACATTAACAGAAACTTTACATGAACATCGTATAAAGCACTCAAGTGCCTACCCTTGTGTGTTGTTAGTTGGTATGATTGCAGTAGGATGAGGGTGAGTGTGAGGGGTGGCTAGTGAGATGGGGATGTGATAATGTAGATAGAGAGGGATGGGTTGAGGTGCATGGTAAGTTGGTGTGGGTAAGGATGTGCGGGAGTAGGGTAGGGAAGGCAGAGTGATGGGGATGTGATGAGCGGCACAGCAGGATGAGGTTGAGTGTGGCTTTGTACTAACGTTTCGTGATCTACTGAGATCATTGAACAGTTTGTGGCACAGCACCCAGGTCCTCCTGACCACATCCCTGCTTGTGCCCTCCTCTGCAATGTGCAACTAGGCTGAGTTGATCTCCTGGGGAAGTCTCTTCCACCCATGGGAACGGAAGAGGACCTCCTGTGTTCTGTGACTCTCTCCATAAGCACATGGAGGGAGCCATGGGAGGGCCTGGGTGCAGCTGTGCACCTTTGTGCAGTGCTTGTCAGTGTGTGCAGCACCTCAATGCTGTAGAACACCGACAGCACAAATGTCAAAATAAAGTTGGCCATGGTCCCTTTAAGGAAGCCGGCTGATGATGCGTCATCAAATGATGTCACCAGACCCACTTCCTCTAATTGGCCGGGAAATGCGCTGGGTGGGCTTAACGAACCCAATCACAGTAAATTAATTTCAGAGGCTGAGATGGAGACAGAAGAGGGGTCGGGAGCCCGCTGAGGTCAGCAAAATCGCGGCCCTTGTCTTTTTTTTAAAAAGTCAGCAGAGATGAAAATAATGAATTACTCAATTGTAATCTACTAATATAATACCTGGAATGGAACCGTAAACCAAATAATAGAGGGATTGTGGTGAACTTTTGAAAATTATTTGGTTAGGTTATTAAGATTAAATTTTTGATAGGTCGAAACTCCAGCATTGATAACCCCATGAAAATCCAGATACAGTCCCTTTAAGATGTTATGATTCATGGAGAGCCTCGACACTTGTACTGAGCCATGAAGTGAATTAAACTCCCACGTTTCTGAAACATTACCCCATTAACCTAACACAGCTAATTTATGATGCAATTGATTCGCTTCCCAACTGCGCAGAGCAAACGTACAAAAGCTGCACAAGGGATCTCTGCCTGGTTCATTGCTGCATTGTGTAAATAAAACAAATGACAAGAGTCGCAGGATTGAGCACATACAAGGCTCTAAATAACAAACTGCGTTGATTTTAAAACTGCGTGTTGTCAAAAAAGAAATTAATTGACGCAGCTTTTTTCTTGGCATTGTTCTGCTGTCACAACACTCTTTGAAACGGGCAGCTGGAGATGAGATTCTTAATGACTGCTTCTGGCTTTAGGTTCACTCTATAGGGCAACAGAACTGCAGGAAAGACAAGAATTTTATATCAGTCAGCACCTATCCTGGCCAGTTAAAACAAAATTACAAAGATAATAAAGGCTGTGGAGCTACCATACAATCAAAAGACCAAGTTAGTGCATTAATTGTACAGCACCGCATTGTTATTCAAGTGTCTGCAAGTAACAGGCATGGATAAGAAGTCAAAAAGTGTCAAAATGATTTCTTCCCTATTCTGCCTGCTCTCAATAAATGTGACTGCTCACAGTTGCGGGATTAACATCTGTCACATGCGCTTTTAAGCACTTGTGAATTACTTAGAATTTACAGCACAGAAACAGGCCATTTGGCCCAACTGCTCTATGCCAGTGTTTATGCTCCTCCCACCCTACTTCATCTAACCCCATCAGCATATCCTTCAATTCCTTGCTCCCTCACATACTTATCCAGCTTCCCCTTAAAGGCATCTATGTTATTCACCTTAACTACTCCATGTGGTAGCAAGTTCCACATTCCAACCATTCTCTGGGTTAAGAAATTTCTCCTGAATTGCTTATTGGACTTATTAGTGACTATCTTATATTTACGACCCATAAATATAAGATAGTCCCTATTAAGTCCAATTATTAGTGGAAACATCTTCTTTACGTCTGCCCTATCAAACCCCTTCATAATTTTAAAGACAGTCACTCCTCAGCTTTTACTTTTCAATAGAATAGAGCCCTTTCAGTCTTTCAGTGGAATTAGGAGTCAGAAGTACAGGAGCAGGAAATATCAGCACAATAACAACAGATACTTGTCTCCTCTACAAGCAGTTAACAGGAGAAAAAGATTATGATTCACAGTCATTTTTAAGTAGCCTTGTTGCCATGCGGAAATGATGGTCCAAGCGTTAAAAGGTTATTCGATTGCCATTTTCCGATAAGTATCACTGGCAGCTTATGTCATCACATTCATTAACATAGGTCAAGTACCTCAGTGCCACTCACTGAGGTGATCAATTCAAATAATTTTTAGTTAAAATCCAATTAAGTGCCTTAACTTGCTGCCTGCATGAAATTCAGATGCAGCACATCAGTATTGCAGTGAGGTTGGGCAGTAACTGTATGTGTCACCACGACAAACGTTTCAAAGTGTTTGGATCCCTAGCTGTCCAAAGTCAGGTCCCGAATGCTTTTGTTAATATGTTTCTTCAGTGCATATATATATATGGAAGCAATAATGGCACGCTGTAGCTAAGCAGTTTTCTAAATTAAAATAGCTTTATGAAAAAACTGAATGGTGTCCACATTGGTGCCTCCCTGCAGAAGTCAACTCTACTGGGAGGAGCTGAGCATATTAGTGGTTGAACTGTGCTGCCGTTGTTGTTGTTGAATATGACAAACAGCTGTGCTTTAAGAATGTAAATATGAGCATACTTAAAATTCAGCGTCAAGACTTTAAATAAAAATAATAGTTTGGCTGAGGTCAAGCTGATTCAGTTACTTTTATATGGCACAGAGTGTGGGAATCAATTAAAGGTCGCTGAGAAAGGCCATATTTCTTGTGCAATATGATAGACTTATGACCTGTTTATGCATATGTCTGACAATACAATTCAGATCACTGACCAGAAATTCTTTAATAACTTGAGATTTTTAAAAAAAGTGACATTAATACATGGGGTTAGTTCCTTTTATATTATTTTAATTGATTAAAGCATCCATGTTAAACTAGCAGATACAGGAAGTTAACACTTGGTGTCTCTCCAGATACTATTTATTTGTGCTTAACATAAAAGTCAGCTTGCATAGACAAATGCATACTTCCTATGAAGCAAAATTGACCTTATGTAAAAGGTATAGTGGACCTCTAGGTGAACAATGAACCCTTTACATTTGAAGCATACACTGGAAATGGTATTCTCCTGCTCTGAGCAACTGATGGAAATCACCATACAGCCAGATCTTCATGTCGGACTAAAATTTGAACTTATGTTTATTAAGAAGATTAAATAGATGTAAAAAAATAGATTTACAGGAAACTTTCTGGTATCCGGCACCGACGGGACCGAGCTGGTGCCGTTAGATAAAAACTGCCATAGAAACCAGCGCTAATGTTGAAACATTCGGAGCTCAGAGCTCCGTGTGAAGCAACAAACCCTGTTGCTTAGCAACAGCTTCAAAACAGTCGGCGCAGCTTGCAAGCGTCTAGCTGAAGCTGTTGCTTAGCTACAGAGACGCTTGCAGAGCCAGGACTGGAGAAAAGAAGCAACGAAAAGAAAAAAATTTACCTGAACCGACTCCTGAATTTTGCCGGTAGATAGAACTTTCTGGACATTTAACCTCCGGATAAACGAAAGTTTCCTGTAGATAGTTGATAGTCATTCACTTAACATTGCCATCTGTTTTAAAACCATAAAAGTTCTGAAATTTAGCACTTCTCTTAATTTTGGACCACGCGTCTGTGATGACAAGATTTTCTTGGTACTGAACCTTCACAGAGTTTAGGCTTGGCCCACAAACATTTCAGCAAAGGAATAAAAACACTGAAAAATAAAGGCTACCAATGTTTTTGCCTCCTTTACCTTTTGAAATCCAGGCTACTACAAAGGAAGATTTTATAAAGATAACTTTGCAATTAAAACAATCAAAATAGATTTCAAATGCATAAAGGGTGTGATGCGCCATCAATTACTCAAAAGACTGAGGTTAAGCGAGTAACAACCAGGCTTTTATTAACTAAAGAATGAAGGTCTTGTCTCGAGTGGTCGACCCGTCCAGAATACTAAGGGACTGGGAGGTAGTCACTTATATACCTGGAATAGTGGGAGGAGTCAGCCGAGGCATGTCCAGACCTGTACCTAGTGGAATACACATACAGACACAGACAGGTATGACAGTGGTTTACCACATTCACCCCTTGTTTAAAAATGAGTCCGGCGGGGTGAAGTGTATTTAAAAGTTCGTGTATTGGAGTCTCTCCGGAGGTCTTGTCTGCCGCTGTGATCGACGTGGCGACGGCAGGGGTGGTGGAGCTTCCGGCGTCGCGTCCCGTGTAGGCTGGGGCCCTGGAGTGTAGTCCTCGTGGGTGACGGTCCAAGGCGAGCCGGCTGCTGGGGTTGGATATCGGGTCGTGGGGGGGGGTGGTAATGGGTAGTGGGTTACAGCGGTCCCCGAGGGTGCGAGGTCTCGTATGGAGACTGTGTCCTCCCGCCCGTCCGGGTACGCAATGTAAGCGTACTGGGGGTTGGCGTGGAGGAGGTCGACCCTCTCGACCAGGGGGTCCATTTTATTGGCCCTCACGTGTCTTCTCAGTAGTACCGGCCCTGGGGACGTCAGCCATGGCGGTAACGATGTCCCCGATGTGGACTTCCTTGGGAAGACAAACATTTTCTCGTGAGGGGTGGCAATGGTGGCAGTGCAGAGCAGTGACCGAATCGAGTGGAGCGCATCGGGGAGCACCTCCTGCCAGCGGGAGGTCGGAAGGCCCCTAGACTTTAAGGCTAGTAGGGCGGCCTTCCAAACTGTTGCATTCTCTCTTTCCACCTGTCCGTTCCCCCGGGGGTTGTAACTGGTGGTCCTGCTTGTGGCTATACCCCTAGCAAGCAGGTACTGGCGGAGTTCGTCGCTCATAAACGATGAGCCCCGGTCGCTATGGATATAGCTGGGGAAACCGAACAGGGTGAAGAGGCTGTTCAGAGATTTAATGACCGTGGCACTGGTCATGTCCGGGCAGGGGATAGCGAATGGGAACCGGGAGTACTCGTCAATGATGTTGAGGAAGTACACATTGCGGTCGGAGGAGGGGAGAGGCCCTTTGAAATCGACGCTCAGGCGTTCGAAAGGGCGAGTGGCTTTTATCAGGTGGGCTCTGTCTGGTCTATAAAAGTGCGGTTTGCACTCAGCGCAGACTTGGCAGTTCTTGGTCATGGTCCTGACCTCCTCGATGGAGTAAGGCAGGTTGCGGGCCTTGATGAAGTGGAAGAACCTGGTGACCCCCGGGTGGCAGAGGTAATTGTGGAGGGCCCTCAGCCTATCGATCTGCGCGCTGGCGCAGGTGCCACGCGATAGGGCGTCTGGGGGTTCATTGAGCTTCCCAGGCCGGTACAAGATCTCGTAATTGTAGGTGGAAAGTTCGATTCTCCACCTCAAGATCTTGTCATTTTTGATTTTGCCCCTCTGCTTGTTGTTGAACATAAAAGCAACTGAACGCTGGTCAGTGAGCAGGGTAAATCGTTTTCCGGCCAGGTAGTGCCTCCAATGACGCACAGCCTCCACGATAGCCTGGGTCTCCTTCTCGACCGCGGAGTGTCTGGTCTCCGGGCCCTGGAGGGTTCGTGAGAAGAATGCCACAGGTCTCCCCGCCTGATTAAGGGTGGCGGCCAGAGCGAAGTCGGACGCATCGCTTTCCACCTGGAAGGGGATGGATTCATCCACTGCGTGCATGGTGGCTTTGGCAATGTCTTCCTTGATACGGTGGAAGGCTAAGCGGGCCTCTGCCGTCACGGGAAAAGCGGTGGACTTGATCAGCGGACGGGCTTTGTCTGCATAGTAGGGGACCCACTGAGCGTAGTAGGAAAAAAACCCTAGGCACCTCTTCAGAGCTTTTAGGCAGTGCGGCAGTGGGAGTTCCATAAGGGGACGCATCCGGTCCGGGTCGGGACCGATGACCCCGTGTTCCACAACACAGACAAGGATGGCGAGGCGGTCTGTGCGGAATATGCACTTCTCCTTGTTATATGTCAGGTTCAGGAGTTGGGCGGTGCAGAGGAATTTCTCGAGGTTTGCGTCATGGTCCAGCAAGTCATGGCCGCAGATGGTCACATTATCTAGGTAAGGGAAAGTGGCCTGCAGCTCGTTTTGATCGACCATCCGGTCCATCTCCCTTTGGAAGACGGAGACCCCGTTGGTAACGCCGAAGGGAACCCTAAGGAAGTGATAGAGGCAGCCGTTTGCCTCAAAAGCAGTATACTGGCGGTCTTCAGGGCTGATGGGGAGCTGGTGGTACGCTGATTTCAGGTCAATGGTCGAAAAGACGCGGTACTGCGCGATCTGGTTGACCATGTCAGCTATGCGGGGGAGTGGGTAGGCGTCCAGCAGGGTGTAGCGGTTTATTGTTTGGCTGTAGTCGATGACCAGGCGTTGTTTCTCGCCGGTCTTAACGACCACAACCTGGGCTCGCCAGGGGCTGGAGCTGCCCTCAATAATCCCCTCCTTCAGGAGCCGTTCCACTTCGGTTTTGATGAAAACCCTGTCCCCGGCACTGTATCGCCTGCTCTTTGTGGCGATGGGCTTACGGTCGGGGGTGAGGTTAGCAAACAGTGGGGGGTGTGGGACTCTGAGTGTGGAGAGGTTGCATCTGGTGCGCGGCGGGCAATTTGGAGGCTGCTGGCTGCGGACTGTGAGTGGGGGGAGGGGGCCACCGTACGCCATCGTAACACTTTTGAGGTGGCACTGGAAATCCAACCCCAGTAGAACGGCAGCGCAGAGGTCGGGCAGGACCAGGAGTTTAAAATTATTGAACACAGTCCCGTCTACTACTAGTGTCACCACGCAGTAGCCGCCAATGTCCGCTGACTGGGACTCGGCGGCCATAGAAATCCGCTGGTGCGCAGGCAGGACTGGGAGAGAGCAACGCCGCACCGTGTCGGGGTGGATGAAGCTCTCTGTGCTCCCGGAGTCAAAAAGGCAGTTTATTGCATGGCCGTTTACCTTAACGTCCATTTTGGACCGAGCTAGCTGGTGCGGTCTCGTTTGGTCCAGCGTCACAGAGGCCAGCGTAGGGGTCGGTGTGTCGCTGCGGGTATCAGATGGGGGGGGTTGGCGGTCTGCTGCGTCCCGGCTGGTGTCCAAGATGGCGGCGTCCATGATTCCCATGTGGCTGGAGTCGTCCAAGATGGCTGCTGCTGCGGTGGTTCGCACATGGCTGGGGAGGCCCAAGATGGCGGCCCGCACGGCCCACACGCGGCGCTGTTGGGGGCCCAAGATGGCGGCTCGCACGGCCCACACGCGGCGCTGCTGGCGTTCGGGGTGGCTTTGGCCTTGCAGACGCTGGCGTAGTGTCCCTTTTTCCTGCAGCCCGAGCAGGTCGCATTCTTCGCCGGGCAGCGCGCTCTGGGGTGTTTGGCCTGGCCACAGAAGTAGCATTTCTGGCCTTGGGATACTGCTGTCTGGCTTTGGGACACTGCTGCGGTAGTTGGGCCGTTGTTGGGCTGTGGCTGGGGTGGCACGGTGCTATGGGGCTGTCCTACCGTGTCACAGGTTGTCGTTCCCCGCGGCGTCCACGGTGCAGAGGAGTAGGCATCCATGCCCCGGAAGGCTGCGTCCAGCGTTAGTGCGATGTCGGAGGCTTTGTCAAGGGTGAGGTCACTCTGCTCCAGCAGTCGCTGTCGGGTGTAGTTGGACCTGTGGCCCGCTACGAAGGCATCCCGGATCAGTTCCTCCGTGTACTTAGTGGGCGTTACCGCCTTACACCCACAGGCCCGGCCAAGCACGGACAGTGCTTGGAGGTATTCCTCAGTCGATTCCCCAGGTTGTTGCTTGCGACTCCCCAGAAGGTGCCTAGCGTATACTTCGTTCACAGGGTGCATGTACTGGGTCTTGAGGAGCTGGAGGGCGGCTGTGTACGAGGTCGCGTCCCGGATGACTGAGTACACTCGGTGGTTCACCTTGGAGAACAGGACAGACAGTTTGTCCGCATCCGTTTCGACCGCAGTGGAGGCAGTCAGGAATGTCTCGAAGCACGTGAGCCAGTGAGCAAACTTGGTGGAAGCGTCTGCTTCCCGACTGTCCAGGTCCAGGCATGCTGGTGTGAGGATCTTCTCCATTATAAAAAATTTAGTTAATAAAATTGATGCGCCATCAATTACTCAAAAGACTGAGGTTGAGCGAGTAACAATCAGGCTTTTATTAACTAAAGAATGAAGGTCTTGTCTCGAGTGGTCGACCCATCCAGAATACTAAGGGACTGGGAGGTAGTCACTTATATACCTGGAATAGTGGGAGGAGTCAGCCGAGGCATGTCCAGACCTGTACCTAGTGGAATACACATACAGACACAGACAGGTATGACAGTGGTTTACCACAGGGTGGCCTTTCAGAATCTTGACTCAAGCTATTCACGCACCTTGGGGCAAACAAAAATTGCCACAGTGGGACAGCCATCACAGAGGCCACTAATCATTGTATAGGCCACTGATGGAAATGATTAATATCAATCTTTGTGATGTTACCTGAATGGGCTTTGTCTTCTAATACTTTTTAAGCAATCCACATAAATAGAGGTGAATCACTTGCCCCTTTGAAGTGAGTATTTGCATACCAGACAGGGTTGTTAATTCTCCACTTTCCCCCCCCAAAAAACAAACAAGTACAGCAGAAAAGCTCTGCTACAATACAGTCACTGAACATATTATAAAAATATTACAATAATATAACAGTTACAATTTCCTATAGAAATATAGAATATTGAGATTTTTATGATCTATGTCAGGTTGGATCCTCTGATAGGTCACAAACCATTGAAAATAAACGAGTTAAAAGATGCATTAAATAGCGTAGACAGGACGTTGACACAATAGTGCACAAGAGGAAATGAAACCGCCCTGAAAAGAAAACAGAAGCAGGTTGGAAAGACGAGGGCAAGGAAAGGAGAGAGGAAAGCAACCAACTATCAGCAAATCCAAGCTACCTGAATCTGGCTAATGGATTACCTGAGCAGTGTCCTGGATTCAGTGGGGCTCCAGCTGGCATCTCTGGCTACAGCTACAGAGACTAATGTTATCTTATTACACTAATAATTCTATTTGAATTGATAAGGCACCTTATCATGTAAAAATGTCTCAAAGTACTTCACCCAATTAATTACTTTGGAAGTGCGGTATGCTTTTATGTTTGCAAAAGAAATCCTTCAGGCTGCATTCTGGTCTAGTTATTCATTATTTTTAGATTCCTGGTCATCTGCAGGAGGTTATCTGAGATCCTGATAACCTAGTGTTGGGCTTGAATGAATTCTCAAGTGGTGGGCTAAATGATCTGAGAGTGTCTCTATCCAATCGCTGCTGGTGAGGTGGTTTCAGTCATTCAAATCCAGAGTGAAATCAACCCCTATTATCCTTGCACCATTACCTATCATCCTAAGAATGTCTTATGCCCCCAGCTTCTTTCTTCATCCTTGCTATTCCTGGACAAAGTAATTGGGATGTGCCCATTAGCCCCACTGGGCTTTGAGGTTGTATGCCAATGATGGATTTTGCCGAATAGGTTAAAACTTGCCCACAAGACGTCATGTGCCCCATCGTGAGTCTGATTTCAACCAAGACACAGTGACACGTCTTGCTGCTATTTTGTTCTGAATGACAAAGCTTAAATTATGTTTTTGAATGACTAGCTTTTTGTAAGGCACAGTTCATTTCCCTGATTTATTATCTATTTAGTTCATCTCCCTTTCATTTAGAATGTTTTTGTTAACGTTTTAGCTGTATATTGTATTAACTTTACAGTAATAGAGCAGTTAAGGTTGGAACAAGGTGTTCCCTGTTAATGATGGTGTGTTTCAAAACAAGGCGTGTATCCATTGTAGAAATGGGGATGAACTACTAATGATATCTCTTTCCTCCAGGAAGGACGTGCCACTGTAAATAGGTTCCCTGAAAACAAAAAGAAAGAAAGACTCGCATTTATATAGCGCCTTTCACGACCGCCGGACATCCCAAAGTGCTTTACAGTCAATTATAATGTGGGAAACGCAGCAGCCAATTTGCGCACAGCAAGGTCCCACACACAGCAATGTGATAATGGCCAGAAAATCTGTTTTTTGTTATGTTGGTTGAGGGACAAATATTGGCCAGGACACCGGGGATAAGTCCCCTGCTCTTCTTCAAAATAGTGCCATGGGATCATTTACAACCACCTGAGAGGACAGACGGGGCCTCAGTTTAACATCTCATCCAAAAGATATCACCTCCAACAGTGCAGCACTCCCTCGGAGTGTCAGCCTAGCTTTATGTGCTCAAGTCCCTGGAGAGGGACTATGAACCCACAACCTTCTGACTCAGAGGCAAGTGTGCTACCAACTAAACCACAGCTGACACACGAGAGCAGTGAAATTGTTTCACTGACACAGACTGCCAGTGGGGCAGGGAAATAATGTGTCCTCTCTTGGAATTATGGAGCCTCCTCGCAGAGATGGGGCAGACTGGGAATTAAACATACCAGGTTATTTAACAATCAGGAAGGACAGGCAGGAAGGGAGAGGAGGTGGGGTGGCTATGTTAATAAAGGAAGGAATCACTATAATACAGAGAAATGATATTGGGTCAAAGGAGCAGGATAGTGAAACAGTTTGGGTGGAGGTAAGGAATAATAAGGGGAAAAAAACACTAGTGGGTGTAGTCTATAGGCCTCCGAACAGTTGCAACTCTGTTGGACGGAGTATTAATCAGGAAATAGTTGAGGCTTGTAATAAGGGAACAGCTATAATTATGGGGGATTTTAATTATCATATTAACTGGACAAATCAAATTGGGCAGAGCAGCCTTGAGGAAGAGTTCATTGAGTGTATTAGGGATGGGTTTCTTGAGCAGTATGTAACTGAACCGACCAGGGGGCAAGCAACCTTAGATTTGGTCCTGTGTAATGAGACAGGATTAATTAAAAATGTCCTAGTAAAGGATCCCCTTGGAATGAGTGACCATAACATGGTTGAGTTCCATATTCAATTAGAGGGTGAGAAGGTTGGATCTCAAACAAGCGTGCTGAGCTTGAATAAAGGAGACTATGAAGGTATGAGAGCGGAATTAATTAGAGTGGACTGGGAAAATAGATTAAAGGGTAAGACGGTACATGACCAGTGGTGTACATTTAAGGAGTTATTTTACAACTTCCAAAAAATATATATTCCACTGAGGAAAAAAGGGTGTAAAAGAAAAGATAGCCATCCGTGGCTAAGTAAAGTAATTAAGGATAGTATCCGACTAAAAACAAGGGCATATAAGGTAGCCAAATCTAGTGGGAGGATGGAAGATTGGGAAGTCTTTAAAAGACAGCAAAAAATAACAAAAAGATTGATTAAGAAAGGGAAGATAGATTATGAAAGTAAATTAGCAAAAAATATAAAAACAGACAGTAAAAGTTTCTATAGTTATATAAAAAGAAAAAGGGTGGCTAAAGTAAATGTTGGTCCCTTAGAGGATGAGACCGGGAAATTAATGGTGGGAAACATGGAGATGGCAAAAACACTGAACAATTATTTTGTATCAGTCTTTACAGTAGAGGACACTAAGAATATCCCAACACTGGACAAACAGGGGGCTCTAGGGGGGGAGGAACTAAATACGATTAAAATCACTAAGGAAGTGGTACTTGGTAAAATAATGGGACTCAAGGCGGATAAATCCCCTGGACCTGATGGCTTGCATCCCAGGGTCTTGAGGGAAGTAGCGGTAGGGATTGTGGATGCATTGGTAATAATTTTCCAAAACTCACTGGACTCAGCAAAGGTCCCGGCAGATTGGAAAACTGCTAATGTAACACCCTTATTTAAAAAGGGTAGTAGGCAGAAGGCTGGAAACTATAGACCTGTTAGCCTAACATCTGTGGTTGGTAAAATGTTAGAGTCCATTATTAAGGAGACAGTAACGGGACATTTGGATAAACATAATTTAATAGGGCAAACTCAGCATGGTTTCATGAAGGGGAAGTCATGTTTAACAAATTTGCTTGAGTTTTTTGAGGAAGTAACATACAGGGTGGATAAAGGGGAACCAGTGGACGTAGTGTATTTAGACTTCCAAAAGGCATTTGACAAGGTGCCACACAAAAGATTATTGCTCAAGATAAAAAATCACGGGATTGGGGGTAATATTCTGGCGTGGGTGGAGGATTGGCTCTCTAACAGAAAGCAGAGAGTTGGGATAAATGGTTCGTTCTCAGATTGGCAACCAGTAACTAGTGGTGTTCCGCAGGGGTCAGTGCTGGGTCCCCAACTCTTTACAATCTATATTAACGATTTGGAGGAGGGGACCGAGTGTAACATATCAAAGTTTGCAGATGATACAAAGATGGGAGCGAAAGTAGTGAGTGAGGAGGACATAAAAAACCTGCAAAGGGACATAGACAGGCTAAGTAAGTGGGCAGAGATTTGGCAGATGGAATACAATACTGGAAAGTGTGAGGTTATGCACTTTGGCAGGAAAAATCATAGAGCAAGTTATTATCTTAATGGCAAGAAACTGGAAAGTACTGTAGTACAAAGGGATCTGGGGGTCCTGGTGCACGAAACTCAAAAAGTTAGTATGCAGGTGCAGCAAGTGATTAAGAAGGCCAATGGAATGTTGGCTTTTATTGCTAGGGGGTTGGAATATAAAAACAGGGAGGTATTGCTGCAGTTGTACAAGGTATTGGTGAGGCCGCACCTGGAATACTGCATACAGTTTTGGTGTCCATACTTAAGAAAAGACATACTTGCTCTCGAGTCAGTACAAAGAAGGTTCACTCGGTTAATCCCGGGGATGAGGGGGTGGTCATATGAGGAGAGGTTGAGTAGATTGGGACTCTACTCATTGGAGTTCAGAAGAATGAGAGGCGATCTTATTGAAACATATAAGATTGTGAAGGGGCTTGATCGGGTGGATGCGGTGAGGATGTTCCCAATGATGGGTGAAACTAGAACTAGGGGGCATAATCTTAAAATAAGGGGCTGCTCATTCAAAACTGAGATGAGGAGAAACTTCTTCACTCAGAGGGTGGTAGGTTTGTGGAATTTGCTGCCCCAGAAAGCTGTGGAAGCTACATCATTAAATAAATTTAAAACAGAAATAGATAGTTTCCTAGAAGTAAAGGGAATAAAGGGTTACGGGGAGCGGGCAGGAAATTGGACATGAGTCTGGGTTCGGAATGGTCATGGCCCTGTGGGTAGTGGAGCGGGCCCAGGGGCCGTGTAGCCTTGTTCTGCTCCTACTGTGTTCTAATTCTGTTAGATTTCAGGAGATGGTTTTATTCCTGTTCCTGACTGGGGTGGAGATCGCCTTTACAGAAGGTAAGTACTGTAGAAAATATAGGGACAGAGTGATCTCCTGGAAGAATTTCGATCGCCTAGATGGGTCGGAGAGGAATTTCCCAGATTTTTTTCTCCCAAATTGGCCATTGGGTCTTTATCTGGTTTTTCGCCTCTCCCGGGAGATCACATGGGTTCGGGTGGATGCAGAGTGATAGAAGATTTGAGGTTAGGATCAGATCAGCCATGATCTTATTGAATGGTGGAGCAGGCTCGAGGGGCCGATTGGCCTACTCCTGCTCCTATTTCTTATGTTCTTATGTTCTTATGTTATTTATGTGGCAAATCTTTAGTCTTACACACAGAAGCAAGCCTGTAAGAGAGCCTGATAACTAGGTTGCTTAAGGAGAAGTCTCCCCCCACCCCCACCCCCACCCAAGTGACATTCTTGTCTATAGCTGAAATTATACTATTGTTGTTGTAAATAAAATAGTTCAGTTGTTTAACAAAAAATAATGTTTTACATGATTTTAATTCAGAATGTGGGTGTAGCTGGCTGTAACTGTATTCCATAATGGATGGATCTCCTATTCTTACATGTAATAGGAGTATTGCTAAATTGCAGGTTTTCTAAAATCTTCGGAGGATTGAATCGTTTAACTGGTGTGGAATTAATCGGCATCTCCCAGTTTGGATTCAAATGACTTCCAATAGCCTCCCTCCATCAAGTCTTCAGCTCTGGAAATGTGCCCATCATGCAAAGTGACAGTTACGTTTCACTAAACGTCAAATTATGGGTTGAGTACCTGCATGAAGTTGGAGCGTGCTCCAGCTGATACCTGACAGAGTCCTCAGTTTCCAAGAAAACCGAACGATGAGATAATCTTTAGTACTGGCTGAAGCGAGCAGATACAGGTTTTGTACAGTTACATTGGGATTAGAGTAAACAAATACTTCCTTACAGCCCATCATCCTAAGGACTGCACGAAGAAATGACCAAGTGACTCTGCTAAATGTCTTTTGGTATCTAAAAGACAAAAACTAAAGCCTAATTACTCATTCACTAAAAAGTTGAATATAGTTAAAGAGCCTTCTGCAGTATCCGTTCAATGCTGAGCCTTGATACAGCTCATTTGGTCATGGAGCAGGAGATGAAGCAGCGATAGTTTAAGTTTTCCTGGTCAACAACTTGAATCTTGAAATCGCAGTTTAGCAGCAAATCACTCGAATAGTTCAGTTCCAAAGAAAGTCACTGCCAGATTACGCACAGCACTTAGAAACCATCAGAATTTGTGTAATCAAACCTTAGTAAGCACATTTATTATTATTAACTGTTTAATTAAGCACCTAATATTGATTTAAATAATTAAACCGTAATATTGCAAATTCAATCAGTGCTTTCAGCAAACAGTTTTCAAAGTTGTTTAAGTAATAAGTATTTTCATAACCAATGATATTACATCTGTTAATTATTTATAATGGTGCAATTACAGTTTCATGAATCATTTACCCTTTCTTCAGCATATTGCATTTATTTAACAGATCTTGGGATGGAACTCTGTGAAATCCTGGTGCCCATGAGATTGTACTGAAAAGCCCAAGCCATTGTAAGACTGCATGAAGAGATTCCATTATCCTTGAGGCAGTGTGCGTGTGCTTTGGACACTCTAGATTGTGTGTGAGGATGTATTTGCAGGTTGTGGTACTCAGCACGTTCCATGTGTATGTTCCAGTACTTGTATGGTGGAAACATGCCCTTACTTTAAGTTTTGTTTTCCCATTTTATTTCTTTGATTTGCTGCCAGTCTGCAAAAAGCCTTATAAAGGTCAAGTAGTTCATTTCAGTTTGTTAAACTGCACAATCCATCACATTTTCCATTGACTCGATTAACTCCCAATCAGCATTATGTAGCATTCTAATGGCTAAAGTGATGACTATGCATGGTCCGTGGACAGTTACTGCCAAAAAAACCTTTGCCCTAGATGATTCAGCCTATAATTCTTGGATGATTCATGATGACACCCATGTATACCAGTGAGCTACAGTTTAAAAATGTATTGGAGCATTTCACTCCGAGAGACTTCCTGATGCAGTTGGTTTACACACTTGTTTCACCTCTGCAGTCTGGGTTTAAATCAAACCCAGACACGATGAGATGAAAGTCACCTGTCTTGGTCTCGGCTCCTGTCAGTCATACTTGAAATGAGCTAGTGCAGTATAAACCTATTTCTGAGTGTGTTTCATCTCACAGAACAAAGCTGCCAATAAATTGACAATCTCAATTAGCGGGGCCATAAAATGGCTGGCACAGAAAGTGGAAAACTTAGGAGAAGTTCTTTGGAGAGTGGCATTGAGGCTTATGATTGTGATAAAGAGAGCTTTCACCTGGATCTGGCTGTGTCCTATCAATCCTGGGGGTGCTTGATGCTGACGCTGATATTCCCGGCCTTGGGGTGGGGGAGGGGGAAATTAACCAAAATTAGAAATTTTAAAAAGATTTATACAATGTGGAGGCGACTCATCCATTTGAAAATGCATCCGGGGAACCTCCTCAGGGTATCAGCAAGGTCCTTATTGTGAAGGATTCAATTTAAATTTAGTACTATCAGCTACAGAAATTGGCCGTATTTTCCCTCTTTGAAATGAATATTTAAATGCCCTTTTTCCCCTCAATGAGCTGAAATCAGAATGGCAGATGTACACAATTTTGCTGCAGCAAGATTTCATTAGTAAGAATGACATGAATGTCAAGGGAGATGGTTTGGCTCCCGCTTGCTAGGGAAGTCAGTGAGAATCAGGGGATTATACTCTCCAGTGAATGGAGTCTTTGGGCTGGATTTTGTCATTGGTGGCGGGTTGGGGGTGGGTTAGGAGGTTGGCGGGTCCCACTCCCGCCTCCGCTGTCAGGCGGGATAATTTAGCTATTTTGCCCTAATTGGGCAATTGATTCCCAGCGTGTGCGCACCCCTGGCCCAATTAGTTTTTTGAGCCTGAAACTCGCCTCTGATGATGTCATTACCCCAGCTGCATTTAAAGGCTCCCAGCAGCCTTGGTTCATTTTCAGCCTCTACACATGTCCTTGCTTCTCTTCAAAGTGTTTGGAGCTCGTGGGATGTCTACTTCAAGGCCCAAGGCCTCACCACAGTTTGATGATGACTCACTCCATTCTCCAGTGGAGGGAGCCAGAGCTCAAAAGGAGGTGCTGTTTCCTTCATCTGGGAGGAAATATCCTCCCCAGCAGACCAAAGCTGTGTGGCTGCAACTTGCTCAGGAGGTCAGTTCTACATCAATGTGCAGCAGAACCTGGCTGCAGTGCCGAAAGAGGTTCAATGACCTTGTCTGCACAGGAAAAGTGAGTATAGCATCACCTTTACCCTCATTCAGCTCCCCATCTCCTCTCAGCACCAGCAATCTGCATTGTCAACCTACTCCTACACATCCCACTTTACCCTTACATCCCTTGCACCCTTAACCATTCCCTCTCTCTCTATTTACACAATCACTTAACTATGCAACTATGCTGCCCTCACACTCCATATCACTGTTATGCTATGACAATAACTAACAACACATAGGGAGGGCCCTTAGTATTGGAACCTCACTCCATCTTTGTGTCCTTCTGAGCATCTATGCTACGGATTATCTACACTCACGCCATTATTCTCACTCAAGCTCCACTTGTGTCCGTCATTGCAGGAAAAAAGAGCCCACAATAAGAGGGAAAGGGTGAAGACTGGAGGAGGGCCACCCTCAATACCCCATCTCACCAGTGCTGAGGAGGCGGCCCTAGAGATCGTTGGTGCCGAGAAGGATGTGGAAGTGGGGGATGGACAGATGGGTGCATCAGAGCAAGCTGGTGACAGAATAGTTTTCCATCTCTTTCATTTAGATTGCATGAGTGACTGATATGGCTTCTGATGCTCAAACAGATTGACTTATGATCATCTGCACAATTCTATGTGCATTCAACGTTTATATCACATGTCTAACTCATGCCTTTACTCCCCCACAGGACGATCGACAGTCCCCTCCCCATTGTCCAGGAGGAAGAGCCTGAAGACACCTCAGAGGATCCTGCAACCTCTGAGGGCACAGCGTCAGCAGAATTAAGCACACCTAGCACCAACGCAGATACGCACACCTCGGTGGGACCTTCGGGAGATAGACTAGTGTTGTCACCTGGTGTATCACAGCGCACAAGTGAGCATCAGCAGATGGTAGAGACAGGGGCAGCAGCAGAGAGTCCTCATCAGAGGCGGCAGGGCGCTCCCAGCTCTGCTCAGCTGCATGTGGACCCTGTGCCTCCAGGTCCATCCAGAAGGAGAGTGGTGCTGGAACTTCAAGATCAGGAGTCTCTGGCAGGTTTTGTCTCCAGGGTCACTGCGAGTGTGGAGAGGATGGAGGAGTCCATTGTTAACATGAGCAGAGCCTTTGTGGAGGCATTGGCGCATGAACACACCACCACGGAAAGGATGGCAACCTCCGTGGAAAGGATAGCTACAATAGAGGAGAGGATGGCTATGGTCATGGAGGAGCTAAGTCGCCAGAGTGTTGAAAATATGGTGAATGTTCAGAATAGACTGACATCTCTGGAGGAGTGATGGGCAGCTATTGAGCAGAGAAACCAGAGCTTCATGGAAGTCCTCTGGAGTAGGACTGTCAGTGCAGATACGGATCCTCATGGACCCCTGTTGTGCAGCAAGGTGCTGTCAAGCCACTTGCTAGCACTGAAGTGGGGCTGACCCATGAGAGGGATGTTGGTGGCAGACAACAAGGAAGTGGGGGCTCCTCTCCAAGCACTCGCACTCCCATGCCACTGCAAAGCCCTTGGTCAGAGCCCCACCTGAGTCCTCACCCAACTGAGATGGGCGTCTCAGCCCCTGCACCGACGCAGGAGGAGCAGACTGTTGGTGAGCCCTCAGAGGCTCACAACCCCAGAGGACGCCCTCCAAAGGTGTCGAGACAGGAGCAGTGTGAAAGTGAGCAAGGGGCTTCCACATCCGCTGAAGCCACGGGGGAAGCACCACAGAGAAGCAGGCATAAGAGGAAGATAAAGCACAATTAGTCACAAGGGTAGTCACTTGGGTAACAACAGAAACCGCTGGAAACAGTCAGGAATGATCCAGGTTCTGCCTCGCCTCGCCACCAGAGGGCACCATGAACTCTTAATTGTTTCCTTCTTTATTCCTAATTCTACTCACCTGTGCATGGTTATATGCCTGCTATTTAAGTGGTGCTTAGTTTATGTTCATTGCTCAGTCTTGAGTTTCACTGCCTTGTGATCATCTTGCTGGCCTGTATCTGTGCTGTTGTTATTTTGTTTATTCCAAGTAAAGTCTATCTTTGTTTTTGCAACCTAACCTCTGCCTCAGTTTGCCTTCCTGCAGTTGGGTTCACCAAGTTCCATTCCTCACAGGAAACAGTCAGCAGGCCATGCAGCATCCGTGAAGAGAGAAACAGAGTTAACATTTCAGGTCTGGGACCCTTCATCAGAACTGGAAAAAGCTGGAGATGTAACATATTAAGCAGGTGCAGAGACAGGGAGGGGAGGAAGGAATTGAAGGAATATACTGTGCTTAGGTAAGAGGCAGGAAAGATAAAATGTTTCAAATGGGAATGGCAAAATCATACAGCATTAAGCACCTGTTTAATATCTGTTGCATCTCCAGCTTTTTCCAGTTCTGATGAAGGATCCCAGACCTGAAACGTTAACTCTGTTTCTCTCTCCACGGATGTTGCCTAACCTGCTGAGTGTTTCCAGCGTTTTCTGTTGTTATTTCAGATTTCCAGCATCCGCAGTATTTTGCTATTGTAGTAGTCACCTGGGTGTTCTGTTGTGTTTAATAGTTAAATGCCATCCTTTAGTAAATGTATTAAAATGAAATGATGGCAAACTGTTGAAGATCTGGCCTCTGTCATTTCGAAAATGTAAGTTCCACATTGAGAGCTCAGGGCGAATTGCATTTGTCATGATGGTGGTCAGAGTGATAGGAAGCCATAGGTTCTTGTCCATTGTCTATGGTGTGGTAAGAAGGTGTCAGGCACATGTGTTTGATTAGGCAACCTAAGCAAATCTGGCCAAGATGAGTGCATCCCTTGCATCCCAGGCACCAATGTGCTCACGTGCTGCTGCAGCTGGTTGATGCGCATCCGCAAGGTCTTCGTTCTCGTTCTCCTCCTCATCCTCTTCCTCATCTGAGGAGGCTATGTGATGAGCCACTTGTTCCTCAGGCAGCTGCAAACCACGATGCTGTGTGATGTTGTGCAGTGCACAGCAGACCATGATGCTTCTGGAGATCCTGGCTGCTGAATACTGTAGGGCTCCACCTGATCTATCAAGGCATCTAAATCGCACCTTCAGCAAGCCAATGGTTTGCTCGATGGTGGATCTGGTCAAAATGTGACTGGAGTTGTAGCGCTCCTCAGCTTCGTTAGATGGCCTCCTGAGTGGCATCATTAGCCACGTCTTCAGGAGATAGCCCTTGTCTCCAAGTAGCCATTCCAAAAGTTGGTTTGGCGGATTGAAGAGCGGAGGCACATTAGACTGCCACAGGATGAATGAGTCATGGCAACTGCCAGGGTACTTGGCGCAAACATGCAAAATGTACTTCTTGTGGTTACACACCAGCTGCACGTTTGCGGTTGACAAAAAGAGCTGGGTTGTGATGGGGTGCCTTAAGGGCCACATGTGTGCAGTCCAAGATGCCCTGCACCCTTGGGAAGCCTGCCATATTTGCAAAGCCAACCGCACACACAGTTATACTTGCTTGATCCGTGGAGAAGTGGATGTAATTGTGCGCCTTTGCAAAGAGGGCATCGGTAACCTGTGTGATGCAAGTGTGTGTGGATGACTGGGAGATGCCGCTGATGTCTGCTGATGATCCCTGGAAGGAGCCTGAAGCAAAAAAGTTGAGTGCGGTGGTGACTTCGACAGCCACTGGTAAGGGATGTCCACCCGCACCTCTGGGCTCCAGGTCTTGGTGCAGCATTGTGCAGATGTCACCCACTACCTCTTGCGAAAGCCTCAGCCTCCTTTGGCACTGCTGCTCAGTCATGTTGAGGAAGCTCATCCTCATCCTGTAAACCCTGTTTTGGGGGTCTCTCCTGCGGCAATGTGCTCCCCTGCGCTGGCGCCTTCTGCCCTGTGCACTATCAGGTTGGCACTCCTGTTGTTGCTGCTGTTGTTCGGGGTTCTGCTGCTTCCTCGGCTGCTCTTCGTCTGAATCTGAACGCCAGGATGAAAGGAAATAAATGGTTCCCATGACGCTGGTAAATACCTCAGTTGAGGAAGCGCTCAGTCAATGTGTGGAGAGGGTTTTCCCAGGAGGTCACAGTGGAGATGGATCTCAGCTTCACCGCATCCAAAAATCAGTGGACCTGCAAAAAGTTCTCCAAGACCTGATAAAGCAAAGTACTGCCACCTGCAACTGATCCTTGTTGAAAGCTCCGTTTTTATGGTGGAGCTGCAGCTGTTTGGAAGCCAGCCACTTGAGAACCCAACAGGATTAGCTGGCGTGTTTCAGGAGAGATGCGCAGCACGCTGGAAATGTGGGAAAATTTGAAAGGCCTCTCAAAATGGCATGATAGAGGTCCTTAAGTGTAGGGGGTGGTGTGTGCCCAGTCAGCTCTGCCCCTGACTGTCTCTGAGCGGTTTGAATCACTCCCACGCCCCTGTGTTCTAGACACTGGACTTAGGTACAGGCGGCGACACAGAAATAGAGTAGACAACTGGTTTGGTGCAAGAAAACCGTAATTTTTATTAAAGGCATAATAAAATCACAATACTGAGAATTACTAGAATAATTACAGGCATATAAAATTACACTTATTTGGGAATGGGGAACACACGGCACATCGAGGGAACAAACACATTAAAAATCCCCTTATCCTTATCCCACCCCCCAATACCTAACTAGATTAAGCCACGAGGGGCCAGGAATTCATGCTCACCAATGGGGTTCCTTTTACAGTTCGAAACCTGTCAATCAAGCCGGTTGTGGTTTTGGGGTTCGCTCTTGTTGTCCTTTGGGGCCTGCCGTCGCCACGTGGTCACAGGGCGCGGCGGTGGAGTCGTCTGTGCGAAGTACCCTCCTTTTCCTTCGTTAGATTAAAGTCTTTTGTTGGGTACTTCACCTTGCAGGAATGGTCGTTCTTCTGGCGGTGGTTTAGTCACTGACGGTTTTGTTGCAGTTGGGACTTGGTTGGCGGTTTATATCGTCATTTTGATTTTTCTACCCATGCTTCAAACGCCAGCTTATAACTAGGCCGCTTGTTCGCTCGTCCCCAACGCTTCTTTTTGCTGCCCTTCTCTGCCTATCGGTTTTACCATTCGTCTCGTCTCGTCTCGTCTCATCTCGTCTGTTTGCGGCCCCGTGTGCGTGTTTGTATCGGGTTCCGTTTTCCTCCCGCATTTGGCCCCCGGTGTTGTAATGGGCGTCCTCGGTGTCAGGAGAGGCAAGGGCACGAGGCAAGAGAGCGAGCAAGAGGCAGAGCAAGAGAGCCGAGCAAGAGAGCGCCTGGCTACCGGTGGGCCTACAATTATACCCGGTTCTTCACCCCTTATCTGCGCGCCAAATCAGGTCAGTTCTTTGTCTAACTTTTGGCGGGCTCGTCTAAAATGATTACAGTCATTCACTTTAACGACTTTTGGGGCGGTTGTCTCCTTGTTTAATGGCTTCGATATCCTGGCTGTTGGTTATTTATGAAATGTAATCGTCTTTCCTGGCTTGGCAGCTACCTGTGAGCTGTTACCGATTATTTATGCAAAAAGTTAATGGCCTCAAGATTAGGTCCATCCTGAGTTGATCTGTTCCAAGGTGAAGAATGCATATTCTGTGTTTACCTAGTTGTCTGGCTTTAGACAAAGTCTTTCACAGACCCATGCATGTTAGGTTTCATTTCAGGATTTGAAAATGGGCCTGCCTTTCTTGCAGGGCCTTGCTTTTAAAATCCTGCAAGCCTTGGTCACGAGGTTTCAGAAGCCATTTTGGGTACCCTTTTTAATAACTTGTCCATAGGGTCCTGTTATCCATAACTTTTGGGGAATGTGGGAATTTTGAGAACCCTACACAAGTAGTAGTTAAGTACCTTCAGGGCCTATCCCGCCGCTTGGAGGTGCGACCAAAACGGAGTCTGCAAGCCCGCCTCTGGCAAAGTTGCACGGAGGCGGGTTGACAGTGGGATCGGAACCCACCGTCATTTTTTCAAACTTTCCCACCTGACCCGCCTTCAAACCCGCCTCCTCAGGGCTGGTAAAATCCAACCCTTTGACTTCAAGAAGACTTAGACAGGCTGGTGAAATTGGCGAACACATGGCAGATGAAATTTAACGCAGAAAAGTGTGAAGTGATACATTTTGGTAAGAAGAATGAGGAGAGGCAATATAAACTAAAGGGTACAATCCTAAAGGGGTGCATGAACAGAGAGACCTGAGGGTATATGTGCACAAATTGTTGAAGGTGGCAGGTCAGTTTCAGAAAGTGGTTAAAAAAGCAGATGGGATACTGGGATTCATAAAGCGAGGCATAGAGTAAAAAAGCAAGGAAGTTATGATGAACCTTTATAAAACACTGGTTCGGCCTCAACTGGAGTATTGTGTCCAATTCTGGACACCGCATTTTAGGAAGAATGTGAAGACCTTAGAAAGGGTGCAGAAAAGATTCCAGGGATGAGGGACTACAGTTATGTGGATAGACTAGAGAAGCTGGGCTTGTTCCCCTTAGAGCAGAGATGGTTGAGAGGAGGTTTGATAGAGGTGTTCAAAATCATGAGGGGTCTAGACAGAGTAGATAATGAGAACCTGTTCCCATTGGTGGAAGGGTCAAGAACCAGAGGACACAGATTTAAGGTGATTGGCAAAAGAACCAAAGGCGACATGAGGAAAAACTTTTTTACGCAGTGAGTGGTTAGGATCTGGAATGCACTGCCTGAAAGGGTGGTGGAGGCAGCCTCAATCGTGGCTTTAAAAAGGGATTTGGATAAGTACCTGAAGGAAAAAAAATTGCAGGGCTACAGGGAAAGGGTGGAGGAGTGGGACGAGCTGAATTGCTCTTGCAGAGAGCTGGCACGGACTCGACGGGCTGAATGGACTCCTTCTGTGCAGTAACCATTCTATGATTCTATACCTGGCACAAAAGAAGGTGACTGTGGCTGTTGGAGGCCAATCATCTCAGTGCCAGGATGTCACTTCAAAAATTCCACTGGTCAGCATCTCAGGCCCAACTAACTTCAGCTGCTACATCAATCAAATATCTTCCCTCCATCATAAATGGGGTTGTTTGCTGATTATTGCAGTCTTCAGCTCCACTGGCAATATCTCAGATAATGGCGTGACCCATGCCTGCATGCAACAAGACCTGTACAACATCCAGACTTAGGCTGATAAGTGGCGAGTAACATGCGTGCCACACAAGTGCCAGATAATGACCAAGTTTTGAACACATGTTCCAGAAGTGAAAGGCCAAGGTCTAACCCGTTGCACCTCACAGTTCCCACAATTCCCTGTACAGACCAATTATCCCAGCATTAACACGATTGGCTACTCACATGACCTGTCGGTGACTTCAAATTATTTTCTTCTTGTTATTTGTATAGGCTAATGATCGCTGTGTGCTTCAGCTTATGTAAGACTATGGCCATCAGTATGTAGGTGGCTGCAATGAAATTTTTTTTTTAAGTAGGCCTCTTGTGTGGTACCTCTCCACAGTAAAGGTTGAATGCACCAAAGCCACAGTTTGAGATTATTTTATGGTGGCATGTATTTTAACTTCAGTATATCCTGATTTTTCATTTGCAGTTAAATGCTAATTTGCTTACTAAAACATGTCTTTCATTTTGTTGTAAACTACAAGAAATTCATATCAAACCAAAAAAAACAAGGCTTCAGCGCTATAATGCCGAAAATCCACATCCACCCGTTAATAATATTGCACTGTTCAATGACGACGGGTTAAATGTGTGCTGCTGTGCACTCTAAAATTATTGCTGCCTAACTCATGAATAACATGGCCTTCATTGTAGTGCCAAATGTAATTTTCAGTCTATAGCAATAATATGGCTTTGTACTTACCTCAGCTTACAGTACTTCTCTTCCTTACAGACAATCCAATATATAAGTCCTGTGGATCACTACAGATACAGACTAAAACAAATTGGCTGGACAGGAAATGTAGGTAAGGGGTCCAAGAATGAAATGTTTTATCGATCCTCATTGATCAGATTTACTAGTTTCTGACAGCCACATTGAAATGATTTTGCCTCAGTAGAACAAGTGTTAATAGCCTGAGGATGCTTCTTTTGTAGAGATGCAGGATTAAACTACCTCACAATATATCAGATGTAACCATAATATCAGTTGTATATAAGCATTCATCCCATGAGACGTATTGTTTAAGAACAGATATAATTGACTGTCTGAGCTCCTTTAAAGAACAAGGCTGATCTAACTCTTCTGCTGAAAGCTATATTTTACTGAGGTGCCTTGTCAACATTTCAGTGCAGTTTGTCCCTGCAAGGTAACCATCTTTTTCAAAAAACTAAATTAAATGCCATATTCATTTTTATGGGGTCTAGTATATCTGAGGCATTATTTCTCTATATTTAATAACTATTAGCCTGGAAATGACTGAGGGCTGGATTTTCCCTGCGGAGGCGGGATGGCGGCGGGAGAGCTGGTTGGCGGGTTCCGGTCCCGCTCCTGTCTGCAGCCGCTCTCTGAAAAAGATTTTCCATAGATTGGCCTTGTTAAGCCCGCCCTGCGGGGTTCCCGGCCAATTAACAGGAAGCGGGTCTGATGATGTCATTTGATGACCTGTCATCAGCTGGTTTCCTTAAAGGGACCACGGCCACAGTGATTTTGACAGTTGTTCAAAAGCATTGAGGTGCTGCAAACACCAACAAGCACTGCACAAAGGTACACGTCTGCACCCAGGCTCACGCATGACTCCCTCCA
This sequence comes from Somniosus microcephalus, assembly GCF_052327205.1. Lineage (NCBI taxonomy): Eukaryota > Metazoa > Chordata > Chondrichthyes > Squaliformes > Somniosidae > Somniosus > Somniosus microcephalus. The sequence goes on from NC_140994.1 coordinate 235,753,742, forward strand.
TATGCTTATAGGGAGCCACAGCACGCAGGGAGATTCTCTTCCCTTCCAATGGGCGGTAGAGACCTCCCCAGGAGATCAACGCAGTCTGGTTGCACATTGCACAGGAGGACACAAGCAGGGATGTCGTCAGGTATGCCTGACTGCGGTGGCACATATTATGTCCGTGTATGATTGAGACACGGACAGCAGGAGTTGAACAAAACAAGTCTTTACTGAAAGGAGTCAATCGGGAAACTGAAACTACAGAGGCTTACTAGCGCCTTTTATACAGGGGTGGTCACTGCCGGTACTGCAGTCTGAGACCAGTTATTCTCTTAAAGGTACATACACAACAGCACAAACCTTTCAATGATCTCAGTAGGTCATGAAACGTTATTGCAAAGCCACACTCAAACTCACCCTGCTGTGCCACTCATCCCATCCCCATCACTCTGCCTTCCCTAACCTACTCCTGCAAATCCTTACTCACACCAACTTTTGCCGCCGCTCAGAGTATAGGTTTGGAGGTGGGTCCGCTGTCAAAATAGCGAAGATTGACAGCAGGTAGGAAACCCACTGTCAACCCACCTCCACGCGAGTCTCCCAGGTTGTGTCCTCCTGTGCAATGTACAACCAGACTGCGTTGATCTCTGGGGAGGTCTCTTCCGCCCTAGGAACAACAACAACAATGTGTATTTATATAGCGCCTTTAACGTAGTAAAACGTCCCAAGGCACGGCAAAGGGGTATTTTAAGACAACAAATTTGACACCGATCCACATAAGGATAAATTAGGGCAGGTGTCCAAAAGCTTGGTCAAAGAGGTAGGTTTTAAGGAGTGTCTTAAAGGAGGAAAGAGAGGTAGAGAGGCAGAGAGGTTTAGGGAGGGAATTCCAGAACTTAGGGCCTAGGCAACAGAAGAGAATCTCCCTGCGTGCTGTGACTCCCTCCATAAGCATATGAAGGGAGTCATGCGTAAGCCTGGGTGCAGACGTGCACCTTTGTGCAGTGCTTGTCAGTGTTTGCAGCACCTCAATGCTGTAGAATACTGACAGCACAACTGTCAAAATGAATGTGGCCGTGGTCCCTTTAAGGAAACTGGCTGATGACGCATCATCAAATGATATCATCAGACCCATGTAAGGGGCTTTCTCTTGCTAGGTCTCTCTCTCTGGTGAGACCGCTCTTTTTTGCACAGTAATTTACCGAGTGGTTCGACCCACTCACCCCTTAGGTTCTGTACACTGGAGTTTGAGGCAGGAACTACAATGCAGAGAATACTCTGTAGACCAAGTTTAATGAAACGAAGTGAAATTTTATTGCATAAAGGAAAAATTGAATGTAAGCCAAAATAAGGTACATGGGAGGGAAAAACAAATCATAATACAGTACTAACCAATATAGCCACAGGCATATTATACTTTACAAGGTTCAACATGAAATAGGGAAACACACGGAACATCGAGGGACAACAACTCATTGTTAATTATCCCCTAAAATGCCCACCCACTAAACCTAGCTAGATTAGATTAAGAGGGGCCAGAAACATGCTCACCAGTCCCAGTTAGAAAATAGAGGTTTTGAAGTCTGCGTTTTGGTCCTCTCAGGCGTCCTGTCTCCAAGTGGTCAGTGGAACGCAGCGGGCTGCGACACACTCTTTTCTCCCTTGAGGTAATGGACACGGACAGGCTGGATGTTAGCAGGCCTGGACGTCGGCGTGGAGAGAGATCAACTGTTTGACCATTTTCACATAGGTTTCCTCTTGGAGGGTCGCCATCTTTCCGTCTCGTCAAATGGCCCAGGGTTTGCCGATGATCTCCCGATAGCTACCCCGGGTCTGGGCGCTGACTCGATCTTCCCTCTCGAACATCTCTCTCCAACCTCCCTCTCGAACATCCAACTCGATCATCTCCCGATAGCTACCCCGGGCCTCCAGTTATACTTCTCATCAAGGCCCTTATCTCCCGCCATATCAAGGTTAGTCTTTGTTTTACTTTTGGCGGGCTTGTAGCACAGAGGGGTAGTCATTGTGTTTAAAGTACTTTCGGGATGGCCGGTAACTGCCATCTCTGGTCTGGAATGACCTTGTATTGTCTTTAATGGGTCTTGATGTTCCCCTTTGAATTTGAAGCTGTTTCCCCTTTGTCTGGGTAAACATTTTGATGGCCTTTATCTACAAGCCGATCTGATTGGATCTGCATCCAATCCATATGTATGGGGTTCAGTCTGGTTTCGCATTCTCCGAAATTGCATTCCAGAACTTACTGTGGGCTGAATCCACAAAAGCTGTCTGTGGACTGCAGGAACCATTTTAAAATGTCCCAAAAAGCTGGTCACGGGGTCTGGTGGCCATTTTGTGTGCCCCTTTTTCTGGGCTTCTTTTAAAACAGTCTTTAAAATTAAGGCCTTTTCTGCCAATAGACCCTTATAGGACAATGTTCAATTTTGCGAATCCTACACCCGCTTCCTGTTAATTGGCCAGGAACCCCGCAAGGCGGGCTTAACAAGGCCAATCAAAGGAAAATCATTTTCAGAGAGTGGGCTGCAGACGGGAGCAGAACCAAAAGCCGCCAACCAGCTCTCCCGCCACCTTCCCACCTCCACAGGGGAAATCCAGCCCTTAGAGTTCAGGGCAGCATGGTGGCATAGTGGTTAGCACTGTTGCCTCACAGCGCCAGGGACCCGGGTTCGAATCCGGCCTCGGGTGACTGTCTGTGTGGAGTTTGCACATTCTCCCCGTGTTTGCGTGGGTTTCCTCCGGGTGCTCCGGTTTCCTCCCACAGTCCAAAGATGTGCGGGTTAGGATGGTTGGCTATGATAAATTGACCCTTAGTGTTAGGGGGATTAAATACGTGGGGTTACGGGGATATGTGTTGGTGTAGGGGTTACAGGGATCGGGTGGGATATGTGTCGGTGCAGGCTCGATGGGCCGAAATGGCCTCTATCTGCATTGTGTGATTTCTGTGAACGCAGCCATTTTATTTTAAATTATTTCCCTTACTCCTCCTCTCCTTTAGGCTGTAGCACCAGGGCCAGATACGGAGGAGGACAGCTGGAACAGCGGTCCTGTGATCCTCAGCAGCAGCGAGAACATAATGCTAGGAATGCAGACTTTGCATACCATCAATGCAAAATAAAACCTCTTATTGCTGAAGCATGTCACTCTGCATTATAGGAAAAAGTGTCTCCCAGTTCAGCACAGCCTAGTGGATAAAAAACAACAAAAGGCAGTTTTAGCCATTTCTTTGGCAGAAGTTGGGGTTGTTCTTTGTACTTTTTTGGTGGATGCATGTTTCTTTCTTGGTTGATGAAGAAAAGCTTTTGGAACTTCTGATATTGGAACACAGGGGAAAGAAAGAAAGAGTGGCTTCGGTCAATGTGGCTGGATGAGATTTTCTTTGCAGTGTAGAATGGCTGGGGGCAACAGCAATGTATTTTATACATACTGAATTTATATTTACAGCAAAAACAGTGGAACATCAGTTGGCTAGATGTCTAGGGGCGGGAAGGGAGTTCAAAATGCGGAAGTGGCTGTATTTTTTCAGAATTAGTGCATCTATAACACATTCCTGAAAACAGATCCTATATAGGGGAGGGGACATCCTTTCCTGTCATGGTTGCCAAGGCCTCAAACCCAGTATCTTACAATGACTGTTCTTTTTATGTAAACCTAGGTCATGTTTGCAAAGTATAATTTCTTATCTTATCCATGCTCATTTAATAAACATAGGCCTTGAGGTTATGCCATGGGATACTAACACATAAACATTCAGTGAGCTTGTCTGAAGTTCCTCTCTCCGTTATATTAGCGGAGGTATTAATCTGTTTAAGATAAATTGGTTAAGACCTCTGCTAAAATAGTGGCAAGAGGAATTTTAGATGAATGTGTTTTCTGGTTCATACCCCATGGCGTAACTTCAGGGCCACAGTTGCTGCGGTGTATTATGATAGGTTGTGTTCATATAATGAGTCTATTAATAATTTGAAATTAGTTTAATAATTAATTTGCTACCATCTGATTATACAAGTATTACTGGAAAGTTAAATACTTTGTCAATGCCAAGGCTACAGTTACACGCTAACTTTTTGGGTTTAGTACCTTGGGATGATGTTGAGCTGGCCACAAAGTTGAGTCACAGTTCTTAAGGATCTAAGATGCTGTTTTGAAGTGTTTTAAATTAATTATATGCTACCACAACACTGAGGTTAAGGGTAAGAGAAGCAAATCTTTTGTCACACCCATTGGCTATATTTAAATGCTATTCCTAATATATACACACCTGATGAACAACAACTTAGAACAGCCATTGGTCTTAACTTGGGGCGTGAATAATAGAAGACAGACAGACCTATCTTTATACAACACCTTTCATATTCTCATGATATCTCAAAGTGCTTCGTGGCCAAAGAACTGCTTATTAAAATGTAATCATTATTGTTTCTGTATGCAAACACAGCAGCCAATTAGTGCACAGCAAGGAGCCACTAAAAGCTACAAGATGAATGATCAGTTAATTTGTTTTGGAGCTGCTGATTGAGACATAAATATTGGCCAGGCACCAGAGAGAACTTCCTTCTTCTGCTTCAAAATTGTGCCATGGAATCCTTTACGTCCACCTGAATGGGCAGACAGGGCCTCTGTTTAGCTTTTCATTTGAAAGACGTCACCTCTGACCACACAGCACTCCCTGAAGTACTGCATCAGCCTAGATAATGGTCCTGAAATTGCAGTGTTTATGAAGGCATAATCTCAGAGTACACCGTCGTATTCCCTTTGAAATGCCCGCAAGTTCGGGATTTCCACATGCAATTGCGCATGCACGAAATTCGGAACTTGCAGCCTGTCAATGTATGCGTTGACAGGCCATCCACATGGGCCACGAAAAAGCAATTATTGGCGCAAAGATGGGCTATTTGCCTAGAGACCAGCCAGCAATTGCATGGAAGTCTTACGGTTGATGCAAGCAGGTACAGGGCCTGTTTACATCAGTGTAAGGGGATATCTAAGGCTTTAATTAAACATTTTCATATCATAAATTATGCATATACACTGTATTAAATGAGCTTATGCAAATATTGGCCCAGATTACTGTTTTGATGATGTATAAAATTATCAAAAATTAAATTGTTAGTGAGGTTGGTGGAATGAAGGTAATTATGAATAAAATTCCAATTCTGTTAATTGTATAATTATTACATTTCAGGAATCCATTGCATCTCATTAGGGGATTCCCTTCGTAAATGATTGAAATGGAATTCTGCTTATTGTTTGGAGGACCAGGCCCACATGATCATAGGTATGCTTTCGCACCGCCTGCGTCCCTGGGACCTGTGGGCCATTACGCTGCCCTCCACCTCGAGGCTGCCAGCAGGTACTTTCGTAATTGTTTCGCGGGTCGGAGGTGTACGTCAGAGGTACGCCTCCGACCACAATTTCTAGCCCAATGTTCGCAAGTACTGGAGTGCAACTTTAACCCCCGACTCAGAGTCAAACTGAAACGTAAAAGAAGAAACTTTTTTCCAACGGACAGAACATACCAGGCAGCGTGGCCATGATTTCCTGATATGCACAACCTTCAGACAATGCTCCCTGCCGGCAGTGCCCACTTGGAAAATTGGCCCTAATAAGTCATCTTCCTCTTATAGTTTTCTCCTATTCCTGACAGTCACTTATTGTTCTTTTCCAATCTGTTTTTCCTGGTGGTTTGCTATAATGTAAAATTGTTACATGCTTGATGCATGTACTGGTGTATTATTCTGACATCTCCTAGTTAACATCAACATTTGTCTAACACTACAATGAGCTTAACTGCACAAACATGCCCTTTGGTTCTCCTCTGCATCGCCCATCATTTTCATTTTACAACTGAGAGTGCAGGCTTGCAAACTGGACTTAGAGCTCTGCAAACGCTGCAACATTAATGGCTATAGCAGAGCTGAAAGACTACCAAGTGCTCTTTGGCATTAGAGCCTTATGAACACAGAGGGGAAAAGAAAACTCAGGACACAGGCAGGATGAGTCAGCGCAGGCAAGAGGAAGACTACCTGATAGAAAATGTGAGGATATTTAAGCTGGTTAGTGATCTCCCCGAAGCCCACCTCCCCCCCCACCCCGCTGCCACCCCCCCCTCCCCCAAGCCACCATTTGATTGAATGAGTTTTCTACTTTTATGTGGAGGTTGAGCGAGTGAGAAAAAAAAAATGAATTTTATTAACAGCAGAAAAACGAAATAAATTCTTTGGCAGTCTCATCCAGTAGAGAATGATTTTTTTTTTAATTATTAAAAATCCTACCAGTGCAGTATTGCAAAGAGAAACAATCACTGTGCTTTAAAAATAAAATCAGTTTAGTGGCACCTGAGCTTCCACAATAAATTAGTTTCCGCCCCCTCTTTCACAGTGCATCATAACTGATGTGCATCACCGCAAGTGGAAGGAGAAGAATCTCTTAATGAGTTGCCTCTTGAGGACATCAAATCTTAGGATAACATTTTGGCCCTCAATACACACAGTCTTCATTTCTTTGATTGGATTCAGTTGCTGAGATTTACAAGTGCATAAACCCCGTCTAAAAATTCCAAAGTAAGATACTTTTAAAGTGGGTGGATTCATTAATAAATTAGCAATGCTTAGATTTCGTTCCTGGCCTGTGTTGAATTTGCTGATCTCAGCCAGCATGGTAATTGGAAAGCTAAAAATAGCCTCAGTGCCCCGAAGTTAGGTTGGGGAGGAAATAATTCTCAGGATTTTCACTTCTGAAATACTTAGAAACATAGAATTACATAGAATCTACAGCACAGAAACAGGCCATTCAGCCCAACTAATCCATGCCGGCGTTTATGCTCCACACGAGCCTCCTCCCACCCTACTTCATCTAACTCTATCAGCACAACCTTCTATTCCTTCCTCCCTCATGTACTTATCTAGCTTCGCCTTAAATGCATCTATGCTATTCCTCCGCTGGAAAATGTGCCTGTCGGGAGAATTGAGGATCAGACTCGGCTGGGATGCCTCACCCCACCTCACCGGCCCCTCACTGTCTTGTCATACATCTGAAGAATGGCCCCTTGGATGACCTAGGTGAAGGTGGCTGGTACGTGTGCAGTTGCCAGTCTGCATAAATCAGCACCTTCAGGAGAGTAAACTGGGGTGAAGGGGCGAAATAATTTTTAGGTGAAAAAAAATTGTAACGTTACAAATTCACCCAAATACTACAGTGGAACATTTTTATCCTAAACACACTGGGGTAGAATTTTAATTTACCAGCTAAGCATAAAACTGGTGTTGCGGACCATCTGCCTGTTGTGGAGTCATCCCAATTTCCATTACTTTCAATAGAAATGAAAATCGGGCCGATTCTATAATGGAAAGCCGATCCACAAAGCCAGTTTATGCCCAGGTGGCAAGTCGAAAATCTACTCTCATCAGACTGGAAAAATACAGTTCTTCTTACCAAGGCTTCTTTTTGTCAGAATCATCCCATTAAATGCACTAAGGCTGGCTGCCCCGTCACAACTGCCCACTGCTAAGTGAAAATCAGTGTCTAAATATCCTAAAATTATTACGCAGCTGTATAAACACGGAAATAAATAAATCTTTCATTCTTTTGTTTCCCTCCTTCTGGTCTAACAGAGGCATTCTCCAAATTATTCAGCGTTACATTTTAGTTTTTATCCCTGTGCCCTAGGGAAAGCTCAGATCTTTTTTCAGATCGCTGCTTCTTGCATTTTAAGTCTCTGCTGCCTCTCTCAGACTCAGTTAAGCAGCACATCTCCTTTAGATTCTTCTCTTATTCTGCCCTGTTTCTTGATGCACAACCTGTTGGGAGGATGCCATGCTAGACCAAGCATTCAGCAGCGAGCCTAAAATGGTTGAGAATTTTGAGGTTGGATACTGGTGATTGTGAAATGTCAGCAGATTTCACTGGCTGGAGCAAGACATAACAAAATGAATGTCCCAGATTTCAGAAGAGGTGATTTTAAGACAATGAGGCATGAACTGGGGAGGATAAATTGGAAAATAATGCTGGAGGGAGAAAACACTTAGTAAAAAATTGAATGTTTTGAAGTATCTCTCAGCAAGAGTGCAGATTAATTGTAGAATCAAGACGATACCAAAACCAAGATCTAAGCAGTTAAATAGAGGCTACGAAGCTGAACGTTTTAAAAAAGAAATTGGAAGGATTAAATAAAAGATATAAAGCTAATCAGAAGCTAAGAGAAAAAAAAATTGAACAACAACACTGGACATTAGGAGAAATGAAAGGAGATTCTTTGGGTACATTCACAGCAAAAAAAAATCTGAAAAGAATTTCTGTTCAAAGCTGTTTTATAATTTTATTATTTTTTTCTCTTTCAGAAATATGTATCTACAGTATATCAAGAAGCATACAGAATGAATAAAAGTGCGCTTCTGACCTTTTACAGTTCAACATAGTGGAAAGCCAGTGGAATGGGGGAGGTAGAAAAGCAACAAGAAAGGATACAAAGAAAGTAATAAGAGGTTCAAAAAGGAGCTATGAAATAAAGTTTCACCGGATATCACAGCCAACAGCAAATGTTTTTATAAATATATCAAGAGAAAGAGAGGACTATAGGGGAATGTTGGTCTATTGAAGGCAAGTACAGGCGAGACTATAATGGACAATTAAAAAATGGCCGACTTGTTAAATGAATACTTCGTACACATTTTTACAGTGCAGGAAGAAGACAAAAATACTGACATTACAAGGGAACTTAAAATAAGTCTTGGGGAGAAACTTAATAGATTCAATATAAGTTCAAAAATTATAATGGAGAAAATAATGGGACTTAAGTTAGATAAATTTTCAGGACCTGATGGTGAGAAAACCAAATAACGAAATTGCAGATGTGTTAGTCATAATTTTGCAACACTCTCTAGATTGAGGAATTGTGTATTTTGATTGGGAAATTGCAAATGTCACTCCATTATTTAAGAGGGAAAGGAGAACCATGTAACTACAGACCCATCAGTTGTAGGAAAGTTACTGGAATCTATCATCAGAGACAGGAGAGTAACTTAGTATTTGGGCAACTGTGAGCTGATCAAAGAGATTCAGCATGAATTTCTGAAGGGTACGTCATGTCTGACTAATCTAGTTGAATATTTTGAGGAGATCACTAGCATGGTGGATAGGGGAGTGTCTCTGGATGTTGTCTATATGGACTTCTTAGCAGAAATAAAGGCGCACAGAATTGGAGGTAACTTTGTGACATGGGTTGGTAATTGTTTGGGAGGTAGGAGACAGAGAGTAGGGATTAAGGGAATGTATTCTGATTGGTGGGATGTGACAAGTGGTGCTCCCCGGGGATTTGCACTGGGGCTTAGCTTTTCAGCATATATATCAATGACTTGGATGAAGGAACAGAGAGTTGCATATCCAAATTTGCAGATGACACTAAGATAGGAGGCACAGTGAATGGGAGTAAGAAGTTACAAAAGGACATGGGCGAAGTGAGTGGGCAAAACTATGGCAGATGGAGTTTAATTTGGGGAAGTGTGAGGTCATCGGCTGGAATTTTCCCCTAAAAAAAGGGTAGGTTTGGAGTGTGGTGGCAGTTAAATTGTTAAAAATGGGATTCCCAGCCTGATCCCACCTCCAACCCGCCCACTTCCTGTTTTGGCGGAGTCGGGATTGGAAGTGGGCAGCCAACTCGCTGCCAGGGGGCGTTACAGTAATTTAAATATTGTAATGAGGCTGGAAGCCTCTTTTATCCTCTCCATTTTGAATTTAACTGCCTGTGGACATGTTTCACACAATTTGTAAAACCCAGCAGTTAAACCAAGGCGGGGACTGCGGCATCCAGGAGGTAAGTGGCTTTATAACTACTTCCTGGATCCAGGGTCCCTATCTAACCTAACCACCCTGCGATTGCAGACACCCCACCCCTACAAGGCCTCAGATCACCCCCACCAAGGCCTCTGATCCCGACCATGAGGCCTCACCCCCCACCCCTCCCACCGATGATGCTGAGGATGGCCACAATCCTCCGGTGGCTGTCCACAATCCTCTCTCGCCCCTTGCCGATGCTCCGGCCAACACCCGCCCCCACCGCCCCGTCAATCCTCCATCCCTCCGATCCCCAGCTAACCACCGCCCGCCGATACCCGGTGACCTCGATCCCTGGCCAACCACACACCCCCCAATACCCAGACGACTACCCCTCCCCAATCCCCGATCCTCAATGCCAACCCCTGCGATCCCCAATGCCCCATGCTGACCAACCTACCACCGCGCCCCCACCCCCCCACACCCACCCCCGCCTCTCAATCTGGCTGGCTGCGGGCGGGAATCCGAGGCCTCACATACAAATCAGGCCTTGCTGTTAAAGTCGGCAGGGCCTGCGGGAGGTTTCCCGCCTGCCTCGGAGGCCCCCCACCCCCCACCCACCTCCCTGGAGAAAATTCCAGCCATTGAGTTTGGATTTGAGAAAGACAAATTGGATGTTTTTTTAATGATACCAGGCTAGGAGCTGTGCAGGAACAAAGCAAATTAGGTGTCCATGTACACAAGTCACTGAAAGCCAGTGCAGAGATACAAAAAGTAATCAAAAAGGTTTGACATGAATCAGTCATTCATGAAAGAAAGACTTATGAAATAATACTGAGCGGCCTACGGGTGGCGCTGTCCAGGGAGAGTATAAATACTCGGGCATGGGCCCGGCTTGCACAGGACATTCTTAACAGGAACTAGTGAAGGACACAACTAGACCTCCATGTTGTAAAATAGTTGATTAAAGCTTTGTTTAACGCTTAAACCAAGTGCCTAGTAGTTTTCTTACATCAAGGCTAAAGGAATGTTCGCCTTTATCTCAAGGGATTGCACTTCGAAAGTGAGGAAATGATACTTCATTTGTACAGACCCTTGGTCAACCCCAGCTGGATACTGTTCAGTTTTGGGCACCAAACCTCAGTAAAGCAAAATTGGGCTTGGAGTGGGTAGAGCACAGAGTAACCAAAAAAATACCAGGGTTTAAAGGATTAAATTATGAGGACAGGTTGCAGAAACTTGGTTTGTATTCCCTTGAGTTCAGATGGTTGAGCGGTGATCTAACCAATGTCTTTAAAGTGATAAAAGGATATAGTAATTTTCAGGGGGGTCAGCGGGTGCGTTTGGTGGCGGGTCGGTGGGAAAAAATTTTTTTGATATTGGGTAGGGAACCCACTGTCAACCTGCCGCTACACTAGTCTCCCAGATGTCGTGTCTGTCAGCGCTGAACAGACCTGACAGGAAGCAGCGGGGAGGCAATTTGGGTGATTAAGAGCTTGTTAAAAGCCTGTTAAAGAGAATTTTGAGCTCACCTTAACATTTTACGAGGTAGCTCACAGGTTCCACACTGCTCGGGGATCACGTCAGGTAAGGAGGTCACCATGAACTGACCTCTTAACTTGACAGCAGCAAATGTGGTATAAAAGCTCCCATAGAATCACAGAATCATGGAACCATAGAAAGTTACAGCACGGAAGGAGGCCATTTCGGCCCGTCGTGTCCGCGCCAGCCAACAAAGAGCTATCCAGCCTAATCCCACTTCCCAGCTCTTGGTCCGTAGCCCTGCAGGTTAGAGCATCCCAAGTGCACATCCAAGTACTTTTTAAATGTGGTTAGAGTTCCTGCCGCTACCACCCTATCGGGCAGTGCATTCCAGACCCCCACACCCCTCTGGGTGAAGTAATTTCCCCTCAAATCTCCTCTAAACCTTCCACCAATTACTTTAAATATGTGCCCTCTGGTTTTTGACCCTTCTGCTAAAAGAAATAGGTTCTTTCTATCCACATTATCTATGCCCCTCATAATTCTATGCACCTCAATAAGGTCTCTCCTTAGCCTCCTCTGTTCCAAGGAAAACAGACCCAGCCGATCCAGTCTTTCCTCATAGCTAAGATTCTCTACTCCCGGCAACATCATTGTAAATCTCCTCTGTGTCCTCTCTAGTGCAATCACAACTTTCCTGTAATGTGGTGACCAGAACTGCATGCGGTACTTTAGCTGAGGCCTAACTAGTGTTTTATACAGTTGAAGCATAACCCCCCTGTTCTTGTATTCTATGCCACGGCTAATAAAGGCAAGCATTCCGTATGCCTTCTTAACCACTTTATCTACCTGGCCTGCTACCTTCAGGGATCTGTAGACATGCACCCCAAGGTCCCTTTGTTGCTCTACACTACTCAGTGTCCTACCATTTAATGTGTATTCCCTTTCCTTGTTAGCCCTCCCCAAACGCATTACCTCACACTTCTCCGGATTGAATTCCATTTGCCACTGTTCTGCCCACCTGACCAATTTATTGATATCTTCCTGCAGTCTACAGCTTCCTTCTTCAGTATCAACCACACAGCCGATTTTAGTATCATCTGCAAACTTCTTAATCATACCCCTATACTCAAGTCTGGATCATTGATATATACCACAAAAAGCAAGGGACCTAGTACTGAGCCCTGCGTAACCCCACTGGAAACAGCCTTCCAGTCACAAAAACACCAATCAACCATTACTCTCTGCTTCCTGTCTCCGAGCCAGTTTTGAATCCAACTTGACACTTTGCCCTGGATCCCATGGGCTTTTAACTTCGTGACCAGTCTGCCATGTGGAACCTTATTAAAAGCCTTGCTAAAATCCATATACACTGCATCAAACTCACTACCCTCATCTACCCTCCTTGTTACCTACTCAAAAAATTAAATCAAGTTTGTCAGACACGACCTTCCCTTAACAAATCCGCACTGACTATCCTTGAATAATCCGTGTCTTTCTAAATGAAGATTTATAGGCCTAGAAATTCAGTGGCGCCCCATTTGGGGCGCCAGCCTTGCCAGGGCGCTAAAAGTAGCGCCCCGGAAGTAGTCGCGACTGCCCGCCGGAAATTGACTTTGCTCGCCCCAGAGGGAAGCGCGGGGCTACTGAAGGCGCCCCGCAACCCTCTTGGAGTGCAGCAACTCAATATCGCTGCGCAATGGGCCACAGCGCAACACACTGCGGCATGGCGCGCTGCGGTACTGCAGGCCTTCCTCCCCTTCTTAAAGGGGACGGGCCTGCTGCAGCACGATCAAAGATCACGAGTGCCGGCAAAAGAGCCCGGCACCAAGGAGAAGTGCCGGGCTGTTGGAACACAGCCGGCACTCCACGGGGGGGGCACTCAGGAGGCCGGGAGCAGCGGCGTGGAGAGGTGCTGGCAGGTGGCCAGCAAAAACTGGCCGCCCCGCACCTCAGCGCCTCTACCGCCGCAGGTAGGCCCCCCTGAACCGGTCGCAAATAGCGACCGGCGTTAAAGCAGGGGGCGCAACTAAATTTCGTGATCAGGGCGGTAGTGGGGCGCTGCGCACACCGATGACATCATCGGTGAAGCGCAGCGCTAACGGCTAGTGCCACCATTAGCATACCGCTAAATTTAGCGGGAGGCGTGGCCAGTGGCATCCAACCCACTAAGTGCCCTCTTAAGGCGCTAACGGGTGGCGCAGCCCACTGAATTTCTAGGCCATACTGTCCTTCAGAATTCTTTCCAATAATTTTCCCATAACCGATGTTAGGTTGACTGGCCTGTAATTATTTGGTCGATCCTTTACTCCCTTTTTAAACAGGGGTAGCACATTAGCAGTCCTCCAGTCCTCTGGCACCACACCTGAAGCCAGAGAGGATTGAACAATGATGGTCAGGGCCTCTGCTATTTCTTCTTTTGCTTCGCTTAACAGCCTGGGATACACTTCATCTGGGCCTGGGGATTTATCCACTTTTAAAGCTGCTAAACCCCTTAATAATGTAAGATTTGCAAAATTTCTGCATCTCCCCAAAGGTTATTATTAATAAGGGACCCTGCATGGACATTTTTAAATTGAAAAGGGTACCCAAGATGGCATCCGTGCCTCGTGGCAGGAAGCCTGTGGGATTCCAAAATGGATTCTGCAACGCAGACAGCTTGGGAGAAATCGAAACTAAGGCTGCAGGTTTTCTGTGAAGCGAAACTTTGTGTTTTGGAACAAGACAGGACTCTGAATTATGCATTAGACTGAATTGGAGACAGATCTAATTGCAGTTTAGGCCTATAGTTAAGGCCATCAAACAGTCTGCATATATTATCGGAAACAGATTAACACAGCCATCGAGGTTGGACAAGCCCATCAAGGAACTTTCAGGACAATACAAGTCAATTATCGGGCCGGTAGATGCGATTACCGGCCATCTAAAACCCGTTAGTATGAATTGCTACCATTATTTTTAAACTAGCCCGCCAAGTTTAAGACAAAGAACTAACCTGATTTGGCGCGAAGTTAAGGGTTTTCAATGAAGGTATAATTGAAGGCCCCGGGTAGCATTGAGTGAGGGCAGCTAGTTCGGAGGAGGAGGAGGTCCGTAAAGTTTGTTGGTTGGTGCTGCTCCTCGGGCCCCTCGCCCTTGTGGTTGCCGCTCTTTCCCCGTCCCGCGCTTACCTCCTGGCCTCTGCCCGTGCCCTTTTCCCACTCCATCTGGAACTGCCCCGGCACCGGGTCGGGCAGACACGGACAGATTCAGGCCAGGCGAGGCGGGACGCGACGAGGGGAGAAGGGAAAACCACCGAGGGGCAGACCAGCTGGAGAAGACCAAATGAGGGGAGGATTCGAATCATCGGGCCTTCAGCCTTGGCCGACCTTCGAATATCTGCACACTAACTCAAACTGGCAGCTGTCGACGAAGAATCATCCCTGCAAGGTAAAGTACCCAAACAGAGACTTTGAGGTACTCGAACCTGGACAACGCCCTTGCAGCACCCGGAGACCACGTTACGCTGGCAGGCTCCAGAGAGCACCAAGAGCGAACCCTGAACCCCACCGCTGTTTTGAATTGAGCAAACCCCGTTTTTGATTGGTGAGCATAGATTCTGACCCCTCATAGCTTAATCTAGTTAGGTATAGGGGGTGGGATAAGGATAAGGGGATTGTTAAGATAGTTGTTTTCCCTCGATGTGCCGTGTGTTCCCCATTCCCTGTATAAGTGCATTTGCCTGTAATGTTATAGTGGTAACTTCTTTTAAGACTGTATTAATTTTCCTGTTCAATAAAATCTTGGTTTTTGCTTGCATCCAAACCACCTGTTTACTCGAGTTTTCTGTATCGCTGCCTGCGTGGGAGCGATTCGAACCGCTCACAAACAGTCAGGGGCATAACTGACTGGGCGCACGCGCCACACCCGCCACCCCCTACAATACTTCCTCTCTCACTATGTTTATTTCATCTAATATTTCACACTCCTCCCCCGTGATAGCAATATCTGCTTCGCCCCTCTCCTTTGTGAAAACAGACGCAAAGTATTCATTAAGAACCCTACCGATGTCTCCCGCCTCCACACACAGAATACCCTCATGAGCTCTACTAGGCCCTACTCTTTCTTTAGTTATCCTCTTACTCTTAATATATTTATAAAACATCTTTGGGTTTTCCTTGATTTTACTTGCCAAGAATTTTTCATGCTCTCTCTTTGCTTTCCAAATATCCTTTTTAATTGCACCCCTGCACTTTCTGTACTCCGCTAAAGATTCTGGATTATTTAGCCATCGGTATCTGTCATACGCCTCCCTTTTTTTCTTTATCCTACCCTGTATGTCCCTAGACATCCAGGGGGCTCTAGATTTGTTAGTCCCACTTTTTTTCTTTAAGGGCACATATTTGGTCTGAACCCTCCGGATGTCCTCCTTGAATGCCTCCCACTGCTCTGACACCGATTTACCTTCAAGTAGCTGTTTCCAGTCCACTATGGCTAAATCCCCTCTGAGCTTAGCAAAATTTGCTTTTCCCCAATTTAGAATTTTTATTCCTGGTCTATCCTTGTCCTTTTCCATAACTACCTTAAATCTAACAGAATTATGGTCACTAACACCAAAATGCTCCCCCACTGATACGTCTTCTACCTGCCCAGCTTCATTCCCTAAAACTAAGTCCAGAACTGCCCCCTCCCTTGTTGGGCTTGCTACATACTGGCTAAAAAAGTTCTCCTGGATGAATTTTAGGAATTCCGCACCTTCTATACCCTTCACACTAATTTTATCCCAGTTAATATTGGGGTAGTTGAAATCCCCTACTATTACTGCCCTATATAATTCAGAAATTTGTCTACATACTTGTACTTCTATCTCCCTCTCACTGTTTGGGGGTCTGTAGTACACTCCCAGCAGTGTGATCCATCCTTTTTTGTTTTTCAATTCGACCCATATGGCCTCGTTTGATGATCCCTCCAACATGTCATCCCTCCTCACAGCTGTAATAGTTTCTTTAATCAATACCGCGAACCCACCTCCCTTTTTACCTCCCTCTCTATCCCGTCTGAAAATCCTGTAACCAGGAATGTTGAGCTGCCATACCTGCCCCTCTTTCAGCCACACCTCTGTAATAGCTATAATATCATAGTCCCAAGTATCTACCTGTGCCCTCAGCTCATCTGCCTTGTTCGCTATACTCCTTGCATTGAAGTATATACCATTTAGTACAGGCAAACCTCCTTGTTGACTACTATCTAGCCCTTGATTCCTCTGTCCTTCCAATTTATTTTCTATGTTTTTGTTTTCCAATTTCAGTTTTTCTTCCCTCCCTATTGACTCATACTTAAGTTCCCATCCCCCTGCCAAGCTAGTTTAAAGCCTCCCAACAGCACTAGCAAACCCTCCCGCGAGGATGTTGGTCCCGTTCCCATTGAGGTGCAACCCGTCTGGCTTGTAGAGGGCCCACCTCCCCCAGAAACAGTTCCAATTCCTCAGGAATCTAAAGCCCTCCCTCCTACATCATCTCTCCAGCCATGCATTCATCTGCTCTATCTTCCTATTTCTGTACTCACTAGCACATGACACTGGGAGTAATCCGGAGATTACTACCTTTGAGGTCCTGCTTTTTAACCTCTTTCCTAGCTCCCTAAACTCTGCCTGCAGGACCTCATCCCTCTTCCTACCTATGTCGTTGGTACCGATATGGACCACAACTTCTGGCTGTTCACCCTCCCCCCTCAGAATGCCCTGCAGCCGTTCAGTGACATCCTTGACCCTGGAACCAGGGAGGCAACTTACCATCCTGGAGTCACATCTGCAGCCGCAGAAACGCCTGTCTGCTCCCCTAACTATTGAATCCCCTATCACTATTGCTCTCCCTCTCCTCTTCCTCCCCCGCCTGTGCAGCTGAGTCTTCCATGGTGCTGTGGACTTGGCTCTGGCTGCACTCCCCAGAGGAACCATCACCCTCACCAGTACTCAGCACCGAATACTGGTTGGTGAGCAATATGGACTCAAGGGACTCCTGCACTAGCTGCCTGGTCCTCCTCTTCTGTCTGACGGTCACCTATTCCCTCTCTGCCTGCACACTCTTAAGCTGCGGGGTGACCACCTCCCGAAACATGCTATCCACATAGCTCTCAGCCTCGCAGGTGCACAGCAGTGACTGCAGCCGCCGCTCAAGCTCCATAACCCGGTGCTCGAGCTGTGACGTCACTCCTTGTTTTTGTTGTCAGGTCCGCTGCCTCCGCTCTCAGGCCTCGCTCTGCCGTGCTCTTTATTTCCTCAGGCTCCGCTCTCGCTCCCTCTCAGGTCCGCTGCCTCCGTTCTCGGGCCTCGCTCTCACAGCTGTTCACTTTCCAAGCTCAGAATCCCTTGCTGACTGCACTTGGAAGACAGATTGAGCTTAATGCAGGTTGCAAGTGATTGGAATAAACTTTGTATCCAGTGTCACTTCATTGGAACAACCTCTTTCATCATTGAAAGATCGCTTCTGTCATTTCTACTTCACCTGTCATCTATTACATCAGCATCAGTGCCCTTGAAACTATCTCACCTTGGTCCTCAAAATCCCACCAGGATCAGCCCCAACACCAGCAGCATCAGGCACACCAGCAGCACCAACAACAACACCACCAACCTTCTCCGCCATCAACTGATGCTGCACAGGACACAGGGCATCAGCACCCGACCACATTGCTGCCCAGGGATGCCAGCGATGGCCTCACCATAGCCAGATTTACTTCACGTGACACTGTTACACCC
Organism: Somniosus microcephalus; assembly: GCF_052327205.1. Lineage (NCBI taxonomy): Eukaryota > Metazoa > Chordata > Chondrichthyes > Squaliformes > Somniosidae > Somniosus > Somniosus microcephalus. The sequence goes on from NC_140994.1 coordinate 235,771,728, forward strand.
TGGCTGCCACATGATGCGCCAGGTTGGCACCAACCCCACACCAACACCATAAAGCATCCCTACAATGCCAAGCCATTCCTTTCACACTCATCACCATTGCAGGGGGTACCGTTATATCTCACCATTCACTGCAACTCACTAAGCCACTTCCAAAGGTGCACAAAGATCTGTTCAAGAATGCAAAGTGTTGAAAATAAAGATTTCAATGTTTGACAGCACATTAATAGAAACTTCACAGGAACTTAGCTAAAACACACAAGTGCCTACCCTTGTGTGTTGTTAGTTACTACGATTGGACTAGGATGAGGGTGAGTGTGAGGGGTGGCTAGTGAGATGGGGAAGTGATAATGTAGATGGAGAGGGATGGGTGGAGGCGCCAGGTAAGTTGGTGTGAGTAAGGATGTGCAGGAGTAGGGCAGGGAAGGCAGAGTGATGGGGATGTGATGAGTGGCACAGCAGGATGAGCTTGAGTGTGGCTTTGCAGTAACATTTCGTGATCTACTGAGATCATTGAAAGGTTTGCGCCACTGCAGCCAGGGACTACTGACGACATCACTGCTTGTGTCCTCCTGTGCAATGTGCAACCAAGCTGCATTGGTCTTCTGGGGAGGTCTCTTCTGCCCACTGGAAGAGAAGAGAACCTCCCTGCATGCTGTGACTCCCTCCATAAGCATATGGATGGAGTCATGGGAGAGCCTGGGTCCAGCCGTGCACCTCTGTGCAGTGCTTGTCAGTGTTTGTGGCACCTCAATGCTGTAGAACACTGACAGCACAACTGCCAAAATCAATTTGCGCATGGTCCCTTTAAGGAAACCAGCTGATGGCACATCATCAAATGACGTCATCCGTCCCGCTTCCTTAAACTGGCTGGCAAATGCGCTGGGCAGGCTTAACAAGCCCAATCAAGGTAAAATTACTTTGGACAGCGGGCTGGAGCCAGAAGCGGGGTCACAACCCACCACTGACCCCAGCCATAGAAACTATTTCCTCTGGTGGGGGAATCTAGAACAAGGGAACATAATCTTAAAATGAAGACTAAGCCACTTAGGAGGGTAGTAGAAATCTGCAATTTACTCCCTCAAAAGGCTGTGGATGTTGGGCCAATTGTAATGATCAATACTCAGATTGACAGTCTACTCAATTTGAAGATTGACAGATTTTTGTTAGGTAAGAGTATCCAGAGATATGGAGGCAGGTGAATAGAGCTGATGTACAGATCAGTCATGATCTAATTGAATGTCAGAATAGGCTTGAGGGGCTGAATGGCATTCCGCTGTTCCTATGTTCCTATAAAATAAGATCAGCTCTCAGCATAGTAACCCCTTCCCTCCCCAGTTTTCAGTTTTTATACTGGTTTGTACCTTTTGTATTTGCCTCAGCCCTCTCCTCAGTTACATTATCATGGAAAACATTTGTTTTAAAATTTACTAGACTAGTTCTTTCTCTTTTTATAAAAATAGGAGAATTACCAGCTTTTCGTTGTATCTTATGACATGATAATTAAATCATGAAATGTATTAGGGTTAAAAAGTGTGACTTCTAAGAATGAAATTTTGTTATTGAGAATCAAAAATAGCAGCCATTAATGATGCATCTGCAATAATGATATAATGATCTGAAATAGGCAATATACCAATTAACTGGTATAAATATAAAAGTTGATTAATGCAGCTATAGAATATGCAGATTTTGTGGAGCATAGCTTTAAATATGTGAGGATTGTTTAGGCCAGGCCTTTATCTATTGGTATCTGGTAAAAGAGCTTAAAATAGATTTTTGGTACAGGAAGATGATTCCCAAATAGTTAACGGAGCCAATTAGCATGGCAGTTTGTCCAGAGTGTCTATTCACACCACTGTGTCATCCAATGAGTTGGAGGTGGGGCGGGACTTACAACAGGACTTACAGCAGTCTATTTAACAGCTAACAAAGTCTTTACAGCAAACAAAGCAAACAGCAAAGCAAACAAAGTCTATTTACTCAGCAAACAACAAAGCAAACAAAGTCTATTTACTCAGCAAACAGCAAAGCAAACAAAGTCTATTGACTCAGCAAACAGCAAAGCAAACAAAGTCTTTTTACAGAGTTTATTTAAAAAGAGTCTCTACAAATTCAGCAAACAGAACTCATGGCCGAAACTGCAGCAACCTCTCCTAATAAAAGCAGGGCTATTTCTCCAGCAAAATGCAGTGAGTGGAGGATCTTTACATACAAATTAAGTGCGTAAAATCAATCCCAGTCACTTACAGCAGTGCGGTCGCCAGGCGTGATTGACGGGGGAATTACCCAATCATCCCCATTCTGGCCGGGAATAGTGGTGTCGCTATATACAACCTGGTTTGTCATCGTAAAAATAGCTGACGTGTCCCTACCGGGAGTAAGCATTCCATTGTACTTGTGCTTGTACTGGTTACATATGGCAAATAAAATTGAATTGAATTGAAAGTATGAACTTCATGGCATTGACTCAAATGACCTGGCAGGAGGACTACATGACTCATGGAATAGCACAAAGGGAAAGCATCAATATTACTGTGAAGTAACAGCATGACATGGAGAAAAGTGACAGCTTTTAAAGATATTTGCAAGAGATCCGATGCTGAAACAGGGAAATGTCAGGGCTATGCAATGATGGGAAAGAGAATGCACTGCAGGAAGGAATTTGCATGGGACAAATCGCTTTGCCTCAGGCCCCACTGTTCTTAAGTTAAACAAGCATGGAAGATGTGGAACATTACATAACATGAAATAAATCAATCTGATGTGCACATGACAGTTGAGTCTGAGACTGTGGAGACTAAAGGAGTGTGCATAACTACTGGTATTTACTTTATTAATTATGTATTTTATATGTCCACACATGAAGCACAAGTGCATAAGAACATCTGTGTAAAGCTGCAACATTATTTAAAGATGTTTATATACTTCCACTTAGCAGTGAACAGCTGTGACAGAGCAGCCAGCTTTAATGCAATTAGTAGGATTATCCTGACAAAAAGAAGCCTTGCTAAGAAGAACTGTATTTCCTGTCTCAGTATGTTTATGATAGAAATGTTCACCTGTAACACAGCACCCGAATGGATAAATGTACCTATCTAACTATTATCTACCATATGCCATCATGATAGAACAAGAAAACACAGTGCATCACTTGAGCACCAATGGTCACACTGAGTAGATGAAGCAAGCACAATTTGAGGAAGCAGCTCAAGATTAGCCACAGGGCCCTGGTGATGAAGAGGTTCCAGTGGCGGGGTTAATAAGGGGTCAGCTGCTTCAAGGTAGCAGTGCAGCATACTGAGTGTCTCTCTTGAGTTATATAGAGATGATGATATTGGCCTTGCTTCTCAAAGGAGCAAGGTATAGCACCACAAAGTGCTGAACAGTCATTCAGTCAATTGCCAGCATACACCACATTGAAAGATGATTATGGTTAGGTTGGACAAACGGAAACTGCACTGCTTCTGTCATTGAGCAAACACTAACACAAGTCACATGTGCAACAAAGGTTTTGGTTACGCAGGAGGCTGGGACTTTAGAACCATCTCTCACATGTTGTGTCTGTGTATAATAAGACACAGAGAGCAGGAGAACGGTACAACAGGTGTTTACTCAACGTGGCTCACACTGGAACTGATCTGTACAGATTACTACTCAGTGCTATATACAGGTGTGGTCACTGCCGGTACTGCAGTATACATGAGCTGTAAAAGATAGTTCCCCCCTTAAAGGTATATACATTATAATTCCTCCCCTTTTAGATTAACAGTACCATAACACTCATTTAACAATTAAATATCAAAGTAATTACAATTAACACTTTTAACATGCAACATTAGCTGAAAATAGTCTATTTATATATTCAGTCTTTGGGGAGGCTTCCTGATCCTTTCTGGATAGCGCCTTCCCAAGTGTCTTGCTCTTGGTGCGGAGGCGATTCTGGCCCCCTGTCATTGGTTGGTTCATCAGCTTCCGATGCTACTGTATCTGGGGTAGATGCTGTTAGATCCGTGATTCTGAGAGTATGATGTTTTCCAATAACTACACGGATGCTGTAACTTAACAATCAACAGGTGTTTACTGGAGTAGGGTAGTCTCAAAACTGGGGGTACAGAGGCATGCTCAAGGCTTATATACAGGTGTGGTCACTGCCGGTACTACAGGAGCTGTAAAAGTAGTTCTCTCTTAAAGGTACATACACTACAATTCCTCCCCTTTTAGATTAGCAGTACCCATAATATTCAAATAACAATTAACACTTTAACATGCACATTAAACAACAATAGTCCATTTATAGATTCAGTCTTTGGGGCGGCTTCCTGATCCTTTCGGGATAGCGCCTTTCCTGAGGTTCTTGTTCTTAGTGCGGAGGCGATTCTGGCCCCTTTTCGTCGGTTAGTTCATCAGTTTCCACTGCTACTGGTTCTGAGGTAGATGCTACCGGTATGTCGGGTTCATCCCCAGGTACGCGAGACATGGGGTTGACTCGTTCCTGTGACGCTAAGATCTGATCGACGTGGCGTCTCACAATGTTCTCCCCCGACATCCATTGTACATTAATGGCCCCTGCCTTGTGCATATTGTTCCGGGTTGCCATTTCGCTGTTCAGTAGTCACGGGCCAAGACTGGTTGTCCTACATTGAAGCTCCTTGTCGGCTTCTCATTGATGTGCTGGAATTGTTTATCCTCAACATTTCTTCGCACACTTGGTCTGAGAAAATCCAGACGAGATCTCAACCTTCGGTTAAAGAACATCATGGCCAGGGTCTGGTTGGTAACTGCATGTGTCGCATTTCTGTAGGCTAATAGGAAATTGTCCACCTTATGCTGTAGTGGAATTTCATCATTGCACATGGCCTTTATCGCCTTTTTAAAGGTTTGTACGAACCTCTCAGCCAATCCATTTGTGGCTGGATGATACGGGGCGGATGTGTAATGCCTTACCCCATTCCTTCTCATAAATTTCCGAAACTCTTCGGACACGAACTGTGGTCCGTTATCAGAGCAAATCTGCTCTGGCAAGCCGTTCCTGGCAAATATGGTCCGTAGGACTGCAATCGTTTTCTCTGTAGTGGTTGAGGACATTTTTATCACCTCAGGCCATTTCGAGGGAGCATCCACTGCTATTAAGAACATTGAGTCCATGAATGGACCAGCAAAATCAATATGCACCCGTTGCCATGGAGAGGAGGGCCACTCCCATGGGTGTAGAGGGGCATGTGGTGGTGCATTTTGGACCTTCTGGCATCCTGAGCAGCTCTTGGTTAGGTCCTCGATTTGTTGATCGATCCCCGGCCACCACACATAAGCCCGAGCAAGGCTTTTCATTTTCACCCCTCCCAGATGACCTTCATGAAGCTCATTTAGCACTCTCTCCCTTAACTTGGGTGGTATCACCACTCTGGATCCACACATCACTGTCCCCTGGCATACTGACAGCTGTTCTCTTCTGGATGAGAATGCTGGCAACAGTGAGTCGCCATGTGTTGGCCATCCCCTCACCGTCAAATCATATACCCGAGATAGCGTCGGATCATTGCGGGTCTCCTTCTCTATATCCGCGTTCGTTACTGGCAATCGTTCAATTATTGACGAATAAAATATCTCGATAGGGTCCACTGCTGGTGCTTCCTCCACAGTAGGCAGTGGCAGGCGTGATAGCCCATCAGCGTTTCCATGCTGTTTCGTGCCTTTATATTCTATTTCATATTGGTTCGCCCCTAGAAAAAGGGACCATCTTTGTAACCGTTGTGCAGTCATCACCGGAACGCCCTTCTTTGGATTAAAGATGGAGACAAGTGGTTGGTGGTCAGTCAGCAAGGTGAACTTCTGCCCATGCAGATAGTGGTTGAATTATTTTACTCCCCATACTAGGCTGAGGGCCTCCCTGTCAATCTGGGCATAGTTGTGCTCGGCTGAGGTTAGTGACCGAGATGCAAAAGCTACTGGCCTCTCCAACCCGTCTGGGAATTTGTGCGACAGCACCGCTCCAATACCATAGGGTGATGCATCACATGCCAAACGAATTGGTAGTGCTGGGTTGAAATGGGCCAACACCTCTTTTGATGTGATCAATTCTTTGCACTTCTGGAAGCCTCGTTTACATTCGTCATTCCACTTCCATGATACCCCTGTTTGCAGTAGGGTGTTCAGTGGGTGTAATACTGTAGACAAATTTGGTAAGAACTTATGGTAGTAGTTCACCAGCCCGAGGAACGACCTCAGTTGTGACACATTTTCCGGTGCTGGAGCCTTGACTACTGCCTCAATCTTTTCAGGGGAATTATGTAACCCCTCTTCATCGATAACGTGGCCACAATACGAGATCTGCTTCTGGAAAAACTCGCACTTGTGACGATTAGCTCATAGCCCATATTCCTTTAATCTAGTGAGCACCTTCTCCAAGTTGGCGAGGTGATCACTGTCATTTTCGCCCGTGACCAGGATGTCGTCCAAATAACACTGGGTCCCTGGAATCCCTTGCAGGACTTGATCCATCGCCCTTTGCCAAATAGCCGGAGCCGATGCTACCCTGAACACCAGCCGGTTGTATTGGTAGAGACCTTTATGAGTGTTGATCGTGAGGTATTGTTTCGAGGCTTCTTCTACCTCCATTTGCAAGTACGCCTGGGCTAGATCAATTTTGGTGAAGCGTTTACCTCCAGATAGCGAGGCGAAAATATCCTCAATTCGTGGAAGCGGATATTGTACCGTGTGAAGGACTGGGTTCACTGTCACCTTAAAATCCCCACAGATGCGGACCTTCTTTGGTTCCCCAGGCGTACTACTCAACGACCTCTTCATTACAGGAATGATGGGTGTAGCCCACTCGCTCCAGTCTACTTTGGACAGTACTCCTGAACGTTCCAACCCTTCCAGCTCTGCTTCGATGGCTGGTCGGATCGCATAAGGCACTGGTCTGGCCTTAAGAAACTTTGGGCTTGCATTTTCCTCTATTTTAATCATTGCTGTTATGCCTTTTAGTGTTCCGAGTCCCTCCTGGAACACTTCTTTTGCGTCAGTTAACATTTTTGACAGTCGTCCAGGTGTGACGTCGTCATCCTTTTTGGCCTCAACCTTCAGTGCCTGTATGGAATGCCAATCTAATCGTATCTTCCGGATCCATTCACGTCCTAGTAGTGGTGGTCCTCCATCTGGCAATACATATAGGTCCATTTTAGGTATTTCCTGGCCTTTGTATATCACTTTCACCCTTATTTTTCCTTTGGGGTAGACTTTTTGCCCCATGTACGTCTTCAAGACAATCTCTGTAGCTTTCAAGGGTATATGTGAAAATAGCCGCTTGTAGTCCCTTTGGTTTATGACTGATGGGCTGATCTTGTGTCCAATTCCATTTTCACTTGGACTCCGTCTATCTTGAGTGTAACCCAGATAGTCTGGTGATCCTCCATTTTGGTTACCTTATGTAGTTTCAGACAACCCAGCTCCTTGCTTCCGGAGTCTGTATCACTTTTCTGTTCGCCTGAACTACTGTCCATCACCTTATATACCTTTTTGTACTCATCCTGTGGAGATTTCTTGCTGTTGGTTTTCTTCCCAGACCTGCAGACTCTTGCTATGTGTCCTGCTTTTCCACACTTTCTGCACACTTGGTCCTTGAACCAACAATCCTTCTGGTCGTGTGTTGTTCTGCCGCAGTGATAACACTTCCCTGTTCCATAGGACATTTCATTGGTGCCATATTCTTGCGGTCTCCGTTGTATCTCTGCAGTGCCCCTTGCGGCTGCTTCATGTGATACTGCCATGCTGAAAGCCTTGTCCAGCGTAAGATCCTTTTCTGATAGAAGCCGTTTCTGGGTTCCTTCACTTTGAAGCCCACACACAAACTTGTCCCTTAACGTATCTGCCAATCCCACTCCAAACTGGCAGTGTTTCGATAGCTTGCACAGTTCTGTTAAGTACTCAGCATTACTTTCGTCTTTATGCTGGTTCCTTTTATGGAACTTAAATCTTTCTGCTATCAGCAGCGGTGTGGGGTTTAAGTGGTCCTGTAGTATTTCTACTATGCTTTCGAAATTCTTATTCATGGGCTTCTATGGGGTTATTAGGTTTCGCAGTAACCCATAAGTTTTTGCACCCAGGGAATTTAACAAAACCAGTGCTTTCCTAGCATCTGGCACTTCATTCGCCCTGCAGTACACCTCAATACGTTCCACATGTGTCACCCAATCTTCGACTTCATTGTTGAACGTAGAGATACTGCCACTCTTCGGCATCCCTGGGTGTGATTTAACTGTCAAAAATGGCGTCTCCTGCGCTCTCCCTTCTTCTCCGCTGTGGCTTCTAAAAATGGCGTCTCCCGCGCTCTTCCTTCTTCTCCGCGGATCAATGGCGTCTCCCGCGCTCTCCCTTCTTCTTCCCGTGGACACTGTTCAGCCCTTGAGCCCTGGCTGTGCTCTGCACGTTTTTTCTGTGCGCCTTTCCCGTTTCCGCCGCTCGGTCCTGAACCCGGCTGCTGCTTTACCCTCTCTCTCTCTGTTTTGTTTTTCCTCGACGCCACTCGGTTTTCAACCCCCGGCTGCACCCTGTGCACTTCACCCTCTCTCTTACCCCATTGATGCTGCTCGGCTTTTTCTCTGCCGTCGGTCGGCTCCAGCCGCCGATGTCCGGGAAGGGTCTGCGCTGTACCTGTTGTCAGTCTGTTGCTGATCGTCGTGGCTGGGTAACCAAGCCCAACTCTCAACAGCCTCCCCTGTGATGTTCACTCTCTGCCGGACGACTGGGCGGTTGCTCGTGGTTGACGCCCGTGCTTCTGGCCTCAACTTTCTTCCACCACCCTCCTGGAGCGAAACCTCGAAGGGAAATGCAGAGTTGCAGGTAGATTCGAATTGACACTCGTCGCCACTGTTAGATCCGTGATTCTGAGAGTATGATGTTTTCCAATAACTACACGGATGCTGTAACTTAACAATCAACAGGTGTTTACTGGAGTAGGGTAGTCTCAAGACTGGGGGTACAGAGGCATGCTCAAGGCTTATATACAGGTGCAGTCACTGCCGGTACTACAGTATACAGGAGCTGTAAAAGTAGTTCTCTATTAAAGGTACATACACTACAGATGCGACCTGTACATTGGGTTCATCACCAGGTACGTATGGGCGAGGCATGGGGTTGACTTGTTCCTGTGACTCTAGGATCTGGTCAGCATGGCGTCCCACGATGCTCTCCCCAACGTCCACTGTGTACATTAGTGGGCCATGCCATGTGCATATCATTCCTGGCTGCCATTTTTCTGTTCGGTAGTCGCGGGCCAAGACTGGTTGCCCTACATTGAGGCTCCTTGTTGGCTTCTCATGGATGTGCTGGAATTGCTTACTCTCAACATCTCTTCGTACATTTGGTCTGAGCACATCCAGGCGAGATCTTAACCTTCAGTTAAAGAACATCATGGCTGGGGCCTGGTTGATGACTGCATGTGTCGCATGCCGGTCGGCGAACAGGAAATTGTCCACCTTGTGCTGCAGCGGAATGTTGTCATTGTACATAGCCTTTATTGCCTTCTTAAAGGTTTGTACGAACCTCTCAGCCAATCCATTTGTGGCTGGATGATACGGGGCAGATGTGTAATGCCTTACCCCATTCTTTTTCAAGAACCTCCGGAATTCTTCGGACACAAACTGTGGTCCGTTGTCGGAGCAAATCTGTTCTGGCAAGCCATTCCTGGCAAAAATGGTCCGTAGGACTGCAATAGTTTTCTCCGTGGTGGTGGAGGACATTTTGATGACCTCAGGCCATTTTGAGTGCGCATCCACGGCTATTAAAAACATTGAGTCCATGAATGGACCAGCTAAATCAATATGCACCCGTTGCCATGGAGATGAGGGCCACTCCCATGGGTGTAGAGGGGCCTGTGGTGGTGCATTTTGGACTTTCTGGCATCCTGAGCAGCTATTGGTCAGGTCCTCGATTTGTTTATCGATTCCCGGCCACCACACATAAGCCCTGGCTAGGCTTTTCATTTTTACCCCTCCCAGATGACCCTCATGAAGCTCATTGAGCACTCTATCCCTTAACTTGGGTGGAATTACCACTCGGGATCCACACATCAAGGTCCCCTGGCACACTGACAGCTGTTCTCTCCTTGTCGAGAATGCTGGCAACAGTGAGTCGCCATGTGCTGGCCATCCCTTCACCGTCAAATCATATACCCGAGACACTGTCGGGTCAATTCGGGTTTCCTTTTCGATACAAGCGTTAGTTACCGGTAGGTATTCAACTATAGTCGAATGGAATATTTCGACAGGATCCACTGATGGTGCTTCCTCCACAGTAGGCAGTGGCAGGCGTGATAGCCCATCAGCAATTCCATGCTGTTTCGTGCCCTTATATTCAATCTCATAGTGGTGCGCCCCTAGAAAAAGTGACCATCTTTGTAGTCATTGCGCAGTCATCACCGGAACGCCCTTCTTCGGATTAAAAATGGAGACAAGAGGTTGGTGATCAGTCAGCAAGGTGAATTTCTGCCCGTGCAGATAGTGATTGAACTTTTTCACTCCCCACACTAGGCTGAGGGCCTCCCTGTCAATCTGGGCGTAGTTATGCTCGGCTGAGGTTAGTGATCGTGACGCAAAGGCTATTGGCCTCTCTGAGCCGTCCAAGAATTTGTGCGACAGCACCGCTCCAATGCCTTAGGGTGACGCATCACATGCCAACCGATTTGGTAATGCCAGGTTGTAATGGGCCAATACCTCTTTCGATGTGATTAGTGTTTTGCTCTTCTGGAAAGCTCGTCTACATTCGTCACTCCACTTCCATGGCACCCCAGTTTGCAGTAGGGTGTTCAGTGGGTGTAGTATTGTAGACAAATTTGGCAAGAACTTATGGTAGTCGTTTACCAGCCCGAGGAACGACCTCAGTTGTGACACATTTTCCGGTGCTGGAGCCTTGACTACTGCCTCAATCTTCTCTGGGGACTTATGCAACCCCTCTTTATCGATAACGTGGCCACAATACGAGATCTGTTTGCTAAAAAACTCACATTTGGGGCGGTTAGCTCGGAGCCCATATTCCTGCAATTTAGTGAGCACCTGCTCCAGGTTGGCAAGGTGATCACTGTCATTTTCGCCCGTGACCAGGATGTCGTCCAAATAACACTGGGTCCCTGGGATCCCTTGCAAGACTTGTTCCATTGCCCTCTGCCAAATAGCCGGAGCTGATGCTACCCTGAATACCAGCCGGTTGTATTGGTAGAGACCTTTATGGGTGTTGATTGTGAGGTATTTTTTTGATGCTTCTTCTACCTCCATTTGCAGATATGCCTGGGCCAGATCAATCTTAGTGAAGCGTTTCCCTCCAGATAGCGAGGCGAAAATATCTTCAATCCGTGGAAGTGGATATTGTACGGTGTGAAGGACCGGGTTCACTGTTACCTTAATGTCCCCACAGATGCGAAACTTCCTTGGTTCCCCAGGCGTGCTGCTCAATGACTTTTTCATCACAGGGATGATGGGTGTAGCCCACTCGCTCCAGTCTACCTTGGACAGTACACCTGAACGTTCCAGACTCTCCAGCTCTGCTTCGACGGCTGGGCGGATCGCATAAGGTACAGGTCTGGCTTGAAAAAATTTTGGGCTTGCGTTTTCTTCAATTTTAATCGTCGCTGTCATGCCTTTTAGAGTTCCGAGTCCTTGCTGGAACACTTCTTTCATGTCAGTTAGGATCTTTGACAGTCGCCCAGGTGTGAAGTCATCATCCTTTTTGTCAGCCACAGTCAGTGCCTGTATGGAATGCCAATCCAGTTGTATTTTCCAGATCCATTCACATCCCAGTAATGGTGGTCCTCCATCTTGCAATACATACAGGTCTAGTTTTGGTATTTCCTTACCGTTATATATAACGGTCACCCTTATTTTTCCTTTGGGGTAGACTTTTTGCCCCGTGTACGTCTTCAAAATAATTTTTGTGTCTCTCAAGGGTATGTGTGAGAATAGCCGCTCGTAGTCCCGTCGGTTTATGACTGTTAGGGCTGATCCTGTGTCCAATTCCATCTTTACCTGGACTCCTGCTATCTTGAGAGTGACCCAAATGGTTCGGTGATCCTCCGTTGTGATCACATTATGTAATTTCAGACAACTCAGTTCCCTGCTTTCGGAGTCGTTATCACTCTTTTGTTCGGCAGCACGGTGGCATAGTGGTTAGCACTGTTGCCTCACAGCGCCAGGGACCCGGGTTCGAATCCGGCCTCAGGTGACTGTCTGTGTGAAGTTTGCACATTCTCCCCGTGTTTGCGTGGGTTTCCTCCGGGTGCTCCGGTTTCCTCCCACAGTCCAAAGATGTGCGGGTTAGGTTGATTGGCTATGATAAATTGACCCTTAGTGTTAGGGGGATTAAATACGTGGGATTACAGGGATAGGGTGGGATATGTGTTGGTGTAGGGGTTACGGGGATCGGGTGGGATATGTGCCGGTGCAGGCTCGATGGGCCGAAATGGCCTCTATCTGCTCTGTGGGGTTTCTGTGATTCTGTGATTCTCCGTCATCTTATGTACCTTCTTGTACTTTTCTTTGCTAGGTTTCTTATTGCTGGTTTTCTTTCCCGACCTGCAGACTCGTGTTATGTGTCCTACTTTTCCACACTGTCTGCACACTTTGTCTTTGAACCAGCAATCATTCTGGTCGTGTGTTGTTCTGCCGCAGCGATAGCACTTCTCTGTTCTTTATGACATTTCATTTGTGCCATATTCTTGCGGTCTCTGTTGTATCTCTGCAGCGCCCCGTGCTGCTGCTTCATATGATACCGCAATGCTGAAAGCCTTTTTCAGCGTAAGGTCCTTTTCAGATAAAAGCCATTTCTGGGTTCCTTCACTTTGAAGCCCACACACAAACTTGTCCCTTAAGGTATCTGCCAGTCCCGCTCCAAACTGGCAGTGTTTCGATAGTTTGCGCAGTTCTGTTAAATAATCAGCATTGCTTTCATCCTTATGCTGGTTCCGTTTGTGAAATTTGAATCTTTCTGCTATCAGCAGCGGTGTGGGGTTTAAATGTTCCTGCAGTATCGTTACTATGTCTTCAAAACTCTTTTCCATTGGCTTCGTTGGGGTTACTAGATTTCGTAATAAACCATACGTCTTTGCACCCATTAAATTTAACAATACCGACGCTTTCTTGTCATCTGACACCTCATTTGCCTTGCAGTATACCTCTATTCGTTCGACATATGTAGTCCAATCTTCGACTTCATTGTCAAACGCGGTGCTACTGCCACTCTTCGGCATTTTGGGTGTGGTTTAAAATGGCCTCTCCCAATGGGTTAAAATGGCGTCTCCCGCGCTTTCCTTCCTCCCCCACTGCTGCCAACGCCGCTCCTGGCGGTTCTCATGGCAATGGCGGCGCCCTGTAGGTTTCGCGCGCTTCTCCTGCGCTGCTGCCAACGCCACTCTTGGCAGTCCTCGTGGCAATGGCGGTGCATCGCGGGTTTCTGTGCATCTCTCTCTCCCTCTCTTCGACGCTGCTCGGCCCCTGAACACCGGCTGCACCCTGTGCGCTCTGCCCTCTCTCTATCTCCCCTGTCGATGCTTCTCGGCCCTTTGCTGTGCCGCTCGGTCGGGCTCTAGCCCGCCGCTGTCCTGGAAGGGTCTGCGCATTATCTGTTGCCAGCCCGTTTCGCTGGACCACCTTGACTGGAAATCCAAGCCTGGCTCTCAACAGCCTCCCCCGCAATTCTCGAGTCTCTGCTGGATGACTGGGCAGTTGACCGTGGTCGATGCCCGAGTCTCTGGTCTTGACTTCCAATCCACTGATCTCCAGGAACGAATCCCCGGGAGGTGATGCAGAGTTGCAGGTAGGTTCGAACTTGCCTTGTCGCCAATGTTGTGTCTGTGTATAATAAGACACAGACTGCAGGAGAACGGTACAACAGGTGTTTACTCAACGTGGCTCACACTGGAACTGATCTGTACAGATTACTATTCAGTGCTATATGCAGGTGTGGTCACTGCCGGTACTGCAGTATACATGAGCTGTAAAAGATGGTTCCCCCCTTAAAGGTATATACATTACATCACGTATGTTCCTACTGTTGCTAAACAGGCTTTGCTGTCCAAACTCCACGATGCTGTTACAACCCACTGTAACACTATTGTTGAATGGATACAGGCAATTTGTTTTTATTCATTCATGGGATGTTGGCATCTCTGGCAAGGCCAGCATTTATTGCCCATCCCTAGTTGCCCTGTTGAAGGTGGTGGTGAGCCGCCTTCTTGAACTGCTGCAGTCCGTGTGATGAAGGTACTCCCACAGTGCTGTTAGGTAGGGAGTTCCAGGATTCTGACCCAGCGATGATGAAAGAATGGCAATATATTTCCAAGTCAGGATGGTTTGTGGCTTGGAGGGGAACTTGAAGCTGGCGGTGTTCCCATGCGCCTGCTGCCCTTGTCCTTCTAGGTGGTAGAGGTTGCGGGTTTGGGAGGTGCTGTTTAAGAAGCCTTGGCGAGTTGCTGCAGTGCATCTTGTAGATGGTACACACCGCAGCCATGGTACGCCGATGGTGGAGGGAGTGAATGTTTAAGTTGGTGGATGGGGTACCGATCAAGCCGGCTGCTTTGCCTTGGATGGTGTTGAGCTTCTTGACTGTTGTTGGAGCTGCACTCATCCAGGCAATTGGAGAGTATTCCATTGCACTCCTGACTTGTGCCTTGTAGATGGTGGAAAGGCTTTGGGGAGTCAGGAGGTGAGCCACTCGCTGCAGAATATCCAACTTCTGACCTGCTCTTGTTGCCACATTATTTATATGGCTGGTCCAGTTAAGTTTCTGGTCAATGGTGATGCCCAGGACGTTGACGGTGGGTTATTTGATGATGGTAATGCCATTGAATATCAAGGGGAGGTGGTTAGACGTTCACTTTTTGGAGATAATCATTGCTTGGCTTGTGTGGTGTGAATGTTACTGGCCACTTATCAGCCCAAAGCTGAATGTTGTCCAGGTTTTGCTGCACGAAGAAATGACCTGATTCATCATCTGAGGAGTGGTGAATGGAACTGAACACTGTGCAATTATCAGCGAATATCCCCACTTCTGACCTTATGATGGAGGGAAGGTCATTGATGAAGCAGCTGAAGATGTTTGGGCCTTGGACACTGCCCTGAAGAAGTCCTGCAGCGATGTCCTGGGGCTGAGATGATTGGCCTCCAACAAACACAACCGTCTTCCTTTGTGCTAGTCATAACGGCACAGAAGGAGGCCATTCGGCCCATCGAGTCTGTGCCGGCTATCTGTAGAGCAATCCAGTCAGTCCCATTCCCCTGCTCTATCCCTGTAGCCCTGCAAGTTTATTTCCTTCAAGTGCCTATCTAGTCTCCCCTTGTAAACACTGAGTGTGTCCGTCAGCAGCGAGTTCCAAGTCCTCACCACACGCTGCGTAAAAAAGTTTTTCCTCATATCCCCCCTGTATCTCTTGCCCAAAACCTTAAATCTGTGTCCCCTAGTCCTTGTACCATCAACTAGTGGGAACAGCCTTTCCCCGTCTAGTCTATCCAAACCCATCATAATCTTGTACACCTCTATCAAATCACCCCTCAATTTCCTTTGCTCTAATGAAAACAAATCCAGCTTCTCCAACATATCCTAGTAGCTAAGATCCCCCATCCCTGGAACCATTCCAGTAAATTTTCTCTGCACCCTCTGGTGTGGTGAGCAGAACTGGAAGCAATACTCCAGTTGTGGTCTAACCAGCACTTTATAAAGGTACAGCATAAATTCCCCACTTTTGTACTCAATGCCTCTATTTAAGAAACCCACGATCCCATATGCTTTGCTAACCACTCTCTCAAAATGTCCTGCCACCTCTAGTTAAGCTGTTCCAGACAGTGGAGAGATTTTCCCCTGATTCCCATTGACTTCAATTTTACTAGGGCTCCTTGATGCCACACTCGGTCCAATGCTGCCTTGATGTCAAGGGCAGCCACTCTCACCTCACCTCTGGAATTCAGCTCCTTTGTCCATGTTTGAACCAAGGCTGTAATGAGGTCTGGAGTGGAGTGGTCCTGACGGAACCCAAACTGAACATTGGTGAGCAGGTTATTGGTCAGCAAGTGCCGCTTGATAGCACTGTTTGAGGACACCTTCCATCACTTCGCTGATGAATGAAAGTAGACTGATGGGGCGGTAATTGGCTGGATTGGATTTGTCCTGCTTTTTGTGGACAGGACATACCTGGGCAATTATCCACATTGTAGCTGTACTGGAACAGCTTGGCTAGAGGCGCAGCTAGTTCTGGAGCACAAGCACAGGATGAGAGTCGTGCAAAGTTCTATGCTCAAACAGACCAGTGGTTACTGAGAGTAGGTATCGTCCAGTAATGGCATGAAAGGAGTTCCACAGGAGCAGCCAGTATGCACTCGTATTAAATGCAGTTCTGTACAACCACATAGCCCTTCATAAGTGACAGCTAGCACTGCTTCTGACAGTGATGAGCCGACACTAACTGCAACGAAGCAGAATCCTGAGGTTGTTGCAGATAGCTTGCCTTCTACATCCTTTGTAGCTCACCAGTTTTCTATTCAGTTGCCCACTAATGGTGCTTGTTAAACTGACATGGTAGGGCAGATGGACAATGAAAATTAAGAAATTAGCAGCACACATGGCAAAAATGGGAAAGGAAACACTCGAAACATATATGCCATAAGTACTGGAAAATTTAACAAAATTAATTCACTGTTAATGTAGCTTGCAGTCTGTCACTCTGGCGATCTTTCACTGTGAGGAGCAGAATGGGAAATATGTAGCAACTGACTCTTGAAGTATCCCTCTGGTTGCCTGGGAGATCCTTGCAGTAGAAAAGCTGAGGCCAGTAGTGACCTTTATGGCCCTGATAGTACATTGCAAAAAACTTGATGGTAAGGTGACACGCCTCAGTCACAACCTCCCTAGCGAGCCTGAGGTTCCTCCACCATGCTCAAGCCGCTGATTCTTCTGTTGTGGTCCAAGGGCATGGGGCACTATCTTCTGTGATTTCTGTGCTTCCTGGCCGCACTCGTGTCCTCCTGCTCCACTGCAATACACCCATTAATGGCCATTATATCCATGGTCATGGGAAGAAAACTCCTCTGTACTGTTAACTGCTGTTGAGATCATTTGAAATCTTACCATCAATTAAGCTCACTGGGGGTGAAATTCAACTTCAGCGTGAGGGCAGAATGGATGGTAGTGAATCAGTCACCAGTTATACATGTTGAAGTCAATGGAAAGGAAAACCAGGAGGGGGGAAAATAACAGGCGGTCAATCCACTATCACCCATTTTGCACCCTCATCAGAGTTGCATTTCACTCCCTTTGAGGTCATTTTTGATAACATTAGTTTACTTTTGCAATAGGTCAGAATCCTCATATTTCAGTTTCTACCCACAATGCTCTACTTTTTAATCATGCGCATTTTTTCACTAAAACTGGTGAAGAGAGGAAACTTTGGCCTAGTGTGAGGTGGCAGGTTCTCCTTATTGGTGCTACTATGTTGGCCATTTTTCTGAAGCTGGGCACCAAGATAATCTTTTTTTTATTCCTCATTCATCCTCGCTTCTCCGAACTGTTTGCCACTCTGCCAATTGCCATATCTCTAGAAAATAGCTAATACTATTCCAATCGTTAAAAAAAAGGTCAAAAGCACAAGTCTGAGAGTGGCAGGCTTGTTAGTTTGACATCTATACTGGGAAAATTACTGACATCTACAGCAAGAAAAATATTAGTGTCTGTTATAAAGGCACCATTTGAAAAGCATCTGTTGATAAAAGCAATAAATCTAAGCCAGCATGAGTTAATGAAAGGAAAAGCACATCAAAAAATATTCTTTGAGGTAATAGTAAAGTCCGTGAGTGGCAGCCGGTGATGTTGTTGATATACCTTAAGTTTGCAAAGTTTCAAATGGGTCAGTGAATCAGGCACATAATTAGGAACAAAGTGCAGTTATCAGTGGGAGTAGTTCTTAGGAGGAGCTGTGATCAATAGGGGCCATGCCCAAGAACCTCTACTGTTCAATGTATCCCTTATTTATCTGGCTGAAATTATTACAAGTAGAATGTCGAGGGCATTAGATGACATAACTTGTGTAGGAAAGCAGGATGTTCGACGGAAAGGGATGTAAGCAAAGGAAAACAGCACTGTGGGAGTACCTTCACCACACAGACTGCAGCGGTTCAAGAAGGCGACTCACCACCACCTTCTCAAGGGCAACTAGGGATGGGCAATAAATGCTGGCCTTGCTAGCAACGCCCACATCCCAAGATTGAATGTTGGAAACAATCTATTGATGAATAGTTAATGATATTGAAACTTGAGGTAAAAATACAAAACACAGTTACATGAGGAACACATCGGTGGCCTGGAGTTCCTATCCTTTTTAAAGATACAGACCAACTGCCTAACTGAGAGTAAGGGCTAAAGATTCGGGTGCTTTACGCCACCCGTTACCATCAAAATTTAGCAAAAAGACGGCGACCGCCGCTGTTTCACCAGCAGGTGGCGGGTCCCACGGCGTCCACCATTTTCTGATGGCCGGCTGCACTGCCGGTAAAGGCGAAGGCCGTGGAAATTTAAAGTAGGGAGAGGTGACATCAATCAGCATGCAACACCGAGTTAACATCACCTCGGCGAAATTGGACATTAGCGCTGAGTCCTAATCTCCCCATGAAAACCCAACATTCAGCAGACTCACAGAGGCACTGTCAGCACCTCTCAAAGGGTCACACGCATCTTTCAGGTAAGTTTTCATTTAAGCTTTTTGACTGGACTTTTAAAAATTTTAGTGAAGCAGTGGCTTGCTGCAATACATTTTAAAATGTATTAAGTGTGCAGGGACTGCTGGTGGATGCTTGCAAGGCCTCGGATGGTAAAGGAAGGCCTCTGAGAAGACAGAAAATGCTGGAAATACTCAGCAGGTCAGGCAACATCCATCGAGAGGGAAACAGAGTTCACGTCTCAGGTTGAGATGCTGGTATTTCCAGTATTTTAGGCTTTTATTTCAGATTTACAGGATCCGCTCGCAGAGGGAAGCGGAAGACACAGTAGAGGAAGAAGCAAAAGAACAGGAAGCAGACAAGGAGGAAGCAGAAGAAAGGATGCAACCTGGACAGCTGCTTTCTGGCTGGGATATCCGGGTTAGAATGATTTGCCTGCGGTAGAGTGCCCACAACCCCAATTCCCCTTTCAACATTTGTCCCACACCTTACCTTCCCTCTGTTACTGACCATCACAGTGTCCCCTTGGCCACAATGCTGAAATAAAAGCCACCACAAAGCAAACTTTCCAATCCAACTTTATACATCTATCCATCTAATATGACATCAAGCAATCAACTCATCACCCTTGTGCATTCCCTTAGTGACTGTCTTTTGTGTGCCTTTGCCAACACTACTGATGTTATGCAGTGCTACCCCAGTGGCTGCAGCATGGCTGGTGGAAGGCTGCTGACTTTCAGTGGGGGACACTGCAGATGGCATTGCTGGTCGACCTTGGGGAGCTGGTGGCTGGGAGTGTGAAATCGAGTGACGGTGTTTCTTCTTCTTCACCCTCTTCCCCTTCTTCTTGGTCAACCACTGGATGGACAGGCTGCATTTCTTGGGTGTGTGAAATGAGGAAGGCACAAGGGTGCAGTTGTGGTGAGAGGAGGGAGGGAAAGCAAGGGGTGCATGCAAGAAAGAGGATAATGTATGAGGATACCAGCATCTTGTATCCTTTCAGCCCCGCCGCTGGCCAAAGGCTCAGCCATATCCCTGCCAAGAATGGCCTGCACTGTCTCCTCCAAGGGGGTGAAGTGAAGCTAGGAATGGGAGGTGTGCCTTGTACAGATTGTTGGTAGGTGAGTGATTGGGGGCGGGGGGTTGTGCATTGAGAAGTGTGTGAGACTACTGATGCAGTTGGTAGGAGACAGCTTTTGAAGATGCATTCACTGCCCTTAACCAGTGGTTTGAGTTCATGAAGCTTCTTTGGTTACTCGTGCCAGGTGGTGGGGGCGACACTGCTGGCAGTGACAGTCTTGGTGATGTGTTCCCACATCATTCTTTCTGGAGGGCCTCCTGGCCCCTGTGGGTAGAGGACCTCTCTTGCAGTGTTGACCCCCTGCACAAAGCTGGAGTGCTGTGTGCGAGACCGTGGGTGCCCCTTCCCTGGCTTGCTAAACCATTTATGTTAGCGCTGAAGCACTTTTCCCATTTTTTGAGGTGCGGAAGGGAATTGAGCTTTAAGAGCTGAAGACTCCCATTGAGGAATTCTTTTTCCAAATGTTATTTTTTTTTAAAGGCAGTAGAGCTGTAAGGGCTGAAAACTGCATTTTTTTGCTTCATTTTTATCAGTTCAGAAGGCATTGTCCTTTTAAGCAAACGACAATGCATTGCCCTTTTAATATCCCATGATACCTAGTGAACTCACAGACTTGCTTCCAGAGGCTATTGGAAGATGCAGCGCTGCTTCTGGATGCCACATTCAGGCCTGATGCCTTGACTAATGCCACCAGGAGGGCATTACATGGTCAGTTTAGCGCTGGGCTAATAATCTTTAGTCCCCATCACAAATTCTTCTCTCCTACTGGCGCAACCATTTTCGCCGGCCGTCAACTTGAGGCTGTGGTGACACCGTTGAATTTCCAGGCCTAAATACCTCCCCAGTATGACTGTGGGTGACTATTAAGACTTTTCTTAAGGGTTGTGTCATGATTTTCACAGCTGTAAGTGGTCGAGAAAGATCTGGAGTAATATATCGAAACCCAAACACAAGGCACTGGATTAAAATCATTTAAAAGTCCACCAGTATAGGATACTTGGCAACTGGTGCTGAAAAGCTCTTCTGACACTGCACTATCAATTATAGTAATGAGGGCAAGAAGCCAGGAGAGCAACTTGCATACACTCCACAGAAGCAAATGCAAAGCAGAGTGGTGGCATCAATTAAGGAAACAGATGGCAAACTCACCTCTCACCCCACTGAGACGAACAAGGAATTTCCAAACTAGAGCACCTCACAACCACATGCAGGAAAAATGAGTGTGTGCCACCTCAAGATCATACACTGACATACTGTACCCCACAGACATTGCTTGTTCTCCTTCTAATCCAGGTGACTGCAGGAAGGAGGGAATATGGCCAGATAGACACACTCCTGAAAAGATTCTGGTTAGCATCTTGATACAGCATTCTGGTCAGAGGCCTGGGTCTCTGACTGGCATCACAATCGTTGCAGATCTGAGCAGTGCCTGCGGGGTCGAGTCAGTAGAGAATAAGGACTTGCACTCCCCGCGCTGCAGGGGACATCTTTTATCTGGTTTACGGTAATTTACCTTCCTTTACCTGGTTTACGGTAATTTACCTGGTCAAGCAGCTTTTTGCTGCTGCACTCTGACCAATCCCAAACAGCAGTTTCGAATCGCTAAACCTACCCTTCCAGTTCTGACTGGAGGAACTTATAATTAATGATATATTAAAATGGACAAAATGGTCTGGATGCGATAAAATCAAACTTTATTAACTAAAGAAAACTACGCCATATGATCAAAGCAATAAAGAAACTACACCACACGATCAATGTAAAATTGCTTAACAGGGGAAGGCAGACGGCAAAAATGAGGGATAAATGGCTACAATGTAAGTCTTACAATCTTAGCAATTTTCCTTAAATTACCACCCCTCTAACTCCTTACTCGATTGCTTTGCTGAGGAGTCAGAAACCTGCTCACCTGTGGTCCAAAGAGAGAGAAGAGCTCACCTGCAGTCCAAGGAAATAAGAGAGAGAGATATGCTTCTGAGAAGCTATCTTTATATCCTGGGACCTCCTGCTGTTTTGGCGTTGAAAAGGTCTGTGTGCAAATTCGCACCGAAAAGTTCGAATACACAAGAGAAAGGCCATGATTGGCTGATTCAAATGGGCTATTTCCCAGTGGCCAAACTGCTCCCATTGTCTGGAATGGGTGATTCAAACCCATTCTGTTTAAACTGTTCCCTTCCTCAGTTTGAGTGTCTGTGAATGGCTTTGAATGGAGTTGAATTACTGTGTAAACAGCTTGGGAGGCTATAGTAAACAAAGCCATTTCCTGTGGACAGCTTTAAGTGGTTTGATCAGTTTCTGTAAACACATTGATTGTATTGGCAGGGCGGGGGAACTCCCCCCCCACTGACCGGACCCGCCCATGCTACAGGGTGACTGACAGCCCGGCTCCATTCAAATGCTAACAGAAACCCACCTTTGGTTGGCAGGTCTTTCTCACAGACACACTTACAAGCTGCTATTGTCTCCTGCCATGAGGTCCGACAGCCATTTTAAGCCCTGGAATATTAAAGCAGTCCAAAACTCCATCTTTTAATAAAATGATTTTCCTCTCAAAGTGTGTGATTTTCACACAGTTCTTTGATTCCAGTGTCCAAGTGCCGCTCTGCCTACGAGCTTTTCAATGCAGCCTTTTTGCAGTTCTGGGTATGTTTTAAAGCATTGTCCAACCCAGAGACAATTTAAATCACACAATTCTTCGTATTAATATTTCCCGATCTTCGGGGCTGAGGGGATTTTTGTGAACCCCTACAGCGCACACACTTCCATAATTCTCACTGCTAGTTAATCCAAAACTCTGCTGCCCAGAACCTATCCCACACCTAATCCCACTCACCCATTTCCCCGGTGCTCACTGACCTACATCGGATCCCGATCCCACAACACCTCAAATTTAAAATTCTCATCCTTGTGTATAAAAGCCTTTATGGCCTCACCTCTCCCTATCTTAGAAACCTCTCTCAGCTCTACAATTCCCCTCGACAAATTCTCCATTCTTCCAGTCTGGCCTCTTGTGCATTCTCCTTCCCATCGCTCCACCATTAATAGCCAAGCCTGCAGCCGCCTGGGCCCCATGCTCTGGAATACCCTCCCTAAACCTCGCTGCCTCTTCACTTCCCTCTCCTCCTTAAAACCCACCTCTTTGACCAATCTTTGGGTCACCCCTCTACTATTTAGTTCTTTGGCTTGGTTTCCATGTCTCAGTGATTCTGCCTCTGTGAAGTGCCTTGGGAAGCTTTTTGTATGTCAAAGGCACTTTTACAATGCAAGTTATTGTTGTTGTTCCTTCTAAAATAGTGCCTTTCACCAGTGATGCCTCTCCCAACCTGATTAATTCACCCGAAGGTAGTGAATATCTATCAGTAAGAATTCTCTCTGACTCCCGTAGATAATCAAGCAAAAACTATTACAATGTTGAAAAAAATTGTACTCATTTTAACTTTTGTTTGGGGCATGATTTATATTTTCACGTCTCTAATCCTGCACCCATTTAAAATTCCTATTCAGCTGTTCTGTTCTATATATTATTTTTATTCTTAGTGAATTTTTATGCTCCCCTGCCCTGGAGAATGAAACACAATTCCATTTTTGTCACCAGTGTCAACCAACCCCAGATCATAGTGAAAGAGGAGATAGTTGAGATAATGGATGAGATAAAAATTGATAAAGAGGAGGTACTAGAAAGGCTGTCTGAACTTAAAGTACATAAGTCACCAGTGATGCATAAGTCACCGGATGGGATGCATCTTAGGATGCTGAGGGAGGTTAAGGAGGAAATTGCGACGGTAGTGGCCATAATCTTCCAATCCTCCTTAGATACGGGGGTGGTGCCAGAGGACTGGAAAATTGCAAATGTTACACCCTTGTTGAAAAAAAGGGTGTAAGGATAAACCCAGCAACTACAGGCCAGTCAGATTAACCTCAGTAGTGGGGAAGCTTTTGGAAACAATAATCAGGGACAAAGTTAACAGTCACTTGGACAAGTGTGGATTAATTAAGGAAAGCCAGCACAGATTTGTTAAAGGCAAATTGTGTTTAACTAACTTAATCGAGTTTTTTGATGAGGTAACAGAGAGGGTTGATGAGGGCAATGTGGTTGACATGGTGTACATGGACTTCCAAAAGGCATTTTATAAAGTGCCACATAATACACTTACCAGCAAAGTTGAAGCCCATATAATAAAAGGGACAGTGGCAGCATGGATACGAAATTGGCTAATTGACAGGAAACAGAGAGTAGTGGTGAATGGTTGTTTTTCGGACTGGCGGAAGGTATACAGTGGTGTTCCCCAGCGGTCGGTACTAGGACCACTGCTTTTCATGATATATATTAATGACTTGGACTTGGGAGTACAGGGCACAATTTCAAAATTTGCCGATGTCACTAAACTTGGAAGTATATTGAACAGTGAGGGGGATAGTCATAGACTTCAAGAAGACTTAGACAGGCAGATGAAATTAGTGGACACGTGACATGAAATTTAACGCAGAAAAGTGCAAAGTGATACATTTTGGTAGGAAGAACGAGGAGAGGCAATTTAAATGAAAGGGTACAATCCTAATGGGGTGCATGAACAGAGAGACCGGTGGGGGGGTATATGTGCACAAATCATTGAAGGTGGCAGGGCAGGTTTAGAAAGCGGTTAAAAAAGCAGACGGGATACTGGGCTTCATAAGTAGAGGCATAGGGTTCGATTTTGCCATTGGGGGTGGGCTGGGGCATGTGAGGTGGTTTTCGTGTCAGGACCCCGACTCCAATGTGAAGTGGGAAAAAAGTGCGATTTTGCCCTAATTGGGCACTTGATTTCCAGCGTGTGGAAACCCCTGGTCCAATGAGTCTTTTCATACAGAAAGTCACTTCCGATGACGTCATCAATGCTGCTGGAATTAAGGCTTGCAGTTGTGTATGTACCTTTAAGAGAAGAACTGATTCTATACTGCAGTACCGGCAGTGACCACCCCTGTATATAAAGCCATAACAGGCTTCTGTACTTCAGTCTTAAGTTACCCTCTGTTCAAGTAATTACCTGTTATTATTGTTCTCCTGCAGTCCGTGTATTATTTATATTTGGGCACTACTTTGGCGACGAGCAGGTTCGAACTCACCTGCAGTACTGCATCACCTCACGGGGATCTTTCCCTGAGAAGAAGCTTTAGGAGGTCGAAGTCAGAACAACAGGCGTCGACCGCGGGCAGCCGCCCAAGGATCCATCGGAGTTCGGAGAGTTGCAGGAGAGGCTGTGGAGAGCTGGGCTTGGCTCCCCAGTCAAGGTGTTCCAGCACATCGTGCTGGTAGCAGGTAGTGCGCTGACCCTTCCGGACTGCGGCGGGCTCGAGCTCGATCGAGCGGCTCTGCAAAGGGGCCATGCAGCGTCATCGGGAGGAAAAGAGAGAGAGAGGGTGGAGCGCACAGAGCGCGGTCGGTGCTCAAGAACTGGGCAGCGTAGCAAAAATAAAACAAGGGGAAGGAAAAGTGAGACGCGCCGAAGCCACGGGTCGCCGCCATTGCCCTGCAGAACGCTAGGAGCAGCGTGGCAGCAAGGGGAAGAAGGAAAAGTGCGGGAGGTGCCATTTTATTCCATTGGGGAAGAAGGAAAAGCGCGGGAGGTGCCATTTTAATCCATTGGTGAAGAAGAAAAAGCGCAGGAGGCGCCATTTTAAATCACCCAAGATGCCGAAAAGTGGCAGTATCACTGCTTTCGACAACGAGGTAGAAGACTGGACCACGTATGTGGAAAGAAATGAAGTGTACTACAAGGCAAATGAGGTGGCCGCTGGAAAGAAGGCGTCGGTATTATTAAATTTGATGGGCGCGAGCACGTATGGCCTATTGCGGAATTTAATTACCCCAGCTAAACAAATGGAGAAAAGTTTTGAGGAGATTGTTAATATCTTACAGGAACACCTAAACCCTACACTGCTGCTGATAGCAGAAAGATTCAAGTTCCATAAAAGAAACCAGCACAAAGATGAGAGCAATGCTGACTATCTTACGGAACTACGCAAGTTATCGAAGCACTGCCAGTTCAGAGCAGGACTGGCAGACACCTTACGGGATAAGTTTGTCTGCGGGCTCCAGAGTGAAGGAACCCAGAAACGACTACTTTTTGGAAAATGACCTGACGCTAGAACAAGCATTCAGCGTGGCAGTATCCTACGAAGCAGCAGAACGGGGAGCTGCGGAAATACAACAGAAACCACAGGAATACAGCGCTAACGAAATGGCGTATGGAGCAGAAAAGTGCTATCGCTGCGGCAGAACAATCCATGATCAGAAGGACTGCTGGTTTAAGGACAAAGTATGCAGGCAATGTGGGAAAATGGGACACATAGCAAGAGTCTGCAGGTCGGGAAAAAAAACCCACACTACAAGAACTACTAAAGAAAAGTACAAGAAAGTAAAGAAATTGACAGACAGTAGTTTGGAAGATCAGGAGAGTGATAAGGACTCCGGGAGCAGGAGACTAAGTTGTCTAAAGTTACACAACGTGATTGCAAAGGAGGATCACCGAACCATTTGGGTCACCCTCATGATAGCAGGGTCCCCAGTAAAGATGGAATTGGACACAGGATCAGCCCTAACTGACATGAATCGACGAGACTATGAGCGGCTATTCTCACACATACACTTGAAGGACACGTCCATTGTATTGAAGACATAAACGGGGCAAAAAGTCTACCCCAGAGGAAAAATAAGGGTGCCAGTTGAATACAACGGCAAGGAAACACAGAAACTGTATCTATATATACTACCAGATGGAGGACCACCATTATTGGGACGTGAATGGATCCGAAAAATACAATTGGATTGGCATTCCATTCAGGCGCTAACTGTGACTAATAAAAAGGATGATGACGTCACACCTGGACGACTGTCAAAGATTCTAACTGACATGAAAGAGGTGTTCCAACAAGGACTTGGGACTCTAAAAGGAGTAACGGCAACGATAAAAATCGAAGATAACGCAAACCCAAAATGTTTTAAGGACAGACCGGAAGCTTTCGTGATCCGCCCAGCCGTTGAAGCAGACCTGGAGAGTCTGGGGCATTCGGGTGTGCTGTCCAAGGTGGACTGGAGCGAGTGGGCCACACCCATCATTCCTGTAATGAAGAAATCATTGAGCAGCACGCCTGGGGAACCGAAGAAGGTTCGCATCTGTGGGGACTTCAAGGTAACTGTGAACCCAGTCCTGCACACAGTACAATATCCACTTCCACGGATAGAAGATATTTTTGCCTCACTACCTGAAGGGAAGCGCTTTACAAAGATTGATCTGGCCCAAGCGTATCTACAAATGGAGGTGGAAGAAGCGTCTGGGAAATACCTCACGATAAACACTCACAAAGGCCTTTACCAGTACAATTGACTGGTATTCGGGGTAGCATCAGCCCTGGCTATTTGGCAGAGGGCGATGGAACAAGTCCTGCAAGGGATCCCGGGGACCCAGTGTTATTTGGACGACATCCTGGTTACGGGCGAAAATGACAGTGAACACCTTGCCAACCTGGAGCAGGTGCTCACTAGATTACAAGAATATGGGCTACGAGCCAACTGCCCCAAATGCGAGTTCTTCAGGAGACAAATCTCGTATTGTGGCCACATGATTGATGAGGAAGGGTTGCATAAGTCGCCGGACAAGATTGAGGCTGTAGTCAAGGCTCCAGCACCGGAAAATGTGTCGCAACGGAGGTCGTTCCTCGGGTTGGTGAACTACTACCATAAGTTCTTGCCGAATTTATCTACAATTCTGCACCCACTGAATGCCCTACTGCAAACTGGAGCAACATGGAAATGGAGTGATGAGTGTAAGCGTGCCTTTCAGAAATGTAAATGCCTAATCACTTCAAAAGAAGTATTGGCCCACTACAATCCAACACTACCGATTCGGTTAGCATGTGATGCATCTCCCTACGGCATCGGAACGGTGCTGTCACACAAATTCCTTGATGGTTCAGAGAGGCCAATAGCCTTTGCGTCGCGCTCGTTAACCTCAACCGAGCGTAACAATGCCCAGATTGACAGGGAGGCCCTCAGCCTGGTGTGGGGGGTGAAGAAGTTCAATCACTATCTGCACGGGCAGAAATTCACCCTACTGACTGATCATCAGCCCCTGGCCTCCATTTTTAACCCAAAGAAGGGCTTTCTGGTGATGATGGCGCAACGGCTGCAAAGATGGTCACTTTTTCTAGGGGCACATAAGTATGACATAGAGTACAAGGGTACGAAACAGCATGGAAATGCTGATGGGCTGTCACGCCTACCGTTGCCTACGGTAAAGGAAGCACCTGCAGTGGACCCTGTTGAGATATTCCATGCGACCATCGTCGAATGTCTACCTGTTACAAACTCAAGTATAGAGAAGGAAACCCAAAATGACCCGACACTCTCTCGGGTCCATGATTTGACGGTGAAGGGATGGCCAGCACATGGCGACTCACTGTTGCCAGCATTCTCGCCAAGGAGAGAACAGCTGTCAGTGTGCCGGGGGACCTTGATGTGTGGATCCCGAGTGGTAATTCCACCCAAGTTGAGAGATAGAGTGCTCAATGAGCTTCATGAGGGTCATCTGGGAGGGGTAAAAATGAAGAGCCTAGCCAGGGCGTTTGTGTGGTGGCCAGGAATCGATAAAGAAATCGAGGATATGACCAAGAGATGCACAGGATGCCAGAAGGTCCAAAACGCTCCACCACAGGCCCCGCTACATCCATGGGAGTGGCCCTCATCTCCATGGCAACGGGTACACATTAATTTTGCTCGTCCATTTATGGATTCAATGTTCCTAATCGCTGTGGACGCCCATTCAAAATGGCCAGAGGTCATCAAAATGTCCTCCACCACCACGGAGAAAACTATTGCAGTCCTACTGACCATCTTCGCCAGGAATGGCTTGCCAGAACAGATTTGCTCCGACAATGGGCCACAGTTTGTGTCCGAGGATTTCTGGAGGTTTCTGAGGAATAATGGGGTGAAACATTACACATCTGCCCCATATCATCCAGCCACAAATGGATTGGCTGAGAGGTTTGTTCAGGCCTTTAAAAAGGCAATAAAGGCAATGCATAATGACGACATACCACTACAACACAAAGTGGATAATTTCTTGTTTGCTTATCGGAATGCAACACGTGCAGTCACCAACCAAACTCCAGCCATAATGTTCTTCAACTGAAGGCTAAGATGTCGCCTGGATTTGCTCAAACCAAACATAAGACGAGATGTTGAGGATAAGCAATTCCAGCACATAAATGAGAAGCCAACCAGGAACTTCAAGATAGGGCAACCAGTCTTGGCCCACGACTACCGAACAGAAAAATGGCAGCCAGGAACGATATGCACACAGCAGGGACCACTAATGTACACAGTGGACGTTGGATAGAGCATCGTGAGACGCCATGCTGACCAGATTCTAGAGTCACAGGAACAAGCCAAACCCATACCACGAGCAGGTGCACCTGGTAATCAACCCGAAGTACAGATTGCGTCTACCTCAGAAGCAGTGGTATTGGAAGCTGACGAACCAACCAATGACAATGAGCCAGAATCAACTCCACCGCAAGAACAGGATACTCGAGAAAGGCGTTATCCAGTCAGGATCAGGAAGCCTCCTCAAAGACTGAACTTATAAATGATTATTTCAGTTGACGTATATAGCACAGAGAGAATTGTAATTGTAATTAGTTATTATTTAGTTGTTAAATGAATGTTATGTACTGTTTATCTAAAAGGGGAGGAATTGTTGTGTATGTACCTTTAAGAGAAGAACTGATTCTATACTGCAGTACCGGCAGTGACCACCCCTGTATATAAAGCCATAGCAGGTTTCTGTACTTCAGTCTTAAGTTACCCTCTGTTCAAGTAAATACCTGTTATTATTGTTCTCCTGCAGTCCGTGTATTATTTATACTCGGACACTACACCTGCAAGCAGCCTTGCTCCTTTTGGAGACTTTAAAATTTATGCCCATTGTTGTGATCGCTTCATTCAGCAACTATGTGCAGCAGTAGGCCGAAGTGTGCTCCAAGGTTCGATGAGGCCTCCCTCCAAGCTCTGGTGGAGGGAGCAAGATCAAATAAAAAGGTGCTCTTCCCTTCCTCAGGGAGAAAAAAGCCTCCCCAGCAGACTAAAGCTGTGTGGATGTAAGTGGCCCAGGAGGTCAACTCAATCTCTATGTGCCGCAGAACCTGCCTGCAGTGCAGGAAGAAGTTTCGTGACCTTCGCCACACAGGAAAAGTGAGTTTGACTTTCCGATCACCCTCAATCTGATCCCCATCGCCTCTCCTCACCAGCACACAGCTTTGCCAACCTCTTCCTCCACATCCCACTTGACATTTACATCCCTGCACCCTTACCCATTCCCTCTCTCTCTATGGTCACATTCACTTAACTATTCGACCGTGCAGCCCACGCACTCCCTCTCACTGTGATGCAATGACAACAACTTACAACACACAGGGAGGACCCTTTGTCTCCTTCTAAGCATCTATGCTATGGGTTCTCTACATTCACTCCTTCATTTGCACTCAAACTCCACTTGTGTACCTCATTGCAGGAAAAGAGAGCCCACAATAAGAGGGAAAGAGCAATGACAGAAGAAGGGCCACCCTCAGTAACCCAGCTCACCACCTCAGAGGAGGCGGCCCTGGAGATCACCAGTGTCGAGAAAGATTCGCAAGTGGGGGACGGAGAGACGGGCACATCACAGCAAGCTGGTGACAGAATAGTTTGGCATTGACATTGCATGAGTGACTGATAATGATTCTGATGCTCTAACAGATTGACTTATGATCATCTGCGCAATTCAATGTGCATGCAACCTTTACCTCACATCTCTAACTCTTTCCTTTACTCCCCCACAGGACCATCGACAGCCCCCGTCCCCACTGCCCAGGAGGAGCAGCCTGAGCTTCAAGACTCCACAGAGGAAGCTGCAACCTCTGAGGGCACGGCATCAGCAGAATTCAGCGACCCAGCTCCAGCGCAGACACTCACGCCTTGATGGGACCTTTGCGAGAGAGAGTAGTGTTGTCACCTGGTGTATCACAGCTCACAAATGAGCATCAGCAGATGGTGGAGACAGGGACAGCAGTGGAGAGTCCTTGTCGGAGGGCGCAGGACTCTGCCAGTTCAGTTCATCTGCATGTCGACCCTGTGCCTCTGGGTCCATCCAGAAGGAGAGCAGTGCTGGAACTCCAGGAACAGGTGCAGGAGTCTCTGGCAGGTTTTGTCTCCAGGGTCGCTGCGAGTTTGGAGTGAATGGAGGAGTCCATCACAAACATGAGCAGAGCCTTTGTGGAGGCATCGGCGCATGAACGCATCACCATGGAAAGGATGGCAACCTCCATGGAAAGGATGGCTACGGTAGAGGAGAGGATGGCTATGGCCATGGAGGAGCAAAGTCATCAGAGTGTTGAAAACATGCTCATTGTTCAGAATAGACTGGCATCTCTTGAGGAGCGATAGTCAGCTATTGAGGATAGAAACCAGAACTTCATGGAAGTCCTCTGGAGTAGGACTTCCAGTGCAGATATGGGCCCCCTGAAGTTCAGCAAGGTGCTGTCAAACCACTTGCTAGCTCTGAAGTGATGCTGACCCATGAGAGGGATGTTGGCGGCAGACAAGGAAGTGGGGGCTCCTCTGCAAGCACTCACACAACCATGCCAGCGCAAAGCCCTTGGTCAGAGCCCCACCAGAGTCCTCACCCAACTGAGATGGGCGTCTCACCTCCTGCACAGCCGCAGGAGCAGCAGACTGTTACCGAACCCTCACAGGTTCGCAACCCCAGAGGACAGCTGCCAAAGGTGTTGAGACAGGAGCAGCAAAAAAGTGAGCAAGGAGACTCCACATCTGCTAAAGCCACAGAGGAAGCACCATGTAGGAGCACACATAAGAGGAAGATAATGCATAAGTAGTCACAAGGGTAGTCACTTGGGTGTTATATTGGAGCAGTAATTCCTCCCCAAACGCGTGAGTACCGAAGGGGTACTCACGCGTCTGGCTGGCGGAAAAGCCGGTTTTCAGCATGCACAGCACATGCGCTGAAAACCGGCATTTCCTCTCCTCCAACCCAAGAGGTGAAGAGGCTAGTGCGTGCGCTGTAGGGGGCAGCGCGTGCGTCTTAGATTTCCTCTGTTTTGGGGGATTTGCGCATGTGTAAAAGCCTCCGGTCTTTATGCCTGTAAAAAGCACACGTAAGTATTTATTTTTACAGGTAAGTGGTGTATTAGTGCAATTTAGAATTTTTTTTTCAACAGGTTTATTATTTTAAAGAATCTCCAATAAGGTAAGTTTAGTTTTAGACCCTTTTTATTAAAAACTAGCTGGGGGTGCCCGGCGGTGCCGAGGCTTTTTTGAGGGCATGTTGTTGTTGGAAGAGAGAGAGAGCGCGAGTGGGGGGGGAGAGAGCGTGCGAGTGGGGGGGGAGAGAGAGAGCGCGAGTGGGGGGGAGAGAGAGAGCGCGAGTGGGGGGGGAGAGAGAGAGCGAGAGCGAGTGGGTGCGGAGAGAGAGAGCGAGAGCGAGTGGGGGGAGAGAGAGAGCGAGAGAGACTGGGGGGAGAGAGAGAGCGAGAGAGACTGGGGGAGAGAGAGAGCAAGAGAGACTGGGGGGAGAGAGACAGTGAGAGAGTCTGGGGGGAGAGAGACAGCGAGAGAGACTGGGGGGGAGAGAGAGAGCGAGAGAGACTGGGGGGGCGAGAGAGCGCGAGAGAGACTGGGGGTGAGAGAGAGAGCGAGAGAGACTGGGGGGAGAGAGAGAGCGAGAGAGACTGGGGGGGAGAGAGAGAGAGCGAGAGACGGGGGGGAGAGAGAGAGCAAGAGAGACTGGGGGGGCAGAGAGAGAGCGAGAGAGAGACTGGGGGGGGAGAGACAGAGTGAGAGAGACTGGGGGGAGAGAGAGAGCGAGAGAGACTGGGGGGAGAGAGAGAGAGCGAGAGAGACTGGGGGGGAAGAGAGAGCCGTGGGGGGAGGGAAGAGAGCCGTGGGGGAAGAGAAGAGAGCCGTGGGGGAAGAGAAGAGAGCCGTGGGGGAAGAGAGAGAAGCGTGGGGAAGAGAGAGCCGTGGGGGAAGAGAGAGCCGTGGGGGAAGAGAGAGAGCCGTGGGGGAAGAGAGAGAGCCGTGGGGGAAGAGAGA